>NC_072396.2:129878461-130516730 GCF_028885625.2 Pongo pygmaeus | reverse complement strand
TTCATAAAAAATTCTAGAAAATGCATACTAATTCATGTTGACAGAAAGCAGATTATGAGTCACCTAGGGATAGAGTGATGGGAGAAAGGGTAATAAACAAATAATTTATTATAAAGGGGCATGAGGAAACTTCTTGGGGGCCATGAATATGTTCATCATCTTTATTTTATTTTTAACTGACATCTAATAATTGTGCATATTTATGAGGTACACAGTGAAGTTTTGATACATATAATGTATAGTGAAAAATCTGAGTAATTAGCATATCCATCATCTCAAACATTTATCATTTCTTTGTGTTGGAAACATTCAATATCCTTCTACCTCTAGGAGGTACCAGCCTCTAGTTAACTCTTTTCTACTGTTTACATCTCTGAGATCAACTTTTTTTTTAGCTTTCAGATATAAGAACATACATAGTGTTTAACTTTCTGTTACTGTCTTATTTAACTTAACCTAATGTACTCCAGACCATCGGTGATGCCATGAATGGAAGGATTTCTTTTTATTGCTGACTGGTATTCTGTTGTGTATAACAGTTTTCCCAACACCATTTTTTGAAGAGACTATCTTTTTGATAGTCTCAAACATGATTTTTAAAAAATCATTTGAACATATATGCAAGGGTGTATTTCTGGACTCTCTATTCTATTCAATTCATCTATGTGTGTCTCTATACTGGTAGTACACTATTTTGATTACTATAGCTATGATGTATGTTTTTAAATCAGAAAATGTGAGACATCCAACTTTGTTCTTTCTCAAGGTTTTTTGGTTATTTGGAATCCCTTGAGATTTTGTTTGATTTTTTAGGATGGATTTTCGTATTTATTCAAAAAACTTCATTGAGACATTGATAGGAATTGTATTAAATCTGTAGATAGCTTTGGGTAGTATTGACATATCAACAATATTAAGTCTTGCAACCCATTAATACATATTTTTTTCCATTTATTTCTGTATTTGACAATTTATTTTGGCAATGTTTTGTAGTTTTCAGTTTATAAGATTTTGATTTCTTGGTTAAGTTTATTCTTAAGTATGTTATTATTTTTGATGATATTTTAAATGGAATTATTTCTTTAATTCAGATTTGAATTCCTCATTGTTAGTGTACCAAAATGGAACTGATTTCTGGGTGCTATATTTATATCCTGCTATTTTGTTGAATTTGTGTTAGTTTTACCAGTTTTTTCAGGGTAGAATCTTTGTAGTTTTCTATATATAAAATAATGTCATCTGCAAACAGAGATAATTTTACTTCTTCCTTTCCAATTTAGATGTCTCTGTAGGTAACTTTTATGGAAAATCTATCATTAATCTCTAGTCATTGGGCTTCATTCTCAAAAACCCTTCTGCGGAAATGTGTCTTTGTTTATACACTGTTTTTTTTTACATTATTTTTATTATTAGTAACTCATTCCATTAATTCATCCAAGAACTACTTCTTATTGATAGCCTACTATATGTCAGACACTGAGGCTCTTGTGATACACTAGTGATCCCTCTTCTCTTCCGGAAGGATACCGCATATACTCTATCCAGAGCATAGCACCAAAAAGTTTGAACAAGATCATCTCTTGTGGAGACTAGAGATCCTTGAAATTCTTGGTCGTTATTGTGTGATTGATAGTTTTTATTGATACACAAATAATAGAAACACAATTTTATTTATTACTAAGAAGGGCTCCTGACTGTATCCTGTTTTGGTGCTACAATATTGCCAATAATTTACTCTGCCTGAATTCTAACTGTATTCTTAAAATAGATGAATTTATTGTATCCAAATTTGCTTCAACAGAGTGGAAGGAAAAATATTCTCAATAAGAAAAATATCCCATTTTAATAAAGGATAATGCATATTAGAAACTACCAATGCTGGGTAATTCAAGCTAAAACCAATTTGAATTAGTAAGAAAGACTAAATTATAGCAATTTGAAATGAAACAGATAGCTAGGTAGACAGATAAATAGAAAGACATAGTAATATGCATATAGCTTTCAGATATATATGTGTACATACATATACATAATGGCATTTTTATTTAAAAATTTTATGTATAAGTTCTACAAAATCCTAGTTCAAGAAACAGATAAGACAGTTATGATTGACCTAATTGATGACTTGCAAATAAATGATACATTTAAGACAGCTTACTTACTTTTTTTTCACTTTTTATTTATTTATTTATTTTTTCTTTTTATTATTATTATTATTATACTTTTAAGTTCTAGGGTACATATGCACAACGTGCAGGTTTGTTACATATGTATACATGTGCCATGTTGGTGTGCTGCACCCATTAACTCATCATTTACATTAGGTATATCTCCTAATGCTTTCCCTCCCCCCTCCCCCCATCAATGATAGACTGGATTAAGAAAATGTAAAGGACTATAAATCATGCTGCTATAAAGACACATGCACACGTATGTTTATTGCGGCATTATTCACAATAGCAAAGACTTGGAACCAACCCAAATGTCCAACAATGATAGACTGGATTAAGAAAATGTGGCACATATACACCATGGAATACTATGCAGCCATAAAAAATGATGAGTTCATGTCCTTTGTAGGGACATGGATGAAATTGGAAATCATCATTCTCAGTAAACTATCACAAGAACAAAAAACCAAACACCGCATATTCTCACTCATAGGTGGGAATTGAACAATGAGAACACATGGACACAGGAAGGGGAACATCACACTCTGGGGACTGTTGTGGGGTGGGGGGAGGGGGGAGGGATAGCATTGGGAGATATACCTAATGCGAGATGACGAGTTGGTGGGTGCAGCGCACCAGCATGGCACATGTATACATATGTAACTTACCTGCACATTGCGCACATGTACCATAAAACCTAAAGTATAATAATAATAATAATAATAATAAAAGAAAAAAAAAAAAAGAAAAATACGCACAAGACAACAATGCACAATTCAGTATCTTATGATCTGGAGAGCCACATAACTGTTATATTCATTTCTGCTATAAAAATCTGTAATAAAAGTATATTATCTCTAAAAAAAAAAAAAAAAAAAAGAAAATGTGGCACATATACACCATGGAATACTATGCAGCCATTACAAAGGATGAATTCATGTCCTTTGTAGGGACATGGATGAAACTGGAAACCATCATTCTCAGCAAACTATCGCAAGAACAAAAAACCAAACACCACATGTTCTCACTCATAGGTGGGAATTGAACAATGAGAACACTTGGACAGCTTACTTTTAAGTAAGATAAATATTCTTCTTTCTGTCTCATTTACACTTCTAGTTTGCTTAAACAGAATATTAATTATCTAAACACAATGTTAAATTTAGTTAATCTAACTATGACAGTGTAGAGTGATAAATAAAAGCATCAGCTTTCTCAGTAAGAAATATTGAAGAGCTCAAGTGTTGCCTTTACCACTCACTAGGCATTTGATCTTGGGCAATTTACTGACCCTATTGTGCTTCCATTGCCTTACTTCTAAAGTCAGGAAAATACTACCACCTTCCATACTGGGCCATTAGGATAAATAAATAGATTTGAAGCACTTAGGACAATAACCGATGAATAGTAAGTGCTCAATAAATACTAACCACTATTTGTAGTTATTTTGCAATCGCTTGAGACTAAATGATGCATTATCTTAATTTGAGTTTTAGTTCTGCCCAGAGAATGGAGAACATATATTTTCAAAATCATTTGGTCAAATTTCTTTAGAGTTATTTTAGAAACGTTTTCAATCCAAGGAATATTGAAAAACTGCAAAGGCTTCTATTTTCCTAGGTTTTTCTTCTAGTGTTTTCTTTGATATATGGTATATCGGTTTATAAAATTAGGATTGCCTTATCCTCCAGTTGCTTATAATGCAAATAAGACATTTGACCAAATATCTCAATTTTGCAGGCCACCATATGAATTTTGTTTTACTGCCAATCAAACTGGACCACATTCTTCATTGGTTCCACTCAAATGTTTTCCACAATCAGTCTAGTTAGTACCTTTGGCCTTCAAAGCAAATTAAAGTAATGGACAAGTTTCTTTGATAGGTTAATTAAGCCACACTGATCTAAAGCTGGTTTCTGAAAGGTTATTTTTCTTTTTATGTTTTAGTCATTCAGTTTAAAAGGAGCAAAATTCAAATCAAAACATCAAACTTGATAATGCAAAATGTGTTTTGGGTTCAAAGATTGGGCATTTATGACCAGGCATGGTGGCTCATTCCTGTAATCCTAATGCTTTAGAAGGCCAAGGTAGGCGGATTGTCTGATCCCAGGAGTCAAATACCAGCCTGGGAAACATGGTGAAACCCAGTTTCTAAAAAAAAAATACGAAAATTAGCCAGGGGTAGTGGTGCACACCTGTAGTCCCAGCTATTCAGGAGGCTGAGGCAGGAGGATCTCTGCAGCCCAGGAAGTCAAGGTTGCAGTGAGCAGAGATCACGCCACTGCACCCCAGCCTGGGGCAACAGAGTGAGACTCTGTTTCAGAAAAAAAAAAAAAAAAAAAAAAAAGGATTGCGCATTTCTATAAGTCTTTATACAACTACAGACACTCAGAATGTTAGAGCCAGAAGCAGCTTAGGGCTTATCTAGCCTAACCCTCTTATTTATATTTTGGAATATTGAGATCTACAGAAGACAAGAAAAAGGTCTAGAGAAAAATCTATGTCTCTTAAGTCCCAATTATTTTAAGTCTCTACCTTTTATTAGTACTTTTATTAAGAAGCTGGAAAACATGCATATGTGAGGGTGTGCACAGGTGCGTCTGTTTTGTCTTCATAATTATTTTATAGATTTATAAAAGGCTTATGACTATCTAGTGCCTAAATCCATTGGCTCACAATGCAATGAGGGTCTCTGTATTAGATCCTTCATTCCTAGACTTGACGTTTTTATAATTATGTCACCAATGGGGTTAGAAATATAGAATAACAAATAATCTAGTGCCTAAATCAGTTGGCTCCTAATGCAATGAGGGTCTCTGTATTAGATCCCTCAGTCTCAGTCTTGACGTTTTTATAATTATATCACTAATGGGGTTAGAATAACAGAAGCTTCAGCTCCAGTACACCACAGAAGGACTGAAACCCCATTCTGCACCCACCTAGTCTAGGTGTGGGCCCACTGGTGCACATAAGCCAGAATCCAAGCACTATGATTATTGTGCTTTACATATAAGCAAGCCCTTTTGGCCCTTACTTGGATCAGATTAACTTTCACTTTAGACACAAAGCAAAGGTATTTTGTTTTTTTTTAACTTTTATTTTAAGTTCAGGGGTACATGTGCAGGTTTGTTACACAGGTAAAGCTGTGTCATTGGAGTTTGTTATACTGTTTATTTCATCACCCAGGTATTAAGCCCAGCACCCATTAGTTATTTGTCCTGATCATCTCCCTCCTCAGAGCCTTCTCCCTCCTATAGGTCCAATGTGTGTTTCTCCTCTCTATGTGTCCATGTATTCTCATCATTTAGCTCCCATATATAAGTGAGAATATGTGATATTTAGTTTTCTGTTCCTGCATTAGTTTGCTTGGGGTAATGGTCTCCAGCTCAATAAGTTTCCCTGCAAAGGACATTATCTCATTCCTTTTTATGGCTGCATAGTGTTCCATGGTGTATATGTACCACATTTCCTTTATCTAGCCTATCATTGATGGACATTTAGGTTGATTCCATGTCTTTGCTATTGTGAATAGTCCTACAATGAACATATGTGTGCATGTGTCTTTATAATAGAAGTATTTATATTCCTTTGGGTATACACCCAGTAATGGGATTTCTGGGTCGATTAGTATTTCTGTCTTTAGGTCTCTGAGGAATTGCCACACTGTCTTCCACAATGGTTGAACAAATTTACACTTCCACTAACAGGCTATATGCATTCTTTTTATCCCACAACCTTGCCAGCATCTATTATTATCATTATTATAATTATTTTACTTTTTAATCATAGCCATTCTGACTGGTGTGAGATGATATGTCATTGTGGTTTTGATTTGCATTTCTCTTGTGATCAGTGATGTTGAGCTTTTTTACATATGATCATTGGCCACGTGTATGTCTTCTTTTGAAAAGTGTCCACTAATGTCCTTTGCTCAGTTTTTAATAGAGTTCCATCGGAAAATCTTATGAACATCTCTATGCACATAAACTAGAAATTCTAGAGGAAATGGGTAAATTCCTGAACATATACACCCTTCCAAGACTGAACCAGGAAGAAATTAAATCCCTGAACAGACCAAAAATAAGATCTGAAATTGAGGCAGTAATAAATAGCCTACTAATGAAAACAAGCCCGAGACCAGACAGATTCACAGACAAATTCTACCAGATGTACAAAGAAGAGCTCTTACCATTCCTACTGAAACTATTCCAAAAATAGAGGAAGAGGGACTCCTCCCTAAATCATTCTATGAGGTCAGCATCACTCTGACACCAATACCTGGCAGACATCCAACAACAACAACAAAAAAAACTTTGGGCCAATATCCTTGATGAATATCGGTGCAAAAGTACTCAACAAAATACTAGCACACCAAACCCAGCAGCACATTAAAAAGCTTACCCATCATGGTCAACTAGGCTTTGTCTCTGGGATGCAAGGTTGGTCCAACATATGCAGATCAAAAAAATGTGACTCATCACATAAACAGAACTAAAGACAAAAACCACATAATTATCTCAATAGAGGTAGAAAAGGCTATTGATAAAATTCAACATCTATTCATGTTAAAAAACTCTCAATATACTAAGCATTGAATGAAAACAAAAAATAATAAAAGCCATGTAAGACAAACCCACAGCCAACATCATACTGAAAAAAGCTGGAAGCATTCCCCTTAAAAACTGGCACAAGACAAGGATGCCCTCTCTCACCACTCATATTCAAAATAGGGTTGAATTTTTTGGCCAGGGCAATCTGGGAAGACAATGAAATAAAGGGCATTCAAATAGGAAGAGAGGAAGTCAAACTATCCCTGTCTGCAGACAACATGATCCTATATCTAGAAAACCCCATAGTCTCAGCCCAAAAGCTTCTTAAGCTAATAAACAACCTCGGCAAAGTCTCAAGATAAAAAAATCAATGTAGAAAAATCACTAGGATTCCTATACACTAACGACAGTCAAACCATGAGCCAAATCAGGAACAAACTTCCATTCACATTTGCCACAGAAATAATAAAATACATAGGAATACAGGTAAAATGGGAAGAACTACAAACAACTGCTCAAGAAATCAGAGATGACACAAACAAATGGAAAGACATTCCATGCTCATGGACAGGAAGAATCAATATCATTAAAATGGCCATACTGCCCAAAGCAATTTATAGATTCAATGCTATTCCTATGAAACTACCATTGACATTCTTCACAGAACTAGAAAAAAAAATTTCAAAGTTCATATGGAAGCAAAGAAGAGCCAGAATAGCCAAGGCAATCCTTTATTTTTTTTATTTTTTTATTTTTTTATTATTATTATTATTATTATTATTATACTTTAGGTTTTATGGTACATGTGCGCAATGTGCAGGTAAGTTACATATGTATACATGTGCCATGCTGGTGCGCTGCACCCACTAACTAAGCAAAAAGAACAAAGCTGGAGACATTACAGTACCTGACTTTATACTACAGGACACAGTAACCAAAACAACATGGTACTGGTACAAAAACAGACATACAAACCGACGGAGCAGACTAGACAACCCAGAAATAAGACCACACATCTCCAACCATCTGATCCTCAACAAACCTGACAAAAACAAGCAATAGTGAAAGGATTCTCTATTTGATAAATGGCTCTGAGATAACTGGCTAACCATATGAAGAAAACTGAAACCAGACCCCTTCCTTATACCATATACAAGAAGTAGCTCAAGATGGATTAAAGAGTTAAATGTAAAGCTGGACCTTATTAAGTGGATAAATAATGATTAACACCTTGTTAGGAAAGGAAACCGGAAAAACTGAAACTAAATCAAATGCATCGTTTTAAAAATTTATCCATTTAGTAAGGTCCAGCTCCAACAAACATCTCATTTTTCAGTAGTTCCTTTGAGTCTCATAAATACTGTAATAATTAATGTTAAAGCAATGATTTGAGGCCATTAGGAAAGCATTGAATTATGTACCTTTTTTCCTCTATACAGCAAGCCCAAGAGCATAAAATAGGTTTAAGAAGCCCCAAATGGTTAAAATAAATAAGCAAACTGAAAGACTGCTTCAGCTATAAACGATAAAATTCACTTGGGTATATTTTCAACATACTAATTTCTTTTGCTTTGGATATATATCCAGTAGTGGGATTGCTGGATCATATGGGAGTTCAATTTGTAGTTTTCTGAGGAACTTTCATATTGTTCTCCCTAGTGGCTGTACTAATTTACCTTCCCACCAACAGTGTGTAAGAGTTCCCCTTTCTTCACATCCTTGCCAGCATTTATTATTTTCTGACTTTCTGATAATAAGTATTCTAACTGTGGTGAGGCTATGTTTATTGCAGCACTATTCACATAGCTAAGATATGGAACCAACCTAAGTGTCCATCAACATATAAATGGACAAAGAAAATGTGATATATATATAATATATATATTAGAATACTATTCAGCTATACAAAAGAACAAAATCCTGTCATTTGTAACAACATGGATAAACCTGGAGAACATTATGTTAAGTGAAATAAACCTTGCACAGGAGGACAAATACCACATGATCTCATTCATATGTAGAATCTTAAAAAGTTTATCTTATACAAATAGAAATTAGAATAGTGGTTAGAGAAGGTAGGGTGTATTAGTCTGTATTCACACTGCTATGACATACATGAGACTGGGTAATTTATGAAGAAAAAGGTTTAATTGACTCACAATTCCACAGGCTGTATGTGAAGCATGGCTGGGAGACCTCAGGAAACTTACAATCACGGCAGAAGGAGAAACTGAAGCAAACACGTCTTACTATGACGGAGCAGGAGAGAGCAAAGGGGGAACTGCTACACACTTTTAAACAATCAGATCTCATGAGAACTCATTCACTATCACGAAAACAGCTAGGGGGAAACCGCCCCTATGATTAATCACCTCCCACTGGGTCTGTCCCCCAACACGTGGGGATTACAATTCGACGTGAGATTTGGATGGGGACACAGAGCCAAACCATATCATAGGGAGAGGGATGGGGAAAGGCTGGTCAGTGAGCACGATGTCACAGTTAGATAGGAGGAATAAATTCTGGAGTTTCATTGCATGAAACAGTCAGGTGAATATAGTTAACTATAATGTAGTTTATATTTTTAAATAGCTAGATGAGAGGATATGGGATATTCCCAACACAAAGAAATAATTAACGTTTAAGGATATAAATATGCTAATCATCCTCATTTTATTATTACAGAGTTTATACATGTATTGCAACATTACACTCTACCCCATATATATGCGCAATTATTATGTACCAATTAATTTTTTTTTAAAAAAGAGAAAACATGAAAAACTTCAACAGGGAAAAATGCCTTAATTTCCAGTGATTCCCAATAAATATGGATAAATTGTGTGCTACTGTGAGTCTATTATTCATTATATATGTACATATTGAGAGGGAGATGGAGATTGAATGATCATGTACACTATTTTACTATTTTAAATGGTCTTTCGAAAGAAATACACATAAACACAAGATGAAATCATTAATTGTATATCACAGCCAACTTTTTTGATTCACAGGTCAAGCAAGTATGACTTGGATAAAACAAGTAAATTTGAAAGTGAATTCCATTTAGACTCAGTCTATGGAACAATAGGGGAATTAAGCACAATGTTGCTTAAAGCCAACTCTCCTAAGTTCTGCAAATGACAGTAAACCAAAAGAAGAAATAAGAAAAAAGTACTTTGTACTTACAAACATTTTTTCATGAATTCTAAGTAAACTATGATTCTGTCACAGCTATATACATGTCGACAATAACTATGGTGAGGAATTATTTTTAGACCTAATACAGTATTTTTTTAGCAAGAGACGCTGATTCAGGTCAATTGGTAGTCAGATGTGTTGTGTAACCTACATGGAAGATGTATAGAAAAAAGTAATTTAAACAATGTGGTTATAAACTGTATGATTGTGATTTCCCACCACATCATAGCAATCAACTCTAGTCAATCCCCACTCTATAATTTTGACCTGTCCCCTATTTTCATTATTTATACCATTAATATCTTCGTTTAAGGTCCTCCTCATTTTTATTTGGAATTTGGAAGTAGACTCCTATTTTCTCCATCTACAATCCCCCCCCACTCTAATTAATCCTACATTCCTCTACAGTATTAATTTTTTAAAACAAATCTAATCAAATCACCCTTGTATACAAAAACTTTCATTTGTTCTCCATTGACTTTTAAATAAATCCGTGTCTTATTTTGGTTTTCAAAAATGTGTACTTATTATTCCTAAACTACATTTGTTTTTGCACCTCCCACATTTTCCTTTTTGTTCCAGCAAACACTGGTAAGATTTTCATACACACCACACTGTTAACTGCCTTCATATCTTTTCTCTTTTTGTTACTTCCATTTAAAACATTGTGCCTCCATCTGGCAAATATTTCCTCATTCTTTAAAACTCAGGCCATGTGTCAGCTTCTTCTCAGACTTGTTCTTTGACTCTGTCAAGATATATCAGGTTCCCTGTTTGTATAATTACATTAATACAAACTACGATTATTGAACTTTCCGTATTTAATTATAATTCTTGATTAGTCTCTCTCTCCTATAAGAAAATTACCTGAGGCAGGAGACTGTGTAGTATTTACCTTTATACTTTCACTACCCCGTATATATTAGGTATTCATTAAATGTTAATTGTGTGAATAAATACAGATGCTTTTGACATCTATTTATGCAGCCTAAAACTCTCTGGACACCACTTATACCTTTCCACATGCTTGCAGGTCATCTTTTGCCAGCACTACAAATTTAAAATAAACCAAATTTACCTCGTATTCTCTTATTTACCAAAACTACTAGTTTATTTTTGTATTTTCCATCACTATTAATGGTACTGCTATACTCCCAGTTCTCCAGGTTCAGCATTTTAGAAGCATGTTGTCAGCATGATGTACCTACAGAAAGCATTTTTCACATTTGTTCTATCTTTTTCATTTATGTTGCTTTTGCTTGAATTCACACCCGTAATATCTCTCATATGGACCATCACAAAAGCTCCCTAATTGCCACCACACCCTCCCTTCTGCTTCTATTTCAAACTCTCAAATCTATCATTTATACTTCTGAAAGATTATTTTTTCTAAAGCAAAATGCTATCACATCACTCCCTGCTGGAAAACTTCAGTGAGTCTTATTACCTAGGGTAAGGAGTTCTATTTCCTTAGGCTTATACTTAAGGGTCTCCACTGTCTATCCTTCAGGACCTACCTCAACTACAACAATACATGTATCAAATAATTTAGCTAAATAATGCTTCCTACTAGTTTCCAAATATGCCCTGCACTTTCCTTTATTCCTGTACCTTTTCATCTTTTCCCATGCAGTTTTCTGTCTGGCACATATGTCGTTTGGTCTTTAATTGCCCAAAGCTTTAAAGACCTGCAGAAATTCTACATCTTTCACAGAACCTTCCTTGATCCTCACAGTCGTAAGCAAACTTTTTTTCTTCTAAACTATTGTAACGTTTTCCTCACTATGCTTCTTATTATACTCATCATATTCTACCTTCTCTTTTAGTAATGAATTGCCATCTCCCTTGCTTGACTGTAAGCACCTTGATGGGAGAATTCATGTCTGATTTTATGTTTTTATTTTTATTTTACATGACACCTATAATATTTTGAATGATCAATAAGTATTGGTTGAAAGTAAATCTGAATGTGTTTATCAAAATGCAAAATACTGTTATAATATTAAGATAATATGTTAGAGAGACCAGCTAGAAGCAGAGGAGAGTTGCAATCATGTTGATAATCTTTTATATACATCTACTCATTCACATATGACAGAATATATGCAATACAACAGCAGATTATAACTGATAGAATACACTTGAAGAAATATGTAACCTTTTAAATGCCATTAGTATAGGCTTTAGATTTCTCTGCTTAAATGTTTACCGGTAAATAACCATTTTAAATCAGTGTGGCAAGGGGAAATAAAGACAATTTTTAAGTGTTTATACTCTATATCATTTTTCATCATTTATGTTCACTACAGAATAGTAAAAAGAGACACATAAAAGTGGCATGTATTTATATAACATATTATGAAATATATCTAATATATGCATACTTTAGTACATATGAAATTGCAATTGTAGAGCAATTATAAAGGAAAATAAAATGCTACTTTCTCAGTTAATCATTGCTAGCTTCATTAATATGTATGGATTCATCCGTAGTTGTTAAATTTGCAGTTGATCCCCACCATTAGATTTAAGCTCTTCAAGATACTACTTTTGCATTACTCTTAAGCAAAACTGGGTCCAGAGCTGCTTGATAATTGTTAGTTGACCAAATGCATAATGAAGCGGTCTTTTAGATAGGATCATGAATCTTTTATCCTCCTCAATGTGTCTTCCATTTGTTTTATAGTGCACTTTAGTCATGTGCCTGGTATAGCCTATAACTCACTAGAAGGTTGTGTTCATGATTTTCTTTAATGGTAGCATTTATAATTAGAGTTTTTCAAGTTTCCAGAGATATGACATTTCTTTCTAAACCTTCAGCTATGTGGCAGCTTGAATCGTTTAACATTGTGCCTTAGTTTTGCTTGGGTCACATTGAAATATCTCTGTAGTACTTCCAGGATTGCATTAAGCAACGTACTAAATATGTACTGTTAACATTGTAAGGAAACATGAGGATTAATGTTGACTAAACAATGCTAATGTTTTGTAAAAGGAAAATTCCTATAGATTTTTTATTAATTCTTTGATACTTGAAACTTTGTAAGGGCCTGAATTTCATTAAATAACCTTAATATGGCACAACTAGTGAATTTTACATTTTGCAATTATGTCTATAGGAATCTTATGGGATAAAATAATGGAGGCTTCTTAACATATATCAACATAGTGTCGTTTGGGAAATGCATTTTATTAATGATTTAATTTCTTATTTTTTCACAGGATTTGAGGTTCCAATTAAAACTGTGTTTGGGCCATTGCATTACTCCCTGCTAGTGCTTAATCTTCACCGAAAATCTCGTCACTTATTTTAAAACAAAAGAGGAACAAAGTAAGGAGAAAAGTAATGAAATGCAGCATAACAAATCATTCAAAGTAAGGGGAAGTAGCTTTTTAAAAACGATCTAGGATCAGTGACATTCAGAAATTATTTGCTGAACACTAAATGTGTTCAAGTGTGGCATCTCAATTCCAAGGACTCTGTGTCTTCTCTTATGAAATGAACCACGTAGACTTTTTTTTTTCCTTCTTTGCTGTTGCAGTAGCCTAAGGTAACTATTATTGATGTTACTGATATATCTCAAATAGTAATGTGAATTGCAAAATGAATCTTCTTCTTTAACTAATGGAGATTCTATGATCCTCTGGTGCTGAAATGATGAGTATAATCAACATTCTAAAACGCTATTCTTTAAAAATGTGCACAATTTTATTGTTATTCTCATAAAATACCATGTCCACATTTGCTTATACCATGTGGTCATACTTAACAGCTTTCTGTCCAATCCATCACAATGTCCTTTAACTCTCTTGTTAATCCATCCCTTTTGAAATACTTAGTCTGACAGTTCTTTCGAGTGTTGTGTCTCACTAAGTAAAACTGCCTATATCAGAGGAATGATATAATCAGAGATGTCATTTACAGATACAATATCAGTGTGTAAATCCAAACACAATGAAACATATACATTTGAAAGGAAAGCATAAAAGTATCTATGCTTTTACCTTGTAGTCTCTAATAATAAGGATGTTTTCATTAAAGTAAAAACTTGAATACATAATTATTTGCAACAAAAGATCACTCCCAAATGAACTGATATGAAATGCTTATATTCATACCAACTGGGACTGACTTATGAAAGAATAAAAATACCTTATTAATTCTGAATTGCCAATGTATAAAAAAGTACAGCTTTGTCTATAGCAATGGTAAGGTTATTAATTTTTTTGAACCTGTTAGTTTCAGAGTGAACTATACTTTTGGATCTCTCTATAAGTCCCGTCATGTGCAAGAAGATTCAAAGACTACATATTATTCATTTCTATATCTTAACCCTCCCTTTAGGGTCTATCAAAGTGCCTGTGCTTCTTAAATTATGGAAAGGAGGGAGTGAGGGAGCAAGGGAGAGAATAATTATGCTTCACAGGGGCCAAGGAACTGTTCCATTGTCCTGTTTAAAAAAGATTTACTGTATATTTATAGGAATTAAGGATTTCAATAAAATGTTTTCAAGTTTAAATTTTCTTTCTTATGCTACTTTCCACTTAAGAGGCTGTTAATGAGCTATGCCCATGTTCATCATTAATTTATCAGCATCTTCTTTCGTGTATTTAACCCTCATTTAAGCCCCAGATCACAGCTACTGAGAGCACCAATGGGAAAAGTTTAACAAACAGCATTCCATGCTAATTTCTATTTAAATAAACATTTATTTTATTCTATTTTGAAAAGTTAACTTAAATGAGATTCACCTTGTAAGTTCACTGTAACCTTTTTAGTTGTTCTATCATAAAATAAATCCATCTTCATACAATATAATTTACTATTATCAGAAATGTTATCACTGCTCAGATGTTTATGAGGTATAATGGCAGCTGGTTTATGTGTTGCTTCTTTGCATATCACCTAGTCTTAAGACTTCAAACTAGTATTTTGTCTTACTAATTCTCATATTTTTCTATCAGGTAAAAACAAATACAATGTCATTGCCCTTTCTTTAGGATGAAGTAAAGAACTACGCCGAGTCTATGTCTTCCATGGATCACCGTTTAAGTTAAGTTTATCAAATTTGTATTGATTACTTATTTCATTCTGGGAAATGCCTCTAGGTTTGGGGATATAGGATGAATAAAACATGACTTTTGTCATCTTGGATCATACAATTATTGAGGAAGCCAAGCATGTATACCATTTGAATACGATCTGTTGAGCATTCTGAAAGAGATCTTTGCAACATGGTATTGGAAACTTAAAGAGGGAGATTCAACCCACCTTGGCAGGGAGGTTAAGCCAATGAAAAGACACTTGAAAAGATAATGCCTAAGCTATCAAAAAATGAGTGAAAGACAGCCAGGCCAAAAAAAAAAAAAAAAGATGCAGAGTTTTATAGAACAGCAGGAAGAAGAGTACAAAGGCACAGATATAATTAAAATGAAGGTCATCTCCCTTGGTGTGTGATATGGCAATAAAACAAGAATACTTCCTGAAGAAAAAGGAAGGTTTCCTGAATGAGTTAAAAGTTGATAGAAGTCTTAAAGCATCAGTATGAGTGACCCAAATAAAGATGTAGGAAAGAATGTTTTCTAAGTGGAAAACATAACATTCAAAACTAGTGTTTATAACCTTGCTGGACATCCATTTGCAAGGCATAAATCAAAATGAATTTAAGAATCAATGGTCTTTTTTCCTTTTCTCTACACTGTAAGTAGATGATGCATTTATTCCCACTTCTTTATACTCTGGGAAAGTCATAGAAACATAAAATTGTAAAAGTGAAGGAAATTTACTTACTACCATATTCATATCCCCATTTTCTGGATGATGAAACTGAAGCTCAAAGGGTTGAGGCAACTTGTTCAACAAATAACAAATGGTAAGCCATTTGTTATTTGTACAGCCTTGATAAGATCCAATATCCTTTGTATCAGCTGGAATACTTGAAAACTGAAGCATTTTAATATTCCTTCCTTCAATTCAAGTGGATAGCCATTACAGCAGTACAGTATACGGTTAACAGTGCTGGTTCTAAAGTCGAAATATCTGCTTTTCACCACTTAGTTGCCAAGTGACTTTAGGCAAGTGATATAATGTTTTTGCTTTAGATTCCCCATCAATAAAGCGATAGTTAATAATGTAAAATGCTTAGATCAATGCTTAGCACATAGTAAGCACTCTATAAATGTGCTATTATTATCTGTATTTAGGTAGTCAAATATTAACATATGTGCGTAGACTATGGTGTGGATAATCTTGCAAATGATTCCACTATCCAATTTTTTTAGAATATGTTACAATGCCTACCACATCACCAATTTAATCAAAACCTTTTTGATTTATTTTTTTTCTTAATTTCTACTTCCATTTTAGATACAAGGGTACATGGGCAGGTTTGTTATATGGATATATTTCACCGATCTAATGAGCATATGTATTAGTCCATTCTGACATTGCTATAAATAAATACCCAAGAGTGGGTAATTTATAAAGGAAAGGGGTTTAATTGGCTCCTGGTTCTGTAGGCAGGCTGCACAGGAAGCATGATGGCATCTGCTCAGCTTCTGGGGAGGTATTTAAAAAAACTTACAATTATGGTAGAAGGCAAAGGGGGAACAGGCATGTCACGTGGCTAGAGCAGGAGCAGGAGAGAGTAGAGGGAGGTGCTATACTCTTTTAAAGGACCAGATCTCATGAGAACTCACTCACTATCATGAATACAGTACCATTGGGGTGCTGTTGCTAAATGAATGATGCTAAACTATTCATGAGAAATCCTCCTCCATGATCCAGTCATCTCCCAACAGGCCCCACCTCCAACACTGGGGATTACATTTCGACATGATATTTGGGTGGGACATCCAAACCATATCTACATAGAAACCAATAGGTAGTTTTTCAACCCACACCCCCTTCCCTAACTCCCCTCACTAGTAGTCTGCGGTGCCTATTGTTCCCATGTTTATGTTGCCACGTGTTCAATGTTCAGCTCCCACTTTTAAGTGAAAACATGCAGTATTTGATTTTCTGTTTCTACATTTATTTGTTTAGGATTATGGCCTCCAGTTCCATCCATGTTGCTGCAAAGGAAAAGATTTCATTACTTTTTGTATTCCAACATGTATATGTACCATATTTTATTTATCCAATCTACCATTGTTGGGCACCTAGAGTGATTGCACATCTTTGTGACTGTGAATAGTGCTGCGATGAACATGCATGTGTCTTTTTGGTATAATTATCTCTTTCCTTTTGGGAGTATGACTACTAATAGGATTGCCAGGTCAAATAGTAGCTGTGTTTTAAGTTCTCTGAGAAATCTCCAAACTATTTTCCACAGTGGCTAAACTAATTTACATTGCCTCCAACATTATATAAGCATTCTTTCTCTGCAACGTGTCAACATCTGTTGTTTTTTTGACTTTTTAATAATAGCCCTTGTGACTGATGTGAGATGGTATCTCATTGTGGTTTTGATTTGCATTACTCTGATGATTAGGATGGTGATCTTCTTTTCATATGTTTGTTGTCTTCTTTTGGGAAGTGTCTGTTCATGTCCTTTGCCCATTTTTTATTGTGGTTCTTTGGTTTTTGCTTGTTGATTTGTTTAAGTTTCTTATTGATTCTGGATATACATAATCCCACTTACAATATCCACAAAAAATGTAATGTCTAGGAATACAGCTAACCAAGGAGGTGAAAGATCTCTACAATGAGAATTACAAAACACGGCTGAAAGAAATCAGATGTGACACAAATAAATGCAAAAACATTCCGTGCTCATGGATTAGAAGCATCAATATCATTAAAATGGCCATACTGCACAAAGCAATTTGAAGATTCAATTTTATTCCTATCAAACTGCCAATGTCATTCTTCACAGAATTAGAATAAACTATTCTAAAATTCATATGTAACCCCAAAAGAGCCCGAATAACCAAAGCAATCTTAAGCTAAAAGAAAAAAAGCCAGAGACATCACATTACCCAACTTTAAGCTATATTGTAAGGTGATAGTGACCAAAGTAGCATGGTACTGGTACAAAACAGACACCTAGACCAATGGAACAGAATAAAACATTCAGAAATAAAGCTGCACAACTACAACCATCTGATCTTCAATGAAGTCGACAAAAACAAGCAATGACGAAAGCAATGAAACTGGACCCTTACTTTTCACCATACGCAAAAATTAACTCAAAATGCATTAAAGATTTAAATATATGATTTTAAACTGTAAAAAGCTGTAGAAGAAAGCCTAGGATATACCTTTCTTAACATAGGCCTTGGCAAAGAAATTTTGGCTAAGTCCACAAAAGCAATTGCAACAAAAACAAAAATTGATGAGTGAGACCTAGTTACACACTAAAGAGCTTGTGCACAGCCAAATAAACTATAAACCGAGTAAACAAACAACTTGAAGAATGAGAGAAAATATTCACAAACTGCATCCAACAAAGGTCTATAATGTTTTAGAACTGCCACATGCACAGTATCAAAATTATATTATTTCTTAATTGTCATCATTAATGGAAAACAGTAAATTTTTACAAATTAAGTAACATGAAATACTAGCTAAGGGATACTAGATTAAGAATTGGAAATCTACCTAATAATTTTAAATGTAAAAAAATTACTACTTTAAGCAAAATTGTCCAAAAACATCTGTTTATTGTATAAGGATATAGAAATGGCTGTGTGACATCGTATCAGATCCCAGTCTTATGTTCCAAAAACCCTATTATTCAAACACCACAACAGATTAAATCTGAAAGCAAAGTGATGTAATTATTCTACTCTTGGAAACAAGTATCAGTATTACCCTACATGTCAAATGGATGATGAGTTTGTTCATTTGATAAAACAAACTTTAAGGACATCTTTTTTTTTTATTATACTTTAAGTTTTAGGGTACATGTGCACAATGTGCAGGTTTGTTACATATGTATACATGTGCCATGTTGGTGGGCTGAACCCAGTAACTCGTCATTTAACATTACGTATATCTCCTAATGCTATCCCGCCCCCCTCCCCAAACCCCACAACAGGCCCCGGTGTGTGATGTTCCCCTTCCTGTGTCCATGTGTTCTCATTGTTCAATTCCCACCTATGAGTGAGAACATGCAGTATTTCCTTTTTTGTCCTTGCGATAGTTTGCTGAGAATGATGGTTTCCAGCTTCATCCATGTCCCTACAAAGAACATGCATTCATCCTTTTTAATGGCTGCATAGTATTCCATGGTGTATATGTGCCACATTTTCTTAATCCAGTCTATCATTGATGGATATTTGGGTTGGTTCCAAGTCTTTGCTATTGTGAATAGTGCTGCAATAAACACACGTGTGCATGTGTCTTTATAGCAGCATGATTTATAATCCTTTGGATATATATCTGGTAATGGGACGGCTGGATCAAATGGTATTTCTAGTTCTAGATCCCTGAGGAATCGCCACACTGACTTCCACAATGGTTGAACTAGTTTAGAGTCCCGCCAACAGTGTAAAAGTGTTCCTATTTCTCCACATCCTCTCCAGCACCTGTTGTTTCCTGACTTTTTAAAGATCGCCATTCTAACTGGTGTGAGATGGCATCTCATTGTGGTTTTGATTTGCATTTCTCTGATGGCCAGTGATGATGAGCATTTATTCATGTGTCTTTTGGCTGCATAAATGTCTTCTTTTGAGAAGTGTCTGTTCATATCCTTCGCCCACTTTTTGATGGGGTTGTTTGTTTTTTTCTTGTAAATTTGTTTGAGTTCATTGTAGATTCTGGATATTAGCCCTTTGTCAGATGAGTAGATTGCAAAAATTTTCTCCCATTCTGTAGGTTGCCTGTTCACTCTGAAGGTAGGTTTCTTTTGCTGTGCAGAAGCGCTTTAGTTTAATTAGATCCCATTTGTCAATTTTGGCTTTTGTTGCCATTGCTTTTGGTGTTTTAGACATGAAGTCGTTGCCCATGCCTATGTCCTGAATGGTATTGCCTAGGTTTTCTTCTAGGGTTTTTATGGTTTTAGGTCTAACATGTAAGTCTTTAATCCATCTTGAATTAATTTTTGTATAAGGTGTAAGGAAGGGATCCAGTTTCAGCTTTCTACATATGGCTAGCCAGTTTTCCCAGCACCATTTATTAAATAGGGAATCCTTTCCCCATTTCTTGTTTTTGTCAGGTTTGTCAAAGATCAGATAGTTGTAGATATGCAGCGTTATTTCTGAGGGCTCTGTTCTGTTCCATTGGTCTATATGTCTGTTTTGGTACCAGTACCGTGCTGTTTTGGTTACTGCAGACTTGTAGTATAGTTTGAAGTCAGGTAGCATGATGCCTCCAGCTTTGTCCCTGTTTGCAGATGACATGATTGTATATCTAGAAAACCCCATCGTCTCAGCCCAAAATCTCTTTGAGCTGATAGGCAACTTCAGCAAAGTCTCAGGATACAAAATCAATGTGCAAAAATGACAAGCATTCTTATACACCAATAACAGACAAACAGAGAGCCAAATCATGAGTGAACTCCCATTCACAATTGCTTCAAAGAGAATAAAATACCTAGGAATCCAACTTACAAGGGACGTGAAGGAGCTCTTCAAGGAGAACTACAAACCACTGCTCAATGAAATAAAAGAGGATACAAACAAATGGAAGAACATTCCATGCTCATGGGTAGGAAGAATCAATATCATGAAAATGGCCATACTGCCCAAGGTAATTTATAGATTCAATGCCAACCCCATCAAGCTACCAATGACTTTCTTCACAGAATTGAAAAAAACTACTTTAAAGTTCATATGGAACCAAAAATGAGCCCGCATTGCCAAGTCAATCCTAAGCCATAAGATTAGATCATGTTCTTTAGGGATCAGAATTTGTCAATTCCTTTGCATTTTCTTTTTTTTTTTTCTTTTAGAATGAATTGAAAAGGAAACCAGTCACTATCGAAATTTGTTTTAGAAACCTGCTTTCAAGTGCCAGCTAGAGTTCTGTAAAGTATATTTTCTCTATCCACAGTATTCTATGAGAACTAATATACAAATCTATTGCTTTATAAAAAACTAATATGTAAAAGTAATTTAAAACTAATATATAAAACTAAATTTTCTCCACACTCTTGTACTATGAGAACTAAGACATAAAAATATACTTCTCTATATAATGAAATAATTACATAATCAGGCAAAAATTTACATTTATGACATGATTATTTTATGACTTTATGCCCATAATACCTTACCAAGACAAGAACATAGACAATTGGATTTAGAAAAGTCTTCAACATCTGAGATTGAAACAAGAAGTTTATTCTAATCAAGACGAAATAAAGCAAACAACCAAAAAAAACCAAAAAACAGCAACAAACAAAAACCAAAACCTTCATTACTACCTCTTTCCCCAAGTGTTCTTATTAATTGAACTTTTACTATGTCCTTTATGCTCAAAGTGTTTTATTTTTAAGCATTTTCAGTGTGTCTTTTCATATTAGAAGTCAGTCATCCATTTAAAAGCAGTCTACTGACATCTAATTTTCTGTTTACTATTTATGATTATTTAATTTTCTTATGTATCATTTTATAATAACCTTCCTAAGTTATTCTGCCAGTGATTATTAAATTTGCATATGAAACTTTTTGAACTGGGATAGAAAAAGGATTATGTAGGCTGTAAGCATTATCCTCACAGTAATTGGTTTTCTTGACACCAGATGTGTGTGGGGGGCATGTGTGTGTGTTGTGTCTATGTATGTCCCTGACTGTGTTTATTGTACCTATGTGTATGAGTGAATGTGTGTATGTCAGCATGCTTGACGAGGGAGAGAGAGAGCACATTCACGTTAACTTTCATTAAAAAGAGAATTCAAGAAAGTGAGGTATACTAAAACTATATGAAAATTGTTCATTGTGAGCATGATTTCCCAGGAATAATTTAATGACACTTTGTTAAATTTTAATTCGAGGCCAGATTTGAATAAATTTATCTAGTAAATTTTCTTTCGTACCCATTAAACATTAAATATACTGACCTATTAAAGGCTTAGTTTCTTTCAAGAATAATTGAATTCCTCAAATATGAAAAACTTTTGGCAACTGTCTTTGATATAATTTACATAAAAAATATTTGAGTCTTTAAAAGCACAAGTCCATTTTTGTAAATCCTGACCTTTCATTCCATTAAAAAACCCTTCTTTGGGCCTCCATTATATTATTATTATTGTCATCATCATTTTGACTTAGCTAAAGATTCTTCTGCAGCATCCTAGCAAAGGCAAAAGAACATTAACTTCCTTTTTTTTTCTTTTTATTATTATTATTATTATTATTATACTTTAGGCTCTATGGTACATGTGCACAACATGCAGGTAAGTTACATATGTATACATGTGCCATGCTGGTGCGCTGCACCCACCAACTCGTCATCTAGCATTAGGTATATCTCTCAATGCTATCCCTCCCCCCTCCCCCCACCCCACAACAGTCCCCGAAGTGTGATGTTCCCCTTCCTGTGTCCATGTGTTCTCATTGTTCAATTCCCACCTATGAGTGAGAATATGCAGTGTTTGGTTTTTTGTTCTTGCGATTGGAAAACTAAAGATATAGCTGCATTCAAAATTGTGGTAAGAAAATTCTCATGTTTTATCAAATATATTTTTGTTTGTACCATTAGCTGTGAGTCACTTAGAGACACAGAAAATAAAATGTATGCGTGTCACATATTGATTATCAGCAAGGCCTCTTCATTAAGATGAAAAATGATTTTCAAAAATTCTAGCTCCCAAATTATTTGTTCCTCTCAGTAAATAAATGCAGTCATCTTTCAGTAATATTTTTCATTTTGCATATTCACCACAAGGACAGTAATTTGTACAAGGTAATTTTTTCAGTCTTTCTTATTACCTATTTCTTGGACCCATTTGACTTCCCAAGTATAAGGCAAAGACCACTGAATCACCAACATAGTTTTCTCCTGCTTTTCTGGCTTAAAGATTTATTTTTAAATCCCCTTTGTATTTATACATGATGTGCTTGACAGATATGTTGCGATGATTGTTATACATGCAGTAGTGTATTTTTAAAAAATTACTCACTTTGCTTATGAGCCAGTTTATTGTTCTTTGTGCAAAGTAACAAGCCATTCTGCCGTGGATGAAAGATCTTGATTTAAATGTTTACAATGTACAACTCCTTCATGGCTGAAAGCTTCCAGTGATTTCAATCTTTCTGTCACCCACACAAATCCCACATCTACATATAGAGTCTTATTACAACAGATGAAGATTTATTTTTCAATTATTCATTGTAAGACTTTACTGATTAAATGTCTCTATTACTAACCATGTTCCATCCCTTTGCAAACTCCATTTCTCCCCACCACCACCATTTACACAACTGTCATCAGAAAAATAATGTTACTTGGCAACAAAACATTTCAAATTTTAGTATGAACTGAGGCTTTGTGCTAGCAATTTATGTCAAACAATACGCAAAATTAAGGTTCTTTGGTTCGACAACTATTTTGAACTAATACTTTGATTTTTTTACAAATAACTGAAGTTTGAAGACATTATGTATGACATTTCTCAATGGTTATACATGTGCATAACTGCTTCATGCAAAATTTTAATGGTTAATTCTTGAAGTATTCTTATTGTGAATGAACAAGCCAGATTCTCCCAGTAGAAAGTCTGCTCCCTGAGAGTAAGCTATTTATATTGACATTTTGGAACTACTACAATTCTATTTAATAAAATATTAACACAGAAGTTTAATGGCAGGGGAAAATCTGACTCAGTGCCTTTCTTAGCCTAAGAAACAGATAAGATCATGAAAAATCCTTATTGTCAATGGGAAACACTCTGATACATTTGCAGTTACAGTGTTTCTCTTAATCCAGTATCTCACTATGTGTTACCACCCTTGCAGTATGCATATTAACCTGCAGTAATTGAAGTTGTTTTTGTTCCTATCTTGAGACTTTGGAAATAAAAAATATATATAATTTTTAAGGGCATGTATCATTTCTGTAGTAGAGACTGAAATAAAAATTTATCATTGTTGATGATGTGTTTCCTAAGCAATTTTTGTCATTATTCTCAATAAATTATCTTAACCACTAATAGTTCTGACAAATCAATTAACATAACTACCAAGACAAATCTAACATAGAGAAAGCAATAATAAAAATACTTAGCAGACTCATGATGCTTGAACTTTACAAAGTATTTTCACATCCATTATCTCATTAGTTTCTCAGAACAACCTTACAAGCAGGTAAGGCAGGTATTATTACCCTTATTTTAAAGGTGTGGAATGTAAAACTCAGAGAGATGAAGTTACTTATCCAAAGTCACAGAGCTAGGATGTAGAAGAACCAGGATTCTAACATGGATCTTTTGCCTCCAAACACAATAATCTTAATACTAAAACATAGTGCCATCCCAGAACTTATAATTTGTCTCTAGACAATGGTATAGGCATTCTTACAGAAAAGCAAAATCCATTTTCCAGATAATTGAATTTTAGTTAAGCACATCTTAGCAATACTCACAAAATTATGGATAGTATCAAGCAAAGCACTCAGAAAAAATATTTGAGAAACTCTGTTTTATCTGCCTTCTATCCAATTGTTTATAACACAATGAAATTTTATACCTTTTATTTAATTATCTGAGATGGATATTATTAGCCACATTTTATATGTAAGGGAAGAGATTCAGAAAAGTTTAATAATTTACCTCAGATTGCAGTTTATGGCTTGGTGGATGTAGCCAGGATTTAAACTAATGTCTGCTTGCCCTCCAAGGCTTTGCTTTTTTCCCTAGCTACATAAAAAAATAGATAGATAAATAAATAAGTTATTTGGGTATTATAAGCTTTCTTTGCTACGATTTTTGTATTTCACATAGAAATGTTATGTTAACCATATAGCTAAACTCTAATTGAAGTTTCTCAGATATTTGATAAATCAAGATAATAGGTATTTTGCAGAGTGTGAGGTTTGCTTATAAGGGAGGATAAGCTTAAGTTATATTCTTACATTTATTCTCTGTTTTGGAATACATGTGGATTAAACATTTGCTGATGGTCTACTTTGTATCAAATATTCTTCTGGTCTCTGAGGATCAAAAGATGTTTAAGACATGGTTCCTTCCTTTAAGAAGCTAATAGAATATCCATTCATTCATTATTCAAGAAGTATTTATTGAGCATCAAATAGAATGGTGGGTACACAGAAAAAAAGGTGCATGCCTGCTGAATTAGCTCAATCATTCATGAGACAGGAGAAGGGACTTACTTTATGGATTCTCTAATGACTGCATCATTTTTAAAGTTCCATATCAACTTAAAAATATTTGTTAATAGAATCACTTCAATGCTCTCAAATCAACAGAGTGAGGAGACAACCCATAGAATGGAAGAAAATATCTACAAACTATACATCTGACACAGGTTTAATATCCAGAATATACAAGGAACTCAACAGCAAAAATAATAATAAAAATAATCTGATTTAAAATGAGCAAATGATCTGAAGAGACATTTCTCAAAAGAAGATATACAAATACAATGATATTTGGGGCAAACATTGATAAGCCTGGAGGACATTATGTTGAATGAAATAAGCCAGACACAGAAAGACATGCATTTATAGGTAGTAGCAAAAAAAAAAAAAAAAGTGCCTATAGATGTAGCGAGTAGAGTACTTATTGTTAAAAGATGGAAAGGGGAATGGAAAGGGGAAATATTGAGAGGTTGGTTAACAAATACTAAATTATAGTTTAGATAGTAGAAATAAGTTAAGTGTTCTATAACACTGACTATAGTTAAAAATAATTTATCGTATATTTTTAAACATCTAAAAGAGAGGATTTGAAATGTGCTCAACACAGAGAAATGATAAATGTTCGAGATGATGGATATGTTAATTACCCTAAATTGATCATATACATTGTATATACATTAAAATATCACTTTGTACCCCATAAATATGTGCAATTATTACACATCAATTAAAAATATTAAATGAAAAGAAAAAACAATAACTTCATGGAAAAGTAAAGCTCAATATGACTGTAAAAGATGCTCCCAAAGAGCTACAATATTTTCACTCATTCATGCTGCATATTGAATGTATACTGAGAGTCACCATCTGCCCCAGTTTTGCTTAATGACACAGTGTTGTCAAGACTGTTAATTGCCAAGGTCTAAAGGGTTTGTGGATAGTTGAACTTCAATGTGGCATCTTGGGCTAATTTACACATTGCAGGAAATATAATTGAGACTTAATGATAGTATATGTATGCAACAGTTTTAACTTGTTCGAATCATCTCTGTGTATCTGGTCAGGCAAACAAAATACTCTGTGAAATTGCCTATCTTTATTTTCTGAGTTTTGCAAATCACTGAGTCAGTACTTCAGAGGGGATGAAATTAATCCATAATAAAAAAATACAAAGCTATAAAAGACAAATAAAAGTCTTCTCTCTCTCATATATATTCACACACACATATACAATGTAATATACACATAATATGTATATATATAATGTAAATATAAAATATTTTAACCTTACTTGACTGTTTTGTTGGTATATACACTTTTGTTTGCAAAATTAAATAATACTTGTCTTTATATACTTCCAGTAATAACATTCAAAACACGGTAAGTAAACCTTATGACATTCTATCTTCTTTTTGACCATGGCTGGTGTCAACGTGTCAATATAAGTTGGAATATCTCATTCCTCTTACTCCTTAAATGCTTACAAAGTGACACATTTTATTTACACCTTAAAATGCATATTTGTTTTCTTCTGTGAACATCAATATTTTTCTGCTCAGTGGATGAATATTGAGTTGGGCAACCTGCCAGCTCTCCAATGGAGAATTGGAATCTGGCACCCCTCTCCACTTTCAAAACAACTCAGGCAAGGTTCCTTGTTCACATAGGGCTCACATTAAAAAACAAACCCAAAATATCTTCAAATAACATGAGGCACCCTTCTTTATGTACTTAAAAGAGGTCAGTAGTTTTTCCCATGCCAATGAAAGCATATGATTTAAATTTCAGAACATGATTTCATCTAAAATTTGCAAAAGTTTTTATTTGATTGGAAAGTTAAAGAAAGGAGGGTTGTTTCCGTCTGCATAGGTTAACTCCGTATGTTCAGTGACATTAACAACCACAAATTATTTCATTCTCCATCGTCTGTGATGTAATACTTTAGAAAGTTATAAGGCTTTCAAAATGACAATTTTGTACCTTATGTGATAGAATGGCTTTGCTACCAACGAAGTCAAGAGTATTAGAAACTCCATAGCAAATAAAGTAGGTAGAAGAAAAGCTTTTATGAACATACACAAGAACAGCATGTTTAAGCCCTTAATTTTATCACTGTAAATTTATTTTGACCTGTCTCTGAAGCTCAGCAGGAACAGAAGAGGGAAATTGTATGCCAGAGAGCAAAAATAGCTCATTTAAGTGCATAAGATTTTGCAGTTTCAAAGTTTAGAGTATTTTAAATTAAAAAATTCGATTTGTCTCTTGTTACCAATGATATGTTTCCAACTATTATCTTGTTCATTTTTTCTATTCTTGTACATGCCAATTTGTGCAAAGAGAAGAGGCAGAACCAAATTTTAAACACTTAATAGTTCTTTTCCAATTCACTGTGTGAACTAGAACTTTATACACAGTTCAAAAAAGGGGCAGGGTGTTAAGGTTTTGAAATAACCAGTATAATCTGTCAGAGCTGTCAGTCTAGTTGCCTAGGAAATCTTTTTACAACCACAGAATAAGTCTTTAGTTATTAATACTTACCAACTCAATAGGTTGAAAAATTTTAAATGTTAGTAAATCATTAGTATTATCATTTACATTTATTGAGTTTCAAGTCAATTTTCTACTTTTCCACAACACAATTACTCTGCTTCAACTAGAATATTTTCCTCCACTGTGCTTCCCATATTATCCAAATAAACTTCAAAGTTCAAAAAGGTCACATATCCTCGATGAATTCTTCTCTCCATGCCACAGGCTGCAGTAAGTAATCACCTTCTCAACTCTCCTACACATATAAGACACTTTATGTCTCCTTTATATCTCCACATATTGGCACTTAATATTATAATCATAAATTTTAAAAATTATTTTTAATGTTAACATACTTCATCATATCATCCTGATGTAATTAGAAGCTCTTTGACAGCATAGGCCATTATTTGTTACTCTTTCACATGCTCTACACAATTAGCATATTACTACACACTTAATAGATTCTGAATATCTTGACAGAGTTCATCAATATTTACTGATGAGAGTTAAATAAGTTAAATCTCATTCTGATTTTTTTTCTGTCTGCTTCTAGACCATCTACCCAGTAAAAATAAGAAAACTTTTCATCTATACCTTCTTCTATCATTTTATTTAACAGAACAAAATGTTTCCTTATTTTATATAGCCTGCCCATTTGCAAAACTACCAAAATTGAGCTAGCAATTTATGCTTTATTAAAACATACTTTGATGATTTTTGATTTTGTATACTGTGTTGATTAATAGTCATCATCTGTTTTGTAATATGATAATAGTTAGATAAGATATGCCTTTTTCTTTTTACTGCTACAAATGTAGCCTTCACATTCTTAAATGCAGGATTTACAATTATATGTAACATACCTGCATTTTTCAGTTACACTCTTAATCACAGACTTTCAAAGTAAAAAAGAGCTTTACAATTTATATAACTCAAATGACCCATCTGATGTTTGAATCTCCTATGTGAGATTTATTCATTTACTCAACATATATTCATCGACTACCTCATTTATACTAGCCATTCAAGCACATAGTACTTGACCACATGGGTTTCTAAGTGCAAAGCCATGTCACTTCTATTTTATTCTTAAATTTTTTAAATATGCAGATACAACACATATTTGCATTAAATGTAACCATGCTAAACTGTGAACATTGCCCCAATCTATTGATATTTCTGTTATGTTTCATATTCATTATAATTCACAGTTTAATTTTATCTATAAACTTGATAAAAATTATTTTAATAACCCAATTTTTAAAAGACTAGGAGAGAATTCCTTCTCAAATCTATAGGCAATAAACTGAGACTGTATAGCACAGTAGAGACACGGCTGTTTTAGAATGTTCACTCTAGAGTCACACCGTTGAATTCAAATCAAAATTTTGCTACTTCACTGGCTGCAAAAACTTGCAAATTGTCATGCATGGTGCTTGATTAAATGCACCAGGTCTGGTGCTTGATTAAATGCTCTGTAAATGTTTTATGTCTCAAGAGCTCAATCCATGTAGCTGTTGCTCTGTGTTGCATCATCATTCTAGTCATCATTTTGGTACAATCAACTCTGTACAAATCTGGGAAATATTTTTTTCCTGGTGTATATGTTATTTATTGTTGTGGAGCAAATTACCCCAAAACATAGTGGCTGACAAAAACAAATATTTATTATCTCACAGTTTTGTTGATCAGAAAATTGGGGCACAGCTTACATGGGAAAATGCTGCTCAAGGTCTTTCATCAGGCTGCAACCAAGATATCAGCTGGGGCTTCCAAGCTCACTGATGTGACCACAGGCGGGCCTGGGGTCCTTGCTGACTACTGGCTGACATCATTTCTTTACCATCTGAGTCTCTACGTAAGGCAACTTATAACATGGAAGATAGTTTATCTCAGAGTAAGCCAGTGAGAAAACAAAAGAGAGAAAGCACGATGGATGTCACAGTCTTTTGTAACCTACTCATAGAAGTGACATCCCATCACTTTGTTCATATCCTATTGATTAGAATAAAGTCACTAGTCTAACCTACACAAAAGGGAAGGAGATTACTTAAAGAAGGGCATTAACACCAGAAGGCAGGGATCATTGGAGACCATCGTAGAGGCTGCCAACCACATCTAGCAAGATGCTGGCAGGACAAGGCTGGAAACCATGTCTTGGCTGAGGTTTTCATTCACTCATTCAGATTTGGGGGAGCTATTCAAATCATTCAGCGGTCAGGCATTGAGACTATAGCATATTGGCTTATTTGATCCCATCCTCATGTCCTGCTCATCCCCTATCTAAGTATTGGCAAAAGTCTGAGAAAAAAATATTGTAGTGGATACAGTGTCATGGGGGAAAGGGCACTGGCCTGGGTTTGAATATGAGCCCTGCCACTCACTAGACATTTCAGTTTATTAAATCTCAATGTATTAATCTGTAAAGCTAAAAGAATGCCCCCTATTATGGAGGTTTATTGTTTAGAGTAGAGATACTATATGTAAAACCTGTAGTGCAGCACAAGTTATCAACAAATGGAGGTTATAACTAAAAATATAAAATGTACATCATATATAATAAACATAAATATATGCAACTATATGTGCATAATATATAATGTAGTATGTACTTAGAAAATATATAATCATGTAATATGCCCACAGGTGCTAGCAAAGGTCCTGACATATAGAACTTATTTAATAAGTGTATGGTGAATAAGTTTGGCCTACTCTCTATGTCTTTCCATTTTGTCTTTTTGTCATAAGAGAATGACAATTCATTGAAGGCAAAGACTTTAAGTATCATTAATCTTTGTATTTCCTTTTTTCTAATGCCTACATAATACATCACAGGCATTTAATAAGTCTTTGTTGAGAAAATACAATCATTAATCATCTGAATTCTCATCTACCTACTTGTCTTAGCATCTAGCCCACCTTTCTTCATTTTGTTTGTAATCATATCCGTGAGCAATTCAAATACATGTTCCATAGTTGGTCTTTTTAGTTAGAGCACATATTGCAAAGCAGCTGTTTCTTCTTTAAGTTACATTTCAGAGAATAGTATAATAAAGTCTCCCTAAAACAAATTGAGATACAGGCAAAGTCAGTGTTCTCTGTTCCTCCCCATTTTCCTTCTAAAATATTTTAACTATTTTCTTCCCTTCTTTTACTCTCTTCTTCAGGTCTTTGTCCTCTAGGAAACATTTCCTATCTTTGATCCCATTTATTTTGATGATAAAAAGTTAACATAATATTTTAATATATATCTGTGTATTTACACCCCAATAATCCAGATGGGAGAGGAATCCCTACGACGATCTCTAATGGTGGTATTTATGATATTATGGGACAAAAGAGAGATAAACTTACCGAAATATTACATGTTTTTCTCTGTGCCTTATATCTCAGTATTCCCTACTACTTTACACCTGCATATGATAATTAGGACTTCAGGCTTTCTAAGGTGATCATTTTTGTAGAGATTTCACAGATAATAATCTATTTGCAAATTTTATATGTCTTATTTCCACAACTACTTAAAGGGGCTTTTAAGAATAAAATTCAAAATAATGAAAACTAGAATGAAGAAAGAGAAAAATTGTAAAAGTTGACACAGTTGCTATTATTACTATATTTGTCTTCGTGCTTCCCAGCAGCCAAGTTGAAAAAAGAAATTATTTTTACTGTATACTCAGCATATATTATGTGCCAGAACTTTGTGATCACTTTGATATTATATCTATCTTCAATATATCCATGGAGAGTAGGAGTTATAATCCTCATTTTACAGATGAAGTTACTGAGGTTTCAAAAAATGTCTTGTCCAGGGTCACAAAACTGAAGCTCTAAGTGGAGCCAAAGTTCAAATCAAAGACTTTCTGGCTTCATAGCCTGCACTTCTATATAGAGCTCATAGTCAGAAAGGAGGAAATATAATAATTACAAGAGATAAAAGCTTTTTGGAATTAGATTATAAAATTAATTTGCTGAGTGACATTGTATAAAAGGGACATTGAGCAATATGATGATCAGTGCCCTTCATAACACATTTACAATAAATGCAGAAGAAATATTCATATAGCTGTTGGGGTATTTTTAATGACCTTTGATAACTGCTTAAAGCATAAAATGAAGGTGCAAGTGAGTGAAACTGATTCAGCAAGTGCTAATATTATCTGATCCTACGATCAAGTCTTCTGGTGACCTCAGGTGATTCAATAATAAAACTGAGAGTATGTGAATTAACTTTCAAAATGCTAAATATTATATTTTATTAACAGGGGTTTTGAAAGAAGCCAAATTCATTTATTCATTCACTGAGTGTTCATTCACTCAATGTGTATGGGCTATGTGTATGTCAGGCACTGTGTTAGGTCTGAGGATCCAAATATATTTTTTAAAATATTTCTGCCTCAAAAGGGCTTGCAGTTAGTTTAAAATAAGACAAGCCAGTGACTGTAATGAAGTATATTAATTGCTATAAGGGAAGTATATACAGACTGTACAAAACAAGATGCCCTTACACCTATCTGACAGAGTCAAATAAGTTATCATAGTGGAGGCAGTGTTTGAGATAAGACTTGAAGGATGAGGATGTCTTTGCTGGGCAAACGAGGAGATGATGGACAATCTGGGGAAAGAGAGGCCCAGATAGAGGCACTTTGGTTACATTCTCTGATGAGAATGAAGGGTAGTCTATGTTGTTAATTATGAGCAGGTCTATAGGCTTGGAAAATCCAGATACTAATAATAGCTATCATTTACTAAGCTTGTATAAAATTGTAATAGATTAAAAAGCTAATTTTTCAGTAGGTTAAGTGAGACAAAGATTGCCTGAGAACTGAGAACACATACTTATTTATTTATTTTTAAAGCCCACATTATCAACTACTGTTCTATAATGTGGTAAGGTTCTACATTATGAAAGCCTGGAAGCTTGACCATTATTCTCATCCAGCTGAAACGGCATCCTGCTTTCTCACCAGTGTAGTATGTGGCAATACCTGCAGGCAAAACCAGTTGTGGTTTAAGAAGCATATTTAGATTACTTGTTGTGTACTTGGACAAATGCTCCCCTCAGGCCCCTGAGCTCTTACAGAATATGGGATAGATGAATTTGGCCCCCCAAAATGATCATTGATCATTCCATAAAGGTGGAAAACCCATGTGAAGTTTGATACAAAACAGTAGATTCCCACTGTTTTTCCTATGATGCATTAGTTACAAAATGTTCTCACCCTGTGAAAATAACTAAGTAAGTTACCATGTTGCTAGAAGTAATTTAGAATTGGCCAGCTGAATTTTGGAAGATAATTGGCGAAAACACTGACTTCGGGATTTCACATAAAAATATTGAGCCATTCTTGACACTAGTTTGTTAATGAAGCTACTCTAGTTCTTGACAGTAAAACCATGCCATCAACATATGCATAGCCACTAAACTTTTTGTACATAGTAACAGCACAGGAAGATTCAATCTATCAGAAAGTAATATCAAACCATTAAGTTTTATATTAAAGACAAGGATGGCTAAGATATAACTATTTGGTGCTACTTGAAACAATGTTTTTTTGGGGGGACTGTTGCAGTCTTCTCATTATTACATGAAATCAAAATGCCCATTTTAGATAAGCATTAAATGTTGAGGTTCTACTTTAAACGTATATTACCCTGTCTTGGCTGATGCTTTTCCTTAGAACAATAACCATAGACCAAAGCTGGAAGCAACTTTCTGTCATTTGGAGCAGATGTTTCCATAGCTAAAAGATAACACAGCAGTGGTTGATAGTAGAGTATTGTACTTGTAATCTAATTGCAAAATCTTTTCTGGAACTGTCTGTCATATCAATCAATCCATACTTTTGCAGGAATACAGGGTTAACCTTTTGGAAAAATGGGGCATATTATATTTTGAATATATCCAACGAAAATCACAATTGAAGAGTAAACAATTTAACAAACTTTAAAATGTAAGGGAGCAAAATTATCCTTTTCAACCGGTGTTAAATTAAGAGTTGTTTGTCAAATAGTGTAAAGAGTTTTGATGTACCACTTGAACAAAAAATCAGGGTCCTTAAAATTTCATTCAGTAATTATTCAGCAAATATCAATTGAGTATTTCTATGGCATGCTAGACACTGGAGATAAGTAGTGGGCACAATGGACATCACTTTTGCCCTCATGGAGTGTTTGTTCAAACGTTTGGTGGATATAGACATTAAACAAAGAATCACAGGAATAACTGTGAAATTTCCTTTCTGATAAATGCCATTAAATAACATTATGAGAATCCTCCCATGCATAATAGGGGGAACAGAGATCTGATGTATTCTGGGTGGTCAAGAAGTGTTTCCCTAAGAAAGTGATACTTGACCTAAAATCTGAAGGATAAGGAGTTAACAAGCTAAGATATCTGTGGGTGGCGGGAGGTTGTGGGGGCAAAAGGTGGAAACACCTACAGGGAGAAAGTATTTCATGCAGAGAGAACAGCATGCAAAAGGGATTTGAGGCATGAAGTTATTTCACATCAGTGAGGAAATGAAAAAGGGCCAGTGTGGCTGGATCAAAAAAGTAACGAGAAAAAATTGACATGTGGCTGTAGAACATAAGTTACATATCATGCTGGGCCTGGTAGGCTGCATTGAGGATTTTGGTCTTTATCCTAAGACAACAGGAAAACATTATCTTTTTAAAATCATTTTAGTGACATGGGCAGATCTGTATTTTGTAAGCATTACTCTGGGTACAGCCTGGATAATTGAATGGAGGAGGAAAAGAGTAGTTTTAGGAAAATCACTTATGAAGGTGGCTTGGGAGAGGATAGTAACTGTGGAAATACTGAGAATTAAATGAATTTGAGAAATGGTAGAAGATGGAATATTGAACCTGAAGATAAGAAATGTGTGTCAAGGATACTTGCTAGGACTCCAGTTTGTACAGCTGGATGGATGGCGATACTATTCATTAAAACAGGGAACTATATAAGCTCAAGTATATGGGGGCTGAAATCAATAACTTGAGCTTATACAGTCTGAATTTGAAGTTCTGTTTTTGTAGCCAAGATGTCAAGGTAGGAAGCTGAACAAACAGGTTTGGGATAGAGATACAAAATTGAGATGGCTTGGCATATATTATGCATTTAAAGCTAGGAGTAAGATGGTATTGAAAGTTGGGAAAATAGCAACTAGGCATATATATCTGGTTAAAACATTTCAGAGCATGGAATAGAATGATTTCTCAATCAATTTTATGGACATAATCTCCCTCCAGGTCTTCTTTTATGTACCTAGCTAATATCGGAGCATTATCTATGGCCTATTTTCAGTCTATCCAATTTCACAAGTATCAACTGATAAGAAATGCTCTAAATCTAAGAAAATATCAGTTCTTTGTTTTGGGTACATATTTATATCGACAATTATTTGCAAAAGGAACACAAGTCTGGCTGCTTCAAAAAATAAACCTTACAACTTCCACTTGGTGATCTACTAGCATGCGGTAAAGTTATTCTTACAATACATTCTTCCCATACTAATATTCATCTTTAGGTTGGCAACAAAATAGACATTGATGAGCTGTATGTGAATAGACAAGTAGCTCTTACTACAAATAATTTATCCCCATGTGTGCCAGTTTTCATAATGGTGTTTATATGTGTTTCACAATACAGTGGACACTCACAAAACCCTATTAGCATTGCTACCAAGTTGTCTTTGTAAAGTTAAGTAGTGGAAAGGAGGGAAGGTAGTTTTAAGAAATGTATTAAGTGCTTTATAATCTGCCAGGCACTATTCTTATTGTTTTTATTTATTTATTTATTATTATTATTATACTTTAGGTTTTATGGTACATGTGCACAATGTGCAGGTTAGTTACATATGTATACATGTGCCATGCTGGTGCGCTGCACCCACCAACTCGTCATCTAGCATTAGGTATATCTCTCAATGCTATCCCTCCCCCCTCCCCCCACCCCACAACAGTCCCCAGAGGGTGATGTTCCCCTTCCTGTATCCATGTGTTCTCATTGTTCACTTCCCACCTATGAGTGAGAATATGCGGTGTTTGGTTTTTTGTTCTTGTGATAGTTTACTGAGAATGATGATTTCCAATTTCATCCATGTCCCTACAAAGGACATGAACTCATCATTTTTTATGGCTGCATAGTATTCCATGGTGTATATGTGCCACATTTTCTTAATCCAGTCTATCATTGTTGGACATTTGGGTTGGTTCCAAGTCTTTGCTATTGTGAATAATGCCGCAATAAACATACGTGTGCATGTGTCTTTATAGCAGCATGATTTATAGTCCTTTGGGTATATACCCAGTAATGGGATGGCTGGGTCAAATGGAATTTCTAGTTCTAGATCCCTGAGGAATCGCCACACTGACTTCCACAAGGGTTGAACTAGTTTACAGTCCCACCAACAGTGTAAAAGTGTTCCTATTTCTCCACATCCTCTCCAGTACAAAAATCACAAGCATTCTTATACACCAACAACAGACAAACAGAGAGCCAAATCATGAGTGAACTCCCATTCACAATTGCTTCAAAGAGAATAAAATACCTAGGAATCCAACTTATTGTTATATATGTATTAACTCATTTAGCCATCAAAACAAAACCCCATGGAATAAGTGCTATTATTATCCCCATTTTAAAAATCTGGGAATAATTGCAAAGGGAATATTATAACTGGCCCAGTTCCAAGGCCAGCAAGCCCTAGAACCAGAATTCAAAATATGTTATCTGGCTCCAGAGCCGATTCATGTAACCACTATACTGTAGTGTCTCCCACAAAACATATAACTAGCATTGAATATACCCTCTCATAAAACAAAGCCCAAGCTTGGACTCTGACACACTCCTTCCTCTTAGAAAATATGGAGAGGAGTAGGGCATAGAAGAGGTCATGTGGCCAAAATTGCCTCCTTTCCTCTAATTCTGTTTATAGTAAATGTAATAATGTGATAAGTCTTTCCTATCTTACCCCATCTGACAGCATATGCCTTTAGTTGTGCCATCATAGGGCGAAACAACTTGCTGAGTCATCTATATCACTTTCTGCATCATGAAGTTTGGAAGAATAATCTGACTACAAACCAGGTTCATAGCTGCTTATCTTAAGAGACTTGAGAAGGTCACAACTTGAAAATGTTATGACTGTGTTATAATTAGAGATTAAGGGAAAATTTATTCAATTTAATAATTCAAGAATATTTTGTCTTGTGTCTGGTATAAGTAACCATAACATTATCGCATGTTATTTTAAAACAAGCTTAATTAACTATATTTCTTTTTTCAGTGTCTTATATTTATACTTGCTGATAAAGAAAATGCAAAGGCTATACATACAAATGTGAGAAAGATGCCACAATATACTTTTAAGGGCATCTTTGTTTCATATCTATATACAACATATTGGAAATGACTATATGATCACATTTCTGAACACAAATGCCTCTATATCTGAAAATATGCTCCAATTTGTAAGGCCTTATTTGTAACATCTATTTTTCTGTAGATTATATAAAAGCCACTTTTAGAATTTATTCAAACAGACTTGTTACTGATCCACCCGTCTTACTATTGCCCCACCTTTTTCTCAACTTTCCGTATCTTTTTCCTGAGACTATTTTAGTTTTGGACATAAAATCTAACACTTTAAAAATAATTTTAAACACATTTAGAAACAAGTTTATATTCATGATACCACAGGGAAGTAACAAATATTCTGCCTTAATTTTTAATTGGTAATCTATTTTGGTTATTGGCTAGACATCTCATTTTTTCATTCATAGATTAGAAAAGTGGACAGACACAGTTGATGAAATCATCCAATGGTTCAAGGAAACATATATAAATATAAATATAAATGTAAATAAATAAATATAGATAATAAGACAACATAACTTGTTTGAAATTATGTATATACAGATATGTAGGTCAAAATAGGTCTGCATAGATATCTATGTAAATTCAAACAAGTTATGTGGCATTATTACAATTCAAGTCCCTCACTTTCTCTACTTCAAGTAATTTAATTTCAAAATATCTTCTACTTGTTGGATATTTCAATTTCTTTTCTTTCTTTTAGTTCTCCTTACTTATCAACAAGTCAATCCCAAGTTTTTATAAGCCATTTACTACTTACCTAGGACGGTGTGATGGTGCAAAATAAGTAGGAAACATGTAACCTTTTGAGGAGCTTACAATCTGATTGGGATAACAAAATTTAAACACATTAAGTAATTAGAGAACAGCATGGGACAGTGCACTGAAGCCATTCATATAAGACCCTATTCAATGGAGGGGAATCTAGGGTAGGGAGACAGGCTAGTCTAATACAAAGCAAAAACCTATAATAAACACAGCAATATCTCAGTAAGGACTGACAAGATATTCATACTCACATAGACAGCAGCCCTCAGAGGTAACAGAAGTACCTCACTGGGATCCCAACACTCAGAAAACTATGCAGATACCTGACATTTTTATCACATGCCATTGCAGCTACTGTTTCAACAATAAATGCAGTATTTATGATGTTATATATTAGCAGATATTGTATTTTCCTGAACATGGAAGTAACCAGATGCAAAGGAAGTTCAAAATTGCAAGTTCATATACAAAACTGTACATCTCTCAATATATCTTGCCTTTGGTCTGGAAGTTGTTTGTACAGCTTTAAAGAGCTTAGAGAAATTTGAAAGCCTAGCATAAAAGAAATGTGTTTCAGGTATAATATTCCAGAGGAACTTAACCTAAGTCATTTATCAATACATGATAGTAATCTGACCACTCCCTACAAACATATTATTATATTTAAATATTACATATTTATATTAACAAAAAGTGGAGATTTATGTGGATGTTTTTACCAAACATAAAAAAACTTGTGAATACATATTACTGCACCTCATAAGTATTAATTAAAAGAAATGTGTAAAAAATAGGTCCCAGAGATTATATATTTGCCTTTAAATATCATATGGACAATGTTGTACATCATTTGCATTCAGTATTTATTTATTTATCACTTCCAGTTATCTTTAAGAAGCGCAGAAGACATTGCGTATAAAATTTCAACAATAGAGGTAGTTTACATGATTTTTAAGAGAAGGAAACAAAAAAAGTTTGTTGAATAATATAAAGTAGTCTTAAGTCATGAAAATATTAGAGTCACACAGAGATTCACATCTTGACTTTATCACTTACTAGCTGTGTGACAATGGGGGAGTCACTACCTTTACTGAGCCTCAATTTCCTTCATTTTAAAACAGGGCAATAAAAATAGAACCTACCTTATAAAGTTATTGTGATGCCAAATGTACATAAAGTATTTAGCATTTGAAGCGTTTAACACATTCCTCCAGCCCATGATATGAATAAGTTTTCAATAAATAATAGCTGTTATAAGCATTATTTACTTTTACAAATGTGGCATTTATGCATAATGTAATACTACTCAACCATAAAAGAAAGAAATCATGTCATTTGCAGCAACATGGATGAAACTGTAAATCATTATCTTAAGTGAAATAAGCTAGTCACAAAAAGACAAATATTCCATATTTTCACTTATATATGGGAGCTAAAAAATGTGATCATATGCCGGTAGAGAGTGGAAAGATAGATAATGGAAACTGGGAAGGGTAGTGGAGAGAGGGGAGGATGAAGAGAAAGGGTTAAAGGGTACAGGCATACAATAAGACTGAAGGAATAAACTCAATGTTGGATAGCAGGAAAGGGTGACTATACTTAACAGAAATGTATTGTACACTGGTGATGGACACCCTAAATACTCTGACCTGATCACTAGGCATATATACATGTAACAAAATTCCTCATGTACTCCATATATTTGCACAAATTAAAAAAATGTTTATGTGGAGAAAAACCCATATATACATACACATATATATATAATATATATAAACCATATATACACACACATACATATTTCAGCCAATTTGTTATACATATGTTATATATGACCAACTAGTCTGATAATAGCCTAAGATTTTGAGCCTATTTTATTTACTGCAACAGTAAAAAATATGCCATGAAGTCTTATATAATATCAAGTTTTCTAAGTTAAGATTTTTTAGAAAAGAAAAGAAAGCCTTAAGATAGGTTAGGTTAAAGAAACTTGTGATCAGTTTTTCTCTAGTAATGTCACTTCCAATTATGAAATCGTCAGCATTTTTTTCATTGTCAGGTTACTCCCAATCCGTCACCCTCACCCTCCTCTTGATACAGCACTAAACACGGATAGGAATATTGAGGCAGAGAAGGGGGGGATGGGCACTAAGGTGCAACAGTTGGACTGGAGTGATGTGAAGGATCCATGGTGCACTTGGAGTTTCTGGGCTTGAGATGAGTTTGTAAAAAGAGCAGGGAGAATGGAGGAGAAACAGCAACAAAGTAGTTTTCATGATCTCTGATCAAGGACAGTTAACTCACCACCTGACTTCTGCAAACACGCTTAACAAAGACTTTTTTTGTGGAGGACGATTGGGGCCTGTGCAGACCTGGTATCAGCCACCAGCATTTCAGTGCAATGTATTACTGTGGAATTGGCGGCTTGCTTTAGGATTGAGTGCCCTAAAGCTTTAGAGCAGGTGTGGATCATGTAACTTCTCAGACTGCCAAACTCATGCTTTGAATATCCACACTCTCACGATTTTGCCATTTAGTCATTTTGCAAAGTTCTTTATCATCTGTGCCTGTGGAAATCCTGTGCATTCCTCTGAGTACTATACCAATGCCCAAGGGGGCCCCCACACCAAGACAGGGCTCTGCCAAGATTCCTATGACTGAAGGTTTGGGCTGACCTTTCCGTCCCAGGAGAGAGGGAGGTACCCCTCTCCTGGACCTCTTCCCCTTCACTCCACCCGCCCTGGGCTGAGTTCGAAAGAACTCAATGCCTTAGAGAAAAACCCTTCTCTTCACCCCTCTCCCCCATGTCTCCACCCCTATCATCACTGCAGCCCTGGATGCTCCTGAGGCTGCTTTCTGACTAAAGGGTCCCTGATACCACCCGGGTGGAAAGCAGGGCCTAGGGAACTGCATTTGGAACGCATCCCTCAGGGATTCAGGTGCTCAAAGACCAGTTTGAGAAGGGGAAAAAAATTATTTGGTGGAAACTGTTTAAGACATCAACCCACGAGCTGAAACTGGAGAAGCTGCAGGTCTGACATGAGGGTAGAGGTCTCCCTGACGCTGCTGAACCCCACCCCCCATCCCCGCACCCGATCCCTTGCCAAGTTCAGTGTATAATCTAAGCGAAGGGTGTCCCAAGATTACACCAAGAGCACACTGGTTTCTCCAGGCAGACCGTGGCTCGGCCTCCTTCTAGCCCCGTGCTTGATTATATCTTAGGTTTCAGATTTTACTGAAGTAGGGATTTTAAGAAGGGTAGTTAGCCGTTGTCCTGAGGATAGCGAAACAACGCGTGTCTGATACTGGGGACCTAGGGTGCTGGCCCTCCGCGACTCTGCCCCTGCAGCTCCGCTACCCCCTTCTCCCCTCCGCCCCCTTCCAGCCTCCACCCCGCGCGGCCTCCGCTACCCGGCAGGCACCCCACGCCAGCCCAGCAGCTCCTCCCACTGCCTCCGCCCTTCACACTCGGGCCCCAGCGTCGTCCTCCCCCGACACTGACTTCGCTCCCGCAGCCATCCAGACAGACACTCTTCCCGCTCTCGCCTAGCTCTGCACCGCCACTGCCGCCCTTGCCGCCGCGCTTCGCCCGGGCTCTGCTACGTCAGGCCGCGCATCTCTGGCCAGGTCCACCGCTGCCGCCGCCGCCGCCGCCGCCGCCGAGCCTCAGACTGAAGTCTGGGCGCCCGCGATCGCACCAGCTTCTTGGTCTTAGAGATCCTGAGCTCTCGGCTGACGCGGAAGCGCAGCCATCCCCACCACCGCCGCCACGGCCAACACGGGTGCCACGCGCCGCCACCGCCGCCGGGCCGCGGCCGCCGCCGCCGCCGCCGCCGCCGCCGCTGCCGCAGATCGCCCGCCGCCCACCACGGCCCAGCAGCAAACAGGTAGCAGGAAACGGAAAGCGCCCGCGGTCGAGGCGGGAGCCGGGAGCTCGTCGTCGCAGGGTTTAGCGGCGGCGGACGGAGAGGGGCCTCTGCTACCCAAGAAGCAGAAGCGGCCGGCGACGCGTCGCAGGCTGGTGCACTATCTGAAGGGCCGGGAGGTAGGAGCGCGGGGCCCAGCCGGGCTCCAGGGCTTCGAGGGCGAGCTGCGGGGCTACGCCGTCCAGAGGCTGCCCGAGCTGCTGACGGAGCGCCAGCTGGACCTGGGCACCCTCAACAAGGTGTTCGCGTCACAGTGGCTGAACGCCAGGCAGGTGGTGTGCGGCACCAAGTGTAATACGCTGTTTGTGGTGGACGTGCAGTCAGGCCACATCACGCGCATCCCCCTCATGCGGGACAAGGAGGCCGGGCTGGCCCAGGCCCAACAGGGCTGCGGCATCCATGCCATTGAGCTGAATCCCTCCAAGACGCTTCTGGCCACCGGCGGCGAAAACCCCAACAGCCTGGCCATCTACCAGCTGCCCACCCTGGACCCCCTGTGCCTGGGCGACCGCCATGGCCACAAGGACTGGATCTTCGCCGTCGCCTGGCTGAGTGACACCGTAGCCGTGAGCGGCTCCCGCGATGGCACCGTGGCTCTGTGGCGGATGGACCCGGACATGTTTAATGGCAGCATTGCCTGGCACAGCGAGGTGGGTCTCCCCGTATATGCCCACATCCGTCCGAAGGATGTGGAGGCCATCCCCAGGGCCAGCACCAACCCCAGCAACCGCAAGGTGCGGGCCCTGGCCTTCAGCGGCAAGAACCAGGAGCTGGGAGCGGTGTCCTTGGACGGCTACTTCCACCTGTGGAAAGCCCGCAGCACGCTATCCAGGCTCCTGTCCATCAGGCTGCCCTACTGCCGAGAGAATGTGTGCCTGACCTACTGTGATGAGTTATCCTTGTACGCTGTGGGCTCCCAGTCCCACGTCTCCTTCCTGGATCCGCGCCAGCGCCAGCAGAACATCCGACCCCTGTGCTCTCGAGAGGGTGGCACAGGCGTGCGGTCGCTGAGCTTCTACCAGCACATCATCACTGTGGGCACCGGCCATGGCTCCCTGCTCTTCTATGACATCCGCGCCCAGAAGTTCCTGGAGGAGAGGGCCTCTGCCAGCCTGGACTCCATGCCGGGGCCCGCAGGGAGGAAGCTCAAGCTTGCCTGTGGCAGAGGCTGGCTCAACCAGGATGACGTCTGGGTGAACTACTTTGGTGGCATGGAAGAGTTCCCCAATGCGCTCTACACCCACTGCTACAACTGGCCGGAGATGAAGCTCTTTGTGGCTGGGGGGCCTCTCCCTTCAGGCCTCCATGGGAACTACGCAGGCCTCTGGAGTTAAGGATGGACGCCTTGTTCTCAAAATGCACAGGTTTACCTTTCAGTTCCGCCTGACTTTCCTTCTTCATGCTGCATTTGTGCTTTTAACTTTGTGTGGCTTTTGTCTTCCAGGTGGAACCAGTCCAACTTACGTGTGCTTCGTGTATTAGGCAGAGAAAGAAAGAGAGAGAGCGGGAGCAAGCCAGTGGGAGTGAGAGAGCACAAGTGGTCCTTTCGGCAGTCAAAACTTTGGCTTTAAAACTCTCATTCACGTTTCCCAACAGCAGTATGTTTTTGCCTTCTTATTCAAAGAGTTTTGGCTAAACCTTAATTGTGTTCTGTCTTTCGGTGATTCACATACCCTCCTTCTTTAGGTTGATGTAGTCATAGTCTTCACTACTATTCAGTACGTTAGTTTTATCAATATTGCAATAGTGTTCAGATCTACACATGTTAGATGTGTGGTGTTTTGGGGAAATGTGAGCTACAAAGCATCTTTGGGGTTGTTTTGAGGAACTACCCATCATTTATAGCCTTACTCTAATTAGAAAATGCAGTTCAGGTTTTAGATTGCCACCATTCTAGAGTGTGGCACACACCATTCTAGGGCGTGATTCATTTGGATGTTGGAAACTCAATGTCTGTTGTTTGTATAGTGTTGATGTGTAAAATGCTTTAAAAATATGTTCTGTTAGTTAGAAATCTTACAATGTTGTTCATACTATTAATCAACAATTTTGGTTATTCAGTAAAACTTTACTATCCTCAGGCCCTCCGTGTTCTTATTTAAAGCCGCTGTATTATGGCCTGCTTTTCTATGCTACAGATTTTCAGAACTACTCAATTCTGGTCTATATATGTGGTAGGGCAATCAGGGAGGTATTTTTGGGGGTATATGGGGTAAACAGCTCTTTAAATTCAGGTAGCTATTTACAGTGAAAAGCCAGTTGTGGCAGTTGTGCTCAGAGTAGGTGTTGTTGATTTTTTATTACTGTATACATGGATAATTCTGGATCCAGTATGTGATGTGTTGCAGAAAAATAAATAAAATGTGTTCATCATCTTAGCAATTAAGTGGCAGACTTAAGTTCTTAATACTTAAATATATGCTTTCTTTTTTCATTTGTCTTCCTGAGAACGTATTTATCAAAGTCAAAACTTTCCGGGACAGAAGCTGAATCTGAAGCATTAGCTATGCAGACATTACTTTGTACATCTCTTTTTGAAAATGAAACATGCTTATAAGTTAAAAGATTAAACATCTTGAATACGTTATGAAAATATACTTGGTGTAAGTTAGGATGGCTAGGTGTTTTCTTAAAGTTAACTGAACAAACCATTTTTCATTTATACAAATATACATGTACTTATAACTACTTACATATACAATATATTTGTATATCTGTTTGTATATGTTACTTCTCATGTGAGGAGAAAGCATAGATATATATCATTTTATATGTGCAGCTATTTCTTATATATTGAACTACATATATTAAGACTTACCACTTGGTCTTTATTTGTGTTTTGTTTTATGCCAATTTAAAATAATTTTAATACAAGCACATGATCAAAAAACCATACAGTATAAAAAGTATACAGTTAAAAGTAAATCTCAAACCCCAGGGTCTCTAGTTTCCAGCCCATAGATTAGCACCAGTATATTTTTTGCATATACACATTTAGATTTAGTCTATATATATACAAGAACACATGTATGTGTGTATGGAATTTTTATACAAATAATATACTGTACGTATCTGTGCCTTTTTAATCACAAAATCTTAGTGATTTTTTCTTATACTTATCTACTTAATTTTATTGCATGCTGTTCTATTGTGTGATTGGAATACACTTGACTTATTCATTACACCTTTGATGATCATTTATGTTGGTTCTGGTTTTCTGTTACTGTAAACTATTCTGCAGTGATTACTTAAGTGTATACATCTTTGTGTACAAGTGTAAATATATCTGCAGGATAATTCCGAGAAATGAAATTACTGGTTCAATGAGTAAGTTCATTTTATATTGATAGCCACTGCTAAATCACCTTCCAAAGAGTTCTCACCACCTTAACCTCCTACAAGTAATGGATGCACACCTGCTTTACTACACCCGTGCCAACAGTGTGTCACCAAACTGTGCTCTTTGCCAATCTTACATCTACTTGGTCTTGATCCTTTCTTTCTAAGCCACTGTGGCTGAGTTAATTCGATTTGCTGTCAGAGTACCAAGTAGGTTCTGAAAGAAAGAACAAGAAAATTAGGGCAAGCAATAAAAATGCTGCCACACTAAAGGAAGAGAGTACCCACCATTCAGGCTCGTGTACCTGGAAATGGATTACATACAGCTACTTTCCTTAGATACTTAGCTGGACCTAGTAGGTTTCCCCGGTCTATTGCACCCGGTTTAAGTTATATCCAATGTATAAAATGTCACTGAAGAAAATCCAAGAAGGAGACCACGAAAGTCTGAACTAGGATAGTGGGGTAGGTGTGGAGAGGGAGAAAGTTATTCAAAACAATGAGGGGAAATAAAAGGAACAAACAATATTTCATGTGAAAGATGAGGAAAAACAAAAAAATTAGGTGGACTCTCAGGCTCTGACTTGAATATGAATGAATATTGACAGCAAATAAAAATAAAGAAAATAGGCATAGATAGTTTGGGGGGAGGATGATCAGTTTAACTTGGGACTTACTGAATTTGAGGTGCCTCTGTGACATCAGGAGAACATACCCAGTGAAGAATTGGCTGTGTACCCCAGGATGCAATTTCTCACTTCTGGAAAGGTGAGTGCTATGAAACAATGGAAATCCTGTCCTTTCAGGGGAAAGTAGAACAGAAAAGCATATGAAGGATCTTTAAAACAATAAAAAGAGAGAAAGCCTGGCTCAGTGGCTCACACCTGTAATCCTAGCACTTTGGGAGGCTAAGGTAGGCAGATTGCTCGAACCCAGGAGTTCCAGAGCAGGATGGGGAAAATGGTGAAACCTCATCTCTACATAAAATACAAAACTTGGCCGGGTGTAGTTGTATGCGCCTGTAGTTTCAGCTCCTCGGGAGGCTGAAGTGGGAGGATCACTTGAGCCCAGGAGATTAAAGTTGCAGTGAGTAGAGATCATGCGACTGCACCCCAGCCTGGGTGACAGAGTGAGACCCTGTCTCAATAAATAAATAAACAAACAAATAAATGAATAAAAGGAAATAAAAAAAAAGCAGGGATGGGGAAGAAATTGGTAGAGAGTGATAGAGGCTTATTCTACACAAATGTTGTGGCCTTAGCGTGAGACAACAATATATCTTTTAATACTAAAATTATAACAATTTTGAGTCTTCACCTAAAAGCCATAAAGGACAGCTTTTTTCCCAGATAATCTTCCTAAATATTTACCTACGACTCCTTAAGACTGTCCACATTGGTCCACTAATTAGGCTTTTGAATTGCTCAACTGCTGGTTTCGTCTTGGAGAATGAAAAGTCAGACCTAGCTCACAAAGCAGGGCTTCAGAGTTAATTATTTCTGGACCACTTATTCTCCTACTCTGAGACATATCCAGTATTCCCAACACCCAGCTGGCACCAGCATCTTTGACAGTCTCACAGCGGTGGAATATCACCTCATCAGCAGCTGCTGCTAGCCCCTGTTTAAGTTCTCACTTCAATACCACAAGTGTAGGTCTCTGCCAACTTTCCCAGTCTTGCAAAAAGCAAAGGAGGTGTCCAGAGGAGGATACTGCTTTCCACAGGATTACAGTCAAAAAGCACAAATGCAAATTATTAGAAGTGAGAGAGAAGAAATAATTACAAGCCCAGATTTCTTTATTAGACAGGTAAATGTAAAATCTGAGTAAAAAAACTCATCAGAAAATACAAATAACTAAACTTCCCAATGAGAAATAAGGAACCAGATCAGACCATTAACTCTAGAAATGTGAATATTAGTTTTTTAAAGTCTATCTTTTTAATCCAAGAATATCACACACATAAACAGATAATGGACACACAGATTTGATCATTTTATAAGTAAATTATTTCACATTGTCAGGGAATATCTAAGTTTGAGGTGCTTCTGAGCATAAAGAGAAAACAATTTACTCTTCTTTATAGTAGGCCAGCAAAATATTAAAAAATTTTATTAAAATTGCAGAAAATAAAAAGGGACTGATTTGACATAGATGTATAAATCAATGCAACTTATCCTTTAAAAACACTGAAGGTAATCCATTAGTTCACCAAATCCATTAGTTCACCAAATTAGTCCATCAAATTCATTAGTTCACAAAATACTATGGTAAAGTAAAGCTAGTTCCTTGAATTCAAGGAGTCTTCACTATTGAAAAATCTATTATTTCCACATATTATAATAAATCAAATGAGAAGACACACATGCTCATATCACTAAATTATAATAAATGATTTAATAAAAATCTTCTATTGTTTTGGTAAAATTCTTAGTAAACTATGTGGAAAAACATTCTTCATATGGTAAGTGTGTGTATGTGTGCATTTGTGTGTGTGTGTTTTGTGTTTCAAACTTCAACCAGAATCCTCAACATCAGAGAAACTCCTGTGAAGGTAAGAAACAAACAAGGACTTCTAAAATCACCGCCAGCATTTAATGTTGTTATAAATTTCCAGATACAGCAATTAGAAAAAGTAGAAAATATTAGATATAAATATTAGAAAATAGAAAAGTTATATTTATTTGAAGATGATAGATGATGGTAAAAACGATAAATTCTAGAAGAAGCAACTGGAAAAGGTTAGGAAAAATAAAATAGTAGTAAAATGTTCAGTTTTGAGTTTAATATACTAAAAAATCAATACTTTTCTATTTTCACTTCTTTACTCATTCAGCAAATACTTATTGAATGCTTACCATATATCACGCATTATTCTAGCTGCTAGATAAAAATGCTGCATCGAACAACACAAGCAAGCCATGTCCTCATAAGGCTTACAGTCCATTGAGGAGAGAGACAATAAACAGATAAACCAACAAGTATATAGGATGTAAGACGGTTATCAATGTTAATAAATAAATCAGTTGAAAGAGAATAGGGGGTAGAAAATCAGGGGAGATGAAATTTTAAATAAAGTGGTTAGTGAAAGTCTGTTTAATAAGTTGACATTTGAGCCGAGATCTGAAGGAAGTGACATAGTAAGCCATGCACCTACATCAGAAAAGAGTGTTCCAGGTGATCAGAAAGAAGTGCAGAGGCCTGAGGTGGAATCATGCTTAGCATGTTTCAGGAGCAGAAAGGAGACAAGTATGGCTGGAATAAAATGAATAAAGAAAGGAGTAGAGTCAGAGAGATAATGGGTGACCACATCATATAGAGCTCTGTAGACAATTATAAGAATCTTGGATTTTAATATGAATGAGTTGAAAGTCCAATGAGGGTTTTTGAGAAGCAATTTATTGTTAAAAGGAGATCTGGTTGCTCTGTAGATAGCATACTGTAGACTGTAGAGGAGAAAAGACAGAGAAAGAGCGGGATTCATTAGTAGGTTACTGCAATAATCCAGCTCAAAGGTGACAGTAGCTATATGCAAAACTAATCAGTTTAAAATGTCAGTGGATCTTGTAGTTCAAAATGGCAGACATCTCCTTCTTATGATCTTATGGAAATGACAGTACAGAATAATTAAATTGAATAACTCCATTTCAGTGCTATAAATAAGAAAAAGTGCCATAATCAGATCAGAAATTATGACAACATTCTAGAAAACCAGAAAGTAGATAGGATCTCTTTGACAGATAAAGCTGAGTAGATCTCATTCCTTTTTATGGTTTCATAGTATTCCATAGTGTACATGTACTACATTTTATTTATTCAGTCTACCATTGATGGACATTCAAACTGATTCCATGTCTTTGCTATTGTGAATAGTGCTGCAATGAACATATGCATTCATGTGTCTTTATGATAGAACAACTCGTATTCGTTTGGTTAAATACCCAGTAGTGGAATTGCTAGATCTAAATAATGAGGACACATGGACAAAAAGAGAGGAACAGCAGACACTGAGGTCTACTTGAAGGTGGAGGGTGGGAGAAGAAAGAGATTCAGAAAAAAATAAAAGTTGAGTACTATGCTTAGTATTTGGGTGATGAAATAATCTGTACACCAAACCAAACCTCCGAGTAACTTGTCTGCCTGTATAAAAAAACCTACATATGTACCCCGAACCTAAAGTAAAAAGTAAAATGTTAAAAAAAAAAAAACTGAGTAGAGTTACCACAAGCCTAAAAAACGACTGTGAGAATGCTGCCTTTTAGATGGGAGCGAGTCTTCATGGAGAACTTCTCCCAATGGCTCCAAGCTATGATTTAGCAAAAATTGATAGCAGAAGTGGTTTTTGAAGTGGAAAGCACCACTAGAGGACTGTCCATGAATGGGCTTGGTTAGTTGGACACTTATCCAAACAATGGAATACTATTATACAGTTGTTAAAATACTGGTGCTAGTTCTTCATGTACTGACTAGAAGTGTCCTTGATATTACTGTCACGTGAAAGAAGCACATTGCAAACCAAAAGCATATTATAATTCCATTTTTGTTTAAGATACTAGAAGAAGGAGAGGAAGAAGCATACAGCATATGTACGAATATATGCAAAAGTATTATCAGTATGTTTCCCTAAGGGATAAAATAACAGTGGACTTTCTTAATATTCCATCTATTTATATAATGTTTAAACAGTCTAAATAACATGCATTTCCTTAGTAAACAAAAGAGAAAGAGAAACAGGGAAGACACATTTTAAAAGGCTGGTTGGGATGGGAAAGAGACGAGGGAGAAGAAAGGTGTGATTTATTGTGTTGAATGTAGCATGGAGCTGAAATAAACCAAAACTGGGAAAATGTTATCTTTATGCAATATGGAAGTGCATGGAGGTCTTTTGCCAGAGTAATTGCAATTGTGATCAGCTGCATTGTTTCTCCCCAAGAGGGGATAAATAATTCAGTGTTTCTCAAGATTGACCATGGAACACTTTTTCCCATGAACATCTGACAGGTCTGTGATTTTCTTTCTTCTCAACTCAAACAAATCGATTTTGGAGAAATAGTGTGAGAGTTATATAAGTCCTGCATCACAGGGTCTGCACTATAATGAAATAAATTTTCCTGAATCAAATGTGGAGCAAAGAGAAGACATGAACCTACACCTACCAATTTCAATAATCCATGTTGTTCTTTAAGCTTTCCTGATACATATTTCCAGCAATTCACAGCCAGAAACTAATTTGAAAAACCTGTAACACTAGAGATTTCCACCTTTTTTGATATTCATCTTCCCCGGAATATTCCTGCTTATTATATTAACATAATTTTGAGTTTTGACACCAAAATGTCGATTAAACTTATCTACTCCAAAATTCCCAGCTATAATTCTAGAGGTGGAGAGGGAGACAGTATTAGTTGTAAAATAGGCCAAGGTGTATTCTTAGTCAGTCATTGCTATAACACATAAATCCATTCCCATCTCTGAGGTCCTGAGCTGACAATAAAGCCAGTCCAACACTATATTAATATAACCTTTGAAAAAAATGGGACTCTTAGTTTTATAATATATAGGAGACAAAGAGAAAAATAATAACTCAGAACTCTGCAAATGTATATTGGGTATGTAGGAACAGAGAGTGGAAAACATACTTTATAAATTCTTCTATTGTCAATATTAAAAATTGAGCACTGTTAGTACATGGAAGCAAATTTGCTGCGCATACGTCCCTAGTGTTATACAGAGGAGTTATTTAATCTAGACATTATCATTTACAAAGGATTAAAATCAATGTATGAGTCTTCAATTAAATGTCACAAATATTCAAACAGTTGGAATATAAAAATATAAAACTAGATTTAATACCTAAAATTGCTCATTTGTCTTGCTTTTCACTAATTTTGTCCAATAATTAATCATAATATTGACACACACCATAATAGCTAGTTGATGTAGCTGGAAGTAGATGAGTCAATTCATTGAGAAAGAATCATTCAAACCAGTGATTTAGACTCATGTGGACAGCATCACCAATTAAGTAACAGAATAAACTCCCACCCTCAACCCATCTAGCTGTTTTGACTTTGCAAACCGAAAATATAATATTGTTCTGGAAAGCCAAATATACATTTCCTATAGAATCAGATAAAAGACTGAGATCATTGAGGAAATAATCTCCTTTGTAAAAGGCAATTCCATAAGCATTGGAGCAGAGACATGATAATAGCATCAGAAACTTCTGCTTAGAAGGGACATTAGAAAAAGATATATATTTGACTTTCAAAATCTCAATTTAATAATGATAAATGTGTCATTCATACAGATGTGTGTGTGTGAGTGTGTGTGTGTGTAGCAGTAGTAGTAGTAGCTGGTGTTTTATCTTCACCTACAAAGCAATTTTATTTTATGCCTCTTTACTGGGGTCTCTATCTTTATATGAGTGTTCACATATATAAACACATGCATCTAGACAGAGATAAATGATCTTCAATGTAGGGAGTTCAAGGTAATGTCTTATTAAAATCTTGAATCTTCTTGGTTTTACTTTATAACTCTCTGTGGGTGACTTACTCAATCTCAAAATGAAAAACACAAGTCAAACTAATGGCAAAGTACCACAGTCACCTAGAGCATCAGTTATTGTATTTTTTGCAATTTGCTGAGCTGAGTATTGAGTAATGAATAAGTATATTTAAACAATTAAAAATTTACAAACTCAAAGCCATGTAAAAACCAAGCCTTCATTTTATCTCAAGATTTTGGGTTGCTTCTCAGATGAAAGCAATTAGTCTGGCATTGTAAATGTCAACCATCACAGTACAATGTCTATACTGTGCATTACATAGTGCTTATGGTAAGTCAGATGGGATAAGTAAATACTCTTCGGAATTTGGACTGCCAATTAAACTTCTTTTAGAGAAAAAAATGGTACATCAATCTGACAATTTGTTTATCTTTTATTGTTAGCTTGTGTCATAGAATATATGGCCAAGAGCAGGATTAATAAATGAAGAAATTGTGTAGATCTATAAAAACCTTTAAAAATCATCTAGCCTAACACTTATTTTTAAGGATGAAGATATTTTATAATCATAATTGTAAGTGTGGCTCCTGACATTTGAAATATTTAAAATAACAAAATATGCATGCAATTTAACAAAAACTCATGTTTCTACCATCTAGAATTGACTATTACTTAGTCTTTTTTATATGAAGAAAGAAACTAAAATCATGTATAAAGTTAAAGCCCCCTTTCAGCATCATAAGTTTCCTTCTCACCTGTCTTGAGGCAAGCAGTCACCATTAAGACTTCAGCGAGTATCTGTCTATTTCAAGTTTTATACTGTTATATATTTATAGTTTCTTAACAAAAACTTTTATAGTGTTTACCATGTGCCTGGCACAGTTATTAACGTTTTCCAAACATTTACTTATTTAATCCTCATAGTAGCCTACATTTTGCAAATGACTATTTTACAAAGGAGTAAACAACCTGCCCAAGGACACACAGCTAATATGATGCAGAGTTGCATCTGGAGTCCAGTTGTACATATGTATGTCTCCATCTATAACACAGAATGATTTTTATTAATGTTGTGCACTTAAAAAAATTATACAAATGATATGCTGAACTTATTCAGTAATTTGGTCTTTTTTCATGCATCTGAGATCTATTCTTGATGATGTGTATGCATTTGTGCAGTTCATTTTAATCACTAGATCATCTATTATATGAATATATCACAACATATGTATTTGCTATGGTTTAAATGTGTGCCTTCCAAAATTCAGGTATTAACAGATGGAGCCTTTAAGAGGTTATAGGCCATAAGAGTTCCTCCCTTGCAAATGGGATTAAGGCCCTTATAAAAGAGGCTTCATGCAACTCACTTTCTCTTTTGTCTCCCGTCATGTAAATACTCAGCTTTCCCCTCCTCCCAGAGGATCTGACAACAAGGCACCATCTTGGAAGAAGTGTACAGTCCTCACCAGACAGCCAAACCTGCCAACACCTTGACTTTGGGCTTCCTAGCCTCCAAAACTGTGATAAAATAAATTTCTGTTCTTTATAAATTACCCAGTCTGTGGTATTTCATTATGGTAGCAAAAATGGACCAAGACAGTATTCTACCAATTTAACAATTAGGTTCTTAGAAAAAATTTTGTATAACAAAAAATGTTATAATACATACACTTGTAAAAAATATTTTATGATGTACATGTGGTAACTATATTTTTTTAAATGTAGAAGTTAGCTTGCTCTTTTATAGACTGTGTACATTTTTCAATTTGCTTCATGTTGCCAAAAATGAATTCAAACCTTGCTGTGGTGGTAGAATTCTGATGAACCCTAAGGTCCCTCCTTCCTTGGACATATATCTTCTCCTAGCAATACCAACCATAACTTACATGATGCTGTTAAAAAAATTGCAGATTTAATTAAAATCTCAAATCAGGCAATTTTAAAATAGGAAAATTATATGTGGTGGGCCTGACCTGATTACATAAACTCTTAAAAAGCACTAATCTCCTCCAGAAGGTTTTTTTTAATTGAAGCATGGAAGGTATTTGATACAAAAGAGATTCTCTCTCAATGGCTTTGAAGATGGAGGGATGACATGGCTAAGAATTGAGGGCAGCCTAGAGGAGCTGACAGTGACCATCATTTCTTCAACCTCATGGAACTTAATTCTGTCTAGAACATGAACAAACTTGGAAGCATATTATTTCCCAGGGTCTCCAAATGAGAATACAAAAGGCCAAATTCTTGATTTCAAACTTAGAAGACTAAGACTGATCCTTGTAAGACTCTCAGCCTGGTCTCTAAACTGCTGTATAAGTGAACTTCTAACTTATTGAGGTAATAAATGAGTATTGTTTTTAAAATCTCACCAGTGGTGTGTAACATTTCCTTTTGCCTCATGTCCTCATAAACAATAATATTGTTTCATATTTTATTTTTTGTCAACCTTATGGATAAGATATGTTGTTATTGTTTTAAGTTGAATTTCTATGTTTACTAGAAACCAGATCATTTTATAGATAATGCAAATAACACCAAAAAGTGAATGTGTTTACCCATGTCACTAAGGTAATAAAGAAGCAAAATAAGGATTAAAAGTTGGAGTTAATGAAATAAGTTATGTCATTGGTCTTAAAACCTACTGGAACAATATTTATGTCATAACCATTCAATTAGTATAAAGGGAATACATGTTATATAGTATGGATATTTGTCCTTACCCAAATCTCACGTTGAAATTGTAATCTCCAATGTTGGAGGTGGGGCCTGGAGAGAGGTGATTGGATCAGGAGGGCGGATTTGTCATGAATGGATTAGCACCATCCTCTTGGTGCTGTCCTATTGATAGTGAGTTAATTTTTGCCAGATCTGGTTGTTTAAAAATATGTGGGAGGAGCAGCCAAGATAACTGAATAGAAGTAGCTCTAGTCTGCGGGCTCCCACCTAGAGTAACAAAAACAGCCAGTGAATTCTGCATCTTCCATTGAGGTACCCAGGTTCTCTCATCAGGACTGACTAGGCAGTTGGCACCACCCACAGAGAGCAAGGAAAAACAGGGTGGAGCAAGGACCAGCCCAGGAGCCGCATGGGGAAAAGGGAGCTCCCTCCCACAGCCAAGGGAGGAGGTGGGGGATTGTGCTACCACGTCCTGAAAACCACGCTTTGCCCACTGATCTCTGCAACCAGTGGATCAGGAGGTCCCCTAGTGAGCCCACGCCACCAGGGCCTTGGGTCCCAAGCACAGAGCTGTGCAGAGTCACCACAGCTACTTGGGTGGGCAGCAGCTGGGGCAGGCACTGAGACACAGGACTTTTTGCATACTCCAGCACCTAGAACTCTGGTGAGGCAGGAGATCTGTCCACTTCCATGGGAAGGGGGCTGCAGCCAGGGAGCCAAGCATTTTCTCTCAGCAGGCCCCACTCCTGTGGAACCCACAAGCTAAAACCCACTGGCTTGGAATCCCCACCGGCCAGTGCAGCACGCTGGAGACTGCCTAAGAAGACCCAGTTCTGGGGTGGGGGGCGTTGGGGGGAGGGGCAGCTGCCATCACAGCCATTCCAGTCAGCAGCTTTCCCCTGCTGCTGGTGCCAGTGAGACTGGGTGGTTTGGACCAGGATCAATTCCCCACAGTGCAAAATAGCAGCTGTGACAGTTTGTGGCCAGACTGCTTCTTTAAGCGGGACCCTGACCCATTCCTTCTCTCTGGGCAGAGGCTCCCTGTGGGATTTTCAGCATCCCCAGCCTGGAGTTTATGGACAGGTCTCTGATTTCCGTAAGGGAAAGCCCTAGGAGGAGGGGCAGCCAGAGTATCATGGATGAGCAGTCTTAGTCTTTTCTGCCTGCCAGCTCTGAAGAGTTAGGGCAGACAAGACAAGGAGGATTCTCCCCAGTGCAACACAACCACTCTGACAAGTGACAGTCAGTCTCCTTATTTAAGTGGGTCCCTGATCCCATTCCTCCTGACTGGGTGAGACCCTCCAACAGGGTTCTCCAGACACCTCATACAGGAGTGTTCCAGCCAGCATCAGATCGGTGCTCCTCAGTGAAAGAGCTCTCAGAGTAAGGAGCAAGCTTCAAACTTTGCTGTTCTGCAGCCTCCACTGGTGATACCTCCAGGGGTGGAAGGGACCCAGGCAAATAGGATCTGGAGTGGGCCCCCAGCAAACCGTAGCAGCCCTACAGAAGAGGGGCCTAGCTGCACAAAAAAAAACAAAAAAAAAGCAACAACAACAACGTTAATGAAAAAGACCCCATGAAACACCATCCAAAGATCAGCATCCTCAAAGATCAAAAGTAGATAAACCCATAAAGATGAAAAAGAATCAACACAAAAACACTGAAAACTCAAAAAGCCAGAGTGCCTCTTCTCCTTCAAATTATGGCAACATGTCTCCAGCAAGGGCACAGAACTGGTATAAGGCTGATATGGATGAATCAACTGAAGTAGGCTTCAGAAGATGGGTAATAGACTTTTCTGAGCTAAAGCAGAATATTCTAACCCATTGCAAAGAAGCTAAGAACTGTAATAAAACATTACAGGAGCTGTTAACCAGAATAAACAGTTTAGGGAGGAAAATAAATGACCTGGTCTAGCTGAAAACCACAACATGAGAACTTCACAATGCAAACATAAGTATCAATAGCTGAATAGACCAAGCAGAAAAAAAGAATATCAGAGTTTGAAGACTATGTGGCTGAAATAAGGCATGCATACAAAATTAGAGAAAAAAGAATGAAAAGAAACCAAATCTTCAAGAATTATGAGATTACGTAAAAAGGCTGAACCTACAACTGATTGAGGTACCTGAAAGAAACAGGGAGAATAGAATCAAGTTGGAAAACACACTTCAGGATATAATCCAGGAGAAATCCCCCAAACTAACAAGACAGGCCAATATTCAAATTCAAGAAATCCAGAGAACCCCATTAAGATACTGCATGAGAAGATCAACCCCAAGACACATAATTATTAGATTATCCAAGGTAGAAATGTAGGCAAAAATTTTAAAGGCAGCGAGAGAGAAAGTCCAGGTCACCTACAAAGGGAAACCTATCAGACTTACAGCAGACATCTAAGTGGAAACCTTACAAGCCAGAAGAGATTGGGGGCCAGTATTCAACATTCTTAAAGAAAAGAATTTCCAACCCAGAATTTCATATTCAGGCAAACCAAGCTTCATAAGTAAAGGAGAAATAAAGCCTATTTCAGACAAGAAAATGCTGAGGGAATTTGCCACCACCAGGCCTACCTTGCAAGAGACCCAGAAGGAAGCACTAAATATGGAAAGGAAAAACCATTATCAGCCACTACAAAAGCACACTGAAGTATATAGACCAGTGACACCATGAAGCAACTACATTAACAAGTCTGCAAAATAACCAGCTAGCATTAAGATGACAGGATCAAATTCACACATAACAATATTAACCTTAAATTTAAATAGGCTAAATACCCCAAATAAAAGACACAGAATGGCAAGCTGGATAAAGAGTCAAGAGCCATCATTGTGTTGTATTCAAGAGACCCATCTAACATACAAAGACACACATAAACTCAAAATAGAGAGATGGAAGAAAATTTACCAAAAAAATGGAAAACAGAAAAAAGCAGGGGTAGCAATTATAGTTTCTGAAATATCAGACTTTAAACCAACAAAGATCAGAAAAGACAAAGAAGGTTATTGCATAATGGTAAAGGGGTCAATTCAACAAGAAAAGCTAATTATCCTAAATATAAGCACACCCAATAAAGGAACACCCAAATTTGTCAAACAAGTTCTTAGAGACCTACAAAGAGACTTAGACTTGACACAATAATAGTGGGTGACTTTAACACCCTACTATCAATATTAGATCATCGAGACAGAAAATTAACAAAGATATTCAGGCCTTGAACTCAGCTCTGGATCAAGCGGACCTAAATAAGTCTCTACAAAACTCTCCACCTGTAAACAACAGAATATACATTCTCAGTGTCACATGACACTCTAAAATTGATCACATAATTGGAAGTAAATCACTCCTCAGCAAGTGCAAAAGAACTGAAATCATAACAAACAGTCTCTCAGAACACAGCACAATCAAATTAGCACTCAAGATTAGGAAACTTACTCAAAACCACACAACTACATGGAAATTGAACAACCTGAATGACTCCTGTGTAAATAATGAAATTCAAGCAGATATCAAAAAGTTCTTTGAGACTAATGACAGCAAAGCGACAATGTACCAGAATCTCTAGGATGCAGCTAAAGCAGTGTTAAGAGGGAAATTTATAACACTAAATGCTCACATCAAAAAGCTAGAAATATCTCAAATTGACACCCTAACATCACAACTAAAGAAGCTACAGATCCAAGAGCAAACAAACTCCAAAGCTAGCAAAAGACAGGAAATAACCAATAATAGATTAGAACTGAAGGAAATAGAGACACAAAAAAACCCTTCAAAAAATCAAAGAATCCAGGAGCTGTTTTTCTTTAAATAATAAAATACATAGATCACTAGCTAGAAAAATGAAAAAGAAAAGAGAGAAGAATCAAATAGATACAATAAAAAATGATAAAGGGGATATCACCACTGACCCCACATAAATAAAAACTACCATCAGAGAATACTATAAACACATCTATGCACACAAACTAGAAAACCTAAAAGAAATAATACATTCCTGGACACATACACCCTCCCAAGGCTGAACCAGGAATAAGATGAATCTCTGAACAGACCAATAACAAGTTCTGAAATTGAGACAGCAATAAATAGCCTACCAAAAAAAGAATGCTTAGGACCAGACAGATTTATAGCTGTAGTCTACCAGAGGTACAAAGAGGAGCTGATACTCTTTCTTCTGAAACTATTCCAAGCAATTGAAAAGAAGGTCTTCTCCCTAACTCATTTTATGAGCTCAACATCATCCTGATACCAAAACCTGGCAGAGTTACAACAACAACAAAAACTTCAGGCCAATATCCCTGATGAACATCAATGCAAAAATCTTCAATAAAATACTGGTGAACCAAACCCAGCAGCATATCAAAAGGCTTATCCACCACAATCAAGTCGGCTTCTTCCCAGGGATGCAAGGCTAGTTCAACATATGCAAAACAATAAATGTAATTCATCACATAAACAGAACTAAAGACAGAAATCATATGTTTATCTCCACAGACACAGAAAAGGCCTTCAATACATTTCAACCACCCTTAATGTTAAAAACTCTCAATAACCTAGGTATTGAAGGAGCATACCTCAAAATAATAAGAGCCATTTATGGCAAACCCACAGCCAATATCATACTGAAATATGCAAAACCTGGAAACATCTCCCTTGAAAACTAGCACAAGAAAAGGATGCCCTCGCTCACCACTGATATTCAACATAGTTTTGGGAGTTCTGGCCAAGGCAAACAGGCAAGAGAAAGAAATAAAGGTATTCAAACAGGAAGAGATGAAGTCAAATTGTCTTTGTTTGCGGATGACATGATCCTATGTCTAGAAAACCTCAACATCTCAGCCCAAAACTTCTTAAGCTGATAAGCAACTTCAGCGATGTCTCAGGATACAAAATCAAAGTGCAAAGCATTCCTATACACCAACAACAGACAAGCAGAGTGCCAAATGTTGTATAAATTCCCGTTGACAATTGCTACAAAGACAATAAAACACCTAGGAATACAGCCAACAAGGGAAGTGAAGAACCTCTTCCAGGAAAACTACAAACCACTGCTCAAGGAAATCCGAGAGGACACAAACAAATGGAAAAACATTCCATGCTCACGGATAGGAAGAATCAATGTCGTGAAAATGGCCATACTGCCCAAAGTAATGTATAGATTCAATGCTATTCTCATTAAACTACCATTGGCATTCTTCACAGAATTAGAAGAAATTATTTTAAAATTCATATGGAACCAAAAAAGAGCTTGTATAGCCAAGACAATCCAAAGCAAAAAGAACAAAGCTGGAGGCATCACACTACCTGGCTTTAAACTAAACTACAAGGCTACAGTAACCAAAATAGCATGGTACTGGTACAAAAAGAGAAACATAGACTAATGGAACACAATAGAGAACTCAGAAATAAGACTACACAACTACAACTGTGTGATCTTCGACAAACCTGACAAAAACAAACAATGGGGAAAGGAATCCCTATTTAATAAATGGTGCTGGGAGATCTGGCTAGGTATTTGAATAAAATTAAAACTGGACCCCTCTCTTACACCTTATACAATAATTAAGATGGATTACAGAATTAAACGTAAAACCCTAAACTATAAAATCCCTAAAAGAAAATCTAGGCAATACCAGTCAGGACATAGTCATGGGCAAAGGTTTCATGATAAAAATGTCAAAGCAATTACAACAAAAGCAAAAATCAACAAATGGGTTCTCATTAAACTAAAGGGCTTCTGCACAGCAAAAGAAACTCTCATCAGGGCAAACAGAAATTTTTTTTCAATCTATCCATCTGACAAAGGTCTAATATCCGGTATCTACACGGGACTTAACCAATTTACAAGTGAAAAACAAACAACCCCATTAAAAAGTGGGCAAAGGACATGAACAGACACTTCTCAAAAGAAGACATTTATCTCACCAACAAACATGAAAGAAAGCTCAATATCACTGATTATTAGAGAAATGCAAATCAAAACAACAGTGAGATACCATCTCACACCAGTCTGAATGGCGATTATTAAAATGTCAAGAAACAACAGAAGACAGTGAAGCTGCAGAGAAATACAAGTGCTTTTACTCTGTTGGTGGGAATGTAAATTAGTTTTACCATTGTGGAAGACAGTGTGGCAATTCCTCAAACATCTAGAACCAGAAATACCATTTGACCCAGCAATCCCATTACTGTGTATATACCCAGAGGAATATAAATCATTCTATTACAAAGATACATGCACATATGTACATACATGCACACATGTACATTGCAGCACTATTCACAATAACAAAGACATGAAATCAACCCAAAAGCCCATCGATGACTGACTGGATAAAGAAAATGTGGTACATATACACAATGGAATACTATGCAGCCAAAAAGAGGATTGAGATCATGTCCTTTGCAGGGACATGAATGGAGCTGGAAGCCATTACCCTCAGCAAACTAACACAGGAATGGAAAACAAAACACTGTTCTCACTTACAGAGCTGAACAATGAGAATACATGGACTCAGGGAGGGGAAAAAACACACACTCGGGCCTGTTTGGGGGTGGTGGGGGCAGGGAGAGCATTAGGAAAAATAGCTAACGCATGCTGGGCTTAATACCTAGGTGATGGGTTGATGGGTGCAGCAAACCACCATAGCACTCGGTTACCTATGTAACAAACCTGCACATCCTGCACATGTGCCCAGAACTTAAAATAAAAATATAATTTTAATAAAAATAAAACAAAAAAAGTGTGTGGCACCTCGTGCACTCTCTTTCTCTTGTTTCTGCTTTGGCCATTGAGGTGCCTGCTCCTGTTTCACCTTCCACTATGAGTAAAATTTCTCTGAGACCTCTCAAGAAGCAGATGACATTACACTTCCTGTACAGCCTGCAGAACTGTGAGCCAATTAAACTTGTTTTCTTATAAATCAGCCAGTATCAGGTACTTCTTTATAGCAATGCAAAAATGGCCTGATGCAAAATGTTTTATATCTACATCAATTTTCACTACTTCACTGTAAAGATATTCTAGCACTGAAGAACAATCCGAGAAAAAAAAAATGGTTGAGTTGAGGAAATAGCTAATTGTGTATTTCATTGCTTTTCCATAAATCTATCTTGACTACAATTTTACTAATCATCGCAGCTGCCACTGTCAAAACAAGCATGCATTATTTCTTAATTCCATTTCCATTAACAATTAAATGAAAGCATAATAGAACCTGCAATAATAAATATGCACTGTGAATTCAATATTATATTAAGAGTGGCTAATATGTAATTGCTACCGAATTGTGCTTGATACACAATTATATATTTGCTATGCTTTGCAAATATATAATAGAAGAATGTACGTCTTTGGAAAATAATGACAGGAGGAACTTGTAGATTACAAATTTGCCTGCTGAAGTAAAAGTCACATGTTCCATTGGTTATTTCTTCAATACGACAATAGTACCAGCATCATGTGTTAAGTGTATTTTTCTACATGAAATAAATATTGACATTTTTATTAAGCAGTATAACAAGAATTACAGATATTATATTTATAATGGTGACTATTGACAGGTTCAAACCTGTGGTGAGCATACTTTTGTGAACGATTCCCATATTTTAACTAGTTGACTATTAGCAGAGATTAAAAGGAACCTCCATATGTTGGTATCCATTAAGAAACAAGCTTATTCAATCTAAACTGAAGAAGAAACACAAAAGTTCATTCAAAAAATCAATGAATCCAGGAGCAAAAATTTTCACTTATTCTGTAGGTTGTCTGTTTACTCTGTTGATACTTTCTTTTGTGGTGCAGAAGCTCTTTAGTTTAATTAGATTTCATTTCTCAATTTTTGCTTGTGTTGCAATTGCTTTTGGTGCTTGGTCATGAAATATTTGCCTGTGCCTATGTCCTAAATGGTATTGCCTAGGTTGTCTTCCAGGGTTTTTACAGTTTTGAGCTCCACATTAAAGTATTTAATCCACCTTTAGTTGATTTTTGTATATAGTGTAAGGAAGGGGTCCAGTTTCAATCATCTTCATATGGCTAGCCAGTTCTCCCAGCACCTTTTATTGAATAGGGAATCCTTTCCCTATTGCTTGTTTTTTGTAGGTTTGTTGAAGATCAGATAGTTGTACATGTGCAGTCTTATTTCTGGGTTCTCTGCTCTGTTTCATTGGTGTATGTGTCTATTTTTGTACCAGTATTATGCTGTTTGGTTACTGCAGCCCTATAGTATAGTTTGAAGCCGGGTAGCGTGGTGCCTCCTACTTTGTTCTTTTTGCTTAGGATTGCTCTGGCTATTCGGGCTCTTTTATGGTTCCACATGAATTTTAAAACAGTTTTTCTCTAGTTCTGTGAAGAATGTCAATGGTAGTTTTATAGGAATAGTATTGTATTTATAAATTGCTGATATGGTTTGGCTGTGTCCTCACCCAAATTTCATCTTGAATTCTCACGTGTTGTGGGAGGGACCAGGTTGGAGGTAATTGAATCATGGGGGCAGGTCTTTCCTGTGCTGTTCTCATGATAGTGAGTACGTCTCATGAGATTTAATGGTTCTTATGGTGGGGGTCGTGGGGGCGGTTCTATACAAGTTGTCTTTGCTAGCTGCCATCCATGTAAGACGTGACTTGTTCCTCCTTGCCTTCCACCATGATTGTGAGACTTCCCCAGCCACATGGAACTGTAAGTCCAATTAAACTTCTTTCTGTTGTAAATTGCCTAGTCTTGGGTTATGTCTTTATCAGCAGCATGAAAATGGAAGAATACAGTAAATTGGTAACAGCAGAGTGGGGCACTGCCATACCAAAAATGTGAAAGAGATTTTGGAACTAAGTAACAGGCAGAGATTGGAACAATTTGGAGGGCTCAGAAAAAAAGACAGAAAAATGTGGGAAAGTTTGGAACTTCCTAGAGACTTGTTGAATGACTTTGACCAAAAGCCTCAGAATGATATGGACAATAAAGTCCAGGCTGAGGTGGTCTCAGATGGAGATGAGGAACTTGTTGGGAACTGGAGCAATGGTGACTCTTGTTATGTTTTATCAAAGAGACTGGAGGCATTTTGCCCCTGCCCTAGAGATTTGTAGAACTTAGAACTTGAGAGGGATGACTTAGGGTATCTGACAGAAGAAATTTTTAAGCAGCAAAGCATTCAAAATGTGACCTGGGTCCTGTTCAAGGCATTCAGTTTTATAAGGGCAGCAGAGCATAAAAGTTTGAAAAATTTGCAGCCTTACAGTGTGATAGAAAAGAAAAATCCATTTTCTGAGGAGAAATTCAAGTTGGTTGCAGAAATTTGCATAAGTAATGAAGAGGCAAATGTTAATCCCCAAGGCAATAGGGAAAATGTCTCCAGGGCATGTCAGAGGTCTTCACGCAACCCTTCCCATCATAGGCCCAAAGGCCTAGGAGAAAATTGTTTCATGGGTCAAGCCCAGGGTCCTTGTCCTGTGTGCAGTCTAGGGACTTGATGCCCTGTGTCCCAGCCACTCCAGCCATGACTAAAAGGGGCCAAGGTACAGCTTGGGCTGTTGTTTCAGAGGTTAAAAGCCCCAAGCCTTGGCAGCTTCCACATGGCATTGGGCCAGCAGGTGCACAGAAGTCAAGAATTGAGATTTGGGAACCTCTGCCTAGATTTCAGATATATTGATTCTTCCCATCCATGAGCATGGAATGGTTTTCCATTTGTTGTGTCAGTTGTGAATGGGATTGCATTTCTGATTTGGCCAGCAATAATGAGGGCATCCCTCCATAATGTCAGTGGACATCGTATGGGGAGCCAGAATACCTGTGCCTCAGGTAGTAATGTGGAGCCCTCCCCTCAAGTATCAGCAGAAGCCAAGTGGGGAACCTAAATCTGTATCTCTACTTTTTAGTAATGAAAAGTGCTCCCCTCTTTTCCTGCTGGAGTGGTGTCAGAAAATCCCAGCTAAATAGAAGGTCTAAATAAGATCCAGTATCGCATAACATAATATTAAAATGTATAAGTGTCAATCAAATAATCACTCATTATATCAAGAACTAGGATGATCTCAAATTAAATGAAAAACTAAAATCAATAAATGCCAACATCAAGATGACAGAGATGTTAGAATTATCGGACAAAAAATTTAAAGCAACCACAAAAATGCTGCAATGAGCAATTGTGAGCATGATTGAAATAAATGATGAAATAGGAATTCTCAGAAAAAAATCAGAAAGTTTCAAAAAATAGAAAATGTAAAGTAGAAACAAGTGGAAATTTTAGAACTGAGAAACACAATAAGTAAAATGAATATTTCAGTAGCTGAGCTCAGCTGCATAATGGATGAGTTTGAGGAAATAGTGATTTGGAAAAAAATAACAAAAGAAATTATAAATATGAACAGCAACAAGAAAATAAACATTAAAAAATGAACACTCTCTCAGGAACTTTTGAGACTATGACAAAAAATATAATTTTCATGTCATCAGAGTCCCAGAAGAGGGCAGTCCTACCTCCCCAAAAAACAGCTGGCCCTTTTGCCCTCTCTGCCTGCACCTACCTGGCCCAACAACCAGCCTGGTGCGCCTACCCACAGCAAAACTAGCCATTGCCTTCACGAACTACCACAACATAGGCAACTGAGGCAATTGCAGACTTTGTTGACAGGGATTACAGCTGAAGAAATTGCACAGAGACAACACTGCTGAGTCAACCCAGAAATAAAGTAAATGCACCATAACCAACCAACAACTCAGGACCCATGTATGGGAAAAAGTCTCTCCCTACAAACATACTACATTAAATTGGAAAAAGCAAATATTCTACTAGTTGTAGAGATACCAATATAAAGATGGAAGAAACATGAAAATGCAAGAAAACATGACACTCCACGAGGATAACTAAAAGTCCCCAGCATTTTTTTAAGATAGCAGATTAAAAGCTTTTAGTGTGCCTCAGCTACTTGGAAATAGCAGAATACTATGTAAAGATCAATTCTGTAAGCTTTAATTCAAAAAAGAAAGTGAGAATCCACTGGCATAGCAAAGGACGCCACAGATTCTGGGGAGGAAAAAGTGGACAAACAACCCCCATGACAGTGTTCAGCTGATAAAAGTGAGTGATCCCCTTGTTAGCGAGAGGGGCAGAGTGTCTCCCTCTATGACTTACCTTTCCACTAGTGATCTGTGCAATCCAGGCTAAGGGAAGCGCTTTAAAAACAAACAAACAAACAAACAAAAAAACAAAAAAACAAAAAAACAATTTTCTTGTTCACTTAATTTGTATCTCCTGGTTAACTGGGACATTGAGCTTCTTTCCATTGATTCTTGGCTGTTTGTATTTTTCCGAGGAGTTGCTGGCTTATTTTCTTTTCCCATTTTTTTTTCTTTTGGGTTGTCTTTTAATTATTGATTTTTAGGAACACTGAACATTATTATAAATGTGACAAAAGTTTTATCTAGGTTTCTCTGATATATTTTGTCATTTAAAAGTTTAAAAAAATTGGTACAGTCAAGTTAATCAGTTTCTATACATGGCTTCCGAGTTTTGTGTTCTTTTTCACTTACAATAATAAAACATTTTATTATTCCTTCTAACATTTTATTTTTATGTTTATCTCCATATTCCATCTGGAACCTATCTGGAGATGTAACTTGGGCTATAACTTCTTATTTTTTTATTTTTATTTTTAATTTTTTAAATTTTACTTTAAGTTCTAGGATACATGTGTAGAACGTGCAGGCTCGTTACATAGGTATACATGTGCCATGGTGGTTTGCTGCACCTATTGACGCATCCTCTAAGTTCCCTCCCCTTGCCCCCAAAAACAGGGTAGGGAATATCACACACCAGGGCCTGTTGAAGGGAAACACTTTCTCCCAAGCCCTGGAGCTAACTTGGGGAAGGCTTTGAGATGCTGAGAAGGGAAGAAACTGGGACTGAGAGGAGGACGCCATTTTTAATCCAGGCTCATACAAAGAGAGTAATTCCTTGGCTACCCAGCAACATGGCTGTGCAGTCATTTCAGTCTTATGCCAGAAATTACAGTGCTCACTCTGAAGCATGGTAAGGGCCCCCACATCCAGAATTGGGTGGCAAGTATGGAAAACTGCCCAGCAGTAGGTACTGGAATTGCGTTTTTCCCCATCAGAGGTCTTGAGAGGGGAGAGAGTTGCTGCAGCTGCGGTTTCTCCTTGGCAATAGGACTCTCAGCCAAAGCCAGCTTGGCAGCCTGGGACTTGTCTGTATGTGTCATTGTTGGATGTCTTACTGACATTATGGCGCAAAGGGGCCCTCTCTTCTCCACTCCAAGAATATCTTCAGCAATTTTGAGCACTCTATTGACCAGAAAAGCCTCCTGACTCACCCCACCCTTCCTATGCATAGATAATGGTGAATCGGGGCCCTCTTCTACTTCAATATACAAGCAAATATTCAGGCATTTGAAGCACCTGCTCACCTAAATCAGCAGCTGAGTCATCCCACTCTTTCTGTGCAGAGATTGTGGTGAAGTGGGGTCTTCTCTGCTCCATGCCCAGGCTTATCTCCAGGCATTTGGAGCACCCCCCCTACTTGGATCAGTAGCCTGAGCCACCTCACCCTTCCTGTGCAGAGACTGTGGTGAAGCAGGTCCCTCCATGATCAATGTCCAGGCAGATCTCCAGGCGTCTAGAACACCACCTCTTCTGTATTAGTTTAGGCTGACCCCCCTTCCTGCACCAAGCATTTGGGCAGAGAAGGGTTATCAGTTTCACACATAGGCACACTTCTGGGTGCTTGCTGGCCACCAGTTGACTGCCCACATCTCTGGAACTGGTTTTTGTTTCTGCCATTGTGAGATTTGCAGGCAGACCTGTCCAGGCTGGTCACCACCCCCACCACCCCCCACATCCTGGTTGCCCATCCAGGCCTGTGCAGGGAGCTCAGACCACTGTGAACTCCATGAATCAGCCCATTGCCTGAGGCAACAGTGAGCTTCTCTCAGTAAACAATAGTCGAGGAAATACCCATCTTCATTGGCCACAGCTTGCTATTACCCATGAGACCCACCTACTGGTCTAGAGGTTGAATCGTGGGACACAATGGGAAATCCCCTGACATAAGCATACAGCAGTGGGAGCAAGATGAGCTTCCTGAGGCTCACAGGAAAAAGGTGCCTTCCTGAGGCTACCTCAGGCCCGCAAGAGGTATTCAGTCTGCTCACATACCCAGGACATTGCTACTACAATCAGCATTTGGGAAAGCCACCATACAAAGGCTATCTATAACCAAGAAACTTATACAGACTCTTTGCCACTGAAAATATTCAGAAACAGAGATCTAACCCTTGGCCTGGTCTGCCCCTAAGTGAGGGGAGTAATTCAGCTTGCCAAAGCCCCCCTTGAGTCAAAGGAAATGTAGGAACCTGGCTGCTGAAGTTCGCACCACCATGGCCCAGGAACAGATGTGGAGAGGAGGTCATCTCTTGCCCTTGCCCCCTCTTCAGTGCACTGTTGTGGATTTGGCAGCAGCTCTTCCTGTCAGGGCCCAGGGCGCATGGACTGAAAAGAGACCCATTCTCAGGCTTCTATAGTGGTCCCACTGAAGGCTAATGCACACTGGGGAATGGAGCTTTTCACACCTCTCCATTGCCTCTGCACCCATTTCTACCTGCTGTCTCTTGCTCTTAAGTGCCACCTACTGGACTGCAGCCTAAGCTACACAATCAAACATGATTACATTGTTACAACAAGCAACATCTGAGAAAGCCACTGCATGAACTTACCTACGATCAAGAAATCAGTACGAAACCTTGGAACCCTGAAAGCACACAGAAATGGAGCCAATTAATCATACACAATATACACCATAGTCACATCCCCAAGGGTAAAAAGAATAAAAATTCAGGAAGCCCCATCTATATGATAATGTTTTTTTAATTATTATTATTATTTTTATTTTTATTTTTTGGAAGCTTCAACTTTCTCAGGTCACAAGGAGCCACTGCAAGAACTCTGAAAATACAAAAATCCAGAATTTTTTATCACCTTCAAAGGATCCAACTAGCTTCAAAGCAATAAATATTAACCAGAACGAAATGGCTGAAATGGTAGATTTAAAATTCAAAATATAGATGGCAAGGAAATTAAATTAGATCCAAGAGAAAGTTGAAGCCAAACACAAAGAAAAATAAATGATCCAAGATCTGAAACACAACATAGCTATATAAAGAAATAAATAAACAGAACTTCTAGAATTGAAAATTTCACTACAGGAATTTTAAAATACTTTAGGAAGCTTTAACAACAGAACAGAACAAGCAGAAAAAATAATTTCAGAGATCACACATTCTGTATATGCATGTTGGGTGCATACACATTTAGAATACATAAATCTTATTCTTGATTTGAGACTTTGAATCAACCCAGTCAGACAAAAATTTTAAAAAAGGAATTTTAAAAATAAAGCTTTCAAGAATTATGGGATTATGTGAAGCAAGAAAATATATTATTTATTGGCATTCTTGAGAGAGAAGAAGATAAATCAAGAAACTTGAAGAATATATTTGAGTATATAATTCAGGAAAATGTCCCCTGTCTTGCTAGAAAGGTCAAGGAGCAGATACAAGAAATCCAGAGAACTACTCTGAGATACTATACAAGATGACCATCCCCAAGACATGTATTCACCAGACTATCCAAGGTTCATGCAAAAAAATAAATCTTAAAGTTACCGAGCAGTAACCTTATGTGATAGACAAGAATGGAAGCCCATCTTTAGCATCCTTAAAAAAAAGCAATACCAGTCAAAAATTTCATATCCTGCAAAAACAAGCTTCATCAGTGAAGGTGAAATAAAGTATTTCTCAGACAAGCAATCACTAAGAGAATTTGTCACCACCAGACCAGACTTACGAGCATTGCTTAGGGGAGTTCTAAACATGGAAACAAAATAATGATACTTCCTACCACAAAGACACACATAAGCACATATACCAAGCACCCTATAAGGCAACTACAAATTGAGACTACAAAGAAATGAGCTAACAACATTATGCCAGGAATAAAACCTCACATATCAATATTAACTTAGAACATAAACAGAATAAATGCCCCCATTTAAAAGAAATAGAATGGCAAGTTGAATTTAAAAAATGCATTCTTATTCTGTCTGCAAGAGATCTATCTCTCATGTAATGACACCTATAAGTTCAAAGTAATGGGATGGAGAAAAAACTATAATGCAGTGGAAAACAAAAAAGAGCAGGGCTTACTATTCTTGTATCAGATAAAATAATGACAAAGAGTTCAATTCAAAAAGATGTATCTATTCTAAATGTATATGCACCCAACGTTGGAGCACCTAAATTTATAAAACAATTAGATCTAGACCTAATAAAAGACACTGATGGCCACATAATAATTGTGGAAGACTTAAATAACATAATGACCGCATGAGACAGATCATTGAGACAGAAAACTAACCAAAAAATTCTGGAATTAAATTTGACATTTTAACAATTAGACCTAATAGACATCTAAGGAATACTCCACCCAACAATCCCAGAATATACATTCCTCTCATCTGCACATGAAACTTGAAGATTGACCACGTGCTTGGTCATAAAGTAATTCTCAGTAAATTCAAAAAATAGAAATCATAACAAGCATCTTCATAGATGACACTGGATTGAAAATGGAAATTAACACCAAGAGGAATCTCAAAGCTATACAAATTTGTGAAAACTGAACAACTTACTCCTGAATGGCTTTGTGTTAAAAAACAAAAATGAGGCAAAAATCAAAAAGTTTCTTGAAACAAACAAAAATAGAGACACAACATACAACATCCCCTGGAATATGGTGAAATTAGTTTTAGCAGAGAAGTTTATAGCAATAAATGCCTATATGAAAAAGATAGAAAGACCTCAAGTTAATAACCTAAGACTGCACATAAAGGAACTAGAAAAACGTGAAAAAACTGAATCCAAAGCTAGCAAAATCAAAGAAATAACTAAAAGCAGAGCAAAACTAAATGAAGTTGTGGCCCCCCCAAAACCATGCAAAGAACTATAAAACAAAAGGTTAGTTTTTTGAAAGGCTAAACAAGGTTGATAGTCTACTAGCTAGATTAACAAAATAAGAGAGAAGACTCAAATAAGCACAATCAGAAATAACAAAGGAGACATTACAACTGATCCCACAAAAATAAAAAAGTTCCTCAGAGACTACTATGAAAATCTCTATGCACAAAAATTATAAAATCTAGAGGAAATCAATAAATTCCTGGAAACATGCAACCTACCAAGATTGAACCAAAAAGAAACAGCAATACCAAGTAGACAAATTACAAGTAATACAACTGAATCAGTAAGAAAATGATTTTAACTGAAAAAAATGCCTTGAATGAGATGGATTCACAGCCAAATTCTAGCAAATGTACAGAGAAAAGCTGGTACTAATCCTGTTGAAACTATTCCTAAAAATCAAGGAGGAGAGACTCCTCCATAACTCATTTTATAAACTAGTATCATCCTGATACCAAAATCTGGCAGACATACAAATCAATAAGAAAAAAATCCCAATTCCATTAAAAAGTGTGCAGTGGAGATGAGCAGACACTTCTCAAAAAAAAAAAATACATAAAAGTGACGAATAAACACATGAGAAAATGCCTAACTTCACTAATCATCACAGAGATTTAAATTAAAAGCACAATGAGATACTATCTCACACCAGTCAGAACAGCTATTATTAAAAAGACAAAAAATAATAAATGGTGGGGTTGCAACAGATAGAAAATGCTCATACATAATTTGTCATCATGTGAAGTTTCTCAGCGCCTATGGAAAGTGGTTTAAAGATTTCTCAAAGAATGTGAAGTAGAACTACAATTTGGCCCAATAATCCCATTACTAGGTATATATCCGTGAGAAAATAAATAGTTCTACCAAAAAGTCACATGCCCATGTATGTTGACAGCATTGTACACAATAGCAAAGGCTTGTAATCAACCTAGGTGCCAATCAACAGTGGATTGTATACATAAAATGTGGTTGATATACACCATAGGATACTGTGCAGCCATAAAAAACAAAATTACTTTTTTTTGCATCAATATGGATGCAGTTGGCAAACTAACATAGAAACAGAAAATCATATATTACATACTCTCATTTATAAGTGGGAGATAAATTGGGTTCACCTGAACATAAAGACAGGAACAGTAGACACCAGGGACTCCAAAAGAAAGGAGGGATGGATGAGGGCAAGGCCTGAAAAACTTCTTATTGGGTACTATATTAACTATCCGAGTGACAAGATCAATAGAAGGCTACACCTCAGCAACACAATATACTCTTGTAACAAAAATGCACATGTACCACCTGAATCTAAAATAAGAATTTAAAACTTTTAAAATGTTTTCCTTAAAAGATCCCAAAGAAAAAAAAAAATTTATAACATGTCTCAAAAGGAATTCAATATAATTATATAATGCCATTCAGTGAAATAGGAGAGAACATAGACAAATATTTCAATGAAATTAGAAAAAAATAATCTCAATAAGAAAAACAATGAAGAGATAGATTAACAAAACAAACTTAAATATTTGAGCTAAAAAGTTGAATAAATAAACAGAAAGCTTCAATAAGAGAATAGAGCAAGCAGAAGAAAAAATTTCTATACCCAAGGACTGACCTTCTGCAATAATCCAGTGTGATAAAAAATAAATAAGAATAAAGAAAGCCTAAAGGACTTATAGGGATAACATTAATTAAACAAATTCTTGAACTACTGGATTTCCAGAAGGAAAATGATGGAGAAAAGCACAGAACCCCTATTTTTAAAAAATAATAGCAGAAAATACTCTGAGTACTGGGAGATATGTGGACATCCAGATTCAGGAAGCTCAAAAATTCCCAATTAGATTCAATCCAAACATACCCTCTTCAGGGGGCATTATAATTAAATGTTCAAGAGACAAAGGCAAAGACAGATTTCTAAAAGCTGCAGGAGAAAAGCAGAAAGCCAACATATAAGGGAATATGAATTGAGCTACTAGAAGAATTCTCAGCAGAAACCTTGAAGGCTAGGAGAAAACAGAATGATATATTCAAAGAACAGGAGAAAAAACCTGTTATCCAAGAATACTATGTTTGCACAAAGCTATTTTTCAGAAATGAAGTAATAATAAAGACCTTCCCAGACAAGTAAATGCTGAAGGAATTCATCGCCACTAGACTGACCTTACAAGAAATGCTTACTGAACTACAACAATTGATAATGAAATTATTATAGCAAGTATCATGATAACACATGAAAGTTTAAAACTCACCAGTAGAGATAAATTTGTAAATCAAGCTTAAAATACCCCAATGATGTAATGGTGCCACGTAAATCTCTGAATTCTTTAGTATAAGGGTTTAAAGTAAAAATGATCAAAAATAACAACAGCTGCAATTAGTACCTAAGAAACCCACAATAGATAAAGAGGTAAATAAAGGCAACAAAAATATAAATTGTAGGGGATAGAGGAAAAGTCTAGAATGTTTACATGTTACCAAAGTTCTGTGGCTATCAGCTTCAGAAAGCTTACTATCGCTACAATATTCTTTAAGTTTGCTCCATGTTAACTATAAAAAAATTTTTTAAAAAGCAGATACACAAACAAAAAAGGGCAATGGGAAACAGCTTAAAACAAAAACAAAAACAAAAACAAAAACAACAACAACAAAAAAAACACTGAAACCACCAAACCACAAAGGTAAACAACAAGACAGGAAGAAAGGAACAAAGATTCTACAAAACAGCCAGAAAACAACAAAATGGCAGGAGTAAGCTCTTATTGATCAATAATAATCTTGACTTCAAATGGATTAAATTTAATAATTAAAATATACAAAGTGGCTGAATATATAAAATAAAACCCTACTGCCCACAAGAGACTCACCTCACTGTTAAATGCACATAGATTGAAAGTGAAGGAATAAAAAAGATATTATATGCAGATAGAAAAAATAGAAATCAAAAGCAAGCATGAGTACCTATACTAATATCAGATAAAATAACTTTAAGTCAAAAACTGTGAAAAGGTACAAAGAAATTCAAATTATAATAATCAAGGGATCGATTCAACAGAGGATAAAATAATTAAATATATATATGCACCAAAAACTGGAGCACCCAGAATCATAAAGCAAATATTAGAATTAAAAAGAGAGATACACTGCAATAGTAATAGCTGTTACAACACACTTCATTCAACAATGAATAAATCATCTACTCAAAATATCAGCAAATAAACATCAGACTTAAACTGCACCACAGAGCAAATAAACCTAACAAATATTTACAGAACGTTTCACCCAACAGCTACCAAATATACATTATTCTCAATTTTACACAAAACATTCTTCAGGATCAATCAAGTGTTAGGCTACAAAACAAGTCTTAACATATTTAAGAATGTTGGAACCATATTATTTATTGTTTTGACCACAATGTTATAAAATTAGAAATTAACAGCAAGAAAACCTTTGAAAACTTTATAAAATACACGGAAATTAAGCAATGTGCTTTAAGAACCATTGTTTCAGCAACCATTGGTTGTTCCTACGGGACACAGGAAAAGCAGTATGTAGAGAAAAAATTATAGCAATAAACATTTACAACAGAAAAGAAGAAATATTTCTAACAACCTAATGATACACATCAAGGAACTAGAAAAAACAAAAAGAAGCTTAATGCAAAATTGGTAGAAAGAAGAAAACAAATTTCCACATAGAAATACATAAAACAGATGATAGAAAAATAATAGATGAGATCAACGAATTATAGAATGGGCTTTTTGAAAAGATAAAATTGATGAACCATTAGCTACACTAAAAAAACAGAAGATTCAAACAATAAAATCATAGATAAAACATAGATATTTAGACATGAAGTCCTTGCCCATGCCTATGTCCTGAATGGTAATGCCTAGGTTTTCTTCTAGGGTTTTTATGGTTTTAGGTCTAACGTTTAAGTCTTTAATCCATCTTGAATTAATTTTTGTATAAGGTGTAAGGAAAGGATCCAGTTTCAGCTTTCTACATATGGCTAGCCAGTTTTCCCAGCACCATTTATTAAATAGGGAATCCTTTCCCCAATGCTTGTTTTTCTCAGGTTTGTCACAGATCAGATAGTTCGGACTTCATGTCTAAAACACCAAAAGCAATGGAAACAAAAGCCAGTGACAGATGGGATCTAATTAAACTAAAGAGCTTCTGTACAGCAAAAGAAACTACCATCAGAGTGAACAGGCAACCTACAAAATGAGAGAAAATTTTCGCAACCTACTCATCTGACAAAGGGCTAATATCCAGAATCTACAATGAACTCCAACAAATTTACAAGAAAAAAACAAACAACCCCATCAAAAAGTGGGCGAAGGACATGAACAGACACTTCTCAAAAGAAGACATTTATGCAGCCAAAAAACACATGAAAAAATGCTCACCATCACTGGCTATCAGAGAAATGCAAATCAAAACCACAATGAGATACCATCTCACACCAGTTAGAATGGTAATCATTAAAAAGTCAGGAAACAACAGGTGCTGGAGAGGATGTGGAGAAATAGGAACACTTTTACACTGTTGGTGGGACTGTAAACTAGTTCAACCATTGTGGAAGTCACTGTGGCGATTCCTCAGGGATCTAGAACTAGAAATACCATTTGACCCAGCCATCCCATTACTGGGTATATACCCAAAGGACTATAAATCATGCTGCTATAAAGACACATGCACACGTATGTTTATTGCGGCACTATTCACAATAGCAAAGACTTGGAACCAACCCAAATGTCCAACAATGATAGACTGGATTAAGAAAATGTGGCACATATACACCATGGAATACTATGCAGCCATAAAAAATAATGAGTTCATGTCCTTTGTAGGGACATGGATGAAATTGGAAATCATCATTCTCAGTAAACTGTCGCAAGAACAAAAATCCAAACACCGCATATTCTGACTCATAGGTGGGAATTGAACAATGAGAACACATGGACACAGGAAGGGGAACATCACACTCTGGGGACCATTGTGGGGTGGGGGCAGGGGGGAGGGATAGCTTTCGGAGATATACCCAATGCTAAATGACGAGTTAATGGGTGCAGCACACCAGCATGGCACATGTATACATATGTAACTAACCTGCACATTGTGTACATGTACCCTAAAACTTAAAGTATAATAATAATAAAATAAAATAAAATAAAATAAAAATAAGACTATAAAAAGAAAAAAAAATTTATTTTTATATACTGAGAATATGTCAAGTATTTTAGTCATTTTTGTATCTGAGAAGACCTTACAGTAGTTCTCAAACATAAATGACATTCTGGCTGCAAATGAAATTCTTATTTTATAGCATTTTACTCTTAAAATGCAGTGAATTCTATGATTTCATGTTCTATCACTGTCTTCAGTTTCAGTCTGATTTGTGTTTAATTTCAAATAATTTTTGCCCTTTTAAAAACTTATATTGTAGAATAATATAAATAACATTTATATTGTTTTATTTAATGCAGAAATATATGCCAAGTTTTACTAATAAAAAGAACATAGATATTACAACTAATAACAAATACAAAGAATTTTAAGAGACAATGGTGAACAATTATATGCCAACAAAATTGGCAACAGAAGAAATGGATAAATTCCTGGGTGCATACAATATACCAAAATTAAAATATGAAGAAATAGAAAATATGAATGGACCAATAATGACTCAGAAAATTGAAATAGTAATAAAAAGCCATTCATTGAAGCAAATCCCAAGGCCTAATGACTTCACTTCTGAATTATACTGAACATATAAAAAATATCAAGTCTCTTTAAACTAATTAGAGAGTTGAAGGGGAGGGAAAACTTCCAAACTCCTTTTAAGATACAAGCATTAGCCTGATTTCAGACTGACAGGGACAACAAAAAAAAAAAAAAAGAAAAGAAAAAAGAAAAAAAAATCCCAGAAAACTACAACCAATATCCCTCAAGATATTAGCAAACAAAATTCAAAATCAAATTGAAAAGATCATTCCCTCTGACAAATTGGGATTCACCACAGGGATGTAGGGATGGCAAATTATTAAATGCAATGTAACACATTAACAGAAAGACAAAAAGCATGTGATTATTTCAATATATGGAGAAAAAGCAATTGAAAAATTCAACATTAATCGATGGTAAAATATCTCACAAATTAGATTTAAAATTTGTATACGCCAGCAGAATAAAGACCATAACTGGCAAACCCACAGCTAATACCATAGTGAATGAAGAAAAGCTGAAAACTCTTCCTCCAAGGTTATGAACAAGACTAGGATGTGAACTTCCACCATTTCCATTCAACGTACTATTGACAGTCCTAGCCAGAGCAATTAGGCAAGAGAGAGAAATAAAAGACATCTGAATTGAAAAAGAGCAAGTCAAATTGTGTATATATATATTTTGCAGAGGACATGTTCTTATATATAGAAACCCTAAAGACACCACCAAAAATCTGTTAGAACTAATAAATTAAATAAAGTTGCAGGATATATATAAAAATCAGAAGCATTTCAACATACAAAAATCAGAAACATTTCTATATAATAATAGTTAACTATATGAAAAAGAAGGCAAGCAAACATTTCAATTATAACAGGTAAAAATAAAAGATACCTAGGAATAAACTTAACCAAGTAGGTGAAAAATAGCTTCAAGGAAAACTATAAAACTTAGATAAAATTTATTGAAGAGGATATAAATGAAATAATAGCCTGTGTTCATTGAATGGAAGAATTAACATTTTGTAAATGGCCACACTATCTAACATAATCTATGGGCTTAATACAATACCTATTAAATACCAATGACATTCTTCACAGAAATTGAAAAAAAATCTTAAAATTTATATGGAACCACAATAGAACTTGAATAGACAAAACAATCCTGAGCAAAACGAACAAACTTCGAGACATCACACTATCTGACTTCAAAATCTACTATTAAGCAATGTATTCCAAACAGCATGGTTCTAGCATAAAAAGACACATAGACATAACGATAGACACAGACAAATAGAAGAATCAATAATCTTAGCTTCCACATCATGAAAACAGAAAAAAGGAGAAAAATCAACCCAAAGAAATCAAAAGGGAGAATACAGAATTGAAAACAGAAAAACAATATAAAAAAAAGATTTGATTTTTTAAAAGAGTAATAAAATTGTCCAATCTCTAGCAAGAATGATAAAGAAATGTATATATATAAAATGAATAAAAGAGAAGATTTCAATATAGACCCTGAAGACATCAAAACAAGGGGAATCTATAAACATAGCTAAACACATCAATTTGAATAATTAGGTAAAATGTATCCATTCTTTGAGAAACAAAACTACCACAACTTACTCAATTTGGAATAATATAATTTTAATATTTTAATTAGTTTATTAATTAACTTTAATTGGTATTTTAAATCTCTTCATGAAAATCAAGTAAAGATAATTTTACTGGAGCAAGCTATTAAACATGTACAGAAAAATTAACTCTTTTCTATATATTTTAGGAATCAAATATTATCTTGAAATAAAAATAAAACAAATATAAGAAAAGAAAACTATAGATCAATATCCTTCATGAATATAGATGTAAACATCCTTAACGTATATTAGCAAACAGAATTCAGCAATATAGAAAAGTGAATTATTCACCATGAGCGGAAGAAGTTTGATCTAGGTATGCAAGGCTGGTGCAGTATGAAAAAATCAATTAATGTAATCCATCATATTAAAAGCCTAAAGAGAAAAGATCACACAAACATATCAATCAATGCAGAAAAAAGCATCTGACAAAATTCAATGCCATTCATGATACTCTCAGGAAAACAGAAAGAGAAAATATCACATTTAACTTACTTTAAAATTATCAACACAAAATTACCTCTAACATTATTATTAATGGCCTATTACTAAATGTTTTCTAGTAAGATTATGGATGATGTAAGGTTGTCCACTTTAACAATTCTCATTCAACATAGTAATGAGTCCTAGACAGTGCAGTGAGGCAAGTAAAGAAAATAAAGGACATATAAATCAAAAAAGAAGAAATAAAGCTATCCTTATTTGGGATGACGTCTATATATAATACTCCAAGTTCAAAAAAACCCTCATAGAATGTGTAAGTAATTTCAACAGGATTGTAGGATATAAGTAAAAGCAAAAATCAATTGTATTTCTACATGCTAGCAATGAGCACATAGACAGTAAAATCAAAAATACAATATCACTTACAGTTGCTAAAAAAGTGAAATACTTAGATATAAGTCTTACGAAGCAAGTACAGAATTTGTATATGGAAATGCACACAATGGAGAAGACAGAAATAAAAACTGTCTAAATAAATGGAGAGACATATGTCTCAGTCTGGTTGTGCTGCTATAACAAAGTATCATGGACTAGGTAATTTATACATAACAGAAATTTGTCACAGTCCTGGAGGCTGTGGAGTCCAAAATGAAGGCATCAGCTGTTAAGGGCCCACTGTTTCTATTTCCAAGATGGTGTCATGTTGTCCTCACATGGTGGAAGGAACAGAAGGGCCAAAAAGGGTGAATGTCCTCCATAAAGCCCTTTTATAAGAAGAGCACCTCATCCCATTCATGAATATGAAGCCGTCATGACTCAATTGCCTCCCAAAGGCCACGTCTCTCAACAACATTACATTGGGGATCAAATTCCAACATGAATTTTCGAAGACGAAAAATAATCAAACCATAACACATATGCCCAATGATGGTTAGACTCAAACATAATAAAGATGTCCATTCCACCCCGAATTTTATGTAGGTTAAATATAATTACTATAAAAACCCCAAAATGTTTTCTCATAAGTATAAACAAGATTATTCTAAATTGAATATGAAAAGGAAAAAGATCTAGAATAGATGAAACTATTTGAAGAAGAATACAGTGAGAAGAACCAGTGTTCTTGACTTCAAGGCTTATTATATATGGTGATAGAGCCTGTGCTATTGGTTGTGAATTTGGCACATATCAGTAAAACACAATAGCGAACCCTGAAACAAATGTGGATTAACATACTCATTTGATTTTTCACAGAAATGCAAAATCAATTCAATGGAGGGAGGGTATTCTTTTCAACATATGGTGCTGGAGAAACTGGACATTCATAGGCCAAAAAAGGAAATGAAACTCTACCTGTCTCATACCTTATACAAAAATGAACTCAAAAATGGATCCTGGACTTCAATGTAAAATGTAAAACTATAAAACATTTAGCAAAATGCATATGAAAAAATTTTTTGAATCTAGGGCTAGGCAAAGAGTTTTTTAATTATGTTCCAAAAACACACTCCATGAAAAATTGGTAAATCGGTCTTTATGAAAATTAAAACTTTTGCTTTGTGAAAGACCCTGTTAAGAGACTGAAAAGACAAGCTAAAAGACTGGGGAAAATACTAGTGAAGCACATATATGACAATGGACTACTATCTAGAATATTTAAAGAACCCTCAAAACTCAAACATGAAAATGTCAACAATTCAATTAGAATATAGGCAAAAGTCATGAAGATGCATTTTACTGCAGATATACAGATGGTAAATAATCACATGAAGAGCTGTCCAACACCACTAACCATCAGGGAAATGAAATTTAAAAACACATGAGATATCATGAAACACACCTAACATAATGACTATAATAAAAAATCGTGACAACATCAAATGCTGGCAAGGATGCAGAGAAACTGAATCACTCATCCCAACTGCTATTGGGAATAAAAATGTTACAGTCACTTTGGAAAAAAGTTTGGCAGTTTCTTACAAAATTAAACCTGCCTTCTTTTGAGAAATGTATATTCAAGTCATTTGCCTATTTTTTAATCAAATTATTTATTTTTGTCATTGAATTTTTTAGCTTTTTATATATACTGAATATTAATCCTCTGTCAGATGCACAATACACAAATACAGTTAATTCTTGACTAGCATGGGTTTGAACTGCACAGGTCTACTTATATGCAGATTTTTTTTAAATAAATATATTGGACACTCTTTTGGAGGCTTGAAACAATTTGAAAAAAAAATCTCAGTCAAACTGCAGAACCTAGAAATAGTTATGTCATGAATGCATAAAATATATGTAGATATTAATCTAGTTTATCATGCACTACCATAAAATATACACAAATGTATTATAAAAGTTAAAATTTATCAAAACTTAGGCACACAAACATTAACATACTATAAACAACATAATTTGCAGTTGAGAGAAATGTAAACAAGCATAAAGATGCAGTGTTAAGTTATAACTACATAAAACTACTGTAGTACTTACTGTACTATTGTATTAATTTTGTAGTCACCTCCTGCTGCTACCATGGTAACCTCAAGTTTTGTGATAATCCCCTTAAATTGCAGTGTGATGCTAATCATCTGCATATGAGTAGTTCATCTCTCCAGTAAATTGTGTATAGCAGTAAAAAGTGATCTCTTATAGTTCTCACATCTTTTTTTAAATCATGTTTAGTGCAACGCTATAAACCTTGAATATCACATGGGAGACCCATATGAAGTGCAATTCATGATGCTGGAAGTGTTCTCAAGGATCAGAGGAAAGTCATGTCATTATAAGACAAAGTTGATTTACTTGATGTACACAGCAGATTGAGATCTGCAGCTATGGTTGCCCACCATTTCACACAGATGATTTATCTTGTAAAAACAGAAAATGTAAACTTGCAGTATCTATACATACAATACAGTATTGTAAATATATTTTCTCTTTCTTATAATTGTTTAAATAAAATTTTCTTTTCTCTAGCTAATCTTGTTTTAAGGGTGCAGTACATAATACATATATCATATGAACTATGTGTTGACTGACTGTTTATGTTATCAGTAAGGCTTCTGGTCAACAGTAGGCTATCAATATTTAAGTTTTAGGGGAGTCAAAAGTCAATTGCAGATTTTCAACTGCACAGGAGGTGGGAGTCTGGCACCCCTAATTGCTGCATTGTTCAAGGATCAACTGTATTCTCTCCCATTCTATAGGCTGTCTTTTCACACCGTTGATAGTTTCCTTTGCCTGTCAGATGCTATTTAGCTTGACGTCATTTCATTTGTTCAATCTTTCTTTTGTTGCCTGGGCTTTTGAGGTCTTCCTCAATAAATCTTTATTCATAAATCAATGTCCTGTAACATTTCTCCAATTTTTCTAATAGTTTCATAGTTTGCGGTCTTAGATTTAAGTATTCAATCCAATTTGAGTTGATTTTTTGTATGGCAAGACATAGGAATCTGGTTTGCTTCTTCTGCATATAGTTATTCAGTTTTTCTGGCATCTTTAATTGATGAGACTGTCCTTTCCCCAATGTAAGTTATTGGTGTGTTTGTAAAAAAAAAAAAAAAATTAGATGGCTGTGTTCCCTGTTCTGTTCCATTGATCAGAAAGACAAATACTGCATGATATCACTGATTTGTGATATCTACAATATCTGATCTCATAGAAGTAGAGAGTAGAATAGTGGTTACCAGAGGCTGCAGAGGGAAAGGGTGATAGGGGAGGAGAGACTGGTCAATGGGTACAATGTTATAGTTAGATATAAGAAATAAGTTTTCAGGTTCCATTGTACAATATGGTGAGTATAATTAACAATACTATATTGTAGATTTCAAAATAGTTACAAGAGAGGATTTTGAATGTTGTCACCACAAAGAAATGATAAATATTTGAGGTGATTGATATGCTAAATACCCTGATTTAATCATTATACAATGTATACAATAATAAAAATATTAAATACAATGTATAAAATACATTAAATACTATTTATAAAAATATTAAAACATCACACTGTATTCACACAGGGTGTGGCTACAAAATGGCAATATGAGGGATTCTTATGGTGATGGAACTATCCTGTATGTTGACTGTATCCATGTCTATATCATAGTTGTAATATGGTAGATTTGCAAGATGCTACCATTGGGACAAACTTGGTAAAGGATACATGGAATCTCTCTGAATTGTCTTTTAAATCTGTATGTGAATCTACACTTACCTTAAAACTAAATGTTTAATTACATATATTTTAAAATAGTGCTTATCTCAAGGGTTACATGCTATACAAGCATTATTATTTTTCAATTGACAAATGATTGCATATATTTATGTGGCATATGTGATGTTTTAATATATGTATACATTGCAGAAACATTAAATCAGGCTAATTAACATATAAATCACCACTCCTGCTTGTAATTTTTTTTGTGATAAGAATGTTTGAAATATACTCTTTTTGATTAGGATTTTTTGATATAGCATGTGCCTCCTCAATGAAAAAGAAACTGAATAGTAAGGAGGTATATTTCAAATACATTGTGTAGAAGAGAATGCCAGAATTTATCAGAGAAGTGACAGGAAATGCCAGAAGTAAAGAGAAGGTTAGAGGCAGCTTGACGGGTCAGGGAATGGCTGAGAGCCAGGAGAGGCTCCTGGATGCAGGAAAACACTAAGAGAGGACCATGCAGGGATCCACACTCCAAAACGGGCTTTTACAGTCTTGGCTATGGGAGAAACCCTTGATCCACTAGGGCCCCATGACTGACATATGGAGCTGCCTAAATCTTGCACAGAGACATATCTCTAGTAAAAGAACCCAAACAGAATCCCACAAGCACTGAAACCTAGAGCAGCTTCAGATTGGTGCCATTTTGAGATCCTAGCCATAGACATGGGTGCTGCCACTGCACTGCTCCAAGGAGGGAGCGGGAAGACTGGGTGCTCCCATAGACCCCTGAGATAATTCCTACTACTTTGCTGCTGTTGAGACTGAGACATGAGTGGACTGCATTTTCCAGTTTCCTGCCCAAATTGCTTGTCTGGGAGGGTCCTCACCTCCTTTGGTCCCAGGCCCAAGGCATCATTTTGAGAGTTTGATGTTGGGTTGTGCCCTACCCTCAGGCTTGTTTGGGCAGACATACCTGTAGCCACCACATGGCCAAGGAGGGACAAAGAAACCTGGCTCTCCTACACATATTTATGACAACACTCACTGCCTTCAATGGGCTTCTGTGAGACAAAGACACAAGCAAACCATACTCTCCATGGCTTCTTACTCATTCTGCCTGCCTAGCAGGGGCCCCACACTCCGTGTTGCAGGCCCAAAGCACCATTTTGATAGTTTAATACTGGGCTGAGCCCACCATCAGTCCAAGTTCAAGTCGATATGACTGTAGCTGCTGCCTAGCTGTTGCAAAATAGGAAAACCAGGTTTGTTTGTTTTTTTAACCACAGATCTAAGACAATACCCACTACCCTGCAACAGACTGCTGTGAGACTGACATAGAAGCATACTGCACTCCCCAAAGCTTCTTGCCCTTGCTGATCACCTGAAGAGGCTGCGCTCTCTACGGTCACAGGCCAAAAGACGACACCAATTGGAGAGTTTATTGCTGAGCTGTGTCCCTCCCTTGGGCAGACTTTGAGGTGATATGGCTGCAAGCACCACCCAACTGGGGGAGAGACAGTAGATGGTAAGCTCTCCTAAGGATACTGAGGACAGTACCCACTGCCTTACTACAGGCATGTGTGGGACTGGGGACAAGTCTGACCAACATATCACAGCTATCAGCAACACCAGCACAGATTGCTTGCATTCCAGTGGATTGCTCCACCACTGTTATTGCCATTACCCATACCACACCACCTACTCAGGGACCTGAGATATTCCCTACACTCTAGCCCACCACTCTCACAACTAAATGTCTAAGCAAGCAATCTGGGGGCCCAATAATCAGCCCTCCAGGACCCACTAACATCAGAGCCAGCATAAGCTGTTTTTGGTCTTAAAAACAGGCACAGTTAGCTTTCTGCTGCCACTACCAGGGCGCAAGAACTGGCTCAGTTGGCATTCAAGTTCCCATCAAATCTTTACCACAGTATCAAATAAATGTACTGTTAGCTGCTGAAAAAAATCACACACATCACTGACCCCATGTACTGCTGAAGAAGTTATACAAAGATCACATTACTGCAGGAACCCAAAATCAAAGCCAAAGTGTCCTATTCAACCAATAACTATATACATTTTCAGAAAAAAATCTCTCCAAGAAAAGCAATTTTAAAGAATTGGAACAAACAAGAGCTACTACTGATCTGAAAATGTTAATGAAAGAACACAAGAAACATGTAAAAGCAGGGCATTATGACACCACCAAAGTATCACAACAAGTGTCCAGCAATAGATTCTAATCAAGAATTCCTCAAAATGCCAGATATAAATACAAAATATTGATTTTAAGAAGTTCAATAAGATGTAAGAGAAACATGAAAAAAAATACAAAAGAAAACCCCAGAAAATTAATTCAAAATATAAATGAGAAATTTACCAAGGAGATATTTTATAAAACAGAATTTCTAAAAATAAAAAAAAATCATTGAGTTGAAGGACATACAAAATATATTAGAAAACTTTTGTAATAGAATAGAGAAAGCAGAAGAATCTCAGAACTTGAAGATGAGTCAGTCAGAATTTTTTTAAAGTCAATAAAAATAAATAAACAAAGCCTTCAAGAAATTTATGACTCAATAAAGTGACCAAATTTGCAAAATATTGGTATTTCTGTGGGAGCAGAGTGATCAAAAAGTTTAGAAAATCTGAGGAAATAATCAACAAAAGCTTTCTAAGCCCAGCAAGAGAGTTAGACATCCAGATACAGAACGCCCAATGATCTGCAATAAAATACACTGTAAAAAGGTCTTAAACTTGGCATATTATATTCAGAATGTCTAAAGTCAAAGTGAAATAAATAATTTTAAGATTAGCAAGAGAAAAGTGTCTGGTAACATATAAGGGAAGCTCCATTAGACTAACAGCAGACTTTTCAGCAGAAACTTTAAAGGTCAAAAGAGAATAGCATTACACTTTGAAGTGCTAAAAGGAAAAAAACAAAACTGTCAAACATGAATTTTAAGTCCTGCCAGAATAAGCTTCACAAATGGAGGAAAAATAGTCTTTCCCAGGCAACAAAATGCTGAGGGAAATTGTCACCATTAAGCCAACATTAAGGAAATGATCAAAAGGGTCTTCAACATTAAAATGAAAGGTTGATATTCACCGTCACAAAACACAAAGAAACATAAAACTCACAGTTTTTGTAAAACAGTAACCAAAAAGGAAGAGAAAGAAATCAAATGGTAACATTACAGGATATGATCAAATCACAAAGACAAAAAGAGAAAAATAAACAAATAATTTACAAAACAATTGAACACAACCAGTAATATTACAGGAACAAAGCCTCACATATTAATATTAAACTCGAATATAAGTAGATAAAATATCACGCTTGAAAGATATAAATTTGCAGAATGGATTTAAAACACATGATCCAACTGTATGCTGTTTAGCTAAAACTCACCTTTCCTCTAAAGCCATATATATAGAATGAAGTAAAGGATAGAAACAGATATTCCATGCAAATGAAAACCAAAAGCAGGCAGGAGTAGCTACACTTATATCACGTAAAACGCACTGTAACTAAAAAATACTACAAAAAGACAAAGAAGGTCATTATACAACGCTAAAGCAATCAATCAAATTAGAGGTGATAACAATTTTAAAACATATGCACCTAATAATATTGAAACACCCAAATTTCACAAAACAAATATTACTAGGCCTAAAGAAAGTGATAGACAGTAATATAAGACTAATATGGGGGCCTTCAATGCCCCTCTGACAGCACTAGACAGATCACTGAGACATAAAATTAACAAATAAACATTGGGCTTAAATAGGACTTTAGATAAAATGGACTTAACAGACTTCACAGGCATTTATAGAATATTCTATCCAAAAAGTATAGAATATACATTCCTTTAATCAGCACACAGAACATTCTCCAAGACAGATCAAATGGTAGCCTATGAAATAATTTTTAACAAAAATTATATCAAGTATATTCTTAGGCTACAGTAAAGTAAGTAAAGAGGACTTTGTTTGGCACTTAATTTACTAGCTTGGCCACAGGGGATTCTTATTCTGGAACTTGACTCTTGGGTAGCATTTCTGGATCTGCCCTGGGTCAGAGGAAAGCCTGATACCCTTAAGGGTGAGTCCAAGGCCAGGCAACATTCACCACAAGCTGACTTAAAAGCCCCTTGGCCTGAAGGGAACATTGGTGGTAGTCTAGCACTACTCTCCATGGCCCGTAGTGGTGATGGCTATGGGTGAGTCTCTTCTGCTCTTGGAAAGGAAATGAAAGAATGGAAAGAACTGCATCTTGTGGTTTGAGTGCCAACTCAACCACAATACAATAGAAAACCAGGTAGATATTATATCTAAGGCTTTTGACTCTAGACATGACTTTCAGACAGCATGTTTGGATCCACCTGGGGCCTGGGAGAACTCACTGCCCTGAAGGGAAGCCATGGGTGTTTCTGGCTTTGCCCTCTATTGATTGTACAGCCTGAGGGCTGAGGGCCTCGAGCAAACATAGTCAGTAGCCAGGAAATGGTTACAGCTGGCCTTGGGTGAGACCCAGTGCTGTGATAGCTTCAGGTCTTACCCAAAGCAGTCATAGTGGTGATGGCAACAGGGGTGCTTGTCTCACACCATCCCTAGCTTCAAGTGACTCAGGAGAGAGAGGGAGAGAGAGAGAGAGAGAGAGAGAAGAGAGACTCTAGGAGAGGGTAAGGGAAAAGAGCAAGAGTCTCTACCTATAAATCTGCAGAATTCTCCTTGATTTTGTTCAAGACCATCAAGGTAGTACCTCTATGGGTCTGCAAAATCCACAGCACTGCTGAGCTTGTGGTGCCCCCTAAAACACATATAGCTTAGACTACAGCACTCAAGTCCTTTCAAATATTTGGAAAGCCTTCCCAAGAAGGATGGGTACAAACAAGTGCAGACAGTGAAGACTACAATAAATACCTAACTCTTGAATACCAAGACAGTGAAGAACATCTGCTAGCATCAAGACCATCCAAGAAAACATGATTTCATAAAATATACTAAATAATGCACCAGGGACCAATCCTGCAGAAACTGAAATATGTGAACTTTGAGACAGATAATTCAAAATAGCTGGAGGAAACACAAAGAAATTCAAGATAACATAGAGAAGAAATTCAGAATTCTATCAGATAAATTTAACAAAGAAAATGAAATAATTAAAAAGACCCAAGTAGAATTTCTGATGCTGAAAACACAATTGGCATACTGAAAAATACATTAAAGTCTATTAATAGCCAAATTGATCAAGCAGAAGAATTAGTGAGCTTGAAGATACACTATTTGAAAATACAGTCAGAGGAGACAGAATAATAATAATAATAATAATAATAATAATAATAATAAATGAAGCACACCTATAAGATCTAGAAAATAGCCTCAAGAGGAAAAATTTAAATCTGAATAGAAACAGAAACATCAAAAATTTAAAAAGGTAGGGGACAAATGTGAAAAGTACAACCCCCTCCAGGCTGCTTTCATAGACTGGCGTTGAGCATCTGTGCCTTTTCTAGGCAAATGGTGCAAATCATCAGTGGATCTATCATTCTGGAGTCTGGAGGACAGTGGCCCCCTTCTCAGAACTCCACTAGGCAGTTTCCCAGTGAGGACTCTGTATGGGGGCTGCAACTCCACATTTCCCTTTCACACTGCCCTAGCGAAGGTTCTCTATGAGGGCTTTGCCCATGCAGAAGACTTCTGTTTTGGACATCCAGGCATTTCCATACATCCTCTGGCATCCAGCTGGAGTTTCCCAAACCTCAATTCTTGACTTTGTGCACCCGCAGGCCCAACACCACATGTAAGCCACGAAGGCTCGGGCCTTGCACTCTCTGAAGTAACAGCCCAAGCTATACGTTGGCCCCTTTTAGGCACAAATGAAGCTAAAGCAGTTGGCAAGCAGGGCACCATATCACAAGGCTGTGTAGAGCAGGAGGGCTCTGCACCTGGCCCACAGAAACCATTTGACCCCCTGTGCCTCCAGGCTTGTGATGGGAAGGGCTGTTACCGAGATCTCTGACATGTCCTGGAGACATTTACCCTGTTGTCTTGGTAATTAGAATTTGGATCCTCATTACTTATGCAAATTTCTTGAATTTCTCTCAAGAAAATAGATTTTTTTTAAATCACGTCATCAGGCTGCAGATTTTACAAACTTTCATGCTCTGCTTACTCTTGAACACTTTGCTGCTTAGAAATTTCTTCTACCAGATACCCTAAATTATCTCCTTCAAGTTCAAATTTCCACAGATATCTAGGTCAGGGGCAAAATGCCACCAGTCTTTTTGCTAAAGCACACCAAAAGTCACCTTTGCACCAGTTTCCAAGAAGTTCCTCATCTCCATATAAGACCACCTCAGCCTGGACTTCATTGTGAATATCACTATCAGCATTTTGGTCAAAATAATTTAACAAGTCTCTAGGAAGTTCCAAACTTTGCCACATTTTCTTGTCTTCTTCTGAGCCCTCCACACTGTGCCAACCTCTGCCTGCTATCCAGTTCCAATGTTGCTTTCACATTTTTGGGTATCTTTACTTCAGCACCGTACTGCTGGTACCAATTTACCATATTAGCCCACTCTCATACTGCTAATAAAGACATACCTGAAACTAGGTAATTTGTAAAGGAAGGAGATTTAATTGACTCACAGTTCAGCATGGCTGGAGAGGCCTCAGGAAACTTACTATCATGGTGGAAGGCACCTCTCCACAGGGTGGCAGGAGAGAGAATAAGAGTCAAGAAAAGGGGAAGCTCCTTATAAAACCATCAGATCTCACGAGAACTCACTCACTATCACAACAACAGCATGGGGGAAAACCACCTCTATGATTCAATTATCTCTACCTGGTCCCACTCTTGACACATGGGGATTATAACAATTCAAGGTGAGATTAGGTTGGAGACACAGAGCCAAACCATATCAAGAGCTGTAGTAAGCCAAACAGCATGGTACTGGCATAAAGACAGACACATAGAGCAAGGGAACAAAGTATAAAACCCAGAAACAAATGCACATACCAAAAATAAACTATTTTCCATAAAGATGCCAAAAATAAACGCTAGGGAAAAAACAGTCTCTTCAATAAATGGTGCTGGGAAAACTGGAAATGGATATGCAGAATAATGAAACTTGACCCATAACTCTCACAATCAAAATAAATCAAATCAATATTTATTAAATCTAAGACCTGAAACTATGAAAATACTAGAAGAAAACATTGGGGAAACTCTCCAGGACTCTGGTGTCTGTAAAACATTTCTTGAGTAATACCCCACAAGCATAGGCAATGAAATAAAAATGGACATATAAGATTATTTCATGTTAAAAAGCTTCTGCACAGCAAAAATTCAAGAAAGTGAGGAGAATACTCACAGAATGGGAAAAAAAATACTTGCAAACTACCCATCTGAAATGAGATTGCTAACCAGACTAATTAAGCATCTCACAGAATTCTATAAGGAAAAAATTTATAATCTAATTAAAAACGGGCAAAGATGTGAATAGATATTTCTCAGAAGAAGACATACAGTTAGAAAACAGGCATATGAAAAGGTGCTCAACATCATTGATCATTAGGGAATTGAAAATCAAAACTACAATGAGATGTCATCTCATCCCAGTTAAAATGGCTAATATCAAAAAAAGAAGCAGTAACAAATGCTGGCAAGGATTTAGAGATAAGAGAACCCTTGTACACTGTTTGTGGGAATGTAAATTAGTATATCCGCTATGGAGAACAGTTTGGTGATTCCTCAAAAAACTAAAAAATATAGCTACCAAATAATCCAGCCATCCCTCTTCTGAGTATATACACAAAGAAAAGGGAATCAGTATATCAAAGTGATATCTGAACTGTCATGTTTCTTTCAGCAAGGTTCACAATAGTTAAGATTTGGAAGCAACCCAAGTGTCCATTAACATATAATTGAATAAAAAATGTAATACATATACACAATGGAATACTATTCAACAATAAAATAATGAGATCCTGTCATTTGCAACAACATGAATGGAGCTGAAGATCATTATGTTACGTGAAGTAAGGCAAGCACAGAAAGACAAACGTCACCTTTTTTCACCTATTTGTGGTATCTAAAAATCTAAATAATTAAACTCATAGACATAGAGAGTAGAAAGATGGCTTCCAAATGCTGGAAAGGGTACTGGGTTTGGGGAGAGAGTTGGGGATGGTTATTGTGTGAAAAAGTAGAAAGAATGAGTAAGTTTATTTGACAGCACAACAGAGTGACTATAGTTAATAATAATTGTGCACTTTCAGATAACTAAAAGAATATAACTGGACTGTTTATAACACAAAGGATAGATACTTGAGGGGCTGGATACCCCATTCTCTATGATGTAATTGTTGCTCATTGCATGCCGGTATCAAAACATCTCCTATACCCCATAAATATATACACCTACTATGTATGCACAAAATTTAAAAATAAAATCAAAAAATTAGGCAAAAAAATAGGCAAATAATTGTGCAGAACTTAAGTACAAATATCAGCACTCACAATGTGGAAAGGGCTCTTTTGGATAAAAAGAGTAAATTTTTCTTCTGGCCCTAGAAATGAACATAGTACATTTATTTTAAAAATTATGAAAATATTTAAAAATCAATTACAGTTAACATTGCATGGTATTTGAAATGATTCAAAATTTTAATTCCATTTGTAGTAGAATCTTCAATGTATCTTTGAATTTTTAAAACTTGGTGTATTAGTCTGTTTTCACACTGCTATAAAGAAATACCTGGCCGGGCGCAGTGGCTCACGCCTGTAATCCCAGCAATTTGGGAGGCCAAGACGGGCGTATCAAGAGGTCAGGAGATCGAGACAATCCTGGCTAACACGCTGAAACCCCGTGTCTACTAAAAATACAAAAAATTAGCCGGGTGTGGTGGTGGGCGCTTGTAGTCCCAGCTACTCGGGAGGCTGAGGCAGGAGAATGGCGTGAACTCAGGAGGTGGAGCTTGAAGTGAGCCGAGATCGCACCACTGCACTCCAGCCTGGGAGACGGAGCAAGACTCTGTCTCAAAAAAAAAAAAAAAAAAAGAAAGAAAGAAAGAAAGAAATACCTGAGGCTGGGTAATTTATAAAGGAAAAAGATTTAATTGACTCACAGTTCCACATGGCTGGGGAGGCCTCAGGAAACTTACAATCATGGCAGAAGTAGAAGGAAACATGTTATTCTTCATAAGGTGGCAGGAGAGAGAAGAGTGAGGAGTGAAGGGGGAAGAGCCCCTTATAAAACCATCAGATCTTGTGAGAACTCACTTACTATCATGAGAACAGCATGGGGAAAACAGCCCCCATGTTCCAATCACCTGCCACCAGGTCTCTCCCTAGACAAGTACGGATTATGAGAATTACAATTCAAGATGAGGTTTGGGTGGGGACACAAAGCCTAACCATATCACCTGGTACTGAAAAATATGGCACATGAAGCCATTCGTGTTTGGGATGATCCTATCCTCATCTAAAACACAGAAGACTAAAAAGAATTTGAGTGGATTTTTTCTCAATCTTTTCAAAGTTGGTGCAGAACCAGAACCATTATAGATGCACAGAATATAAGTTGTTTTATTACATGAAAGGGATGTCTTAGGGCATTAGTGTTTAATTCTCTTTCCAGTTTCTCATTAAGAAAGAACAGCAGATATTAATATGAAACACACAAAATTGGTATCTAATAACCAAAATCAGCCAGCAGGTAAATTTGGATAGGTTAAAAAGCAGGATGGAGAGATTCAGGACTTGGGACATTACCTGGGGAAATTGGACTTACGTAGTTAGTTCTATTATGGGACCCTAAGCAACAAGAGGAAACTAGGCACTGTTTGTTTGTTTGACAAATATTCATTTAATACACAACTTCTGATAGGGATTGAGCATAAAAAAAGATAATAAGACATAGCTCCCATGCTCAAAAACTCACAATAATTATTACTAAGCAAATACTAAATAAAGTTACATAATTCCTGAATAAAAGTAAATAATTATTAATGTGCTAAATGATTGTACTTGTTTTCTATTTCAGATAACAAATGACTACAAATTTAGTAACTTATAATTACACCAATTTATTATCTCACAGTTCTGTAGTTCAGAAGTCCAAACACATGTTCGCTGAGTCCTCTGCTTAAGGTTTTGCCAAGTTGAAATCAAAGTGTTGGTTGACCTCTGTTTCTATTTGGAGATAAAGATCCTATTCAAAGATCATTGAGGTTTTTGGGCAACTTAAAATCTCTCACAGTTGTAGTACTAAGGTCAATTTTTCTGGCAGGTTGTGAGCCAGGGATTACTCTCAGCTAGTAGAGGCCACTCTAGGGTCTTTGCAACATTGCTCTTTTATACACCTGATCTCACTCACTCTTCGGACCTCTGACTTCAGGAACAGACCAGTCCCTTTTAAAGGCTCATATGATTCATTCAATCCACCCAGGATAATCTCTCTTTTGATTAACTCACAGTCAATTGACTGGTAACCTAATAACAGGAGTGATATATCAACACATTCACAGGCCCTGTCCACATTGAAGTGAAAAGGATTATTCAGGGCATATATATACCAGAGGGTGGAAATGTTAGTGTCTTAGAATTCTATGTACTACAGTGGTATAAAGGATATAAATAAATTAAATGTTCAGAACTACAGAGTGAGAGGCATCAAACACTGCTGAGGGCAGGAATGGTAAAGTAGCAGACTTACCTGCCACACTCTACTCCCCTGCCTGTGGCATAATTCCTTTGCTAATAGCCCTAGGCACTTTATCACTAAACTGAAATATGGCTTAGCAATCCATTTGTAACTAAAGAAGCTGAAACTGCTTTTCCAATCTTATCCCAAAGGATTTAGAGAAGTCATTCCAGAGGACTTGATGTTTGTGCCTCTAAAAATGAATAAAAAATCACTTTGTGAAAAAGCAGAGGAAGACAATTCAGGCAGAAAGAACCATATGTACAGTAATACAAAGGTACAGCAGTGCATGAGGCTTTTAGAATAGAATAGTTTCATGTATCTAAAGGATAAGGTACAAATAGAAGAGACAGTGTCTGAAATATAGCCTTAGGGCAGACTACAAAGAACCTCATAAATTGTGCCAGTGATTCTATTCTATGGATAGGATAACCATATAATATATTATCTAAATTGGAACACTTTTGAGAGTGAAAGGTGGAATTATTAATGATGATGCCAGAACTACATGTACAAACTGGAATTACCCCAAGCAAACCCTACTTATAGCTAACAACAAGCCAACATTTTAATTTTAGAGAGTGACCTTGAACAAGGCCACTTAATAGAAGGTGGATGGAAAATTCATTTTATTCAAATGCATTGCCCCCTTAGGCTGGTCATGCTGCTAATTGCACCAATTTGTTCCATGATCCCTGCTTTTATTGAAGGTTTTCTCTAAATTTTTGGTAATCACAACGAATGTTGTGCCAGCTATTTCAGATTATTGCTGAATTAATTCTGGATGATGTGAAAGGCATGCTTACTCTGCTGCAATATTTAGTAAACCATCAAGAGGTATTCAATGGAAAATTCAAGGACAGGATGACCATAAACTTATCAAACATATGTTTGAAAATTTTTAAAAAGAATTCTTTTCTTTTTAGAAAGAATGTAATTTTTCTAATTAGAATAATAAATACAGATTTTTCTTTAAAAAAACCTCAATTATGCAATGCTGATATTTTCTGTGCCATTTCGTGAAAACATAACTTTAATAAATAGCTCAAGTCATATAAAAATACAGCAGGAAGAATATTGTTCCTCTAAATAAATACCCTTTAATGAACTGAACTCAGTTATGGTGATATATTTTTAGATTCAGCCATGTAAAATAGACACATGATTCCAAACTACTTTGAGGTTTTTTATCTGGACGACAAATGGAAGTTCGCTCTTACCCATTTTTCATCATCTGGAATGACCTTCCGTGGTTAAATATGACTTAAATTCACCATGTGAATTTGGTAGAGACCATTTCATAATGCAAACCACTAATTATGAAATAAATTCTAGCTTATTTTCTCTAAGGTATGGAATCTCAGTTTATGAACGTCTGGACTTCATAAATCATTCTCAGAAGCAAAGAGAAATCACAGAAATCTATTTTTTAGACCCCATGGGTCTTCCTTTAATTTTTTTAATAAAATAGAAAATATACTTTATCAATGGCAACAAGAAAGTAATTTAAACATTCAGCTTTGCAAAAGGCTCATATAAAATATCAAAAACTTCCAAATATAACACATTTGTAAAGAGCTGGAGGTAAAGGAGAGCAGAATATGTATAGTAATGATATTTGAGTCTTGAAAGTAGAAAATGACCAAAATATAACTACATATGATACCACCATGCAATTGTCTTTATTTCATCATAAAATAGATCAAAATTTTGGAAATTTAGAGGACCAATTAATTCTCCAAGTAAGACAGTTGTCAGTTTGCCACCATGTTTTCCAGGGAATCTGCCCATTATTTGAAAGCTTTTCTTTTGGATTGTGACAATCAGCAATGTGTACTTCCTATGTTCATAAATGCTTGGGCAATTTTTGTAGTTACATCTTGCAAATTGCAACAAAAATACAATAGATAAATTCCATATAATTGCAAATTTTTGTTCACACAGTGAACACTTCAGTCCACAATTTTTTTGCCTTTTATGTCTTCATATCCATGCATTCATTCAGTCATTGGTTTTTGCATCAGTGATTTATATAAGGAGTATTATAAGCAATAAAATGAGCAAGTTACTGTGGTGGATACCAAAATATGTATCTTAGTTCTTTAATACAAAACGGGAAGTTTTGGGCAAATAAATAGAAGCACAAATGAAAGTGAGGTAGAAGATCAGCAGAACTTGTTTTCCAAGCACTGGTCACTACCCCACTGATCAAAACAGGATCTCGTCAAAACAGAATGCAGTAAAGAAGCCATCCAAAACCAGGTAAAACGAAGATGTTGATGAAAGCAACTTCTAGTTTCCCTCACTGCTCATTAAATGCTAATTATAATTAATTTTCATACTAAAAGATACTTCTACCAGAGCCATCACAGTTTACATGCCATGACAATGCCTACAAGTAACCTCATATTATATAAAAGGGGAGGAATCCTGGGTTCTGTGAACTCTGCATCCCTTTTCTAGAAAATTTATGAATAACCTGTCCCTTATTTAGCATATAATTAGGGAGTAGCTATAAATATAGCTAGCCAGCAATCTACAAGTGCTGCTCTGTCTATGTGGTAGCCCTGCTCTGTCTATGGAACAACCATTTTCCTGCACTCAGTTGCTCTAATAAATTCGTTTTAGTTTCACTGAACTCTGTTGGCTCACTCTTGAATTATCTCCTGGGTGAAGCCAAACACAAGAACTCTCCCAGGCTATGGCTCAACTTTGGGGTTTGCCTGCATCAAAAGGGGAGGATTCAAGAAAGGTATCATAGGGAAGTTAATATTTAAGTGGAGTATATAGCTTGAGGAGTAAGATTTGAAAAAGTGGAGTTAAGACAAAGAATATAATATGCAAAAAACAGAATCTGGGAATAAAGGGAAGATAGAAATATCAGGACAACAAACGGAACAAAAAATAATCATGTTTGATAGAAAATTTGGAATTCATTTTTGTTGTATGCAGATCAGTGGCAGAAAAGAAGTGTGGAAATGTGGTTTTGGTGCAAACTGGGCAGGGACTTGAAAGTCAAAATTAGATATTTATAATTTGCTAAACTTCAGAATATCACCTAAGTATCTTTTGTTGTTAGTTGTTTGTTTCCTATATAAATCATATCTTAAATCAACTTTATTTAATACTAACTTATACATAGAATCCATTATTTTAAAAGTACAATTTGATATGTTTTGACAAATGTATACAACTGTGTAATCACCAATTCAATAAAGACAAGAAACATTCACATCACTTTTTATGGCCTTGTACACTTAATCCAAAGTTTTTCTGCCATACACAGGCAACCTCTACTCTGCTTTCTGTCCTTATAAATTATTTTAACTAATACAGAAATTAATAATAAAATAATACTATTATGTACTCTTTTCTCACTGGCCTCATTTGCTCAACTTAACATTTTGAATATTAATCCAATTTATGCAGTGCAAATCAGCAGATAATCCCTTTTTATTCATAAATAGTATCCAATTGTATAGATATGCCACAATTTCAATATCTGTTCACTGGTTGAGGGAGATTTAGTTTTTCTCCAGATATTGACTACTATGAATAGAGCTTCTATGAATATTTGTGTAAAAGCCTTTCTATTGACATATATTCTTACGTCTCTTGGGTAAATACCTAGGAGTAAAATTGATGGGTCATATAGAAACTGTATTTTAAATTCATATGTAACTGTCAAGATGACTCTTAGATGGAGTGTATCATGTTAGATTCCCATAAGCAGTATATGAGAGATCCAGTTGCTCCACATCCTTGCTAGCCCTTGGTACTATCAGTCTTGTGAACTTTAGCTATTCCAATGAGTATTGTAGTATCTAATTCGGGTGTTAATTTTTATTTCTCTCATGACTAATAATGTTGAGCATTTATTGTTGTGCTTTTTAAGCATTTTTACTCTTCATTTGTGAGATAATGTTCACAATTTGCCAATTTTTATGGAGCTATTTATTTATTCGTTTTGCTTTGTAAGAATCCCTTACATGGTTTGGATATAAGTCCGTGGTTAGATATATGTTCTACTATTATTTTTCCCAATCTATATTTCACCTTTTAATTTCATTAATAATGTCTTTCAAAACAGAATTTTAAAAAATTAATAAAGTCAATTTATCTTTTTTTGCTTTATAATTACTTTTTGTCTCCTACTTAAAAAATCTTTGTTTACTTCAAAGATTTAGGAATTTACTGAAGCATTTCATGACAGGATATTATGTTTTTTTCATAAATATTATAGTTTTGTCTTTTATCATTAGGTATTTGACACATTTGACATCTTTTTTTTGTCTATGGCATGAGGTAAGTCAAGGTTAATATTTTTTACATAAGTTATCAACTCATTTCAGTGTGGTTTGTTGAAAATTCAGTTGTTTGCTGTATTAGTTTTTTATTGATGCTGTAACAAATTCCCACACATAGCAACTTAAAACAAGACAAATGTATTTTCTTACTCTTCTGTAGTTTAGAAATATGACATAGAACTTACCAGACTAAATTCAAGTGGGTTCTCAGGGCCATATACCTTTCTGGAGACTCTAAGGAAGAATCCATTTCCCTGTTCTCTCAAATAATTGGTAGAACTCAGTTTCTTGTGAATGTAGGAGTGAGGTCCTTGTTTCCTTACCGGATGTCAGCTGAGGGCTATACTTGCTTCTAAGTGCTACCCCTGCTTTCATTTTCATTGCCAGCAATAGTTGGGTCAACTATTACTCACATTTTAAACGTCTCCTGTCCCTTCTCTGACAGGGCTACCTCACTGGCTCTTCTGCCTTCTTCCACTTTTAGGAATCCCTGTGATTACACTGGGCCCATGGGGATTACTCAGCATGATCTCCACATTTAAGGTCTATTACCTTAATTCCATCTGTAAAGTCCCTTTGCCCAGTGACATACACAGGAGTAACACCAAGAAGCAAATATAATGAGGGCCAAAATCCTGCCTACCACTCTTCCCTTTCAAATTGCCTTGGTATCTTTATATAAAATCAATTATTCTAATATATGTGGTTCTTTTTCGCACTCCCCATTTTGCTCCATGGATTTTTATGTATAATCTCATGCCAAATAAATACTGTCTTAATTATTGCAGATTTATAGTAATTCATTATATTCGGTAGTTCAGTCCTCCAAATTTGTTCCCCTTTTCCAAAATTGCTTCTGTTATTTGAGGTCACTTGCATTTCCATATGAATTTTAGTATCATCTTGTCAAAACAATCTGAATTGAATCCACAAATAAATTTGGGGATAATTAGCATCATTATCAGTGCCTTCCAAATTATCAATGTTATATACTTCTCCATTTAGTCTTAATTTTTCTCCACAATTAAAAAAATCATGTGGAGGTTTTGCCCATATGTTGTAAAATTTATCTCTGTTTTTTGATATTAAATGCTATGGCAAATGCCATTTTAATATCAAATTTTCTAATTGCTCCTTGTTTCTATCTAGATATATAATTTATTTTTGTGCATTGACCTTGCTAAACTTATCTATAAATTCTACTAGCTTTTATTTAGATTCATTGTTATATTCTGCATGCATGATGCTATGGCTTATATGTTTGTCTCCTCCAAACTCATGCTGAAATTTAATTACTATTGTGAGTCTTAGGAGATGAGAGCTTTAAGAGGTGTTTAGGTCATGAGGGCCCCAACTTCATTAATGGACTAATGCAGTTATATCAAAGCATAGCAAGAGGTTCTTGCCAGATACTGGAAAGTTGATATTGGACTTCTCAGACCCAAGAGCTATGGGCTAACAAATTTCTCTTCATTGTAAGTTACCCAGTCTCAAGTATTCTGATATAGCAGCAAAAAATGGACCAAAACACATGATCATGTTGTTAGAAAAAATGATTTTATATTATCATTTCTGATTTGCATTATTTTAATTAATTATTTATTTTTGCCTTACTTCATTATCTAAAATTTCCAATACTGTGATGAATATAAGTAGTGCAAACTAGCATTTTGGCTGATTTCCAATTTCTACAAAAAATAATTTAGTTTTTATTTTATTAAATACAATGTTATTTATAGGAATTTTGTAGATGTCTTTTCTTAGGCTCAGAAGTTTACTTTTCTAGTCTTTATAGACTTTTTATACTGAATGGATGCTAAATTTGTCAAATGCTCTGTCTGTATTTATTGAAATGGTCATGTTATTTTTGCCTCTTTCTTCTGTTACTGTGATAAATTACATTGATTCATTTTCAAATTTTAAGCCAGCGTACATTCTTAGGATGCACTTCATTTGGACACAATGCATTATACTTTTTATTTCCTCTCATATTTGATTTGCTGGATTTTTTTAAAAAATTTGTCTGTATTCATGAAGAATAATTGCCTATACTTTTATTTTTGTAATATAGTCCCTTTTCATAATATTTTTGTCTTTTAAAAATATTTGTTAAGGATAATTCTGGCCTGTAAAAAATATTAGGGATGTGTTTCTTCGTCTGTTTCTGATAGGTTGTGTATAGATTTGATATTGCTTCTTCCTTATTGTTTAATAAAATTCACCATTGAAGCCACCATCTAGGCCTAAAGGTTTCTTTGTGGGAAGGTATGTCATTACATATTTCATTTCTGTAAGGGATATAGGGTGATTTGGATTCTCAATTTTTTGTTGAATCAGTTTTTATAATTTGTCTTTTTCAAGTAATTTGTCCATTTCATCTAAGTTATCAAATATATTGGCAAAAACATTATATTTGTTCAGAATACTCTCTTATCCTTTTAAAACTGGTTGAATCTCTAATGAGTTTCTCCTCTCCATTCCTGATATTGCTAATTTGTATTTTATTTCTTTATTTCTTAAACTATTTAGCTAGATATTTAACAATTTTATTAATATTTGAATTTTCATAAGAACCAGCTTTTGGTTTCCTCTATTATTTGTTTGTTTTCTATTACATGGATCTCTTCTATTATCCTCATTGTTGCCTTTTATTTTAGGTTATTTTTTTCTTAGGTTCTACATTCATAAAGTGGCATTTAAAAAACTTTTATGGCAATTAACTCATCTGCTGTCATGATAGATTAGTTTGCATTTTCTAGAATTTTAAATAAATAAGGTCATGCCATATGTAGTTTTTTTGATTGATTTCTTTGACGAAGGCTAATTATTTTGAAATTAACCCACTTCGGTATATCTAACAATAATTAATTTTTATTTCTTCATAGCATTCCATCATCTGGATATACCACACTTTATGTATGCATTCTAATATTGATATACATTTGGGATTGTTTCCAGTTCTTGGTTATTTCTAATAAAATCATTGTGAACATTCTCATACAAGTATTTGTATGCACATTTGCTTTCATCTCTCTTGGAAGTAGAATGGTACATCAATTGGTAGGCTAATTGTGAATTGCTAGGAAACTGTAAAACATTTTTTGAAAGCAGTTGTGACATTTTATATTGCCACCAGTAGTGTTTAAGGGTTCATATTACTCCATGTTCTTACCAGGGCATGATATGGTCAGTCTTTTCAACTTTATAAATACTGGTTGGAGTGTAATCTTATCTCATTGTCATTTTAACTTTCATTTCATTAATGATTAATGTTGTTGAACATATTTTCAAGTGCTTATTTACAACCTGTATATCTTATTTGGTGAAAAGTTTGTTGAAATCTGTAACCCATTTTATTGGGTTGTTTGCATTCATACTATTTCATTCTGAGAAATTTCTTTCATACTCTGCATACAAGTCCTGCATCAAATATGAGATTTACAAATATTTTCTCCCAGTCTGTAACCTGTATTTTCATTCTATTAATATTTCAATTTAAAAGCAAGATTCTTAATTGTTATCAATATGAATTTATTATTTTTATTTAATGGATTATTTTATGTCATATGTTTCACTTTGTTTGAAATTCTGAACCAGTGCATTTATAGCTTTCATCAAATTTGGACATTTTTAGCCATGATTTCTTCAAATATATTTTCTGCTCTCTTTTTCTCAACTCATTGGAGGACTTCAATAACATTTATATTAGGCTTCTTGAAGTCATCTAAGAACTCCCTAGTGCTGTTTCATATTTTTCCCACTATTTTATCTCTCTGCTTCATTTTGGAATCTTTCTATATTACAAGTTCACTAATAGTTTCTCTCAGTGTCTAATATATTTTAATCGTATCCATTGTATTTCATCTCAAATGTCTTATTTTTCAAGTTTAGGATTTCATTTGGATCTTTAGATCTTCCATGTCTCTACTTAACATGCTTAGTTTTTTCTCTACTTTCTTAAACATATGTAATATAGTGATAATAACTCTTACTGTCTTTGATTCTTAATTCTATCATCTCTATTAGTTCTGGATCTGTTTATATTTACTTAGTTCTATCTTTATTATTGATTTTATTTTTCTGCTTTATTGTTTAATTTTTTTATTTAATGCAAAATATTGTCAATTTTACATTGCCAGGTACAAGACTTTTTATATTCCTATGAATGTTCTTGATCATTTTTCTAAGATACAGTTTTGTTTTTCAGATAAGGTTTGATTCTTTTAAGACTTACTTTTAAGCTTTGTTAGGTTGGATCAAAACAGCCTTAAGTGTATGGCTACTTTTGCTCTAATAATTAGGCAATGTCATTATGAGTACTAGTCTTAATTTCTTGTGAATTATAAGGGTTTCTACCGGCAGGTGAAAACAGGTACTGTTCTTGGACATATGTAATTTTCATAAATCATTCCCTCTTCTCTTTTTGGTTTGCACATTTTGTCTCAGGTAGTTTTCTGCATATTCATGCACTAATCAATACTCAGCTGAAGACTCAAGAGGAACCCCAGAGAATTACTTCAATACTGCTATCACTTCTCCAGTATTCCATCGTGTGGACTCAAGCCTTTTTTACCTTTTTGGGTTCTCCACTCATCTCCTCAATTCATGGAGATTGTCGGTTTTTCCTGGCTTCTTCCCCGTTCATTTCAGTGTGGAACTTTTGTCTCATCTCAAAGATCACTCTCCTCTGTTGCCTGATGTCCAAGGTCAGTAAAATGATATTTTATATATTTTCTCCAGTGTTTTAGTCAATTCAGATGGGAGGGTAAATTTGCTTCTTGTTCTTTACATTTTGTTTGAAGTAGAATTTTTAATAACGTGGTTTTTGCTCAAATATAGGAAAAGATATGTTTCACCATATTTTGTCTAGTTTTCTCACTGTTAAATTAGGGAGGGAGTTTTGGAGAGAAGTGAAGGTTCCTATCCATGATTTGCAATGTGTTTGTAGTATGGGTTGTATTTTTGTAGCAGTAATAATTGAACATGTAGGATTGGTAGAAGGCTGAAGAAAAGAAATGACAGAAATTAAGTAAATGACTAATACAAGGTAAAAAGTATGATAAAATAGATGATGAATTCAGCTTGGAATATGTATAATTTGTGGTATCAATGACACACTGATAAAATTATTCATCAGGAAATTGGAAATATAGGACTGGAATTTGGGAGAAAGGTCAGAGCGGCATTGCTTAAGGAAGAAAGAGAAAAGAAAGAAAAATGTTGGAAAATAGGCCAGGGTCTTCTTCATATTTGTAGTCATGGTACTTAGCATAATGTCTGGCATATTTTAACTGCTCAGTAGAGGAACGGTGAATAAAGTAATAAAAAGCAACAGAGCTTCATTTAGTACAAAGAAGAAGGAAAAAAGTCAGAGAATGAATAATCAGAGGCAAGAGTATCCTCAATTCTACATTATTGGTAACAAAGTTAAAAGTTTGACTTATGAGCAATTTTGAAAATATCTATATTGCTTTTTATAAAATTAATGAACATGTGAGAAAATAAAAGTAGTATTTTCTAGTAACCTGTGTTTTCCATATGCTGGCTACAAAATAAATGGCAAGTGTGATGGTTAATACCGAGTGTCAACTTGATTGGATTAAAAGATACAAAATATTGATCATGGGTGTGTCTGTGAGGGTGTTGCCAAAAGAGATTAACATTTGACTCAGTGGGCTGGGAAAGGCAGAACAACAATTAATCCGGGTGGGCACCATATGATCAGCTGCCAGTACAGCTGGAATATAAAAAGCAGGCAGAAAAATGAAAAAAAGATGGGACTGACCTAGTCTTCCAGCCTACATCTTTCTCCCTTGCTGGAGGCTTCCTGGCCTTGAATATCGGATCCCAAGTTCTTCAGTGTTGGGACTTGGACTAACTCTCTCTACCCCTCAGCTTGCAGACAACCTATTGTGGGAACTTGTGATTGTTTAAGTTAATGCTTGATAAACTCCCCTATATATGTACATATGTACTATTAGTTCTGTCCCTCTGCAGAACCCTGATTCATACAGACTTTGGTACCAGGAGTGGTTCTAGAGGAACAGAATATTAAATATGCAGTCCTTTAATTGGTTTGGGCATTTCTGGAGTTGGCTGCTTCATATGATTAGACCCCAAAATGCTAAGGACTCTACTTCTAATAGTATGGAGAACACTGATAGTCCTTGGCATGAACTGTTTAAAGGGTTATGCAAAATAAATGCACTTGACACTTCTGATTTGCCACTCATGAGAGGCAAGGAGTTTAGTGACTATATACATAATACCTTTGACCATATATGAAGAACCAAAGAATATAAGGAAGCTGGTTGGTTGCTCCTAAGTTTAGTGGACAGAGTGATGAAAGAAAATGATTAACTCAGGGACACTATCTCCTAGCTTCAGAAGCAGATACTGGACCTCAAATCGGCTAACTTTGCCCTGAGTGCGAGTCTTATATCATGTAGAGAAATAGCTAAAATTGTGGAAAAACAGACACCAGATCTTATCATGTGAGTGGCTATCCTGCAACAAAGGGTGCATGCACAACCTCACCAGGTGTCTACTGTTAAAGTGAGAGCATTGATAGGAAAAGAACTGAACTCTGCAACTTAGAATGTGGATGTGTGGGAGGACCCTGATAAAGCTGGGGATACAGAGTTTGTAAACTCCGATAAACCTTTTTTTGCAAGAGGAAACAGCTTCCTCATCCCCAGTAGCGGCAACATCTTCAGAACCCATGATGCCATCAGTCTTTCCACCTTTGTCTGAGGAGATAAACCCTGCACTACCTCAGGCAACAGTGACCTCCCCTGAGGCAGTTGCCAAGCAAGATAATGTTGATTCTCCTAAGAAGCCACCCACAAAACCCCTGTTTGATTCTAGGCCTATAACTAGACCAAAGCCCCAGTGGACCCCTAGAGGTAAGGTTGACAGTGTGACTCATGAGGACGTGTGCTACACTCGAAAAGAACTGCTGGAGTTTTCTAATTTATATAAACAGCAACCTGGAGAACAAGTATGGGAATGGATATTAAGGGTGTGGGATAATGGTGGAAGGAACACAGAGTCAGATCAGGTTGAATTTATTGATTTGGGCTCACTAAGTAAAGACTCTGCATTTAATGTTGAAGCTCGAGGAGTTAAAAAGGTTCCAATGGTTATTTGCTTTGTTAGCTGAAATATCGATTAAAAGATGGCCCAATGTGAGTGAGCTAGAAATGCCTAAACTCCCTTGGTTTAATGTAGAGGAAAAGACCCAAAGGCTTAGGGAGATTGGGATGGGGGAGTGGATTAGTCCCATTAGACTTAATCATTCCAATTGGGAGGGTCCATAAGATATACCCTTGACCAATGCCTTGTGAAATATACGTGTGAGGGCAGCACCTGCATCTTTGAAGAGCAATGTAATGTCTCTACTATGCATGTCAGTTTTAACAGTGAGAATGACAGTAACAACTACAAAACTTAAATACAATGGGAAAGAATTAGATCTCAAGGTGGCAGATGCCAAGTGGCAGCACTCAACTATCAAAGGTAAGGTGGGCATAGCTACCGTAATGGACAGCAGAGGAAAAAGAACAATCAGAATAGTCTGACCCATGTAGAGCTCTGGCATTGGCTAATTAATCACTATGTTCCTGGAAGTGAAATTGATAGGAAGTCTAAATCATTCCTACTTAATTTATATAAGCAGAAAACTTTCAGGTTGAATGGACAAAAGACAAATTTGAATAATAAAAACAGAGAATCATGGCCCCTCAATCAATTTCCAGACTTGAGCCAGTTTACACACCCAGAGCCTCTTGAATATGGGCCTGTGCAGAAAACAGACCTTTCTTGGAGAATGACAGTGGATTATCCTAAGCTTAACCAAGTGGTGACTCCAATTGCAGCTCATGTACCAGATGTGGTTTCATGGCTTAAGCAAATTGACATATAGCTTGGTACCTCGTATGCAGCCATTGAATTGGCAAGTGCTTTTTCTCCATTCCTGGCCATACAGCCCGCCAGAAGCAATCTGCATTCAGCTGGCAAGGCCAATAATATATCTTTACTGTCTGATCTTAGGAGTATATCAACTCTTGCCTTTGTGTCATAATTTTATTCTGAGAGACCTTGATTGCTTTTTGCTTCCACATGATATCACACTGGTTCATTACATCGATGACATTATGCTGATTGGATCCAGTGAGCAAGAAGTAGCAAACACACTGGACTTATTGGTAAGACATTTGCATGCCAGACGATGGGAAATAAATCTGACTAAAATTCAGGGACAATCTACCTCAGTAAAATTTCTAGGGGTCCAGTGGTGTGGGGCCTGTCGAGATAATCCTACTAAGGTGAAGGATAAGTGGCTACATTTAGCCATCCCTACAACCAAGAAAAAGGCACAATGCCTAGTGGGCCTATTTGGATTTCAGAGGCAACACATTCCTCATCTGAGTGTATTACTCCAGCCTGTCTTTTGAGTGACCTGAAAGGCTATCATTTTTGACTGGGGTCCAGAATGGGAAAAGGCTCTGCAACAGGTCCAGACTGCTGTGTAAGCTGCACTACCACTTGGGCCACATGACCTAGCAGATCCAATGGTGCTTGAGGTGTCAGTGGCAGATTGGGATGCTGTTTGGGGCCTTTGGTAGGCCCCCTTAGGTGAATCACAGAACAGGCCTCTAGGATTTTAGAGCAAGGTCCTGCCATCTTCTGCATATAACTACTCTCCTTTTGAGAGACAGCTCTTTGCCTGCTACTGGGTTTTGGTGGAAACTGAACATTTGACTATGGGTCATCAAGTCACCATGTGACCTGAACTGTCTGTCATGAACTACGTTCTTTCTGACCCATCAAGCCATAATGGAAGTCGTATAAATGTGATTGGGATCGAGCAGGTCCTGAAGGCACAAGTAAGTTACTTGAGGAAGTGGCTTAAATGCCTGTGGTCTACACTCCTGCCACCCTGCCTTCTCTCCCCTAGCCTGCACTGGTGGCCTCATGGGGAGTTCCCTATGATCAGTTGACAGAGGAAGAGAAGATTAGGGACTGGTTCACAGATGGTTGTGAATGATCTTCAGGCACCACTCAAAAGTGGACAGCTGCAGCACTACAGCTCCTTTCTAGGACATTCCTCAAGGACAGCAGTGAAGGGAAATTTTCCCAGTGGGCAGAAGTTCAAGCACTGCACCTGGATATGCACTTTGCATGGAAGGTAAAATGGCCAGATGTGTGATTATATACTGATTCATGGGCTGTAGCCAATGGTTTGTCTGTATGGTCAGGGACTTGGAAGAAGCATGGCTGGAAAGTTAGTGACACATAAATTTGGGGAAGAGGTATGTGGATGGATCTCTCTGAGTGGTCAAAAACTGTGAATATATTTGTTTCCCATATGAGTGCTCACCAATGGGTGACCTCAGCAGAGGAGGATTTTAATAATCAGGTGGATAGGATGACCCGTTCTCTGGACACCACTAAGCCTCTTTCCTCAGCCACCCCTGTCATTGCCCAATGGGCCCATGAACAAAGTGGCCATGGTAGCAGGGATGGAGGTTACACATGGGCTTAGCAACATGGACTTCTACTCACCAAGGATGACCTGGCTACGGCCACTGATGAGGGCCCAATTTGCCAGCAGCAGAGACCAACACTGTCCTCAATATGGCACCATTCCTTGGGGTGATCAGCCAGCTACCTGGTGGAAGCTTAATTATATTGAACCTCTTCTATCATGGAAATGGCAGACGTTTGTCCTCACTGGAATAGATACTTACTCCAGATATGGGTTTGCCTATTCTGCACACAATGCTTCTGCGAATACTATCATCTTTGTACTAATGGAATGCCTTATCTACTGTCATGGTTTACACACAGCATTGCCTCTGATTAAGGCACTCACTTTATGGATAAAGTAGAGAGGCAGAGGGCTCATGCTCATGGAATTCACTGTTCTTATCATGTTCCCCATTATCCTGAAACAGCTGTATTGATAGAATGGGAGAATGGCCTTTTAAAGTCACAATTACAATGCCAACTAAGTGACAATACTTTGCAGGGCTAGGGCAAAGTTCTTCAGAAGGCCATGTATACTCTAAATCAGAGTCCAATATATTGTATTGTTTCTCTCATAGCCAGCATTCATGGGTCCAGGAATTAATGGGGTGGAAGAATCACCCCTAGTGATCCACTAGCAAAATTTTTGCTTCCTTTTCCCATAACATCACATTCTGCTGGCCTAGAGGTCTAAGTTCCAGATGGAGTAATTCTGCCACCACGGAATACAACAACAATTTCATTAAACTGGAAGTTAAGATTGTCACCTGGACACTTTGGGCTCCTCTTACCTTTAAGTCAACAGACTAAGAAGGGAGTTACAGTCTTGGCTAGGGTGGTTGACCCAGACTATCAAGATGAGTAGACTATCAGTCTACTACTCCACAGTGGAGGTAAGGAAGACTATGCATGGAATACAGGATATCCATTAGGGCATCTCTTAGTATCACCATGCCCTGTGATTAAGGTCAATGGGAAACTACAACAGCCCAATCTAGACAAGACTACAAATCATCCAGCGGCTTCAGGAATGAAGATTTGGATCACTCCACCAGGAAAACAACAACAACAACAACAAAAAAAAAAAACAAAAACCATGACCTGCTGAGGTGCTTGCTGAAGGCAAATGGAATGAATACAGAATGGGTAGTAGAAGAAGGTAGTCATCAATATGAGCTACAACCACGTGATCAACTGCAGAAATGGGCACTGTAATTGTCATGAGTATTCCCTCCTTCTTTTGTTAAAAACATGTTTTGCATGTCTAAACTTGTACAAAGAAAATATCTTCATTTTATTTTACTTCTCCTTTATCATGTGACATAAGATTTATTGACTTCACTTCAACATTTAAGTATCATTAACTTTATGTAATAGTATTTATGTAACAGTATTTGCGTTGGGGATTGGTGCATTTGTGGTTGTATGAAGGATAGTTTTATTATGTCCGGCATAATTATGACCTTATTTTTGTCTTTATTTGAAGATTATGTATGATCTCCGGAGATGTGTATGGACTCAAGTTGACAAGGGCTGAACTTGTGATGGTTAATACTCAGTGTCAACTTGATTGGATTGAAGGATACAAAATATTGATTCTGGGTGTGACTGTGAGGGTGTTGCCAAAAGAGATTAACATTTGACTCAGCGGGCTGGGAAAGGCAGACCCACCTTTAATCTGAGTGGAAACCATCTGATCAGTGGCCAACGTGGCTAGAATAAAAAAGCAGGCAGATAAATGTATAAAAGATGAGATTGGCCTAACCCCTAGCCTACTTTTTTCTCCCGAGCTGGGTGCTCCCTGCCCTCTAATATCAGACTCCATGTTCTTCTGTTTTGGGACTCGAACTGGCTCTCTTTACTCCTCAGCTTTCAGACAGCCTAATGTGAGACCTTGTGATCATGTGAGTTAATATTTAATAAACTTTCATATATATATATATGAATAGTATTGGATTTAATATAATAGGATATATATATAAATCCTATTAGTTCTGTCCCTCTAGAGAATCCTGATTAATACATCAAGATAAATACTTTTCTATGCAGCCCTTACCTGACCCTTGTTGCCTATCAAATCAAGCTGCTTCATTATTGTATTTTCCTTCAAGTTCATAAGTGGAAGACTTAAAATACACATAGCATAAAATGTACTTGGCACTGACTTGTATGCCGTTAACTGTTTTTTCATCATTGAAGTTAATGACTTTAGAAGCATCTTTTCCAAAAAAAGCATCAGTTCCAAATGAAAACATTGCTTTGCTATAGTATCAGCTATTTATGCACTGCCTCTGATTTGCTACTGAAATATAAGTGGGTATTGTTTAAATATAGAAAGATATTAATCCAGATAGTACTATAAATTGTAACTTTTTTAGGAAAAGATGAATTATATTTCCAAGATACCAATATAATTTCTTTATCATTTTTAGCATAGCATCATTCATCTAATTTTTTAAATTGTAGTCTCCATATAAGCCACTTATATAAATTTTTTAAAAAGATAAATGTAACTTCATAACATATATAGGTTTCTAAGGAAAATGTGCAAAAAATATTCAAAATCTTTCTGAGTTAAAATTTTCAAATTCTTTTTAAATTTAGCTTTCTTAGTATGGATTGGGTAAATATATAAAGCAGAAAAAATAAGAATACTGTCTTTCACGTGCCAAGACTTTTATCTATTTGTGATAAAAATTAGGCATTCATATGCTTTTGGTTTCATTAAATTATTTTGTGATGAGGGTATATTTCACAGTAGGAAATATACTGATAGATGAATTAATGCATATTAAAACTTCAGACAATTTTGTAAAAAATATGTGTAGCTGGTTTACTTGTTCTCAGCCTTTTATAAAACTCTCATACTCAGGGAAACAATAATCATTTTACTTTAAAAACATTTGACCATGTCATTTCACTTTTCAAAGTCCTGCAGTTTCTTATCACTAATTTTGCAAAATTTATCTTATAGGTTTCTATGGCCTCTATCAGCTCTCACCTTCCTCATCTCATTATGCCACAATTCACCAACTTTATTTTTAGCTACTATCATGGTTTGCTCTTCAGCTAGGAAAACTAACTTTACATTCCCAATGTAACATTTTTACTTTCAGTCTGTCTCCACAAGTTAATAGTCTTTCAGAGATCACTCTTCCTAGCTATACTTATACTAGATTTCTTTCAAAATCTTGACTGAAAAAAGTATTCTGGCACAGAGATTTCTCTTTAATTAGCACAAATCATATGCATATATCCTGTATCTTCTAACATTATTTATACAGCTTGATCTACATAATTGATACTATAAACTTATTTTGGACATGATTTTTTTCTTTGTTTTTTAATCTTTTAATTTTAATTTTTGTGGGTACACAGTAGGTGTATATATTTATGGGATACATGAGCTATTTTGATAAAGGCATGCATAGCCTAATAATCACATCATGGGAAATGGAGTATCCATCCTTTTAACCATTTATCCTTTGTGTTAAAAACAATTCAATTATACTCTTTGAGTTATTGTAAAATATACAATTAATTTATGTTCACTATAGTCACCCTGTTGTGCTATGGAATATGAGGTCATATTTATAGTAATTACTTTTTGTACACATTCGCCATTCCCCACCTTCCCCCTAAACCCTCACTGCTTTATCCAGCCTCTGGTAATTATCCTTCTACTCTCCATTTCCATGAGATCAATTGTTTTGAATTTTAATTCCCACAAATAAATGAGAACATGCAATATTTGTCTCTCTGTGCCTGACTTATTTCACTTAAAATAATGACCTTCCCTTTCATCCATGTTGTTGAAAACAACAGGATATCATTCACTTGCATGGCTGAATTGTACTCCATTGTGTATATGTGCCATATTTTCTTTATCTGTTCATCTGTTGATGAAAACTTAGGTTGCTTCCAAATCTTAGCTATTGTAAACAGTGCTGCAATAAGCATAGGAGAGCAGATACCTCTTCCATAAAATGAGTTTCTTTCTTTTGGGTATATATGTAGCACCGGGATTGCAGGATTATATGGTAGCTCTATTTTTAGTTGTCTGAGGAACCTCCAAAAACTGTTCTCCATAGTGGTTGTACTAATTCAGATTGCCACCAACAGTGTAACACAGTTCCATTTTCTCTACATCCTCACCAGCATCAAATATTGCCTGTCTATTGGATAAAAGCCATTTTAACTGGATTGAGAAGATACCTCATTGTAGTTTTGATTTGCATTTCTCTGATGATCAATGATGTTGAGCACCTATTCATATGCCTGTTTGTCATTTGCATGTCTTCTTTTGAGAAATGTGTATTTAGATATTTTGCCCATTTAAATTATATTATCAGATTTTTTTCTTACTGAGTAATTTTAGCACCTTATATATTCTGATTATTAATCTCTTATCAGATGGGCAGTCTGCAAAAATTTTCTCCCATTCTATGGGTTGTCCCTTCACTTTGATGATTGTTTCCTTTGCTGTGCATAAGCTTTTTAACTTGATGTGATCCCATTTGTCCATTTTTGTTGTAGTTGCCTGTGCTTGTGGGGTATTACACACACAAAAAAAAATTGCACAGATCAATGTCCTGTGGATTTTCTTCAGTGTTTTCTCATAGTAGTTTCATATGATCAGCACTTAGATTTAAGTATTTAAATTATTTTAATTTGATTTTTGTATATGGCAAAAAACAGGGATCTAGCTTCATTCTTCTGCATATGGATATCCAGCTTTTCCAGCACCATTTATTGAAAAGACTGTCTTTTCCCCAGTGTATGTTCTTGGCACCACTGTGGAAAGGTGTTACTGTTGGTTTGTGCATTTATTTTTGGGTTATTTATTCTGTTCCATTGGTCTATGTGTCTGTTTTCATTAACAGTCTCATACTATTTTTGGTTGCTATAGCTCTGTAGTATAATTTGCAGTCAGGTAATGTGAGTCCTCCACTTTTGTTCTTTTTGCTTAGGATAGCTTTGACTATTTTGGGTCATTTGTGATTTTATATAAATTTTAGGATAGTTTTTTTTCTATTTCTGTGAAGAATGTCATTGGCATTTTGGTAGGGATTGTATTAAATCTGTAGATTGCTTTTGGTAGTATGGATATTTTAACAGCATTGATTTTTTCAATCCATGAACATGGGATATCTTTCCATTTTTGTGTCCTCTTCAATTTTTCATCAGTGTTTTACAGTTTTTATTGTAGAGAACTTTCACTTCCTTGGTTAAGCTAATTACTAGGTATTTAATTTATTTGTGGCTATTGTAAATAGGATTAATTTTGTGATTTTCCCCATGTTCACTCTTGACATATAGAAATGCTACTGAATGTTTTGTGTTAATTATTTTTCCTGCAACTTGACTGCATTTGTTTATCAGTTCTAATAACTTTATTGTGGAGTCTTCAAGATTATCCAAATATAAGATGTTATTATTTGCAAACAAGGATAATTTGATTTCTTCCTTCTAATGTGGATGTCCTTTATTTCTGTCTCTTGTCTAATTGCTCTATCTACAACTCCCAGTAGTCTGTCAAATAACAATGGTGAAAGAGGGCATCCTTGTCATGATCCACATCTTAAAGAAAAGGCTTTCAGATTTTCCCCATTCAGTATAATACTAGTTGTGGGTCTGTCATATATGGCCTTTATTATGTCGAGGCATGTTCTTTATTTTGGTCATTATTCATGTAATTTTCACATTTGCCTGTCTTGGCTCCCCATTAGGTCATAATTTTGTAAGAAAAACAGATATTTCTTTCTCAAACATTTTTTTCACAGTACCAACTATGGAATTAATTTAGATTTAGAATGATTATTGAATAATTATTGTTGATGAATTAATGAACTTTAATTATAATGTTTTCTATTACAAAAGAGTTATAATACAATAATGTTATAAGTAAAACTATTTTTGATATTAGTGGGATGCTATATAATTTGCTCTGCTAAAAGCAGCTATAATGTAATAATGTTATAAATAAAACTATTCTATATATTGGTGAGATCCTATATAATTTGATGTGGTTGTCATGCAAGAAAATATAAGCCAAAACACATGTAATTAGACGGTTTCATTAACCTTCCTACTCAAACTTCAACTGCATACTCAGTTTTTAGGATAAATATTTTTAAGAGTCCTAGATGATACCATAGCTTTTGCTTTTTAAGACAAAGACTTATGTTGGGGTAAGGTCTCTTATACCTCCTATGGCTATCTTTATTTTAACAATAATAATAGAATATTATTAATAAATAGCATGTATACATTTTTATTTTTCACAATTTAGTGAGTACTTTGCCATGGGTCAGGCATGAAACAATCCTTGTTGTTGGGATCATTGAGTTTTAAAGATATTTAAAGATTTAACAAAAACATAAGTTAATGAGGGATGTGATCCCTTAATTTCATAACATACACCGTCTTCCTCAGAGCCCCAGATTATGATAATAATTATGTTAAGACACTAGAGAATCTTCAATCATTAGAATAATAAATCAGCCTAGGCTGGATGTTAGGGGGGAAAAAGACTTATAGAAATAATTCCAATTTTTCTTATTAAGTCATTTAATCAAATTTGGGGTACAAGAAAAATATATAATCAGAAGGGCATTTTGTGGGTTTTTTTTCTTTAACTTTAATTTTATATTAAGGGGTGCATGTGCAAGCTTGTTATATAGGTAAGCTCATGTCATGGAGGTTTGATATGCAAATTATTATATCACCCAGGTGTTAAGCCTAGTACCCATTAGTTATTTTTCCTGATCCTCTCCCTCCTCCCACTCTCCACTCTCAGGTATGCCCCAGTTTCTATTGTTCCCTTCTATGTGTCCATGTATTCTCATTATTTAGATCCCACTTATAAGCAAGAGTGGGCGGTATTTCATTTTCTGATCCTGTATTAGTTGGCTAAGTATAATGGCCTCCAGCTCTATCCATGTTCCTTAAAAGGATATGACTTCATTCTTTTTTATGGCCGCATAGTATTCCAAGGCATATGTGTACCACATTTTCTTTATCCATTGATGAGCATTTGTGTTGATTCTATGTCTTAGCTATTATGAATCGTGCTGCAATTAATATACATATGCACATGTTTTTATGATAGAATGAGTTATATTCCTTTGGGTATATACCCAGTAATGGAATTGCTGGGTCAAATGGTGTTTCTGGTTCTAGACCTTTGAGGAATCAACACGCTGTCTTCCACAATGATTAAACTAATTTACATTCTCACCAGCTGTGTAAAAGTGTTTCTGTTTTGCTGCAGCCTCACCAGCATTTGTTGATTTGGAATTTTTAATAATCGCCATTCGGGTTGGCATGAGATGGTATCTCATTGTGGTTTTGACTTGCATTTGTCTAATAATCATGAATGTTGAAATTCTTTTCACATGCTTGTTGGCCACATATATGTCTTATTTTGAAATGTTTTTGTTCATGTCCTTTGCACACTTTTATTGTGGGATTGTTTGTCTTTTTCTTTTTTTGTTTAAGTTCCTTATAGATGCTGGCTATTAGACATTTGTCATATGTATAGTTTGCAAAAATGTTCCATTTTGTAGACTGCCTGTTTATTCTGTTGTTAGGTTATTTTGCTGTGCAGAAGCTCTTTCGTTTAATTAGATCCCATTTGTCAATTCTTGCTTTTGCTGCAGTTGCTTTTGGCATCTTTGTCATAAAATCTTTGCCATGCCTATCTCCTGAATTGTATTGCCGAGGTTGTCTTCCAGGGTTTTCATAGTTTTGTGTTTTACATTAAAGTCCTTAATCCATTTAATTTTTTGTGTATGGGGTAAATGCATATGGCAGCCAGTAATCCCAGCACCACTGATTGAATAAGAAGTAGTTACCCCATTGTATTTTTGGTCATCTTTATCAAAGATCAGATGGTTGTGGGTGTGCAATCTTATTTCTGAATTCTCGATTCAGTTCCATTGGTCTGTGTGTCTGTCTTTGTATCAGTACCATGCTGTTTTGGTTACTGTAGCCCTTTGTTATAGTATGAGGCTGGTGGCATGATGGCTCCAGCTTTGTTTTTTTGTTTAGGATTGCCTTGGCTATTGGGGCTCTTTTTGGTTCCATATGAATTTCAAAACAGTTTTCTTTAGTTCTGTACAGAATATTATTGGTAGCCTGATAGGAATTGCATTAAATCTATAAATTGCTTTGGGCAGTATGGCCATTTTAATTATATTGATTCTTCCTATCTATGAGCATAGAATATTTTTCCATTTGTTTCTGTAATTTCTGATTTCTTTGAGCAATGTTTTGTAGTTCTCATCATAGAGATCTTTGACCTCCCTGGTTATCTGAATTCTTAGGTATTTTTTTTTGTCATAATTGTGAATGAGGTTGCATTCCTTATTGGCTCTTGGCTTTGCTATTGTTGGTGTATAGGAAAGCTAGTTAATTTGCTACATTGATTTTTGTATCCTGAGATTTTGCAGAAATTTTTATCAGCTTATGGAGCTTTGAGGCCAAGACTATGGGGTTTTCTAGATATAAGATCATGCGTTCTGCAAACAGGGATAGTTTGACTTCCTCTGTTCCTATTTGGATGTCCTTCATGAAAAAAAATTAATAATATAGATGGCTAAATAGGCTAAAAAGAAGGAAAGAGAGAAGATTCAAATAAAAACAATAGGAAATGACTAAGAGGCCATAACCACTGACCCTACAGATACACAAATAACCATCAGAGACTATTATGAACACCTCTAGCCACATAGGCTAGAAAATCTAGAGGAAATGGATCAATCTCTGGGCACATACACCCTCCAAAACAGATCCAGAAAGAAATTGAATCCCTGAACATACCAATAATGAGCTCCAAAACTGAATCATAATAAATAGCCTACCATCCAAGAAAAGCCCATAACCAGATGGATTCACAACCACATTCCACCAGATGTACAAAGAAGAGGTGGTATCATTCCTACTGAAATTATTCCAAAAAAGTGAGGAGGAAGAACTCCTCCTTAATTCAGTCTATGAGGTTAGCATCATCGTGATAGCAAAGCCTAGCAGAGACACAACCAAAAAAGAAAACTTCAGGCCAAAATCCTTGATGAAAATCAATGCAAAATTCCTCAAGAAAATTCTGGAAAACTGAATCGAGCAGCATATCAAAAAGCTCATCCACCATGATCAAGTAGACTGTATCCCCAAGAATCAAGATTGGTTCAACATATACAAATCAATAAATGTGATTCATCACATAAACAGAACTAAAGATAAAAACCACATGATTATCTCAATAGATGCAGAAAAAGGCTCTTCATCCAGTCAAACTAAGCTTCATAAGTGAAGGAGAAATAAAATACTTTACAGACAAGCAAATGCTGATAGATTTTGTCACCACCAGGCATGCCCTAAAAGAGCTCCTGAAGGAAGCAATAAACATGGAAAGGAACAACAGGTACCAGTCACTGCAAAAACATGCCAAAATGTAAAGACCATCAAAGCTAGGAAGAACCTGCATCAACTAACAAGCAAAATAACCAGCTAACATCATAATGACAGGATCAAATTCACACATAACAATATTAACTTTAAATGTAAATGAGCTAAATGCTCCAATTAAAAGACATAGACTGGCAAATTGGATAAAGAGTCAAGACCCATCAGTGTGCTGTATTCAGGAAACCCATCTCACGTGCAGAGACACATATAGACTCAAAATAAAGGGATGGAGGAAGATCTACCAAGCAAATGGAAAACAAAAAAAGGCAGGGGTTGCAATCCTAGTCTCTGATAAAACAGACTTTAAACCAACAAAGATCAAGAGACAAAGAAGGTCATTACATAATGGTAAAGGGATAGATTCAACAAGAAGAGCTAACTATCCTAAATATATATGCACCCAATACAGGAGCACCCAGATTCTTAAAGCAAGTCCTTAGAGACCTAGGAACAGACTTAGACTCCCACACAATAATAATGGGAGACTTTAACACCTCACTGTCAACATTAGACAGATCAAAGAGATAGAAAGTTAACAAGGATACCCAAGAATTGAACTCAGCTCTGCACCAAGCAGACCTAATAGACATCTACAGAACTCTCCACCCCAAATCAACAGAATATACATATTTTTCAGCACCACACTACACCTATTCCAAAATTGACCACATGGTTGGAAGTAAAGCATTCCTCAGCAAATGTAAAAGAACAGAAATTATAACAAACTGTCGCTCAGAACACAGTGCAATCAAACTAGAACTCAGGATAAAGAGACTCACTCAAAACTGCTCAACTACATGGAAACTGAACAACCTGCTCCTGAATGACTACTGGGTACATAACGAAATGAAGGCAGAAATAAAGATGTCTTTCAAACCAACGAGAACAAAGACACAACATACCAGAATCTCTGGGACACATTCAAAGCAGTGTGTAGAGGGAAATTTATAGAACTAAATGCCCACAAGAGAAAGCAGGAAAGATCCAAAACTGACACCCTAACATCACAATTAAAAGAACTAGAAAAGCAAGAGCAAACACATTCAAAAGCTAGCAAAAGGCAAGAAATAACTAAAATCAGAGCAGAACTGAAGGGAATAGAGACACAAAAAACCCTTCAAAAAATTAATGAATCCAGGAGCTGGTTTTTTGAAAAGATAAACAAAATTGATAGACTGCTAGCAAGACTAATAAAGAAGAAAAGAGAGAAGAATCAAATAGACGCAATAAAAAATGATAAAGGGGATATCACCACCGATCCCACAGAAATACAAACTACCATCAGAGAATATTACAAACACCTCTATGCAAATAAACTAGAAAATCTAGAAGAAATGGATAAATTCCTTGGCACATACACCCTCCCAAGACTAAACCAGGAAGAAGTTGAATCTCTGAATAGACCAATAACAGGCTCTGAAATTGTGGCAATAATCAATAGCTTACCAACCAAAAAAAGTCCAGGACCAGATGGATTCACAGCTGAATTCTACCAGAGGTACAAGGAGGAGCTGGTACCATTCCTTCTGAAACTATTCCAATCAACAGAAAAAGAGGGAATCCTCCCTAACTCATTTTATGAGGCCAGCATTATCCTGATACCAAAGCCGGGAAGAGACACAACCAAAAAGAGAATTTTAGACCAATATCCTTGATGAACATTAATGCAAAAATCCTCAATAAAATACTGGAAAAGCGAATCCAGCAGTACATAAAAAGGTTATCCACCATGATCAAGTGGGCTTCATCCCTGGGATGCAAGGCTGGTTCAACATACGAAAATCAGTAAATGTAATCCAGCATATAAACAGAACCAAAGACAAAAACCACATGATTATCTCAATAGATGCAGAAAAGGCCTTTGACAAAATTCAACAACCCTTCATGCTAAAGTCTCTCAATAAATTAGGTATCGATGGGACGTATCTCAAAATAATAAGAGCTATCTATGACAAACCCACAGCCAATATCATACTGAATGGACAAAAACTGGAAGCATTCCCTTTGAAAACTGGCACAAGACAGGGATGCCCTCTCTCACCACTCCTATTCAACATAGTGTTGGAAGTTCTGGCCAGGGCAATTAGGCAGGAGAAGGAAATAAAGGGTATTCAATTAGGAAAAGAGGAAGTCAAATTGTCCCTGTTTGCAGATGACATGATTGTATATCTAGAAAACCCCATTGTCTCAGCCCAAAATCTCCTTAAGCTGATAAGCAACTTCAGCAAAGTCTCAGGATACAAAATCAATATACAAAAATCACAAGCATTCTTATACACCAATAACAGACAAACAGAGAGCCAAATCATGAATGAACTCCCATTCATAATCGCTTCAAAGAGAATAAAATACCTAGGAATCCAACTTACAAGGGATGTGAAGGACCTCTTCAAGGAGAACTACAAACCACTGCTCAATGAATTAAAAGAGGATACAAACAAATGGAAGAACATTCTATGCTCATGGGTAGGAAGAATCAATATCATGAAAATGGCCATACTGCCCAAGGTAATTTACAGATTCAATGCCATCCCCATCAAGCTACCAATGACTTTCTTCACAGAATTGGAAAAAAACTACTTTAAAATTTATATGGAACCAAAAAAGAGCCTGCATCTCCAAGTCAATCCTAAGCCAAAAGAACAAAGCTGGAGGCATCACGCTACCTGACTTCAAACTATACTACAAGGCTACAGTAACCAAAACAGCATGGTACTGGTACCAAAAAAGAGATATAGATCAATGGAACAGAACAGAGCCCTCAGAAATAATGCCGCATATCTACAACTATCTGATCTTTGACAAACCTGACAAAAACAAGAAATGGGGAAAGGATTCCCTATTTAATAAATGGTGCTAGGAAAACTGGCTAGCCATATGTAGAAAGCTGAAACTGGATCCCTTCCTTACACCTTGTACAAAAATTAATTCAAGGTGGATTAAAGACTTACATGTTAGACCTAAAACCATAAAAACCCTAGAAGAATACCTAGGCAATACCATTCAGGACATAGGCATGGGCAAGGACTTCATGTCTAAAACACCAAAAGCAATGGCAACAAAAGTCAAAATTGACAAATGGGATCTAATTAAACTAAAGAGCTTCTGCACAGCAAAAGAAACTACCAACAGAGTGAACAGGCAACCTACAAAATGGGAGAAAATTTTCGCAACCTACTCATCTGACAAAGGGCTAATATCCAGAATCTACAATGAACTCAAACAAATTTACAAGAAAAAAACAAACAACCCCATCAAAAAGTGGGCAAAGGATATGAACAGACACTTCTCAAAAGAAGACATTTATGCAGCCAAAAAACACATGAAAAAATGCTCATCATCACTGGCCATCAGAGAAATGCAAATCAAAACCACAATGAGATACCATCTCACACCAGTTAGAATGGCGATCATTAAAAAGTCAGGAAACAGCAGGTGCTGGAGAGGATGTGGAGAAATAGGAACACTTATACACTGTTGGTGGGACCGTAAACTAGTTCAACCATTGTGGAAGTCACTGTGGCGATTCCTCAGGGATCTAGAACTAGAAATACCATTTGACCCAGCAATCCCATTACCGGTTGTATACCCAAAGGATTATATATCATACTGCTATAAAGTCACATGCACACGTATGTTTATTGCGGCACTATTCACAATAGCAAAGACTTGGAACAAACCCAAATGTCCAACAACGATAGACTGGATTAAGAAAATGTGGCACATATACACCATAGAATACTATGCAGCCATAAAAAATAATGAGTTCATGTCCTTTGTAGGGACATGGATGAAACTGGAAACCACCATTCTCAGCAAACTATCGCAAGGACAAAAAACCAAACACCACATGTTCTCACACATAGGTGGGAATTGAACAATAAGAACACATGGACACAGTAAGGGGAACATCACACACCGAGGCCTGTTGTGGGGTGGGGGGAGGGGGGAGGTTTAGCAGTAGGAGATATACCTAATGCTAAATGAGGAGTTAATGGGTGCAGCACACCAACATGGCACATGTATACATATGTAACAAACCTACACATTGTGCACATATACCCTAAAACTAAAAGTACAATAAAAAAAAAAAAAAGAATTCTTTTCAACAGCAAAGAAAATATTTCACTATGGCCTGATTTTATCTGGTTCATATGTCTTTAAAAACTGGAATTCTGCCAGGCTTGGTAGCTCATGCCTGCAATCCCAGGACTTAGGGAGGCTGAGGCAGGTAGATCAACTGAGGTCAGGAGTTCAAGACGAGCTTAGCCAACATCATGAAACCCCGTCTCTACTAAAAATACAAAAATTAGCTGGGCGTGGTGGTGGGCGCCTGTAATCCCAGCTACTCGGAGGCTGAGGTAGGAGAATCGCTTGCACCCGGGAGCCAGAGTTTGCAGTGAACCATTGCACTCCAGCCTGGGCAAAAAGAGTAAAACTCCATCTCAAAATAAAACAAAACAAAACAAAATTAGAATTCTAGGGTACATCAATCCAGCAGACGTTCACCTTGAGACCACACTGTATTGGAGGGAAAGCACTGGCCCTGACGTCATAGCCTGGGGCTTATTCCTGATGCCAACACTTACTAGTTGTTTGACTTTGGATAATTTATCTAATGTTTCTGAGCATTCACTTCTCCCTATCTAAAATGGAGTATTAGAAGTAGTTGCTTCATAACTTTAATCTGAACACTAAATGTCAGGATTAGATCAGATTAGATAAACACATTATCAGCACCCAAAAATGGAAGGTTTAACAACATTAGCATAGCCTATACTGTCATATTAATACTGCTGGTATGGAAGTATCTTGTTTCTGATCAATAGCTGACATAACCTTGTTGCCTTTTGCAGATTTACTCTAATGCATGTGTGCTATATAGGCTGCCTTCTGTTAGCAACCCAATTTAGCAGTTATCTACATTATCTGATTTCCTTTATCTACCTAAAACCAAACCTACATTCCTAGGGATTTAGTAAGAGATTACTTCCCCATGTTGCCTCACCCAAGTTGATCCCAGTAGACAGCTAGGCATATTCAGATATTTAGTCTAGACTTCATAAACTCTGAAGAAAGTTAGAAATTGATAAGTACTTTAAAGAATGTACAGAGAAGGTAATCTAAGAGCTCAGAAAGTGGACCCATGTAACGAACTGTCAATTGCCAAGAAGCTTGCATTCTTCTACATGAATTTACTTATTACTCATATCCTATCTTACTTATGAAGAGAAACATGCTAACCAAAATATATGAACAAATACTACTTTAAAATGGGATGCTTTCTTTAGTAATTTTAGTGGAAAAACTTACTAACCAAATTAAAAACAAAAAGATAGAACTCATATATTGTTGGTGGAAGTGTAAAGTGGCCATACAATCACTTTGGAAATTTATTTCACAATCTCATAGATTAAAAACATGTCTACTCCATGACCCAGCAATTCATTACTAAATATATATTGAATAAAAATGAATGCATGTGTTCAAGAAAATATTTGTACAAGCATGGTCTTAGAAACTGTATTAAAAGTACATATTAAAAGTAGCCAAAACAACCAACAAAATATTAATAAAAACAACACACATATTCCTCAATCTGGAACAGATAAAGAAATTTTCCTATATTAGCAACATGGAATGCTACACAGAAATAAAACGTATGGACTACTGATACTTGAAGTATCATGGATAAATCTTAAAAGCAGTATATTGAACAAAAAGAAGCCATACACAAAAGATTTTAAGTTGTATGATTCAAATTATATAACGTTCAGGTAAAAAATCTAATTATTGTACTCTAAATCATAATAGTGGTTAACTTTGGAGAAGTATTGACTGAGAAAGGTGTTGACTCAGAAGCAGCAGCTCGGAGGGTGATGAAAATGTAATATTGCTCTAGAAACGTGTAACAAGATAGTATACATGGGTAGAATTTCTTCATGAAGTGTGCATTTTATTACAGGCATACCTCGAAGATACTGCAGGTTCAGTTCCAGACTAGTATAATAAAGTGGGTCACACAAACTTTTTAATTTTCCAGTACATAAAAAATTAATGTTTATAGTACACTGTAGTCTATTAAGTGTTTGCAAGCATCATGTCTAAAAAATGTTCATGCCTTAATTAAAAACTCACCATATACAAAAATCAAATCAAAGTGGATTAAAGTCTTAACTATAAGACCTAAAAGTATAAAACTATAAAACTATAATAGAAGAAAACATTGAGGAAATGTTTCAGGACATTGGACTGGGCAAAGGATTTTAGGATAAGACCTCAAATGTAAAGACAACAAAAGCAAAAGTAGACAAATAGAATTACAAAAAATTAAAAAGCTTCTGCAAAGTAAACAATAGAATGATGAGACAAATAAGAATAGGAGAAAATGTTTGCAAACTATCTATCTGAAAAAAGATTAATAAGCGAAATATACAAAAACCTCAAGCATCTCAATAGGAAAAAGAATTAAAAATGAGCAAATCAAAATCAATTGCAACAAAAACAAAATTGACAAATGGGATCTAATTAAATTAAAGAGCTTCTGCATAGCAAAAGAAACTATCAACGGAATAAACAGACAACCTACAGAATGGGAGAAAATATTTGCAAAATATGCATGTGACAAAGGTCTAATATCCAGCATCTATAAGGAACTTAAATATACAAGAAAAACACAACTCCATTAAAAGGTGGGCAAAGGATACAAAGAGACATTTTGCAAAAGAAGACATACACACAGACAACGTGTATATTTTTTAAAATGCTAAACATCACTAATTATTAGAGTAATGCAAATCAAAACCGCAATGAGATACCATCTCACACCAGGTAGAATGGCTATTGTTAAAATGTCTAATAATAAGAGATGCTAGTGAGGTTGTGGAGAAAAGGGAACGCTTATGCACTGCTGGTGGGTATGTAAATTAGTTCAGACATTGTGAAAATGAGTTTGGCAATTTCTTATAGTACTTAGAACAAAACTACCATTTGACCCAGCAATCCTATTGTTGGGTATATACCCAGAGGAATATAAATCCTTCTACCATAAAAACACATGCACACATATGTTAACTGCAGCATTATTCATAATAGCAAAGTCATGAAATTAACTTAAATGTCCATCAATGGTACACTGGATATAGAAAATGTAGTATGTACACACCATGTATGCAGTCATAAAAAAAAATGAGATCATGTCCTTTTGCAGTAACATGGATGGAGCTAGAAGACATCATTCTAAGTGAACTAACACAGAAAGAGAAAACCAAATACAACCTATTGTCACTTATAAGTAGGAGCTAAATATTGAGTACACTTGGACACTAAAAACGGAACAATACACCCCAGGGCCTACTTAAGGGTGGAAGTCAGGATGAGGGAGATGGTTATTATCTGGGTGATTAAATAATCTGTACACCAAATCTCCGTGACATGCCATTTACCTATAAAACAAACCTGCTCGTGTACCCTGAAATTAAAATAAAAGTTAAATAAAGATATATGAATAAATAAATAAATGGGAGAATGACCTGAATAGACATTTCTCAAAAGAAGATATACAAATGGCCAACAGACATATAAAAAAATACTTGCCATAACTAATCATCAGGGAAATGTAAATCAGAACCACAATGAGATATCATTTTCATGTTATGGAGACTGCTTATTTCGTTAAACTTGAAACAACCTCTGCTACCTCAAACTTTTTGTTCTGCAGCTTCCTCACCTCTCTCAGTTTTCATAGAATTGAAGAGAGTTAGAGCTTTGCTCTGGATTAGGCTTTGGCTTAAGATAATGTCGTGGCTGGTTTGATCTTCTATTCAGACCATTAAAACTTTCTCCATATCTGCAATAAGGCTGCTTACTTTTTATTATTAATTTGTTCCCTGGAGTAGCACTTTCAATTTCCTTCAAGACCGTTTTCTTTGCAATCACAATTTGGCCAACGGTTTGGCAGAAGAGGCCCTGCTTTTGGCCTAACTTGACTTTCAACAGACCTCCTCACAAAGCTTAATATTTCTGGCTTTTGATTTAAAGTGAGAGATGGGCAGCTCTTCCTTTCACTTGAATACTTAGCCATCATCATAGGGTTATTAATTGGTGTAATTTCAATATTATGTTGTATCAAGGAATAGTGAGGCCCAAGGAGAGGGAGAGAGACAGGGGAATGGCTGGCAGGTGGAGCAATCAGAACACACACATTTATCAGTTAAGTTCACTGTCTTATAGAAGTGCAGTTTATGATGCCCAAATAATAACATCAAAAATGCTTGACATCACTAGTCATCAAGAAAATGCAAATTATAGTGATCACTGATCACCATGACAAATATCAAAATGAAAAATTTGAAATATTGCGAGAATTACCAAAATGTGACACAGAGACACAAAGTGAGCACCTGCTGTTGGAAAATGGTGCCAATACACTTGCTCAACCCAAGGTTGCCACAAATCTTCAATTTACAAAAAGCACAAGTTTTGCAAAGTGCAATAAACCAAAGTGCAATAAAATTCATTATTACTATATTTAGAAATTATACTTCAATAAAAATGCAAAAATACAAAGCAACAAAGTGACAGATGTCAAGTAAAAAATGACTTCTTCAATATGTAAGTGATGGTTACCTGTGGGGAAAAAGTACATACATAATGTACACATATGTGTGTGTGTATATATGTATATATATGTACGTATATATACATATATATGTACGTATATATACATATATATGTATGTGTGTATATATGTATATATACACATATGTATATATATACACACAAACACTATATATATATACACGTGTGTGTGTGCATATATATACATTTTGCCTTTCCTCTAATATATGCTGGTGTGGACTTTATATTTTATTTATTATTTTTTATTCCTAAAATATTTGAAAGTCATGTTACATTATACCTGTTGGCATGGGACTTCTGATGCCTTAGGAGAACTGTTTACAACTCTTTTCAAATAAATTTATTATTGGCTTGTCTGACTGCAAAATGCTAGTCTAAGGATCACACAACGGGAAGGTGGTTGATTGGTACTCTAATTACTTGATCTTTTTTAAATTTTAAAGCCTATGGTATCATGGAGGACTATTTTCGTGAGTGCGTACATGACCACATTATGTTTTATAGATGACTTTATAAGTATTCACATATTATGGCTATTGTTATAGTTCAGTATTTTAAAATAAACTGGCAAATGTCACAGTGCTGAGAAAGTAGTAAACTCTGACTTATTTGATGGACGGTCTCTCTCGTCCGTTCTTTCCATCCTCCAATCAGTTTTTAAGCTTTATGAAGAAACTCTTAAAATTAGAGTGAGAAGTATCCAACTATGAGAATACAGAGGGAGGTAAAACATAAAACAAGCCATACAGAACTACTCCGCATAAAAATGCCATTTTAAAAGTGTGTTTTGTCAAATAAATTTGTTTATTTATTTAAATGAACATTTAGATGCCAAAATAATTAATAATTACCAGCAATTGTATAGCACTCTTTAGTTTACAGAGTGTTTTTGCAGCTTTTGTCTCATCTGGTAGCCCATTATATTTCGATAGGAATATTTAATGGGATGCTTTGCTTATACACTGTTCCCATACACCACAGTATGATTATGTGACTAGAACCATTTTGGATACGGTAATCTGAACTTCAATTCTGAATCTACAATTGTCTCTTTCATTGTGGCTTTGTAGAGAATGAGTCATTTTACCTAAGCAGATTTTGCAGATGACTGTAACCATTTAAAACACCAAAATGTTTAATTATAACCACTTGTTAAGAAGAATCATAAAATCTACATAACATTTTACCACCTCTTTACAAATCAAGTTTGACATGTTTTAGGTTATAAAATAAAACATGAGCATGGTATAATATTGAGGCAATAGGGAAATGTATGAAGAAGAAAACAAAGACATCTATGTTTCTAAAATTTAAACACAATCACTGTTAATATTTCAGCATGATTTCAGCCTCTTTACAATGAAATATATTTCTATGTGTACAGTTATCATTATATATCAATCTTATATCTAATATATTGTTTTACCTTGCTTTTTAAATAAATAATATATCATGATTAGATTTTTTATATTGCTTCATGTCTAGACATATTATAAAAATGACGTCATATTTTTATATCTTTTATCTAACTTTTAAGGTAATTGCTAAATAAATACATCATAATTTAATTAAATAAAAGTTTGACCAGTTTCAAAATTTTATTTATATTAAAAATTAAGAAGACTTAAATTATAAATAGCAGACTTCAATATATTTGTCGAAATCTATATATCATACTGCATCATTTAAAAGTGAGAATTGGAAAACCATTCAGTGAATGCTATGTAATTGGAGATGATATTTTATGTACTTATTCTGTGATTGTTTATACTTGTTTAAAATATTGTCTCAGTCATGAGTATCTGTGAGAGATTAAAAATAGACACTGTCTAGAAGGTTCTTAATAGGGTTAAATTTAAATACATGTCTATTTTTTAGTATGTCCCTTCATACTGAATCATAATATGCTACAATAGACAAAATACCAATGAATCAATAATTAACCTGAAGCTTCAAATACATATACATTATTAAGTATGAGGATCTAAGATACTGTAAAGGGAAGATAAAAAGCCTTTTAAAATTTCACAAAACGTGGGCTCATTTATTATGGAATCAGAATATTTCAAGGTGCCTTCTACCCTGGAGATCCTAGGAAATAGAACATTAAAATGGAGGTGACATCTATGTTTACACTGAGTGATAGGTACAAAGATAGCTACTAATTCAAAAATACTTTATATGGTTCCTCCTTAACACTGAGAATGACAGATGACAAATATAAACCCTTAGGGTTTTATATATAAAGTCGCATCTGTTCATTCACATTGACTCTGATATGAAAAGAGACAAATTGTATAAAAACAGTCAGGTATGAGAACCCAATGAAGTGTTCCGAGAATGTTGTTAAACACATAGTCAACTGGAAACCAAGTGGCCCTATATTCTGGGGTCAATTATTCAGAAAAGTCTGATGTACTTTTTAAATTGCACTAATCTTTAATTTCTGTAAACTTCAGGGGGGACCCAGTAATTCTACAAGCTCCAAGAAGACAGGGCCCATGAGCATTTTTTTTAACTCTTGTATTTCTAGCACCAAGCATAGTATCTGACATTTTGTAGGTGCTCAACAAATATTTTTTATTGAATGAAAGAAAATATAGCTTAGTTATAAAGTACCTTAAGACTATACATGAGACATTCTGAATAAATTAAATGTAGTTCTCTCTATATATACATATGATAATATTTTATACACCTATCTATAGATCGATCTATATCTATTTCTCTATATAGACATTATAAAATAATTAAAAACAGAAAAGTCTTATTAAAGTTTTAATCAATAGTTTCTATCTTCCACCCAAAACTCTCGTACTGAAATATTTTCATCCTCTATTGTAACAAATCTTAGCTAAGACATTTTAAGAAAGCAATATGAATTAAATATTTCATAAAGATGTTTAATATTTTCAAGCTATATAGCGAAACATCCTGGTGTTATGTAAGAACGTAAGGAAGAGTGATTTAAGACACGCACATATCATCACAAATAGGCTAGCCATCTCTATAACACTGGCATTAAATTTTCACCATTTGTTCTTGTTCTATTTCTGGCATTCACAAACTAATGTTTTCTATTTTTTTAGGAATAATCTTCGGTGTAGTATCTTTAAGAGCTCTAGCTGTGGTAGACTATCTAGCGATAGTTGTTGGTTGTTCATTTTAAGTTGAGTACTGCTCCTGTGATCTGTATACATTACACTGAATATTTTCATTGCTCAAATAAAAGGAAATTTTTTAAAAATCATCAACAAAATAGTATAATATTTTGTCTGTAAATATGTATATATAAATGTTTATGTCTATATATAGGTATTAAACATATATATTCATTTTACCTTTGCTAGAATGTTTAGCAGGCAAGTTATTAAAATATGTTATTTGCCTAATGATTTTATGAAAATACCACAATTGCCATTCTACACATCAGGAAAATGGTCTCCCACTGCAATATAAAAACAAAATTTTGTACACATTTTTCACCTCAATAGGTTTTGTTGCAGTAGATGATTTAGGCATCTTTAATATTTTATTCAGTGAATGTTGGTATAACAACAAGGTGATAGTTTGTTCATCACAGCTTCATTGAATTCCTTTTTATGGCATTTAAATAATGAATGTCTTTTTAATAAACTGGCATTTCAAAATAATATTCTGGTATATTTTCTCATTTAAATATGTATGTCTATGTCTGTTTTGATTTGAAGATTTCTGCTATTTTTAATAGAGCTGTCAATGATCTCTCACTCAATGTAGAGGTTCTTTTTCTTTCACTCATCAGAAATGAATAAATGTAAACTGTAAATTGAGCTAGAAATGCCAGTGTCCACAAAACAGACTTCTGTCAATATATAGAGCTTTTATGGTGTTGGTGGGATGCCACTGTACTTTATTTCCTAACCTCCACTGAAATGCCAGAACTCAGTGTGAAAAATGAATGGAAGCTCATTTTTAATGTAGCTAGCCCTTTCACCAGTGTCCGAGCTACTCTTCAGTAACTAGTTATTTGGATAAGAGCAGTTAACGTTTCTAACCGTGAACCTCCCTAAATCAATCAAGTAGAAACTGAATGGCTTTAAGTGTATTAAAATTAATATAATGTGTCAGGGTATACAACTTCAGTTAATTCCTGCAGTAATAACATGAGGTAGGTTTTATCCTCATTTTGCAAATAAATGAACTGAAACTCAGAAAGGCTAAAAACACTGTTCAAGGTACAAAATCTAATAAGAGAGAAATGAGATTCCACACCTGCCTTCCTACCGCAAAGCCTATGTTTTCTTTTCTACTCTGTGATGTCTCCCAGTAATGTTAACACTGTATTTAGAAGGCTGAATTTTAACTTAAAGCCTATAAATGTACACCCCTTTCAAAACTGCTCTCATGTTTACTCAGAAAAGTCATTGATTATAAACCAGTTTTTGCCTCCCATTTACTCAGTATTTCTTAGAAAAAAAAATCCTGACCATCTTATTCTACAGTAAAAAACAAACTCTGCCACTGCTATTTTGGGAAAATACTTATTGTGTTGAATAATTGGAATGCCTCACATTAGCAGTTCTTTTTGCTTCAGCTCTAGCTAGATTTGAAATGTCAGCATGAGCCATTTCTCTATATTCTGGAAGTAGGGAATATTTGAAGACTCCAGACACATACAATATGGCATCCAGACCAGAAGGAACGATAGGTCAGTCCCTGGCAGATGGCATAATGAGTTGGAGAAAGTAATGACAGATGAATTTGGTGAATTAGGCAAAGAAAAAGAGCTTTTGGCTAACATAAAACACAAAGAAGGCACTGAAGGAGTCTACTCCTCTCTGATGATGATGCCAAGTTGGATTTAGAAAACAATGTAGTGAGGATAAGCTATATGGAAGATAGTAAAGTGATATTCCTGTATACGCATGGTATGGTAAAGGCAGCTAATGTAAGCAAAATGTTTGATGTTTTTGGTTAACTAAGCCCTTATGTTTGATGGGTAATGTTTGTAACAAACTTAGTAATAATTTTATGTTGGTGGGGTAAAATATGATTTTATACATTGATTACTATATATTTAAATTTTAAACTTTATTACAATCTTCATGAGTTAAGAAAATTGACTCCAATTATGGATTTTATATTTTATGTTAAGAAATCAAGAATTCATACTACTTCAAATAATTGTAGTGTTTTCTCTAAGCTGAATTTTTCCTTTGATACTGATCGAAAGGAACCACTGTTTTTCATTTATTGATCAAAGTATCTTCTGTGTGTGTGATGTTTTATCAATCTAAGAGGATAGTGAAATTACAAAGCAATAGAGCATTGAGATGTTTTCCCCAGTAACTATGATGAATTTACATCAATCCTGTCAAACTATTTCTTAAAACTGTACACTTTATTTTTTCCAGCTTTATTAAGGCATAATAGACAGATAAAAATTATATATATATATTCAAGGTATACAACATGATTATTTTATATATGTATCCATTGTGAAATGATTACCAGAATCAATTCAACTGACACATCCATCATCACAATTAGTTATCACTGGTATGTGTGTGTAGTGTGTGTGTGTGTGTTTGTGTTTGTGGTGAAAACACAATCTACTGTCTGCAAATTTCAAGTAAACAATGTATTATTAACTGTAATCACCATGCTACCCCCAATAACTTATTCATCTTGTAACTGAAAGTTTTTACCCATTGCCTAACATCTCCTTGTTTCCATCAGCCCCAGCCCCTGGGAATCACTGTTCTTTATCCATTTATTTGTTGATGGATACCACTTTTATACACATGTAATACATGCTATGTTGAATAATTAATTGGAAATTTCTAGTTTAAAATATATCTGATCATTTGTTTCTGACAAAATATCTCCAGATATCCTATAAAATATTATAAATCTGTAGAAAATGTTAAGAACATGTGGAGCAAAAAAAAATTTAAAAAGAGACAAAAATTTTAAAAAAGATAAAATAAAGGCCAATATATGGGCTAATGAGACTAGATTTAGAAACTAGAAAAAGCCTACCTTAAGAAAGTGAGATCATTGGTGAGTAGAAGTGAGGTTAACCAACTCAACTTTTGGCCCATTCAGAATCCTAGAATCTATACTAACCAGAATTCTGGACAACCATGTCTCTACTGTGAAGGTGCTATATTGTGAGGCAAACAGAATATTCCTAAACCCATCCATCTTTCTATGTTCATTGAGAGATAGCAACTCTCAGAAAAATTACTGGACAGGCAATTGGTAGTTGCACATTTTATCTCGTGAATGTGAAGTGTAGTGGTAGGATCTCAGCTCACTGCAAACTCCACCTCCCCAGTTCAAGCGATTCTTGTGCTTCATCCTCCAGAGTAGATAATTTTTGTGTTTTTAGTAGAGATAGGGTTTCACCATGTTGGCCAGGCTGGTCTTGAACTCCTGCCCTCAAGTGACCCACCCTCCTTGGCCTCCCAAAGTGCTGGGATTACAGGTGTGAGCCATGGCGCCCGGCCAAAGAGAGAGAGAGAGAGAGAGAGAGAGAGAGAGAGAGAGAGAGAGAGAGATTATAAATTTTTATTGTACATGACAGAACAAGTTGGGTTCAGAAAAAAAGTGTATAAAAAACCTGGAAATAGGATTAAAACATGTGCACATTAACTGTTCTCTAGGGACTAGAAAAGCTATCTAACCATTATTTGAGTTGGCAGAGATTGGAAACAAACAGTTCACTGGTTCTGTTGCCAAATATTTTGTTTGAAGAGCATTTGCCTCCTTTGAAAATGATTAAAGAGGAAAAAAATCAGAGCAATGGAGCATCACCTAAAATTCAAAAGAAGAGAATATCACTGCAAATGAGACTCTGCAAGAGCCAGAAGAAAATATGTAAAAATTCTTTGACATCCTAAACATAGTGGGGGAAACCCATGTCTTGAGATAGAAGAGCACAAGGGCATATGGATAACAGACTGAGATATATAAGCAACAAAAATAAATTTAAATGAAAATAAGCAAGACAAGGAAGAGTTTCAGTGTACCACAAATGCAATAAAAGATAAGAAAATTAAAGTACACATTGGAGTTACTGAAGAGAAAAATATACTGTAGAATATAAAATTAGTAATGTAGACTGAAAACTTATAATTTTTTGTTGGAATCCAGAGACAGTAAAAAGGGATAAAAATGGGAAAGAAAATTGTAGCTATGGAAAAAATAAAATGGAGATCTAATTTATAAATAATTGTCATACCTGAGGAACAAATTTACCAAAAGTTGTAATAAAAAATATGCTAGAAGACAACTTTCCAGAGGTGAAGAAATATGCATATTGAAAGGGATTACCAATTCCAAGCAAAAATAATGAAAATAAATACATATCCTTAAATTATTTCATCATTAGGATAAATTTGAAAGTTCTTCAGGCATTTAAGAAGTGGGAAATAATAAAGATAATTTTAAGAATACAGCCTGGCTCCAGATTTATCTATAATATCTTAGTCCTGGAGGGAATATAACAGCATCTGATGGGAATATAAGAGCTCTGATGGGAAAAGGATTTGGCAGGTCTTTTACATTCAGTCATGATGACTTCCACTTGTGAAGGCAATAGAAGTAACTCTTCAGATATAGAAGGGCTCAGAAAATATACTACCCACATAGACTTTTCAATATGTTATATTGGGGCTTAATTAAGCCAATTGAGGGATAATTTTTTTAAAAGTCAACAATGTGAAAATAATGGTATTATGAGACTAGCAGAATTTTCTTTACTCAATTTGAATATCACTTTGGGAATCACACTGTGATTATAAGCTTTAGGTGGTTTATGGAAACTAGAGGTGAACCCTGAATTTATAGCACTACCATAAGAAACTATTCTTTGATTTCACTCTTTTTTCTATTACCAGGAAACGTGTTTTTTACACGTCTTTTATCTCACAGTTGAGATGGAATCTCTTGTCATTTTTAATGACAACTTTTACAACAGTTATTGGTGACATACTGTTCCAGCACTTGTTAGCAATATATAAACAATTTACATAGTTACTGTTTCAGAGTATTGTTCCAGGATAATTACTGAATAATTTCTATTCTCCACAAAATCATATCTGCTTAAAGGAATAAATACAATAAAACATTTATGATGAAGAAAGATGACTAATAGTTTACAGAATCTTTAAAACTCGCTGACCATCTTGATTAATTGCTGTATAGGTTTGTGCTTTGTGATTTACCACATCTAAACTCAGGTGGGATATTGATAATGCATACAGTAATTGATAGAGTTATGAGGGTGGCTGGAAAATCTTAAGATGAATCCTAAACACCAAAATATCTCCTCATTGGCATGGCAGTATAAAATCTAGTTTAAAAAAAAAAGACAAAAACTCTAAATTCAGAATCTTCCACTTTGACTTCAGCCTACACAATAATTACATTGATGTCAATATTGATGACCCAGATATAAAATATTATTTATTTATTTATTCAATAAATAATTGTTGAACAACTCTCATGTACAAATAACTTTCCTGGAAACTAGATACAGAGCTGTGATAACCTTGTTTGCTAATCACCTCTTTTCTAAATCATCATTCTTAATAACCTCTTTATTCAAACATTTTAAATATTCAAATCCTCATCCTTATATTTTAACCATCTCCTGGATTTAAATCACACCATATTCATACCATGATACAAAGCCAATAACTCCAGCTCCACTCTTAACCATTTTCCTCAATTCCTATTTCTTTTTATTTTCTATTCTAATCCTTTGCTAGATGATAATATATGTAGTGAAGAGATTATCATTCAGAAAATGCTAACAAGTCAAATATGTATTTTACCAAACGAACAACACAAACAAAAAAACCTGCATCCAAATACTACATTTGCATTTGACACTAGACCTGATTTTTTAATGCTGTCTGAAAAGAAAATAAGAACCAAAAGATGGGGCAGAAAAAAAGTTCTACCATTCTTTTAATGGACATTTCTCTACCTCTTCTTGGGACCTTGGAATTCAGATCTTTGTTAAGATTATGTAGGATTCCATCTTTGTAAATATATGTATATCTTTGGAGCCAAAATTTAAAAATTACCTTGAAATAAATATGTCCTTGTCCAAATCATTCTTGCAAACACTATGAAAGGATTTTATACATGAATTTACTGCTATTTCCAATTATATGTGAAGGCCAGTTGGCTTGTACCATTGAGGAAAGTTAAATATGAGTGTGTGTGCATGTTTGTGTGTGTGTGTGTGTGTGTATGTGTATACTGCCCATGAATATAACTTTGAGGGTGATGAATTAGACATCACTATATTTTCAGGGAAAAAAAACTCAAAATGTCACATATTCTGAACTAAAGATTCAGTGAAGCTGGAGAAAAGCTATATAAGGGATATATTTTAATGTTATGAGATAATGAGTACTTACAAACAACCAGCAGGAAGTCAGAAGTTACAGACAGAATAACTGATTTGACCAGAATAACTTACTAAAATTTCAGGTCATTTTACCATTTGTTTGTAGATATTCCTCCCATCTTCCCACTCCTCAGTATATATTTTTTTCAAGTTCAAAAATTATTTTTTATTTTATTTTATTCTGAATTTTAGCAGGAAAATAATGAAATCATAAATAGCAATTGCCTAAAAATGAAGTTTACACTAGTTATAGCTATGACTTTTTACCATAATTATCACTTTAAAATTAGTCTTTTTGTGCTTTTAGAAGAGATTATTGAATATTTACTTTTTAAAAAATTTTATTATTATTATACTTTAAGTTTTACGGTACATGTGCACAATGTGCAGATTTGTTACATATGTGTACATGTGCACAATGTGCAGGTTTGTTACATATGTATACATGTGCCATGTTGGTGTGCTGCACCCATTAACTCGTCATTTACATTAGGTATATCTCCTAATGCTATCCCTCCCCTCTCCCCCCACCCCACAACAGTCCCCAGAGTGTGATGTTCCCCTTCCTGTGTCCATGTGTTCTCATTGTTCAATTCCCACCTATGAGTGAGAACATGCAGTGTTTGGTTTTTTGTCCTTGCGATAGTCTGCTGAGAATGATGGTTTCCAATTTCATCCATGTCCCTACAAAGGACATGAACTCATCATTTTTTATGGCTGCATAGTATTCCATGGTGTATATGTGCCACATTTTCTTAATCCAGTCTATCGTTGTTGGACATTTGGGTTGGTTCCAAGGAAAACCTAGGCAATACCATTCAGGACATAGGCATGGGCAACGACTTCATGTCTAAAACACCAAAAGCAATGGCCACAAAAGCCAAAATTGACAAATGGGATCTAATTAAACTAAAGAGCTTCTTCTGCACAGCAAAAGAAACTACCATCAGAGTGAACAGGCAACCTACAAAATGGGAGAAAATTTTCGCAACTTACTCATCTGACAAAGAGCTAATATCCAGAATCTACAATGAACTCAAACAAATTTACAAGAAAAAAACAAACAACCCCATCAAAAAGTGGGCAAAGGATATGAACAGACACTTCTCAAAAGAAGACATTTATGCAGCCAAAAAACACATGAAAAATGCTCATCATCTCTGGCCATCAGAGAAATGCAAATCAAAACCACAATGAGATATCATCTCACACCAGTCAGAATGGTGATCATTAAAAAGTCAGGAAACAACAGGTGTTGGAGAGGATGTGGAGAAACAGGAACACTTTTACACTGTTGGTGGGACTGTAAACTAGTTCAACCATTGTGGAACTCAGTGTGGTGATTCCTCAAGGAGCTAGAACTAGAAATACCATTTGATCCAGCCATCCCATTACTGGGTATATACCCAAAGGATTATAAATCATGCTGCTATAAAGACACATGCACACATATGTTTATTGCGGCACTATTCACAATAGCGAAGACTTAGAACCAATCCTCAGTATATTTTTTAAAAATTTTATTTTTTATGTTTGTGGGTACATTGTAGCTGTATCTATTTATGAGGTACATGAGCTATATTGATACAGGCATACAATGCACAATAATATCAGGGCAAATGAGTTATCCATCATCTCAAGCATTTATCATTTCTTTGTGTTCCAAACTATCGAATTATACTATTTTAGTTATTTTAGACATACAATAAATTAAATTATTATTTACTGTAGTCACCCAGGTGTGCTATAAAACAATAGATCTTATTCAGTATATCTAACTGTATTTTTATTCCTATTGACTGTTCCCTCTCCCCACACCCCAACTCCTCTTCCTATCTCTTGTTCTCTTGTGACAATCAATTATAATCTATCTTCATGAGTTAAATTGTTTTACTTTGTCTTTTTTTCTCTTTTTCTTTTTTTTTTTTTGAGATGGAGTCTCACTCTGTCACCAGGCTGTAGTGCAGTGGTGCAATCTTGGCTCACTACAATCTCCGCCTCCCAGGTTCATGTGATTCTCCTGCCTCTGCCCCCTGAGTAGCTGGGACTAAAGGTGCTCACCACCATGCCCAGCTAATTTTTGTATTTTTAGTAGAGACGGGGTTTTACCATGTTGGCCAGGATGGTCTCGATCTCTTGACCTTGTGAACCACCTGCTTCGACCTCCCAAAGTTCTGGGGTTACAGGCGTGAGCCACTGTGCTTGGCCTAATTGATCTTCATGAGTTAAATCATTTTACATTTTGCTTGTTCATTTGTTTGTTTTTTGAGACAGAGTCTCTCTCTGTCGCCAGGCTGCAGTGCATGGGTGAGATCTTGGCTCACTGCAACCTCCACCTCCCAGGTTTTACTTTTTATACCTCTGACAAATAAGTGAGAACATGGGGAGTTTGTATTTCTGTGTCTGGTCCATTTCGTTTGACATAATGATCTCCAGTTTTATTCATGTTTTTGCAAATGACTAGATCTCATTCTTTCTTTATGGCTAAATAATATTCTATTGTATATATGTACCACATTCTCTTTATCTATTAATATGTTGATGGACATTTAAGTTGCTTCCAAATTTTGGCTATTGTGAAGAGTGCTGTAATAAACATGGGAGTGCAGATGCCTCTTCCATATACTGATTTCCTTTCTTTTGTGTATATAGTGAGCATTGGGATTGCTGGATTGTATGGTAGCTCTATTTTTATTTTTTTAAGGAAACTCCAGAAACTGTTCTCCATAGTGGCTGTACTAATTCACATTGCCACCACCAGGGTACAAGGGTTCCCTTTTCTCCACATCCTAACCAGCATCAAATTTTGCTGTCTATTGGATAAAAACCATTTTAACTGGGTTGAGAAGATGTCTCATTGTAGTTTTGATTTTCATTTCTCTAATGATCATTGATGTTGAGGACCTTTTCATATACCTGTTTGCCATCTGTATGGTTTCTTTTGAGAGATGTGTATTCAGATATTTTGCCCATTTTTAATTGGATTATTAGATTTTTTTCCTATTGAGTGACTTAAGCTCCTTATATATTCTGGTTATTAATCTCTTGTCAGATGGGTAGTTTGCAAATATTTTCTAACATTCTGCACGTTGTCTATTCACTTCATTGTTTCCTTTGCTGTGCATCAGCTTTTTTAACTTGATGTGATCCCATTTGCCCATTTTTTGCTTTGGTTGCCTATACTTGTGGGGTACTGCTCAAGAAATTTTTGCCCAGACCAATCCTGGAAATTTTCCCCAATGTTTTCTTGTAGTAATTTCACAGTTTCAGGTTTTAGATTTAAAAGTCTTTAATTTGTTTTATTTGATTTTTGTATGTGGCAAGAAATAGGGGTCTAGTTTCATTCTTCTCCACATGGATATCCAGTTTTGCCAACACCATTTATTGAAGAGACTCTACTTTCTCCAATGTATGTCCTTGGAAACTTTGTCAAAAATGAGTTCACTGTATAGGTGTGGATAAGTCTTTGAGGTATCTATTCTGTTTCACTGAACTATGTATTTGTCATTATGCAAGTACTATGCTGTTTTGGTTACCAGGACTCTGTAGTACAATTTGTATTTTGATTTTTTATTTTAAACTTTAATTTTAGGTTCAAGAGTCCATGAGCAGGTTTGTTATATAGGTAAATTTGTATCACAGGGATTTGGTTGCCTATACTTGTGGGGTATTGCATTAGCTTGCTAAAGATAATGGCCTCCAGCTCCGTCTGTGTTCCTGCAAAGGACATGATCTCATTCTTTTTTATGGCTACATAATATTTCATGGTGTATATGTGCCATATTTTCTGTATCCAGTCTTTCATTGATGTACATTTAGGTATATTCCATGTTGTTGCTATTGTGAATAGTGCTGCAATGAACATACAGGTGTATGTAAATTTATGATAAAATGATTTATATTACATTGGGTTTATATATACAGTGATGGGATTGCTGAGTCAAAAGGTGGTTCTGCTTTTAGCTCTCTGAGGAATCCCCACATTGCTTTCCACAGTGGTTGAATTAGTTTACACTCCTACCAGCTGTGTATAAGCATTCACTTTTCTCCACAGCCCCACTAGCATCTGTTATTTTTTGACTTTAATAATAGCCATTCTGACTTGCATGAGATGTTATCTTATTGAGGTTTTGATGTGTGTTTCTCTACTGATCAGTAATATTGAGCTTCTATTCATATGATTGTTGGCCACATGTATGTCTTCCTTTGAAAAGTGTCTGTTTATGTCCTTTGCCTGTTTTTTAATGGGGTTGTTATTTTCTTGTAAATTTGTTTAAGTTCCTTATAGATGCTGGATATTAAACCTTTGTCAGATGCACAGTTTGCAAAAATTTTCTCCCATTTTGTAGGTTGTCTGTTTACTCTGCTGATAGTTTCTTTTGCTGTGCAGAAGCTCTTTAGTTTTATTAGATCCCATTTGTCAATTTTTGCTTTTGTTGCAATTGCTTTTGGTGTCTGCATCATAAAATCTTTGCCCATTCCTATGTCCAGAATGGTATTGCCTAGTATTTTTATAGTTTTTGTGTTTTACATTTAAGTCTTTAATCCATCTTGAGGTAATGTTTGCACATGGTTTAAGGGCTTCAATCTTCTGCATATGGCTAGCCAGTTATCTGTGTCACAGTATCCTTTGGGTGTTGCTTCGCCAGCTGAAAACCTATGGGACTGGTGATGCCTCTGCTTAAGTTTTGCTCTCACCCATTGAGCTCATTTTGCCCACTCAGCCTGGCAGGTTGCACTCAGCTCATGCTACCTGCCCGGATTCCTTGACTGCCAAGAGTGAGCCAGACACGGACCTGTGAGGGGTGTGTGAGTGAGCAAGTGCTGGGTCCAGCCACTGCGTACAGCCAGGCATCCTGGCTGCTGCAGTGGGGCAGGCAGCTCCAAGAGCCAGCACAACTGCTAGCTCTGTGCGAGGCTGTGACTGGACCAGATGTACAGCAAGCAGCTTCCACTGTGGGCACTGGCATCTGGACAAGGGGAACGTGGTGGAACTCAAGAGCTTGGAGACACTAGGAACTGCAGAGCCCCAAAGTGGGTTTTACAACGTGTGTCACAGCCCTGGCTTGACGAGCCCTGATGTCTGGGCTCCCAGAAGGGTCACAGGTATTCTCTCCTTCTTGTCGCCTGTAGCACAGCTAGCAGGGTTGGGAACGTGTTTTGAGGCGGGGGGCACGCTTCACCCTTTTTGGGTTACTACTCTTTCAGTCCCGCTGCCCCACACTGGCCCGCAGCTAGTGGGCTGGCCCGTCCCTACCACTGCTTCCCACCGTGTGAGGCGGCTGCCCAGTGCCAGTGGAGCATGGGAGGGCTACAATGTTACAGAAGCTCTGGTTTGGGGAATCCCTAGGCCTGGGGCCCCAGGAGGGTCACCACTCTTCACTCCCACAGTCTGGAAGCATGTCACCACCTGCAGCTCTGTCAGCCAACCAAGAACTTGTTATAGTTCCTTTCATTCCCACCATTTGGTGGGTCATGAGTTCTTGTCTTGCATCCGTAAAGAATTAGATTACACGGGCAACCGGAGGGTGAGCAAGACAGGGAGGAGCTTCATTGGGTGACTGGACAGTTTTCAGCAGAGAGGAGACCTGAAGTGGGCAGCTCTTATCCACAGGCAGGTTGTTCTGACAAGTGTGTGAGTCTGGCTGAGTGGGGGTGGGGGGATGGTGTTTATGGGCTCAGAATAGAGGAAGTTATGGGCTCAGAATAGAGGAAGTGCGTGCTGATTGGTCCATGGGTGGCCATGGGTGGGCCTGGAAAAAGCACCATCCGATTGGCCAAAAGGCATCAAGGAAGTTCTCACTCCCAGTCCAGAACTCCATCTGGAACTGGCAGCCCAGCCCCAGGCTTCAGGCTGTACCTGGCTTGAAGGTGGGGTTTCCCCCGGGACCTGGCCCTTCCCACCTAGGAACCTGTCTGCCTCCCAGTGCCATCAACATGCTATCTGTGGCGCCCAGGCAATCTGCACCAAGGGTCACTTGCAGGCCCATGCCAAGCCACCCTCAGCCAGTCCAGATGTGGCAGGGTGCTGGTGTGTCACTGCCGCCCAGAGCAAGCACACACCTGGATAGGTTATGACAGTGCCCGGGCTCGGTCACAACTTTGCTCTGCACTGGAGAAGGCACCAGGATTGGGGAGAGGTCAGGGAGTAGGAGTAGGCACTTTGAGGCTGTGGAGGTAGGGGGCTTTCCAGGCCCCCAGGAGTGCAGGGATGCCTGGGTCCAGAGCCATGGCTGGGCAGCTGCAGTTGTGCCTGGGAGTATGAGCTCCTGCCCTGCCAACTCGGTAGGGCATGGGGGGCCCGCTGGGATCACCTGTTCCTGTCCCCCACTGGCTCCATGGAGCACGCAGCTCTGGCTACACCTCCCACGCTGCAGCTGACATCCTTGTAGCTGCTGCTTCAGATTGGCTGCCACCACCATCAACAGCACCATTTATTGAATAGGGGGTCCTTTCCCTATTGCTTGTTTTTGTCATCTTTGTGGGAAATCAGATGGTTATGAATGTGCTGTTTTATTTCTGGGCTCTCTATTCTGTTCCATTGGTCTATATGTATGTTGTGGTACTAGTCCCATGCTATTTTGGCTACTGTAGCCCTGTAGTATTGTTTGAAGTCAGTTAGCATTAGAGTGATGCTTCCTGCTTTGTTCTTTTTGCTTAGAATGGCTTTGGCTATTCAGGCTTTTTTTTTTGTTCCACATGAATTTTAAAATAGTTTTTTTCAAGTTCTGTGAAGAGTGTCATTGGTAGTTTGATAGGAATTGCATTGAATCTGCAAATTGCTTTGGGCGGTATGGCCATTTTAATGACATTGATCTTCCCATCCATGAGCATGGAATTGTTTTCCATTTGTTTGTGTCATCTCTGATTTCTTTGAACAGTGTTTTGTAATTCTCCTTTTAGAAATCTTTCTCCTCCCTGGTTACCTAAATCCCTAGGTATCTTATTCTTTATATGGCCATTGTGAGTGATATTCCTGATTTGACGCTTAGATGCGCTGTTGTTGATGTATAGAAACGCTAGTAATTGTTGTATGTTGATTTTGTATCCTGAAATTTGCTGAAGTTTTTTATCAGCTTCAGGAACTTTGGGGCCAAGACTATGGGGTTTCTGACATTATAGAAGCATGTCATTTGCAAAGAGGGATAGTTTCACTTCCTCTCTTGCTATTTGGAAGCTCTTTATTTCTTTCTCTTGACTGATTGCTCTGGCCCAGACTTCCAATACTATGTTGAATAGCATGGGTGCAAGAGAGTAACCTTGTCTTGTCTGGTTTTCAAGGGGAATACTTCCAGGTTTCCCACAATCAGTATAATGTTGTCTGCCTGTCTGTCTTATATGGCTCTTACTATTGTGATGCATGTTCCTTCAATGCCTAGTTACTGAGAGTTTTTATCAAGAAGGGAGGTTGAATTTTATGAAAAGCATTTTATGCATCTATTGAGATAATCATGTGGTTTTGTCTTTAGTTCTGTTTATATGATGAATCACATTTATTGATTTACGTATGTTGAAACAACCTTGCATCCCAGGGATAATAGCCTACTTGATCATGGTGGATTAGCTTTTTGATGTGCTGCTGGATTCAGTTTGCAAGTATTTTGTTGAATATTTTTGTATCAATGTTTACCAAGGATATTGGCCTGAAGTTTTCTTTTTTTGTTGTGCTTCTGCCAGATTTTGCTATCAGGATGATGGTGGCCTCATATAATGAGTTTGGGAGGAGTCCTTTCTCCTCAGTTTTTTGAAATAATTACAGTAGAAGTGATGCCAGCTCTTCTTTGTACATCTTGTAGAATTAGGCTGTGAATTTGTCTGGTCCTGGGCTTTTCTTGGTTGTTAGGCTATTTATTACTGATTCAATTTTGGAGCTCATTACTGGTCTGTTCAGGGGTTCAATTTCTTCCTGGTTCAGTCTTGGAAGGGTGTATGTATTCTGGAATTTATCTATTTCTTCTAGATTTTCTAGTTTGTGTGCATAGAGGTTTTCATAATAGTCTGTGATGTGTATTTGTATTTATGTGGTATCATTGGTAATATCCCCTTTGACATTTCTGATTGTATTTAACTGAATATTCTCTCTTTTCTTCTTTATTAGTTTAGCTAATGGTCTATTATATTAATCATTTCAAAAAAAAGCTACTATTGGCTCCATTGACCTACTGAATGGCTTTTTGGGTCTCAATCTCCTTCAGTTCAGCTCTGATTTTGGTTGTTTCTTGTCCTCTTCTAGCTTTGGATTTGTTTGCCCTTTCTTCTCCATTTTTTTTAGTTGTGATGTTACGTTGTTAATTCGAGATCTTTCTAACTTCTTGATATGGGCATTTAGTGCTATAAATTTTCCTCTTAACACTGCCTTAGCTCTGTCCCAGAGATTCTGGTATGTTTTATCTTTGTTCCCATTAGTTACAAATAACTTCTTGATTTCTGTCTTAAGTTCAGGGAGCAGATTGTTTCATTTCCATGTAATTGTACGGTTTGAAGTGTTTTTCTCTGCCTTGAATTCTATTTTTATTGTGCTGTGGTCTGAGACAGAGGTTGGTATGATTTTGGATCTTTTGCATTTACTTAGGAATACTTTATTTCTGAATGTGTAGTTGATTTTAGAGTATGTGCCATGTGCAGATGAGGAGAATGCATATTCTACTGTTCTGGGGGGGAGAGTTCTGTAGATGTCTGTCTGATCCATTTGGTCCAGTGTTTAGTTCAGGTCCTGAATGTATCTATTTTCTGCCTCAGTGATCTTTCTAATACTGTCAGTGGGGTGTTAACATCTCCCACTATTACTGTGTATCATTTGAAGTCAGGTAATACAATTTCTCCAATTTTATTCTTTTTGCTCAGAATAGCTTTGGCTATTGAGTCTTTTGTAGTTCCACATAAATTTTAGACATTTTTTTCTCTTCTGTGAGAAATATCATTAGTATTTTGATATAAATTTCATTGAATCTGTACATTGCTTTGAGAATTATGGATATTTTTAAAATCTTGATTCCAATCCATGAACAGGGAATATCTTTCTATTTTTTGGTGTCCTCTTCAATTTCTTGCATCAATGTTTTACAGTTTTTATTGCAGAGATCTTTCACTTCCTTGGTTAATTCCTAGGTATTTTTCATTATTTATAGCCACTGCAAATGGGGTTACTTTCTTAATTTCTTTTTCAGATTGTCTGTTCCTGGCATACAGAAATGCTACTGAGTTTCCTTTCTTTTTCTTTATTATTATACTTTAAGTTTTAGGGTACATGTGCACAATGTGCAGGTTAGTTACATATGTATACATGTGCCATGCTGGTCGCTGCACCCACTAACTCGTCATCTAGCATTAGGTATATCTCCCAATGCTATCCCTCCCCCCCCCACCCCACAACAGTCCCCAGAGTGTGATGTTCCCCTTCCTGTGTCCATGTGTTCTCATTGTTCAACTCCCACCTGTGAGTGAGAATATGCAGTGTTTGGTTTTTTGTTCTTGGGATAGTTTACTGAGAATGATGATTTCCAATTTCATCCATGTCCCTACAAAGGACATGAACTCATCATTTTTTATGGCTGCATAGTATTCCATGGTGTATATATGCCACATTTTCTTAATCCAGTCTATCGTTGTTGGACATTTGGGTTGGTTCCAAGTCTTTGCTATTGTGAGTAGTGCCGCAATAAACATACGTGTGCATGTGTCTTTATAGCAGCATGATTTATAGTCCTTTGGGTATATACCCAGTAATGGGATGGCTGGATCAAATGGTATTTCTAGTTCTAGATCCCTGAAGAATCGCCACACTGACTTCCACAAGGGTTGAACTAGTTTACAGTCCCACCAACAGTGTAAAAGTGTTCCTATTTCTCCACATCCTCTCCAGCACCTGTTGTTTCCTGACTTTTTAATGATCGCCATTCTAACTGGTGTGAGATGGTATCTCATTGTGGTTTTGATTTGCATTTCTCTGATGGCCAGTGATGATGAGCATTTTTTCATGTGTTTTTTGGCTGCATAAATGTCTTCTTTTGAGAAGTGTCTGTTCATGTCCTTTGCCCACTTTTTGATGGGGTTGTTTTTTTCTTGTAAATTTGTTGGAGTTCATTGTAGATTCTGGATATTAGCCCTTTGTCAGATGAGTAGGTTGTGAAAATTTTCTCCCATTCTGTAGGTTGCCTGTTCACTCTGATGGTAGTTTCTTTTGCTGTGCAGAAGCTCTTTAGTTTAATTAGATCCCATTTGTCAATTTTGGCTTTTGTGGCCATTGCTTTTGGTGTTTTAGACATGAAGTCCTTGCCCATGCCTATGTCCTGAATGGTAATGCCTAGGTTTTCTTCTAGGGTTTTTATGGTTTTAGGTCTAACGTTTAAGTCTTTAATCCATCTTGAATTAATTTTTGTATAAGGTGTAAGGAAGGGATCCAGTTTCAGCTTTCTACATATGGCTAGCCAGTTTTCCCAGCACCATTTATTAAATAGGGAATCCTTCCCCCATTGCTTGTTTTTCTCAGGTTTGTCAAAGATCAGATAGTTGTAGATATGCGGTGTTATTTCTGAGGGCTCTGTTCTGTTCCATTGATCTATGTCTCTTCTTTGGTACCAGAACCATGCTGTTTTGGTTACTGTAGCCTTGTAGTATAGTTTGAAGTCAGGTAGCGTGATGCCTCCAGCTTTGTTCTTTTGGCTTAGGATTGACTTGGCGATGCAGGCTCTTTTTTGGTTCCATATGAACTTTAAAGTAGTTTTTTCCAATTCTGTGAAGAAAGTCATTGGTAGCTTGATGGGGATGGCATTGAATCTATAAATTACCTTGGGCAGTATGGCCATTTTCACGGTATTGATTCTTCCTACCCATGAGCATGGAATGTTCTTCCATTTGTTTGTATCCTCTTTTATTTCATTGAGCAGTGGTTTGTAGTTCTCCTTGAAGAGGTCCTTCACGTCCCTTGTAAGTTGGATTCCTAGGGCTACTGAGTTTTCTGTGTTGATTTTGTGTCCTGCAACTTGACAGAATTTGTTTCTATGTTCTAATAGTTTTTTGGTGTAGTCTTAAGTGTATCCAAATATAAGATCATATCATCTGCAAACAAGGATAATTTTATTTCTTCATTTCCAATTTGGATGCACTTTATTTATTTCTCTTGTCTAATTACTCTAGCTAGGACTTCCTGTACAATCTCAAATAACAGTGGTGACAGTGGACATCCTTGTGTTGTTTCAGATCTCAGAGAAATAGGCTTTCTGCTTTTCCCCACTGAGTATGATACAAGGTCCATCATATATGTCTTTTAGTGTTTCGAGGTATGTTCCTTCTCTACAATATTTTAGTTTTTAACATGAAAGGATGTTTAATTTCACCAAATGCCTTTTCACCATCAATTGAAATAATTATATGTTAATTGTCTTTCATTCTGTTACATAATATATCACACTGATTGATTTACATATGTTGAACCATCCCTGCATCCCTTGGACAAATTCCACTTGGCTATGATAAATGATCTTTTTAATCTGTTATTGAATTCAGTTTGCCAGCACTCTGTTGAAGAGTTTTGCATTGATGTTCTTCAAGGATATTGGCAAGTAGTTTTTTTTAATGACTTATTGTCTGGTTTGGGTATCAGGGTAATGTTGGCCTCATAGGCCTCATAGAATGAGATTGAAGGTATTCCCTCCTCCAGTACTTTTCAGAATAGTTTGAGTGGAATTGGTATTAGTTCTCACTAAATATTTTGTAAAATTCAGCAGTGGAGCCATCAAGTCCCAAGCTTTTCTTGGCTGGGAAACTTTTTATTATGGCTCCATTCTAATTACTTGTCATTGGCCTGTTCTGGTTTTGGATTTCTTCATGATACATTCTTGGTAGGTTGTATGTGTCTAGAAAATTATCCATTTCTTCTAAGTTTTCTAATTTATTGGCATATAGTTAATCATATTAGTGTCTACCAACCCATTGGATTTGTGTGGCATCAGTTATAATGCCTCTTTTTTCATCTCACTGTATTTATTTGGATCTTCTTTCTTTGTATCTTAAATAGTCTGGCTAAAGCTTTTTCAATTTTGTTTATTGTTACAAAAACACATCTTTTCATTTTGCATTATTTTCTTAATTTCAACTTCATTTATTTGTGCTCTGATTTTATTATGTTTTCTCTTCTACTGATAATGTTGGGTTTGTTTTGCTTTTGCTTTTCTAAACTTTAATATGCTTCATTCACTTGCTTGTTTTAAGTGTTTCTGCTTTTTTGATGTAGGCGCTTATTGCTATAAACTTTCTTCTTAGTACTGCTTTGGCTGTATCCCAAAGGTTTTAGTATGTTGTAGCTCCATTTTCATTTGTTTCAAGAAGTTTTTCAATTTTCTTCTTAGTTTATTCATTGATCCCACTGGTCATTCAGAAGAATATTATTTAATTTCTATTTGTTTGTATAGTTTCCAAAATTTATCTTCTTATTGATTGTTAGTTTTACTCCATTGTGGTCAGAGAAGGTACTTGATATTTTTATTTTTTTTAAATGCTCATTTTCTGGCCTTACATGTTGTCTATCCTTGAGAATGATCCATGTGCTTAGAAGAACTGCAGCTATTGGATAATACATTTTTAAAATACATATTAGGTTCATTTGGTCTATCATGCAGATTATGTCCAATGTTTCTGTGTTAATTTTATGTGTGCATGATCTTTAGATTTCTAGTTTTCTGTTCATTTTTGTCAATCAAACAATATGTTGGTCACTCTCTTGTTCTGTCTGGGTGGGCATAACTAAAATGCCATAAACTGAGTGGATTTTAAACAACAGAAATGTATTGTCCACAGCTTTGAGGGTGGTAAGTCCAAGATTAAGGGGCCAGCAGAGTTAGTTTCTTGTGAAGACTCATATTCTTGTTCATAGATGGTGCCTTCTTGTTGCATACTAACATGGTGGAAAAGGTTAGCTAGCTCCGTGGGGTTTCTTTTATAAAGGCAACTAATACATTCATGTGGGCTCTGCCATAATGACTTAATCACCACCCAAAGGACCCACCTTTTAGTACTATCACATTAGGGATTAGGTTTCAATGTATGAATTTGGGGGGGATGGATTCAGATTATAGTATGCCATACCATACTGTAGCACCATGTTGCTCTTTTTGATTGCTTTAGAAGTTACAGGTATGTTTTCCCACTAATATTTTTTTTCTCTTAAAGAAAGGACTCACTGTGACACATTCCAGCCTGTGGAAAGAAAGACTTCTATTTCAAGGTGAGAGATGAGAAGCAGGCTGACTTGATCAACATTTCAAACTTGCTAAAGTAAGAAAAGCTTTACTGGAAGTACGTTACTTAAATCTAGTTGATTTTGCTGTCTTATTCTCCATATGGACTCTACTTTTGCCTTATGAATTTGTTTGAACTTAAGCTTTTTTTTTTGCCATGTTCTGAAAATACTTTTCCCAATACTAATATTGGCCAGTGTTACTGATTGTGAGAATCTATATCTGCATTATCATATGATAGCATTAGTATTATTGGTGACGATTATACAAGTTGCTTTACCATTCCATCGTCTCAATCTGAAAGTATGTTTTATTCATTACTATTGGAATATGTAAATTAAAACTTTTAGTTTTATCATGTTTATAGTTTCTAAGTAATTTTTACATAAATTATAATAATTAAGTCTTTTCTTTAACATTTTGCATTATTCAGTATTGATCTCCAAAAAGGTAATAGCAAGCACATACCAGTGTTTTCAGTGCTTTACATACATTAATTGTTTTAAATCTTCACAACAACTCTATGAAGTGGGTATTATTATTATTGTCCCCAATTTGTAAATGACTGAATTCAGCCATTGAGAGGTTAAATAACTTGCTCAAGATAACACAGCCACTCTACAATACAGCTAAAATTTGAATAAATATGGTCTAGCTTCTGAGTCTGTTCCCTTCACCATTATGCTTCTCAAAAGCTTCTCAACAGCATTTTCTCTTTATTTCAATATTATAATGAAAGAAATTTACTCTAAGAGCATTTATTAACATCTAGGGCTAAAAACTCAATTGATTCAGCACTTATATTTCTTGATGTCTTAAAGATAGGCTTGCTCATCTGCTCTTAACAAGAAATCCCGTGGTTATCTGTATTATTTCATTAGTCAACAACAGGTAAAATAGAATATAATTACAAACATAATGACTGCATTTGCAGGTTACACTAAAATTCATAAGTTATCCACATCTCTATCTACTTCAATTTTCATGTAATTTAGAGAAGAAATGGCTTATATGATTCACAGCATCATGTGATGATTGACTTTTAAATTCCCTTGCAATGCCATTAAAAAATAAGAATATATAAATGTGCCAATGGTTGTCCCTACCCTTCACATATTGGCCCTTAGAACTCATTGCTAATAGCTTCAGACATTTAACAATGTATTTTATTGCAAGATCATATTAGTGAGGTATTTCCTATGCCAACATTTTGCTCAAATGATTGCTAAACCAAAAACTTCATCTCTATATGAGAAAACTTTTTCTAAATATTTAATTATACAATTAGTTTTAGTGGGTATAACAAGAATATAGGTAAACACCCAAGTGGATAAGTAAATATTATACCTATCACCAATGCATATGTTTAAAACAGTTTAACAGTAAGAGCAACTCTGATAATCAATATCTATATTTGTTAATGTCTATCACCTTTAAGAACTTTCTCACATAAAATCTTATGTCTACATTAAATATCCTGGAATTTATTAATAAGGCACTATAAAACTTGGTTTTCAGCAGAGATTGTTAAAAATGAATAATTGACATTAATATTAATGATACTACTGTCACTATCACAAAATATTTATATGTATTTTAAATATAATTTTAATTAAAAAAACTCCTGGGTGAAAATAATTGTTAAAATATTTTTTTAAATTTCATAGCTCATAACTCACCACCTCCATTCCTACATACTCTGATCAAACCACAAAAGTCCCTACTAAAGCCTTTATCTTGGACAAAAGGGCCCACATTTTATTTATCTCAGTCCTTCACTAGTCTATAAGTTCCTAGAAGACAGGCACTATGTTTAATTGTTACACTAGTAGACTATCAGAATAATTAATACATAGTAGGTACTCAGGAATATTTCTTAAATAAGCAGATAAGTGAAGAAATAAATGAAAAAAAATTAACAAATTGCTTAGCATATAGAAACAATTGAAGACAAAGGAAGAAACTATGTTTTCCTAAAAGGATTGTCAGAACAAGAATACGAAAATAGATATGCATAGAGGCCAAGGAAGCCCAGAATTTAAGTGAATAGGTAAGTGATGGGGCAAATAAAAGATGTTCAAAGAGGTAGAAAGGGAATAAAGAGAGAGTTATAAAAGCAGTGAAAGGGAAAGTTCTATGAGTTGAGACTTATTAATAATGCCAAATGTTACGGAAACATAAAACAGTTAGAAGATTGAAGTTAAATGCAATTTTTAAATTATTCTGCCATAAGGAAGTTTATGTAGTATAGTATTGTCAATTTGAGAAATGCTCACAATTTCAAAAGTAATTTGAATTAAAGGTACCCTATACATGGTAAATCACCAAGACTGGACTGTATTATATTCTACAGAAGTAATATGAAACTTAAGGTAAACTTGTTTATTAAAAATAAAATGCTTACTTTTATTTACGTGTTTTAAGAAAATGTTGGAATGAGAGAAACAAATTAATAATGTTTATTACTGAATAATAATTTCTGTCACAATTTAAAACCCTTAAAGCACATAGAGATAAATAAAATTAATAAATACAGGAACTTTAATTAGAATAAAAGTAAAAATGTTCTTTTTGCATTTATATCAGATATAGTCATTATTTTTACATTGCAAATTAATTAAAATTTCATACTTTTAAGCTGATTAAATTAGGGCCTCCTCATTCAATTCTTGAAACTGCCCAATTTACAAAGAATTTGGGTATTACAATTTACTGTACATGACAACTGGGCTCATTTTCAGGATGCAGTCTACCACATCCATGTGATTAGATTTCCTATTATACACTCTGAAAAGGTTAATGAATACCTTAGCCAAGCATCTCAGGTTTTATAATTGGGAGTAATAAGTTGATACGGTGAAGAAGTTCTTCGTTAATGCAATTGAAATGCAGATCTACAATGTGTTATAAAAACACTGTAGTGACAGATCTAAAGAGAAATATGGTCTCATATATTTGTGGTTTGCAAATATGATATGGAAATATATGTATGTTTCTATTTGCTCATTAACTATAAAATATACCTCAGAAACTACTACTTGCTTCAAACTATAAACAGAGAGAATAGTCTCGTGACTCGAATCTTCACCTCTCCATTCCAGCCCCTTGAGCTGAGAGAGATGTAAGGGCGGAGAGTGGGGAGGACAGGAGAACATAAGAGAAAAAATGAAAATTTACTGCAAAAAATTTGAATGTATTAGGAGTATATTTGCTTTTCCTTTGGCTACTTTGTGTTTCTTCTCTCCTTACCATGAAAATAACATACTTTAAGTATTAATTCAAACTTCATTTTGCCTAAGAAAATCATATTAAATGCTACCTCACACAATTATTCCTTGCTTTCTGACCCTTAGCTTGTAGTTTATTAACAAAAATGTCTTTGCTATTACCTGTACATCTATCTACAGCATAGTGGCTAATAGCACAGACTCACTCAGGAGACCAAGCTGCCTACATTCAAATCCCATTTCTGTTAACTACTATTGTGTGATCTTGGAAAAGTTACTTAAAATATAAAAAACAGTGTACTTCCTACTTTATACCCTGACTGACACAGTGATATACAACGTGCTTTTCAGCTTGGCTCAGCTTTCCTTCCAAAACTTATTTTCTTTAACTCCTTATGAATGTGTCTCTAACCATAGCACACGTTCTTAAACACATCATATATTTTAATGTCTATGTCTTGGTTTATATTACTGCCTTTGCCTGTTAAACTTCACACCATACGAAGAACTACTACATATTATGATTCAAATGCCACCGCCTCTTCAAAGCTTTCCCTAAATACAGTAAAGACTTTCCTCATCTATGATTCTTTAGCTTTTAGAATCCTTACCTCTAAATGAAGATCTGTTTTCAAAGTTTGTTGGTGAGGTTTGGTGGAAAAGAACAGTGGGGAAAGGTAGTCTGCAGTACTATTTATGTTATGGAGTGATCCACATTTTGTAATAACGTAACTTCAAATTTATGTAACTTACCTGCACATTGCGCACATGTACCATAAAACCTAAAGTATAATAATAATAATAATAATAATAATAATAATAATAAAAAGATTTCATTAAAAAAGAGTAAAATATCAAGATTCTTCTATTGTTTTTCACAAATTAAATGATATTTGTATAATAAATCTAATTACTAAAAAAGTCTGAACTATTTCTACATATTTTCATTGTCTTTTTTAACTCATGAAGCTGAAATCCCTTTCAGAAAGTCTGTCTTCTCTACAGTGCTTTTCTCTAATTGTCTCCTTGTTTTGTGAATGCAGTGAGAATTTTAGGCAGTTTAAAATGTTCCCACTCAGTCTTTCATAGACTTAAAAAAAAATTATTCCAGAGAGTATTGCCAATTTGTTTGTTAATTCTTCTTTGACAAAATATCAAACAGATATTGAGGCAAGCCATCTATAGATATGTCAAATAATCTTATATAAAGAGCATGTCAACTCCAATTAGACGTACAAATAAAGGAAAAAATATGTCTAAGTTAATTTTTTCCATGGATCCCTTTTAAGCCAGGAATTTAAAACTCACATAAAGTCAAGTAATTTAGTATTACTTTTCCTGTGTTACTTTCTGTTTCAAGAAATGCATAAAAATAGTTTATATTTATAATACATAATAAAAATGAAGAGAAACAGAAAAAGCCGTGGTAGGCAATGACTGCCAATGTCAATAAGATGTGTAAAGACAGAGACAAGGGATGAAAATAGAGAAGAAGAGAAGTCATAGCAGTTAATGCCACTTTTCTGGGCTCTGTAAAGAATTTGTGGGTTTGTGTCATAATTTGGTGTTTCATATTGGAACTGTTTCACATTGGAACAGCATTGAGGAGTTCCCTCCTCACAACTGAGAGAAAGAAACCATACTCTTACTCTTAAGAACCATTAGATACCTTATGTGCCTGTAAACTCTTTCTGTTTTTGTGAACTTTTGGGGTTCTTGGGTAATTTAAAAGAAAACGAAGGCAGGTATTTGGAAGATATAACTTTTGTACAGCCAAAGAAACACACATAATGTCAGACAATATCATACCTTAAGTTTATCACCAAACTATATATCTATATTTTGTTAATTAACTTGTGTATTCTTCCGATATACTGTTAAGCATTAAAAAAAATCTAAGCATAACTAAAACATTTTCATGCATGAAGCCTTCCTCCTGTCTGAAGGAATACAAACTAGGGGAAAGTGTGAAAAGATTTTACCATTGAGGGCTGCAGAACTGATTTATTTCCTAGAATAACTATGATTGTATACCCCTTATGCTTACATGTAATGCTCAACATTTCACAATTTTATCACGATAAGTTATGCCACAGTGACAAACAGCTCCAAAATATTTATGCCTTAGAACAACTCAGACATTTTTCTCACACATGGCAGTAGTCTATTGTTGGCTGTCTAGGGGTTCTTCTATGTGTCACCATACCCTGAAACCCAGGCAGATATATCACTAGTTTGAACAATACCAGTCAAGTAAATGGCTCACAGTTCATAGACCAGAAGTACTTATGGCCCCATCCAACCACAAGAAGGTGGTACAGGAAATGCAATCCTGCCTTGTGCCAGTAAGAAGTGAACTAGAATATTTGGCGAAAGCATTAATGACTTCCACTCACAATTCAAAATAGTCTTCCTAGCAAGATAATAACCAAGTTCTTGCACAAACCAGAAAATAGATGGGGAGGGGGATCAACATTTAAATAAAAGGAGAAACACTTAAATAAAATTGAATACATATACATTGTATACACAAATACAAAATATTTACAGAGTATTGAGGATTTATAAAAATCTTTTGGAGAGACAATATCTTTAATCTGAAAATATCAAAACTGAGAAAGAGGGATCCTGTTTAGAAACTAGCAAAGACCCGTAATATCAAAATTATGTAACTGGATTGCACCAGGGTAAAATACAATTGTCCGAGCCTAATACATTTTGAAAAAGAGATCAGAAGCTTCATATTTTTGATGGAGCAAGGGAATGCTATGAACTGCCTCTCCATTCTGAAGTGATCACTGCTAGGTGATGCTGTATCAGCCTGTCTAGCCTTACCCATGAGACTACTTTATAAACTTTTCAATTACTATCCCTTATTTTCTCCTTTCTGATTTACAACATTTATTTTACTGATTCTTCTGAGCCCAACTAATTTAGTTGCACCCTTGCCTCATCCCTGCATGTTTAACTCTTTAGCTTTCAGGAGGCACATTAAGCCAGTTGTCCATGATATCATGATATCAACTACTTTAAGGGTTTTTTTTTTTACTAGAGTCTTTATTAAAAGACAAAAAATTCTTTCTGGTTTGTTGTTTTTTCTGCTCATTACCTGATGTTCAACGACCAATATTTTAACATACCATAGATGGCTAAATGTATTTACTTTGGATTCTCTAAAGTATAAATACCTTAAATCAATATTGATTTCTGCTTTAGGATGAAGAAAATAATTCAGATCCATGAAAGTGTTTGGATATTTTGGAAAGAAAACTCAATTCTAAAGCAAATTTTCATAAGTTCAAAACTACACTGTAAAAAAAATATGCCCTTTAAATGTTAAATTAGGCTGCCAGGTTGAAATCTGGCAAGGGCAGACAACAGGGCAAGAACAAGAAATTTGAATTGGCTAGGACTTTATCAGACATCCAGTCTTATTAAAAGTTCATAAAATCAATTAGCAAAACATTTATATTAATAAGATGTAATACATTATAATAAATATGGAGGGTTAAAGGTATTCTGTGTTCACTATTTCACTTAATCCTCAATAGAACACTGAGAGATAAATTTTCTTATGACTAATTTACAGATTAGAAACATAAAGCTTAGAGAAATTGAGCAATTTGCTCCAACTCACACAAGTAATCAACTGTAAAGCTCAAGTTCAACTTAGATTTTCTGAGTCCAAAGTATATGCTTTTTTAAAATAGTGACTGTGGTTTAGTAAAATGACTTATTCTTCACATTTTAAAGTATAAAGCTGAAATTTTCTTTTTGTGATTTTGAAAACGTTAAAAAGTCCAATATTAAACTAACTTTTATTCTTTGATAATTCAAGTTTGTAACATATAATTCTTTTAATTTAGTAATATATTGAGACCAAGATTTACTTTTCAATAAGAGTGAGGCAGACTTTCTATTTCAAAGATCACAAAGTTCTATAAACATCTCCTAAAACACACATCATGTTCTCTTATATGAACTACATTAGTAACATTACTTCAACATTCTAAATAAACATATTTTTAAACTATATAGCACACAGCACGTATCCCTTGTCAGTTGTCTCTAAACTTTCTGACTTCCCGCCTGAGGATACTACTGAATGCTGTTTTTACACCTTGCCTGTTTAAAGAAACACAATGTAGCAGTAGTAGAAAATACCCTTACAATATATTGAGGGAAGTAACTGGAAAATAGCTTGAGTACTACAAGGCCAATTCATGTAAAATGGATTAAAATAGTCATTATAACAAGTATTATTAAGTTGTTAGGATTGTCTTCAAAAAAGACTACTGTGTTCTAAAGTGGGAGTGGATTAGTGTTTTGAAAAAATATATAATATCCAGAATCTACAATGAACTCCAACAAATTTACAAGAAACAAACAAACAACCCCATCAAAAAGTGGGCAAAGGACATGAACAGACACTTCTCAAAAGAAGACATTTATGCAGCCAAAAAACACATGAAAAAATGCCCACCATCACTGGCCATCAGAGAAATGCAAATCAAAACCACAATGAGATACCATCTCACACCAGTTAGAATGGCAATCATTAAAAAGTCAGGAAACAACAGGTGCTGGAGAGGATGTGGAGAAATAGGAACACTTTTACACTGTTGGTGGGACTGTAAACTAGTTCAACCCTTGTGGAAGTCAGTGTGGCGATTCCTCAGGGATCTACAACTAGAAATACCATTTGACCCAGCCATCCCTTTACTGGGTATATACCCAAAGGACTATAAATCATGCTGCTATAAAGACACATGCACACATATGTTTATTGTGGCACTGTTCACCATAGCAAAGACTTGGAACCAACCCAAATGTCCAACAATGATAGACTGGATTAAGAAAATGTGGCACATATACACCATGGAATACTATGCAGCCATAAAAAATGATGAGTTCATGTCCTTTGTAGGGACATGGATGAAACTGGAAATCATCATTCTCAGTAAACTATCCCAAGAACAAAAAAACAAACACCGCATGTTCTTGCTCATAGGTGGGAATTGAACAATGAGAACGCATGGACACAGGAAGGGGAACGTCACACTCTGGGGACTGTTGTGGGGTGGGGGGACAGGGGAGGGATAGCATTAGGAGATATCCCTAATGCTAGATGACGAGTTGGTGGGTGCAGCACACCAGCATGGCACATGTATACATATGTAACTAACCTGCACATTGTGCACATGTACCCTAAAACTTAAAGTACAATAATAATAAAATAAAATAAAATAAAATAAATTTTAAAAAAAGGAAAAGAAAATAAAGTTCAGACATACAAAAAAAAGAAAAATATATAATTATCTAAAACTAAAGATTGTGAGATATTTTAAATGCTTATAACCTAAATTATGCACTGTTGAAAAATGTCTTTTTCCTATACAGGTTCAACATGTTTGAGAGTGATATGTAGTTCACAGAGGCTTTTGTTACTGTCATTTAAAATGATATATTGGGCTTATGAAACTGAACTGTTATTATTTAGGAGAATGAAAGAAATCATTTTAACTAGTTGTCCTAGTTTGAAAATACATTGTTGGCTTCATTTTTTGTATCAACCAAAAAATTAGCACTATAGCAATACATACTAATGAAATTAATAGAAACGATGATTATTTCTACAATTCAGGAAGTAAGGAAGTTACTCAGTTCTTCCATGGAAATAATCTTTTAGGCTTAACTACTGAAGATAGAAATATAACTGGAGTAATAAGACTTACCTTTAGCAAATATCTAGATATTATGCAGCCAGTTACATGTGGTACCATTTGATATAATCAACTTGGAAAGTTATACACTGATTATTATTACTAATTTAATTACCAGATGATAGTTATAAAGGACTATCCAAGCTTGTTATCAAATTCAGATGAAAATGATTTGGCTCTTTCCAGAGAGTTGAATGCAATGATTTGAAAATTGTTATTTGATGAGACTACCTTTCTATCAAAACCATTTTGGGGATCAGATTTAATCTGAATCAGCTCAACTCAGGTGGTCTGAGAGTGCTACTTTCATGTACTCAATGGATATCTGGAGGTCAATTTGTTTCTTAATCTTAATCTCCCATTTCATTGTAATTTCTACTTTGAGAAGCAGGTAAGAAATACGGTATTATGCAAGCTCTTCCTCTGAACTATGGAGAGCCTGATATTTTAACACCATATCCAGCAGTTATTTCCACTTTCTAGTGGTAAAAGTAAAGTAATTTAGTCCTAAAATCCAGGGAGTATTGATAACTGAACATATACCCACAACTGAATGAGCAAGTAGACTGCAAATGAATTCGTTGTTCTAATGTTGGGGATGTTGCAAGGGTAACCTGGAATTCAACAATATCATTGCACAGTCCCAATTTCTATTCCTTATTATTCCACAGAAATAATTTCAGAACATCATGATACAAAATGTACTCAATGACATCAAGTATAGCTTTAAATTAAACCCCTGTTCTTGTATACATTTTTAAGTTGGCACAGGAATAAATTTCCAAAATAAAAGTATCTGAGAATTTCATCTTCTGATTTTCCAAGTCTAGTTTATTGATTTGCCATGAAGAGTAGAATAGTCAGATAGAAGAAATATGCTGTAATTTATTTAAGTTCAATTTTTAAATTAAATTAGATCTAATGGGTACAACTGAAACCAATGCCCCAAATAGTGTTAGTCTATTCTATTTTACAAGGATGTCTACTAAGATGCCGTAAGAACATCATCTTACCTATTAGTGTTATTAGTAATATGAAAAAAAGGAGTATGCTTCATGCAAATAATATATTCAGCCAGTTTTAAAGCTGCCATTATGCACATATATTACTGAAGATAAAGATTTCAATAGAAAATTTTGCTTTTTCATCCATGAAAAACTGTAATTTTAGGCATAACTGGAGCTCCCATAGATTTTAGCCCTATGTCTAATCAGGTTTGGAATTGGAGATATGATTGTGAATTGTTTTGTTTATTTTCAAATATCCTATACAGTGTCATTCAATTGTTCCATGTAATTTAAAACACTGAGTTCAATTATTTGAGTTTTTGGCATTGTTGCAGAGGAAGTGTGAAAATATAAAAGTGTCAGTTAAGTATAATGCGTGGTGCTGACTGAAAACACCAAGGATTATAAAGTACAGAGGTGTCAGATCAATGATCTAGAAAACAACTTCAAGTGAATGCATATCAGACGTTAGAAATTCAAGTATTCTGAGAAAGAAGAGATCCTGAGTAATATTTTCCGATTAGTTATGATGGCTGGTTCATGAATTATTTCCCCTCTAAGGCACAGTGAGGTATATTCCGAATTTAGGGCACTCATAAAGGACACATTCAATTTATATAGTAAAATATACATTTTACCTGAAAGAAGATTACATGGAAGGTGGTGGGCAGCTTGAGATCTGATCTTTTATCAAAGTTTATATTTGGAATCATGTGTCCACAATGATGATTATGCCCAACTTTCTTGTGGCATCAGAAGGAGATGATTCTGCCATTATGTGTCCAAGTGATTTCAAATGATTTCTATTGTTTAGTCTTCTAGGGCAAGATTTATAGTTTTCTTTTGGAGACTAGGTGACTTTGTAGGTACTTGGTCATGGGCTCATGAATCAGTATTTATGAGTTTGAATCCTATATAGTATGATACCCCTTACAAATTAAAGGCAAGAAAGAGGAATAATTCAAACCATGTGTCTAAACAGAACTGTATGTTTACAACAACCAAGACAATCAAAGTAAATATAGATGCATAGTTGATAGAATGTTGTAGATAAAGCACATATTGCAAATATGCAATGAGAATGTGATATCGATATGAAATAAAAGTGTTCAGTTGTATAAATAAAATGATTAGAAATAAATATCAATGAGTAGACTCAAAGATTAACATAAATATGTGCAAAAAAATTGCTCTTTATTCTAGGTTTTTTTAAAGCAAAATAAAAAAAGGTACTCTGAGGATGACTGTAGTTCTTCTAGAGTGATATGATGGAATGGTAATTACACACTGTATGCCACATCATGTAAAAGACAGATTTATTTGACAACCCTATATAAATGCATAACCGCTATCATATACCTTTGTAACATCACGTTCAGAACTGCAAAACATTTTTTTATGAAAGCAATCTCTACAGATAGGTTGAAAATTCTCCCTGAGTTCTAAATGTCAGTAACCACAGTTTCTTGTCATTTTCATTTTATCCTTTTCCAAACAGTATCTAAAGAGTGGTTTAATGACAATTATTTTGACTACTTGCATTGCAATTATGTTTGCAATATTGACAAATTATGCTACTTTGTCATAAGTACTTGAAATAATTACAGTACTTGTCAGATATCTCTAAATCAGATTATTTCATGCAAAAGCAAACTTAGTGTATCCATACTCAAATCATATTATATTCTGTCCTTGATATGACATCACATCACTTTGGTTGACAGATGATAACATTACAGATAAAAAAGCCTATTTTATCAGAGGATTATGCCTGTCATGGTATAGTAGATTTAGTGTCACTCACTAGCAAATAGCAACGTTCTTTTTGCAAGTTCGGGGAGGTAAGGATAAGGCTAGACGACAGGATATTACAAACGGTTTGCATCCTTCAGTACCTTCATATGGATGGGCATGTGAGTTTTTTATATTTTAAAATTTTATATTTGAGTTTCTAAGCCTCCACTTGAAAGATGAGATACATGTCTGTGATAGAAATATTTCCACCTATCTTTTTCTGGTTATTAAACTAGCTTCTGAAGTTGGAGAAAATACTTGTCACTTCTTGTCAGTGCTACAATAGCAAGAAGATACTTCTTTTTATAGAAGTAAGATTCATATTGCCCAATAAGACAGCATATATAATGCTACTATATAATGACTATCAAGATATTCAATATTCATAACACTATCAATACAATCTTGACATATATATATAGTAATGTATCAGAAAACACAAAAGCTGTAGATGTTATAGGTACATCTTAAACTGGTTTCTCCCTACTAGCTGTAAGGTACTAATGGGCACATCAAATTAAATATATCCAAAATCAAATTCCATATCTTTCCTCCCTGCCAATGAAAGTTCCACCTACAGTCTTTTTCTATTTCAATTAATGTTCAATTAATAGTAACCCTTTCTCACTCCCTAAATCATCCTGTCCATTAACAAATTCTTTTGGATTTACCTTCTCTCTCTCTCTCTCTATACATATATATATATATAGATCTATAGATCTATATATAGATCTATAGATCTATACATATATCTCTCTATATATATATGGAGTATATATATATATACTCTATTTATATATGTGTATGTGTGTGTGTGTGTATATATATATTCTATATTTAAAATGCAATAGCTTCTCTACTTACAACTTCCACTACTATAACCATGTCTTAATTTGTTTGAGCTGCTGCAACAAAATACCATAAACTGGATGGTGTATAAACAACAGAAACTTATTTCTTACAGTTCTGGAGGCTGGGAATTCCAAGGTCAAGCCACCAGAAGATTCAGTCTCTGGTAAAGGCCCACTTTCTTTTTCATAGTAGCACCTTCTTGCTGTGTCTTCACATGGTAGAAGGGGTGAGCTAGCTCTCTGAGATTTCTTTTATAAGGACATTATTTTTATTCATAAGGACTCCTTCTTCATGGTTTAATCACCTCCGAAAGGCCCCACCTCCTAATATCATCACATTGGTGATTAAGTTATAATGTATACATTTGGGAGGCACAAACGCTCAGACCATAGCACATCATGATGCAAGAGACCATCCTTCTTGATTGACTTATAACCTATTAGCTGATCTATCTACTCTCACCAGTGCCCAATCCCCACCTCTGCCTACACGTACAGTCTAGTATTCACAGGGCAAAAAAAGAGATCCAATTACATCTAAGTCAGATCTTACCATTAAAATGGCTCTCAATCTCACTTAGAGTGTAAATAGATATCCTTACAATGACCTAAAAACTAGAAAAATCTCCTTCCTTACTCCTCTGACATCATGTTCAACTACTCTTTTCCTTTATTCTATTTCTTCTAGCTACAGCCTTCCTTGATGTTCTTCAATATCAGTCTCTTTCTCAATTTTAAGCCTTTGCCTTTGCATAGAAGACTTTTGAGCGTACATATGTATGAGAGAGGAAGAAGTGTCTATTGGAAATGGTTAACCTTTGAGATTGACAACTTTTATAAAATCTAGAGGGGAATAAGGCATACTATATACATAGGAAATAAGAACCTGGTCCTCTTAATTTCTTAGATTTTCAAAATACTAATATTTATGTAGACATGGCTGCTTTTGTTAGATGAATGAATCAGTATGCTTTAGAAAGAATGTCCTAAGTGTTATTAGGAATCTACAGAGTTGGTCCCCCTTAATTAGGAAAATGATGCAGGAGCATCATGAGATAGCATGTTGTATCTTCTTCAGGCTTTTTTTTTTTTTTTGCATTTTTCATCAAACACAATCCAGAATGAAATTAAATATACAAAACAAATCAAGAATCAATCTTCATTTAAAATAAGTAAAAAGAACTGTAAGTTCTGAAGATAAATGCTTGTGGGAGACAATTCAACTTATTTAATATAAGGAATATCTCTCATATGTCAAATAGGTACTTTTTTTCAAGAGATAGTTTAAAAAGTAAAAAGTAATTTAAAATTTCCTTTTGTATGGAATTCTCTATTTAAGACATTAAAAATATTAAAACCTGGAGCTGAAAAATTGAACTATGTATGGTACGATTTGCATTTTCAAAGAAGCCTCTGTCTCACTAGTGGTTGTTAATAAACCCCAGTCACAGTAAAATAGAAGCTGCCATTTGTTCCATGCTGTTAAAAACAAATTTGTGCAGTATATTTGGAAGTGTATTTTCTTAATAATTCCTATTTTACAGTGCATGGCCTCCTACTGCATGAGGCAAATGATGATAATGGCAATCATCAAAGTTATAATACTTCAAGTCCTATTAAAGTTGACTCCAGATAAAAGAAAACACTGCGCTATTGGTTGGCATATGATTACATTTTTTTTCTATTTTGCTTTGGAGTTTTTATTCTTGTGGTTTACTCAGTATAAGGTTGTTAAGCCAATCTCCACAGCTTTAAATATTATGAGACTATGTTTTACTTTTACAAATGTAGATCAAAAGAGGTATAGGTTAGCATAAAACACATGAAGGTCAAAAGAAAATTTTAGTTGGAACTAAAAGACTTAACAAAACCTGGGGCCTAAGCTTAACCCAGTCTGTGTTAAAACTACTATTTAGATATGATTTGAATATATTACTTATACATTTTAGTAGATGAATAATGATGTCTTTTGCATATACTTAAAAACAATAGTAGCCTACTTTTTCAAAAACTGCCAATTTGAACAACTAAGGAACACAGAATTTTATTTTAACTGAGTTATAAACAAAGGTTTTAGATAACTGCTGATTGGTTTATTTAAAAATAATTTACTTAAAACTAGATTTATAAAATCTTCTGAAGGAAACCACAACAAAAAGCAAACTTCGGATTCTTTCCAAGGAATTAATGTTTTATTTTGCTACAGAGCTTTGCTTTCTTCAAATCCGGAAGAATATTTGTTTCCTCTGGTTATAGTTTCTTGAAGCAGAAGTAATGTATTCTTGCATACACAGTTAGTTATTTATGATGTTTTACATACCTATTAGGGTAATGCTAGCTTATTTGTAAAAAAGAAAAACAGTCTGAACTAATAGAGAGTGGTGGGATTCTATTCTCACTGGACATGATCAAGAATCATTATTAGCTGCCTAGTCTTTTGTAAGATCAATACAGACTTATGGTACTTAGTCAATATTTTCTCATAATATTTTCCATTTAATTAAGCTGAAGGATAAATTATTGATGTTTTTCTCCTATTGTTTAAAGTTTCTCCTTGAAACATCATTTTTACGTTTTGCACTTAGAAATGAAGAAAATATTTATGGGAATCATTAATTTAATCTGGTGTGCATTTATAAGCCATGGATAAAGATCAACTATCCCCTAATATCTATAGCAGAAGGGAAATTATCATATTCATTAATTGTATTTCTCCTTCCATTTATATTCCCAAACTAATTATACTAATTTGACTTAATTATGCATATTATATTCATTTGTGCCAGCAACAGGACAAAAAGACCTATTTAAATATAATAGCATAGATATATATTTAAATATAATACTGCAGATATTATATATGTAAGAAGCAAAACCAATAGAAGATATATATATTTTTATATTTGTATAATATATACAATATATAATATATATAAAGTATATATAAAATATACCATATATATATATATAAGCTTCAGATTCTTTCTCAATAAATTTGAGTAAGTTCTAAGATTTGTTATAGGAAGTGGCTTACATGATTTTGGGGCTACCTTAGAAAGTTCAAAATCCATAAGTCAGGGAGACAGTGAAGGCAAGCTAGATCTCACCTGCATGGGCCACAGACAGAATTTATGTTCTCATTCTTTCTCTCACTTTGTCTCTCATTCTTAATCACTTTCCCTGTCTTTCTCTCTCTCTTTTGATCTCTGCAAAGCCTCGTCCTTGTTTTTAAGGCCTTCCAATGGAATTAATCAGGCCCACCCAGAGTATCCAGAGCAATCTCCTTTACTTAAATTCAACTGATGAGGGACTTTACATTAGGAAAACGACTTCACAGCAGCATCTAAATTAATGTTTTATTGAGTAAATGGGAAATGTAGCTGAAACAAGGTGAAATGTTAAAATATATATAAAAATCTATTACCATGTTAAAATAGCACCATAATTTAGGCTTTTTTAAATGCAAAATATTTCACAAAGCACCCAGAGAATACATTCCTTCCTACCCCGAGTCTCAGTACAAATAACTCCTCCAACAAAGGAAGAAAGCAAATATAGTTAAAGGATTCAATGATAAAACATTATGTAAGAAATAGCATATCAAAATGCACAAAGGAGAATTTTATTTCCAGCAGTGATAACTCAGGTTGATTCAGAAAAAACACTCTGCAGGAAAACAATTAGAAAAGCTGTACAAAAATATTTTTAATACATTGTAAGGTATGAATGAGCTAATAAAGCAGCAAGAATATGAAGATCCAATATTCAGAAGCAAAGGGAAAAAAATGAATGGTAAACAGGGCATTTCACTTTACTTTTCCTCTCAATGCATTAATCAACCATTACCAGATTTTGGGAGCTGAAAACCCATCTTAATTTATATCAGTTTCATAAAGCTGGGAAAGCCAACTGGAATTCAAGACTCAGCAAAAAGAAGAGTCTCTTTTAACCACCCCAGGCTTTCATTGTATGCATTTGAGGGCTACACTTTAAATTAAAGGAATAACTTGATACAGAAAAGACCATTCAAAAGATTAAAGCCAGCTGCTAATCAGATCAATCACTAATTGTATAGATGTGACATGCCCATATTCTGATTGGAAGAAAGAAGCTAACATAAATCCTCTTTGAGGGAGGATTACAATTCTGAATCTTCAAATATCTCTACAATATTTAATACAAAATGTCTGGTATGTAATAAAAAGAACATATATACTGGGAGATAACACCAGGCAACCAATATCAATACAAAACTATATGACAGAAATAATGTAAATGATCTATAGATGTTGAGATTACTGGACACAAACATTAAAATAACTGTTAACAATATGAGTGTATTAGTCAGGGTTTTCTAGAGGGACAGAACTAATAGGATGGAGAGTTTATTAAGTATTAACATACATGATCACCAGGTCCCACAATAGGCTGTCTGCAAGCTGAGGAGCAAGGACAGCCAGTCCAACTCCCAAAACTGAAGAACTTGGAGTCCATTTTCGAGGGCAGGAAGCATCCAGCATGGCAGAAAGATGTAGTCTGAGAGGCTACGCCAGTCTCTCATTTTCACATTTTTCTGCCTGCTTTATATTTGCTGGCAGCTGATTAGATGGTGCCCACCTGATTAAGGATGGGTCTGCCTTTCCCAGCCCACTAACTCAAATGTTAATCTCTTTTGGCAACACCCTCATAGATACATCTATGGATCAATATTTTGTATCCTTAAATACAATCAAGTTGACATTCAGTATTAACCATCATAAGTCCACCCCTTGTCAACCTGAACCCATACACATCTCCTGAGATCATACATGATCTTCAAATAAAGACAATAATAATGTCATAATTATGCCTAACATAATACAACTATCCTTTGTGCAATGAGAAATGCACCAATCCCCAACCCAAATACTATACATAAAGTTAACAATACTTAAATGTTGATATGAAGTCAATAAATCTTGTGTCACATGATAAAGGAAAAAGTAAATAAAATGAAGATATTTTCTTAGTACAAGTGGATACATGCACAAACATGTTTTTAACAAAAGAAGGAGGAAATACTCATGACAATTACAGTCCCCGTTTCTGCAGCTGGTCACATGGTTGTAGCTGGTATTGATGACTACCTTCTTCTACTACCCTTTCTGTATTCCCTTTGCATTCAGCAAACACCTCAGCTGGTTGTGGTTTTATTCTGGGTAGAGTGACCCAAACCTTCATTCCTGGAGGGTCTAGGCCATTTGTAGTCCTGTCTGGATTGGGCTGTTATAGTTTCCCATTGACCTTAATCACAGGGCATGGTAATACTAAGCGATGCCCTAATGGATCTCCTGTATTCCACGCATACTCTTCCTTACCTCCGTTGTGAAGTAGTAGACTGATTTCATCTCGATAGTCTGGGTCAATCACCCCAGCCAACACTGTAACTCCGTTCTTAGCCTGTTAACTTAAAAGGTAGGAGGTGCCCAAAGTGTCCAGTTGGCAATCTTAACTTCCAGTTTAGTGGAATTGTTGTTGTGTCTCCTGGTGGCAGAGTTCCTCCCCCTGGAACTAAGAACTGTAGGCCAGCAGAACGTAATGTCACAGGAACGGGAAGCAAAAGTTTTTCCAGTGGTTAGGAGTGATGGTGAGTGGTGCCATTTCCACTTCCACTTCTTGAATCCTGGACCTGTGTATCCTAGCTATAGGAGAAACAGCACCATATATTGGATGCTGATTCAGAGCATACATGACTTTCTGGAGAACTTTTCACCAGCCCAGCTAAGTATTGTTGCCTAGTTGGCATTGTAATTGTGACTTCAAAAGGCCATTCTACCATTCTAACCATACAGCTTCTTCAGTATGATGGGCAACATGGTAAGATCAGTGAATTCCATGAGCATAAGCCCACTGCCATGCTTTTTTTAAAAAAAAAAAAAATTATACTTTAAGTTCTGGGATACATGTGCAGAACGTGCAGTTTTGTTACATAGGTATACACATGCCATGGTGGTTTGCTGCACCCATCAACTCGACATCTACTTTAGGTATTTCTCCTAAGGCTATCCCACCCCTAGCCCCCGACCCCCTGACAGGCCCCGGTGTGTGATGGTCCCCTCCCTGCATCCATGTGTTCTCATTGTTGAACTCCCACTTATGAGTGAGAACATGCGGTGTTTGGTTTTCTGTTCCTGTGTTAGTTTGCTGAGAATGATGGTTTCCAACTTCATCCATGTCCCTGCAAAGGACATGAACTCATCCTTTTTTATAGATGCATAGTATTCCATGGTGTAGGAGTCCCTATTTAATAAATGGTGTTGAGAAAACTGGCTAGCCATAGGCAGAAAACTGAAACTGCACCCCTTCCTTACACCTTATACAAAAACTAACTCAAGATAGATTAAAGACTTAAACGTAAGACCTAAAACCATAAAAACCGTAGAAGAAAACCTAGGCAATACCATTCAGGACATAGGCATGGGCAAAGACTTCATGACTAAAACACCAAAAGCAATGCAACAAAAGCCACAATTAACAAATGGGATATAATTAGACTAAAGAGCTTCTACACAGCAAAAGAAACTATCATCAGAGTGAACAGGCAACCCACAGAATGGGAGAAAATATTTTCAATCTATTAATCTGACAAAGGGCTAATATCCATAATCTAGAAAAAACTTACACGAATTTACAAGAAAAAAACAAACAACCCCATCAAAAAGTGGGTGAAGTATATGAACAGATACTTCTCAAAAGAAGACATTTAAGCAGCCAACAAACATATCAAGAAAAGCTCATCATCACTAGTCATTAGAGAAATGCAAATCAAAACCACAATGAGATACCATCTCACACCAGTTAGAATGGCAATCGTTAAAAAGTCAGGAAACAACAGGTGCTGGAGAGGATGCGGAGAAATAGGAATGCTTTTACACTGTTGGTGAGAGTGTAAATTAGTTCAACCATTGTGGAAGACAGTGTGGCGATTCCTGAGGTATCTACAACCAGAAATACCATTTGACTCAGCAATCCCATTACTGGATATATACCCAAAGGATTACAAATCATTCTACTATAAAGACACATGCACACATATGTTTATTGCAGCACTGTTCACAATAGAAAAGATTTGGAACCAACCCAAATGCCCATCACAGATAGACTGGATAAAGAAAATGCCGTGTTCTTTAGCCATAAAGTGAGTGACTTGGTCAGAGGCAATGTTGTGTGGAATACCATGACAATGAATAAGACATTCCATGAGTCCATGGATGATAATCTTGGCAGGACCATTGCATGCAGGATACAGAAACTCATATCCAGTAAGTGTCTACTCCAGTGAGGACAAACGTCTGCCCTCTCCATGATAAAAGAGATCCAATAAAACCAACCTGCCACCAGGTAGCTGGGTGATCACCCCAAGGAATGGTGCCATATCTAGTGCTCGGTGTTAGTCTCTGTGGCTGGAAAATTGGGCACTCAGCAGTGGCTGCAGAGAGGTCAGCCTTGGTGAGTGGAAGTCCATGTTGCTGAGCCCATGCATAACCTCCATCGCTGCCACCATTGCCACTTTCTTCAAGGGTCCATTGGGTGATGACAGGGGTGGATGGGGAAAGAGGCTGAGTGCTGTCCACAGAATGGGTCATCCTATCCACTTGATTATTAAAATCCTCTTCTGCTAAGGTCACCTGTTGGTGAGCAGGCACATGGGATACAAATATCAATTTCTTTGTCACCAATTTTCCACTTTTGAGTGGTGCCTGCGTATCGTGCAGAACCATCTGTGAACCCAGCCCTAGTCTTCTCTTTCCCTGTCATCTGATAATAGGGAACGTCCCATGAGGTTATCAGTGCAGACTGGTAAAGACAAGGCAGGGTGGCAGAAGTGGAGAACATGGGCTTTTGAGACACTTCCTCATGTAACGTACTTGTGCCTTCAGGACATGCTCAAGCCTGATCATGGATACACCACTTCCATTTGATAATGGAAAACACTGCTATGCACGACCAACTTTATGGCTAGATGAGTCAGAAAGCACCCAGTTCATGATAGGCTGTTCAGGTTGCATGGTGACTTAATGACACATAGTCAAACATTTAGTTTCCACCAAAGCTCAGTAACAGGCCAAGAGCTGTCTCTCAAAAGGAGAGCAGTTATGTGCAAAAGATGGCAGAGCCTTGCTCCAAAATGTTAGAGGCCTCCACTGTGATTCACCTATGTTGGCCTGCCAAAGGCTCCAAAGATTATCCCTGTCTGCCACTGACACCTCAAGCACCATTGGATCTGTTGGGTCATATGGCCCAAGTGGCAGAGCAGCTTGCACAGCAGCCTGGACCTGTTGCAGAGCCTTCTCCTGTTCTGGACCCCACTCAAAAATGGCAGCCTTTAGGGTCACTTGATAAATGGGCTGGAGTAACACACGCAAATGAGGAATGTGTTGCCTCCAGAATCCAAATAGGCCGACTAGGCATTGTGCCTCTTTCTTGTTTGTAGGAGGGGCCAAATGCAGCAACTTACCCTTTATCTTAGAAGGAATATCTCGACAGGTCACAAAACAATGGATCCCTAGAAATTTTACTGAGGTAGAAGGTCCCTGAATTTTAGTCAGATTTATTTCCCAGCCTCTGACATGCAAATGTCTCACCTATAAGTCCAGTGTGTTTGCTATTTCTTGCTCACTGTATCCAATCAGCATAATGTCATCAATGTAATGGACCAGTTTGATACCTTGTAGAAGCAAAAAGCAATCAAGATCTCTCCAAATAAAATTATAACATAAAACCAAGAGTTGATATACCCTTGTGGTAGGACAGTAATGGTATATTGCTGGCCTTGCCAGCTGAAGGCAAATTGCTCTGGTTGGCCTTATGGACAGGAATGGAGAAAAAGGCATTTTCCAAGTTAATGGCTGCATAACAGGTACTAGGAGATGTGTTAATTTGCTCAAGCAATGAAACCACATCTGGTACAGCAGCTGCAATTGGAGTCACCACTTGGTCAAGCTTATGATAATCCACTGTTATTGTCCAAGATCCATCTGTCTTCCAAACAGGCCAAATGGGAGAGTTGAATGGGGATGTGGTGGGAATCACCACCCCTGTGTCTTTCGAGTCCTTGATGGTGGCACTGATCTCCGCAATTCCTCCATGGATGTGACATTGCTTTGATTTACTATTTTTCTAGGTAGAGGAAGCTCTGATGGCTTCCATTTGGCCTTTCTCACCAGAGTGGCCCTCACCCTACCAGTCAGGGAGCCAATGGGGGAGTTCTGCCAGCTGCTAAGTATTTCTATGCCAATTATGCATTCTGGCACTGGGGAAATGACCATAAGAGGAGTCTGGGGACCCACTGGATCCACTGTAAGTCAGACCTGAGCTAAAACTCCAATAACTACCTGATATCCGTAAACCCCTACTTTAAGTGGAGGACCACAATGATGTCTTGGGTCCCCTGCTAACAACGTCATTTCAGAGCCAATGTCCAGCAGTCCCTGAAATATCTGATTATTTTACTTTCCCCAGTACACAGTTACCCTGGTAAAAGGCCAGAGGTCTTTTTTGGTGAAAGATGGGAGAAAGATTCACTGCATAAATTTTTGTTAATGTAGTGGGGTCCTTCCTCTAGGGGAACCGACCTCCCTTTCATTCAAGGGGTTCTGGTCTGGGTATGTAAACTGGCTCAAGTCTGGAAATTGATTGAGGGGCTGTGATTCTCTGTTTTTATAACTCAAATACAAATTAGTCTTTTGTCCATTCGACATAGAAGTTCTCTGCTTGTATAAATTAAGTAGAAATGCAATAGGCTTCCTATCAATTTTACTTCTAGGAACATAGTGATTAATTAGCCAATGCCAGAGCTCTACACAAGTCAGACTATTCTGATAGCCACTTTGCATCTACTGTTCATTACAGTAGCTACGCCCACAATGCCTTTGACTGTTGAGTGCTGTCACTTTGCCCCTGCAACCTTGGGAACCAAGTATTTCCACTGTATTTACATTTAGATCTGACATAAGGAGAAGAACCATTACAGGGATCTTCAAAGATGCAGGTGCTGCCCTCACCGATCTATTTCACAAGGCATTCATCAAGGGTATGTCTTCCGGAACCTCTCAGCTGAGATGAGTTGATCTAAAGTGACAAATCCACTACACCAACCCAATTTCCCTAAGCCTTTGGATCCCTTCCTCTACATTAAACCAAGGCAGATCAGGCATTTCCAGCTCACTCACAGTGGGCCATCTTTTAATCCATATTTCAGCTAACCAAGCAAATAAACTGTGAGAAACTTTTTTAACTCCCTGAATTGCAACATTAAAAATGAGTCCCTACTTAGTGGGCCCAAATCCATGAATTCAGCCTTATCCAACTCTATGTTCCTTCCAACATTATCCTATACCTTTAATAATCATTCCCATGCCTGTTCTCTAGATTTCTGTTTATATAAATTAGAGAAATCAAACAGTTCTTTTTGAGTGTAGCACACCTCCTCATGGGCCACACACTCAACCTCACCTCTCGGTGAGGACTTAGTCTAGTTATAGGTCTAGAAGCAAACAGAGTTGTTGGGGGTGGCGCCTGAGGAGAATCAACATTATCTTGCCTGGCAACTGCCACAAGGGAGGCCATCATTGTTGCCTCAGGCAGCGCAGGGTTTATCTCCTCAGACAAAGGTTGAAAGGCTGATGGCAGCATGGGTTGGGGAGGGGATGTTGCCACTACTGGGGATGGGAAAGTTTTTTCTTCTGGCAAGAAAGGTTCATCAGAGTTTAAAAACTCAGTGTCCCCAACTTCATCAGGGTGCTCCCACACATTACCATTCCAAGTTGCAGGGTCCTATTGTTTTTCAATCAATGCCCTCTCTTTAACAATAGACACATGGTGAGGCTGTGCATGTATCTTTCACTGCAGGTCAGCCGCTGGCAATGATAACAGCTTGTGTCTGTTTTTCCACAATTTCAGCCATTTCTCTACAGGAGATAAGACTCTCACTCAGGGCAGTCTTAGCAGATTTGAGACTCAGTATCTGCTTCTGAAGCTGGGAGACAGAATTCCTGAGTTCATTATTTTCTTTCATCATTTTGTCCACTGAACTTAGGGGCAATCATCCAGCTTCATTACATTTTTTGGTTCTCCACATGTGATCAAAGTTATTACCTATATAGTCACTAAACTCCTTGTCTCTCATGAGCAAATCAGGAGTGTCAAATGCATTTATTTTGCATAACTCTCTAAACAGTTCATGCCAAGGACTATCAGTGTTCTCCATACTATTGGAAGTAGATGCCTTAGAATTTTTGGGTATAATCATATTAAGCAGCCAACTCCAGAAGCCCCAAAACCAACTAAAGAATTGCATCTTTAGTATTCTGTTCCTTTAGAAACACTCCTGTTACCAAAATCTGTATTAGTCAGGGTTCTCTAGAGGGAAAGAGCTATATATGTATAAATATATATATAAATCTACATATATAAATATATATATAAATATATATAATGAATATACATATATAAATATATATATCTATATATAAATATATATCAATATATATCTATATATCAATATATATCAATATATATCAATATATATCAATATATATCTATATATCAACATATATATAAATATATAAATATATATGAATATATATAAATATATATGAATATATATAAAAATATATATAAATATATATGAATATATATAAAAATATATATAAATATATATAAATATATATGAATATATATAAAAATATATATAAATATATATAAATATATATAAATATATCAATATATAAATATGTAAATATATAAATATGTATAAATATATATAAATATATGTAAATATAAATAAATAAATATATAAATATATATAAATACATATAAAAATATAAATGTATATAAATACATATAAAAATATAAATATATATAAATACATATAAAAATATAAACATATAAATACATATAAAAATAAAAATATATATAAATACATATAAAAATAAAAATTATATATATAAATACATTCAAAAATAAAAATATATATAAATACATATAAAAATATAAATATATGTAAATACATATAAAAATATATATGAATATATATAAAAATCTATAAATATATAAATATATATAAAAATCTATAAATATATATAAAAATCTATATAAATCTATATATATATATAAAAATCTATATAATATATATAGAAATATATGGAAATATATATAGAAATATATAGAAATATATAGAAATATATATAGAAATATATAGAAATATATAGAAATATATGTATAAATCTATAGAAATATATAGAAATATATATAGAAATATATAAATATATATAGAAATAAATCTATAGAAATATATATAAATATATATAGAAATATATATAGATATATGTAGATATATATAGAAATATATATAGATATATGTAGATATATATAGAAATATATATAGATATATGTAGATATATATAGAAATATATAGATATATGTAGATATATATAGAAATATATATAGATATATGTAGATATATATAGAAATATATATAGATATATGTAGATATATATAGAAATATATATAGATATATGTAGATATATATAGAAATATATATAGATATATGTAGATATATATAGATATATAAATATATATAGATATATATAAATATATATATAGATATATAGATATATACAGATATATAGAGATATATAAATATATATAGATATATATATCGATATATATGGATATATAAATATATATATAAATATATAAATATATATAAATATGTATAAATATATATAACTATATATAACTATATATAACTATATATAATATATATAACTATATATAACTATATATCAATATATAAATATATATAGAAATATATAGAAATATATATAGAAATATATATAAATATATATAGAAATATATATATCTATATATCAATATATATAAATATATATAAATATACATATGAATATATATAAATATATATAAATATATGTATGAATATATAAATATATAAATATATATATGAATATATATAAATATATAAATATATATAAATATATATAAATATATATAGAAGTAGATATAAATATATATAAATATATATAAATATATATAAATATATATAGAAGTAGATATAAATATATAAATACATATATAAATATATACAAATACATATATATAAATATATACATATAAAAATATAAATATAAAAATATATATAGATATATAAGTATATATAAACATAGAAATATATAAATATATAAATATATAAATATATAAATATATAAATATATATATAAATATATATAAATATAGAAATATATATAAATATAGAAATATATAAAGATATATAAATATATATAAATATAGAAATATATAAAGATATATAAATATATATAAATATATAAATATATAAATATATATAAATATATATAAATATATAAATATATAAATATATAAAAATATAAATATATATAAATATATATAAATATATAAATATATATGAATATATAAATATATACAAATATATAAACATATAAATATATAAATATATAAACATATAAATATATATAAATATATAAACATAAATATATATAAATATATGAATATATATATAAATATATAAACATATAAATATATAAATATATAAACATATAAATATATATAAATATATAAATATATAGAAATATATAGAAATATATAGAAATATATAAATATATATATAAATATATGTAAATATATAAATATATATAGAAATATATATAAATATATATATATGATTCAGCCTTATCCAGCTCTATGTTCTTTCCAACATTATCCCATACCATATATATATGTGTGTATATACATATATACACACACACACACATACCTTTACATATATATAGAGATCTATATAAATATAGAACATATATATATAAAGGGAATATATATATAAAAATAGAAGATAGATAGATAAGTAGATATATACACAAATAGGATATATTATATATATATATGGGAGTTGATTACGTATTAACTTACATGATCACAAGGTCCCACCATAGGCTGTCTGCAAGCTAAGGAGCAAGGAGAGCCAGTTCAAGTCCCAAAGATGAAGAACTTGCAGTCTGATATTTGAGGGCAGGAAGCATCCAGCATGGGAGAAAGATGTAAGCTGGGAGGCTAGGCCAGTCTCTCCTTTTCATGTTTTTCTGCCTGCTTTATATTCACTGGCAGCTGATGAGATGGTACCCACCCAACTAAGGGTGAGTCTGCCTTTCCCAGACCACTGACTCAAATGTTAATCTCCTTTGGCAACACCCTCACAGACACACCTAGGATTAATACTTTGTATTCATTAATCTAATCAAGTTGACACTCAGTATTAACCATCACAATGAGTAAGATGAGAATTTTGGCCTAGAACAAGAATTTGTAAATAAAAAGCATATGGAGTCTTCCAGTTTCTGATTGAGCATCAAAGCTGAACACACCGAAATAAAAAAAAAAAACACTCTTTTTAGGCATATAAGAGAGGTAAGACCACATGACAAACCACTGTCCCCAAAATTGGACAGACATATGGGCATATATGAGGAATCATGACATACAAAGCAGAAACCTCTGTGGGAACAGGATAGAAAAACCTGAACTGTAATTCAATAATTAATGGAGGCCTAATGTGGGCAAATCTGACAGTTAAAACCTCTAAGACAGCCCAGTCTAAGGTGGAGCCCCACATTTTTGTGAGTTTTTCTCCCAGGAGCTCTACCAGGTCACTGCAGTAAATATCAGGAAACAACAACAACAACAACAACAAACAAACAAACAAAAAAAAACACTTCCTTGTGCTCCTTTCAAGAGGAGAGGAAAATGAACGATTTTGAAATATACCACAGTGTTCTGTTATTCTTAAAAAGGTTTGCCTTCAGCATGAACTATTTAAAAGAGCTTAAAATGCTAGAGTTTTATCAGAACATAACCAACCTGGGGAAAGTGTAATACCCAACTCAAACCCCCTCTAGCCATCCTATTCCACCTAAGGCTGAGAAGAACTGGTGAAATTTAGAGTCCAAGTTTACCCCAAAACTGAAACTTAATCATAGGACTCCAGAGTGGTTCCTTTTCCCTCACTCCTTACCACTACTTTACAAAAAGCTTATTTACAGAAGTTCATTTGTATTATTATTCATTTTATTATTGTTTTTATTAGAAACAGGTTATCACAATGTTGCCCAAGCTGCTCTCAAACTCCTAGGTTCAAGTGATTCTCCTGTCTTGACATTCTGAAGTGCTGGGATTACAGACATCAGCCACCATGACTGGCCAGTAGTTCATTTTACCCAGTACATCATGAACCATATTTTAACAAAAAATTACAAAGCATACTAAAATGTAAAAACAAAACAAGCAAAAAAAAAAAAAAAACAGTTTGAAAAAATGGAAGCCATCAAGACCAGAGTCAGATATGGCAGTGCTGTCATGTGAATAAGCCCTCATGAATGGGATTAGTGCCCTTATATAAGAGGTTTCAGAGAACATAACCAAGGTGGGGGAAGAATATCCTCTACCTCTTTCATCATGTGAGGTTAAGACAAGAAGATGGCCATGTATAAAACCAAGAAAGGGGCCTTTATCATTCACTGCATCTGCCAGCACCTTGATCATGGACGTCTAAGCCCCTAGAGCTGTAAGAAATAAATGTCTGTAGTTTAAAAGGTATCAGTTTATGGTATTTTCTTATAGCAGTCCAAGTAGACTAAGATAATTAGGAATGTTGAGAAAGTTGAAAGGTTCAACCCAGGAACTTATAATAATCTACCATTAATATGGTAAAAGATTTAATGAAAAAGGTAGACAACACATAAGACCAGATGGATATGTAAGCAAAGAGATGGAAATTTTAAGGAATAGCTAAAAAAAAAAGATAGAGATTACGATTAAAAAAACACTGCAATGAAAAGAAATAGTGCATTTGATGGGCTCATTAATAGACTGAACATGGCTGGGAAAAAAATTCTGAGCTTAAGGATTTTACAATTAATACCTTCCAAATTGAAAATCCAGAGGAATAAAAAAGACTGAAAAAAAAAACAGAACAGAATATTCAGGGATTGTGGAACAATTTTAATTGTAACAGATGTAATATGTACAGATGTAATATGTACATGTAACAGATGTAATATGAGAACACCAAAGGGAAAATAGATAGAGTATATTTTTTTTAAAAAAATTCCCAAGAACTCATTAAAACTGAGTAAAGAAGTGAACATACAGATTCAAAAAGTTCAACTGAAATAAATCAAGAGAGAACCATAGCAAAACATATTATAATTAACATATCTAAAATAAAAGATAAAGAAACAACTGCACAAGCAGCAAGAAAAAAGTGATTTAACACATATAAGGGAGCTTCTGTTACATTATCAGTGGATTTCTCAGGAGAAATATTGCAGTCCAGAAGGGTGATAATATATTCAAAGTGCTGAAGGAAAAATAAAACTCTCAACAAAGAATTTTGTATTTGACCAAACTATCCTAAAATGAGAAATTAAGACATTGTTAGATAAGCAAAAGCTAAGGGAGTTCATCACCACTAGACGTGTTCTACACACACACACACACACACACACACACACACTCACACACACACACAAAATGCTAAAAGGTATCTTTCAAGTGGAAATGAAAGTAAATTGACAGCAACATAAAGCTGTTCAAAAAACTGTTTACCTCCAGTAAAGGTTAATATGTGGATAAATATAATAAAACATACTACTGTAATTTTGGTATATAGAATGTAAATGCCAAAAGCAAAAATAACAATAAATCTATGTCCATGACTGTACAATATATAAAGATATAAGTTGTGACAACAACAACATAAACTGAGGGTGTGGGTGAGGTTGTAAAGAGTAGACTTTTTATATTGAATTGAAGTTAAGTTCTTGCCAATTTAAAATAGAATGCTATAATTTTAAGATGCTTTTTGCCATTTTATAGTAACCATGATGCAATTATTTATACAATATATACAGAAGGAAATGAGAAGAGAATCAAATCACATAAGGAAAAAAATTTTACAAACACAATGGAAATCAATAATATTGGATAGGAGAAACAAAAAGGCTACAAATACAGAAAACAATTAACAAAATTACAACGGTAACTTCTTCCTTATAGAGAAATACTTCACAAATAAACAGATTAAACTCCCTAATCAAAAGACAGATTGGCTGAGTGGATTAGAAAATAAGATCCAACTATACGTTGTGAACAAGAGACACACTTTAGATCAAGGACACATAGGTTGAACGTGAAATAAGGAAAAAAGATGTTCCATGAAAATGGTAAACAAGAAAAAGCAGGAATAGCTATTCGAATAGTAGACAAATAGACCAATCAAAAATGGTTACAAGAGACAAAGAAAGACATTATACAATGCTAAAAGGGTCAATTAACAAAGATATAATAGTTATCCAAAGTTCAGAGCTTCAAATGTATGAAGCAATTTTTTTTTAGAATTGAAGTGAGAAATAAACAAAAGCATAAAAACAGAATTCAATACCTCACTTTCCAAAAGAGATAGAAAAAAAAAGTGCAGCTCACTGCCAGTACTTATTTAATTTTACATGAACACACTTTCAGGCTGAAGCAAATGTGACTGATTTTTACTGTGAGAATAAAATATAAAAAACTGTTCTTGGATTTATTTCCAAACAGAACTAACATCAGAATCATCTGAATCATCAGAATTGCCTATTTTGGAAAAATCAGATTCATTAAATGAATCTTTGTCCAACAACTGTTCAAGAAAGATGTTAACATCATGTGTAGAAATATTATGTTTTGGAGCATTTGACATTTTTAGCAATCAAGAATTAGTTTATTTTGTAAATGAAAATACCACTACTAAAAACAGAATGCTATAAATAGAATGATGTATTTTGTCTCCAAAGTTGTTATACTAGAGTGCTGAAAAAATAATAATAAAAGTAATATATTTTATGACAAAGTTATCCAAGGGTAAATGCTGCAGCCACAGACGCTGCTGAGGAGTATTCTCAGGGAAAAGAGAAAATGGGTTAAATCATGTGAAGTATTTTTTTATCGGAATGTGATAAAAATAGAAATGATTAGCACAAGAAAATGTAGAAAATCCACAAATATGGAGAAATTAACAAGACAATTTTCAACAATCAATGAATCTAAAAAGAAGTCAGAAGGGAAATCAGACAATATTTTGAGACTAACAAAAATGAAAACACAACATATCTAAACTTTGGGAAACAGTGCTAATTGGGAGATTTATAACTGTAAATTTATACATTAAAAAGAATCCCAAATCAACAACCTAACTTTATACCTCAAGAAGCTACAGAAAGAACAAACTAAACACAAAGTTAATAGAGGAAAGAGAATAATAAATATTAGAGCAGAGATAAACAAAATAGAGAATAGAAAAACAATAGAAAAATCAATGACTTCAGAGGGAAGTCACCGAAAGTGGATGGAGGTAAGACACAGAAGCTGGGCTGAAGCGGGAGAAAGTTGAAAACCCTACATGGGGCTACTGTGCATCTGGACTCATTTCTGGCTCCCAACAGCTTCAGGAGAATGGGTGAGTTGAACCGGCAAAAAATAACCTGTTCTCGCCACAGGCCACTGGAACCTCCGCAGGACAAGACCTGTCCACCTCCAGTTGAGTTCTACCCTTTACTCAAATTTGTAGTAAGAGCTACTTAGAGAACTGATAGGGGAAGCAAGCCAGTTGATGTGGAAACCAGGGGAGTGGCTGTAGTGGAGCCCAGCCAAGGACAGCCATTGCCCTAGGCTCAACTTGCTCCCATAGGAGACTTTAGCTCTAGAGGAACTGTTGGTCCTGAACTCTGCAGGGTTATCTTCCCCATCAGATGGGGCCAGTCTGACCGGAGTACCCCTTGGTCTGCTAGCCTCTCCTGAGGCCCCAGCCTGACCACACCGTCTTGCAAGGCAGCCTCAGGTGCCTACATTATAGCCTCTGTGCTGGTGGACCACCTGAATGGCAGAGTTCCAGCAGGGTGGCCCCCATGGCTACGCACCAGCCAGTACATTTCCTCCACAAATTGCAGCTTCTCCGTGGCCCATGACAACTCCCCACATCACTTTGCTGGCAAGTGTCTGTGTGGGCTGGTGTTGTTTTCCTTGCCCTGCCAGCACAGGAGTATGCATGCACCCGGCCCTACTGCTGTGGTGGGAGCATATTCCACCTCCCATCCTCCCACTGATTACCAATGCAGAGGGTGCACTGGTGAACACAGAGCCAGCCAGACTCAACCCCACCAGCACCCCACCCTTGTGCCAACACTGCCATGGGAGTGAAACTAGATGTGGAGAATAGCAGCCCTAAGTAACCACTCCTGCTTGTGGTGCACAGAGAAGACACAAAGACCTGCACCCACCAGCACCCCATCCCCGAACCAACACCACCACCAGTGTGAACACACAAACACAGTCACCAGCAGGGGACCCTGATACCCCTTGAGCTGTGTTACCTCCACCACTGTGGTGAATACTCACAGGGTGACAGGCACCCTGGCACCCACTAACATCCTGATGCAGCTGATGAGTGTGCACCCCACTGTACTGTTGCTACCACTGCTGCCGACATGTGTAAACAATGCTGAATCCTGCTGTCACCGCACTATAAAAAGCTTTGGCTGACACCACTCCTTGATGTTTAGTGACCAGCGGGTTTGGGAGCACATTGCCCACCTACCCTGCAACCCCAGCACAGAGGATTCCTATCTCAAGGAGCTGCAGAGAACAAAGTTGGGGCCCAATACAAGTTCCTTAGAGTTAGACTGCACAGTCCAGGACTTGGGAGCTAAGCATTGGCCCTCTAAAATCTTCCAGAAACAAAGTCAGTCAGCTGAATATCTTATACAAGTTCATCAAATAAGAAAAGAGACCCATTCAAAGGTCAGCAACCTCAAAAAATGAAGGAACACAAGCCCACAAAAACAAGAAAGTTCCAGCACAAGAACCCTGACAAAAAGCCAGAGTACCTTCTTTCCTCCATACAACAACATCACCTCTCCAGCAAGGGTTTTGAAGTAAGCTGAGATGGATGAAGTGACAGAAATAAATTTCAGCATATAGACAGGACCAAAGATCAGTGAGCTACAGGAATATATTGAAGCCCATTCTAAGGAAGTTAAGAATTATGATAAAATTGCAGGAGCTGGCAGACAAAATAGCCAATATAGAAAAAAAAGTAACAATCCTGATAGAGCTGAAAAAAAACCCTACAATAATTTCATAATGTAATCATAAATATTAATAGCAAAATAGACCAAGTGGAGAAAAGAATCTCACAGCTTGAAGATTGACTTTCTGATATAAGACGGCCAGAGAATAATAGTGATAAAAGAATAAAAGGAACAAACACCTCTGAGAAATATGAAGTTATGTAAAGAGACGAAATCTATGACACGTTGGTGTCCCTAAAAAAGATGGGGAGAATGGAACCAACTTGGAAAAACATATTTCAGGACATCCTCCATGAGAACTTCCCCAACCCAGCTAGAGAGGCCAACATTCAAATTGTAGAAATGCAGAGAACCCCAGTAAGATACTTCAAAAGAAGACCATCCACAAAAAACATAATCATCAAATTCTCCAAGGTAAAAATGAAACAAAACATCTTAAAGGCAGCCAGAGAGAAAGGTCAGGTAACCTACAAAGGGAAGCCCATCAGACTAACAGCAGACCTCTCAGCAGAAACCTTACAAACCAGAAGAGATTAGGGGCCAATATTCAACATTGTTAAAGAAAATCAATTTCAATCCAGAATTTCATATCCAGCAAACTAAGCTTTACAAGCAAAGGAAAAATAAGACCCTCTTCAGACAAGCAAATGCTGAGGGAATTCATCACTACCAGGCATGCCTTACAAGAGCTGCTGAAGGAAGCACTAAATACAGAAAAGACCATTACCAGCCACTACAAACACACACTCAAATACACAGACTTGTGAACTACAAAGCAATAACATAGGGGCAGGGCCAAGATGGCCAACTAGAAACAGCTGCGTTCAGAGGCTCCCATCAAAAAATCCACAAGAAGGATGTGAATCCTTTACTGGCAACCAAGGTATCCAGGTTCTCTCACCAAAATTGACTAGAAGGATGGAGTGACCCACAGAGAGAAGGAAGAGCAGTGCGGTGAGGCAGCACACCTGAGAGCCACACGGGGAAGAGGAACTACCACCCCCCAGCCACCCTGCTGGGAAAACTGTGCTTTTTCCACGTAACTGTGCAACCCACAGATTGGAAGATCCCACTTGCGGACCCACGCAACCAGGACCTAGGGTCCCAAACCAGAATCTTACAGCCTTTCAGCTGGAATCTGCTTAAGCCTACCAAACTCTCGGGGGAGGGGTGACCAACACCAGCTGCCACTGCCTGCTGTCTAAACCATTTGAGCTCCTTGGTGGAGGGGCAGCAGACAACACTGGGACTGGCAAATGGCTAACACGCTAAGTTCCCTGGGTGGGGGAAGGGCAGCACACATTCTATAGCTTCAGCCTGCGCTTTTCCCCTGGTGGAGCCAGGGAGGCTGGATGTCTTGGTACCAAGACTTGTCCCCACTGCCCGACACGCTGACTGTGGCAGTCAGTTGCCAGAGTGCCTCTTTAGGTCTAACCCTGACCCATTCTTCTTCAGTGGGTGGGGCTTCCCTGCAGGATCTCAGGTAACTCCAGCCAGAGTCTCAGGGACAGAATTCAGATCTCCCTGGATCTGAGCCTCTAGGGGGCCACAGTCTCTGCAGATCAGCAGACTTAGCTTCTCCTCCTGGTAGTCTGAGGAATCCAGGAAATCCAGACAAGTGGGCTCCCCCCAGCAAAACACACCCTATGCACCAAGGGACAAAGTGCCTCATTAGATGAGTCCTGTTCCCCATGCCACCCAACTGGGCGAGACCCTCCAACAGGGATTGTCAGACATCCTAAACAGGAGCAATTCTACTGGCATCAGGCTGGTGCCCCTCGAGGTCAGAGGTCCCAGAAGAAGGAGCAGGCACCCATCTTTGCTGCTCTCCAGGCTTCCTGAGTGACATATCCAGGCACAGGAGCAAATCAGATGAATAAGGCTTGAAGCAAACCCCCGGCAAATTGCAGCAGCCCTACAGAAGAGGGACCTGATTATTGAAAGAAAAACAAATAAGCAGAAAGTAACAACAACAGCATCAACAACAACAAAAAGGCCCTCACAAAAATCTGATACAAGGGTCAGCAGCCTCAAATATTATAACTAGAAAAACTCATGAATATGAGAAAGAATCAATGAAAACATGCTCAAAACCCAAAAGGCCAGAGTTCCTCTTCTCCTCCAAATAATTGCAACTTCTCTCCATTAAGGGAACATAACTTGATGGAGGATTAGATGGATGAATTGACAGAAATAGGCTTCAGAAGATGGGTAAAGAAAACAACGATGAGCTAAAGGAACATGTTCTAACCCAAGGCAAATGAGCTAAGAATCTTGATAAAAAGTTAGAGGAATTGCTAACTAGAATAACCAGTTTAGAGAGGAACATAAATGACCTGAGGGAGCTGAAAAACACAGCACAAGAACTTCATGAAGAATACACAAGTATCAATAGCCAAATTGACCAAGCGGAAGAAAGGATATCAGAGTTTGAAGACCACCTTACTGAAATACGACCCGCAGTCAAAAATAGAGAAAAAAGAATGAAAATGAATGAACAAAGCCTCCAAGAAATATGGGACTTCATAAAAAGACTGAATATACAATTGATCAGAATACCAGGAGACAGGGAGAATGGAAATGAGCTGGAAAATGCACCTCAGAATATTATCCGGGAGAACTTCTCCAACCTAGCAAGGACAGGCCAACATACAAATTCAGGAAATACAGAGAACACGATTAAGATACTCCAAGAGAAGATCAACCCCAAGACCCATAATCATCAGATTCTCTAAGGTCAAAATGAAGAAAAAACTGTTAAGGGCAGCCAGAGAAAGGCCAGGTTACCTACAAAAGGAATCCCATCAGACTGACAGTGGACCTCTCAGCAGAAATGATACAAGCCAGAAGAGAATGGGGAACAATATTCGACATTCTTAAAGAAAAGAGTTTTCAGTCCAGAATTTCATGTGCAACCAAAGTAAGCTTCATAAGCAAAGGAGAAATAAAATCCTTCCCAGAAAAGGAAATGCTGAGGAATTTTGTTACCACCAGGCCTGCCCTGCAATAGCTCCTGAAAGAGGCAGTAAATACAGAAAGGAAACACTCATACCAGCCACTGAAAAAATAAAAACAAAGAAAGAGAAAGAAAGAAAAAAAGAAAGAAAGAAAGAGAAAGAAAAGGAAAGAAAAGAAAAGTAAAGAAAAGAAAAGAAAACTGCAGCTAGCTTGGTGTCTGCCCAAATGGCCGCCCAGTTTTGTGCTTGAAACCCAGGGCCCTGGTGGTGCAGGCACCCAAGGGAATCTCCTGGTTTGTGGGTTGCAAAGACTGTGGGAAAAGCGTAGTATCTGGGCCAGGGTGCACCGTTCCTCACTGCAGAGTCCCTCATGGCTTCCCTTGGCTAGGGGTAGGGACTTTTCTGACCTGTTGTGCTTCCTGGGTGAGGTGACACCCCATCCTGCTTTGGCTCACCCTCTGTGGGCTGCATCCACTGTCTAATCAGTTGCAGTGAAATGAGCTGGGTACCTCAGTTGGAAATGCAGAAATCACCCACCCCCTGCAATGATCTCGCTAGGAGCTGCAGACCAGAGCTGTCTATTCAGCCATTTTGCCAGCCACCAGCCAAAATGTTTATTTTCTAAAAAGAACAAGGTTAGAGGACTCACTTGTTTTTCTTGATTTCCTGAAACATATTACAAAGTTTCAGTAAACAAAATAGCATGGTACTGGCATAAAGACAGATCAATATGTTAATGGAGTAGAATAGAAAACTTTGAAATAAACTCTCATGTATATGGTCAAATAATCTTCAACATGAATGCTAAGACAATTCAGTAGGGGAAACGACAGAATCTTCAACCAATGATGCTGGGAAAACTAGATATCCACATTCAAAAGAATGAAGTTGGATCCTTATCTTACACCATGTACAAAAATTAACTCAAAATGGATTAAAGAACTAAATGTAAGACCTAAAACTATAAAACTCTTAGAAGAAAACTAGGGGTAAAGCTTCAACATTGGACTTGGCAATGATTTCTTGGATAGGACACCAAAAGCATAGGCAGCAAATGCAAAAAAAAAAAAGACAAACAGACTACTTCAAACTTACAAACTTTAATGCATCAAAGAACAGAACCAATAGAATGAAATGGCAACATAAAAAATGTGAGAAAATATTTTCAAATTATGTATCTGATAAGGAGTTAATATCTAGAATACATAAAGAATTCATACAAATGAACAAAAAAAGTCAAATAACTCAATTTTAAAATAGACAAGAGATGTTAACAAATGATTCTACAAAGATGATACATAAATGGACAAGCATATGTAAAGATGCTTGATATATCACTAATCATCAAAGAAATATAAACCAAAACCACAATGAGATATTACCTCACATTCATTAGGAAGGTTATTATTTAAAAAACACAGAAAATAGCAAGTGTTGGAAAACGTGAGGAAATAAGAATGCTTGTGTAATGTTGGTAAGATTGTAAAATTGTGCAAATGCTATCATAAACAGTATGAAGGGCCCACAGAAAAAGTAAAAAAGAAACTATTTTGTAATCCTGCAATCCCTCTTCTGAATATGTACCCAAAATTATTGAAAGCAGGTCCTCAAAGAGATATTTACACACTAGGTGTTCATTGCAACACTATTAACAATAGCACAGATTTGAAATCACTGCAAATGTCTATTGATGGATGGATAGTCACACATGGAATATTATTCACTATTAAAAAGGAAAAAAATCTTGTCACATGATATAACATGGATGAACCTTGAGCACATTATGTTAAGTGGTGTAAGACAGTCACAAAAAGACAAATACTGTATGATTCTACTTATGTGAGGTATCTACAGCAGTGAAATTTATAGACACAGAAAGTAGAATGATTACCATGGGCTGGAAGGAGATAGAAAACAGGAGTGGTTTAATGGGTACAGAGTTTCAGATTTGCAAGATGAGAAAGCTCAGAAAATCTGTTTCACAGCAATGTGAATATACTTAACAATACTGAACTGTAAACTTGAAAATAGATAAGATGGTAAATGTGTTATTATGTGTGATTTCTACTCCCATTATCTCTAGGACTGTATCCACTACTACTGTCCCTCTTGTTCTACTCTTTCTAGTTACATTGGTATCCCAGATGTCCCTCAGACATGCGTTTGACCATTTCAACTAATTGTCTTTGCACTAGTTATTTTATATTTCTGAAATACTCTTCCTGTAGATATTTGTTTAACTTCTTCACCTCTGAAAAGTTTTTATTCAAATATTATCTTCTCAAACATGTTTACCCTAAACACTCAATTTATAATTAAAATATGGCTTCACTGTCACAACTTCTAATCTCCCTTACTTTGTTCTATTTATTTTTCCCATAGTGTTTGCCTCCTTCTAGATGAAAACACAAGTTTAACTGTACCTTTCCTCACCATAAACAATCTTGTAATGGCTTCTCATCGTGTGGGAATAGTGAGGCATGTTCTTCATGTCAGTCTTTAAGGCTTTACATGTGCTAACTCTCTGTTACCCTTCTAACCTCATTTTCTGGTACACCCATCCCTCACCCTTTCTTACTAACCTCTATCTAGCCACTAAAGTTTCTTCTTACTGTTCTTGAAAATTGCTATGCATGTTTTAGCTTTGAGGTCTTGGTACATGTTGTTTTCTTCTGTGGAGGACAATTTCCTCAGATATAATTACGACTCTCCATTCCTTCAGGTCTTTACTCGAAAGCCTCATTCTTAATAAACCTTACCCAAGCCCTACATTTCTATTTTTAGGCATCCCAGCACTTAATATCAGGTTCCCCTGCCTTATATACATTTTCCTTATCACTGATTATCATTTAACATAATATGTATTTTATTTATTTTATTTGTTGCTTCCTCCATTAAAATGTAAGCTACATGATGGAACAAAATTTTGTCTTGTTTCTACTATTATAATCCCAGTACTTAGACTAGTAGGCACAAAGTAAATATTTGTTTATTAAAATTGGAAACATTACATCATAAGAAGCAACTGGGGCTTTGTATTTCATTTGTGAACACATAGAAGAAAGTATGTTTTCACCAAAAAAAAACTACATATCTTAAAGTTATTACTTTTTCTGATGCCTAATATGTCATACAGAATAGAAATATTTCGTTTAAATAAAAGAGAGGGAATGTCGCTACTTGGAATCAATCCAAATGTCCAACAATGATAGACTGGATTAAGAAAATGTGGCACATATACACCATGGAATACTATGCAGCCATAAAAAATGATGAGTTCATGTCCTTTGTAGGGACATGGATGAAATTGGAAATCATCATTCTCAGTAAACTATCGCAAGGACAAAAAACCAAACACTGCATGTTCTCTCTCATAGATGGGAATTGAACAATGAGAACACATGGACACAGGAAGGGGAACATCACACTCTGGGGACTGTTGTGGGGTGGGGGGAGGAGGGAGGGATAGCATTAGAAGATATACCTAATGCTAAATGACAAGTTAATGGGTGCGGCACACCAGCATGGCACATGTATACATATGTAACTAAACTGCATGTTGTGCACATGTACCCTAAAACTTAAAGTATAATAAAAAAATTTGCAGATAATAGAAAAAGAAAATATATATATATATCTTTTATATGAGATTTTCTTTTATTATTATACTTTAAGTTCTAGGGTACATGTGCACAACATGCAGGTTTGTTACATATGTATACATGTGCCATGTTGGTGTGCTGCACCCATTAACTCATGATTTACATTAGGTATATCTCCTAATGCTATCCCTCCCCGCTCCCCCCACCTCAAAACAGGCCCCAGTGTGTGATGTTCCCCTTCCTGTGTCCAAGGGTTCTCATTGTTCAATTCCCACCTATGAGTGAGAATATGCGGTGTTTGGTCTTCTGGCCTTGCGATAATTTGCTCTGAATGATGGCTTCCAGCTTCATCCATGTCCCTACAAAGGACATGGACTCATCCTTTTTTATGGATGCATAGTATTCCATGGTGTATATGTGCCACATTTTCTTAATCCAGTCTATCATTGTTGGACATTTGAGTTGGTTCCAAGTCTTTGCTGTTGTGAATACTGCCGCAATAAACATGCATGTGCATGTGTCTTTATAGCACCATGATTTATAATCCTTTGGGTATATACCCAGTAATGGGATGGCTGGGTCAAATGGTACTTCTAGTTCTAGATCCCTGAGGAATCGCCACACTGTCTTCCACAATGGTTGAACTAGTTTACAGTCCCACCAACAGTGTAAAAGTGTTCCTATTTCTCCACATCCTCTCCAGCACCTGTTGTCTCCTAACTTTTTAATGATCGCCATTCTAACTGGTGTGAGATGGTATCTCACTGTGGTTTTGATTTGCATTTCTCTGATGGCCAGTGATGATGAGCATTTTTTCATGTGTTTTTTGGCTGCATAAATGTCTTCTTTTGAGAAGTGTCTGTTCATATCCTTCACCCACTTTTTGATGGGGTTGTTTTTTTCCTGTAAATTTGTTGGAGTTCATTGTAGCTTCTGGATATTAGCCCTTTGTCAGATGAGTAGATTGCCAAAATTTTCTCCCATTCTGTAGGTTGCCTGTTCACTCTGATGGTAGTTTCTTTTGCTGTGCAGAAGCTCTTTAGTTTAATTAGATCCCATTTGTCAATTTTGGCTTTCATTGCCATTGCTTTTGGTGTTTTAGACGTGAAGTCCTTGCCCATGCCTATGTCCTGAATGGTATTGCCTAGGTTTTCTTGTAGGGTTTTTATGGTTTTAGGTCTAACATTTAAGTCTTTAATCCATCTTGAATTAATTTTTGTATAAGATGTAAGGAAGGGATCCAGTTTCAGCTTTCTACATATGGCTAGCCAGATTTCCCAGCACCATTTATTAAATAGGGACTCCTTTCCCTATTTCTTGTTTTTGTCAGGCTTGTCAAAGATCAGATGGTTTTAGATGTGTGGCATTATTTCTGAGGGCTCTGTTCTGTTCCATTGATCTATATCGCTGTGTTGGTACCAGTACCATGCTGTTTTGGTTACTGTAGCCTTGTAGTATAGTTTGAAGCCAGATAGCATGACTGGAAGCATTCCCTTTGAAAACTGGCACAAGACAGGGATGCCCTCTCTCACCACTCCTACTCAACATAATGTTGGAAGTTCTGGCCAGGGCAATGAGGCAGGAGAAAGAAATAAAGGGTATTCAATTAGGAAAAGAGGAAGTAAAATTGTCCCTGTTTGCAGATGACATGATCGTATATCTAGAAAACCCCATCGTCTCAGCCCAAAATCTCCTTAAGCTGATAAGCAACTTCAACAAAGTCTCAGGATACAAAATGTGCAAAAATCACAAGCATTCTTGTACACCAATAATAGACAGCCAAATCATGAGTGAACTCCCATTCACAATTGCTTCAAAAAGAATAAAATACCTAGGAATCCAACTTACAAGGGATGTGAAGGACTTCTTCAAGGAGAACTACAAACCACTGCTCAAGAAAATAAAAGAGGACACAAACAAATGGAAGAACATTCCATGCTCATGCACAGGAAAAATCAATATCGTAAAAATGGCCATACTGCCCAAGGTAATTTATAGATTTGATGCCATCCCCATCAAGCTACCAATGACTTTCTTCACAGAATTGGAAAAACTGCTTTAAAGTTCATATGGAACCAAAAAAGAGCCCGCATTGTCAAGTCAATCCTAAGCTATATGAGATATTTTTAGTTATATTATAATGTGTCAAAGTGTTTGCATTAAGACAAAGAAAAAATCTTATGAAATATGTTCAATTTTGGCCACTGCTGTATTTGCAAAATAAATATATGTTCATTTTATTCCTTCAAAACAGAGTGCAGATTAAGTGGCAATTACCATACCCTTTAAATCTAATGAGCAAAGAATATTAAGGAATGCAAAATTACTATGCACTGTTTTGTGCTTTTCATTTGTGCCAATGATAAAAATAGGTGGAAGGAATATTTGACTAATATAAATCCTTCTTTATACTTTTATAAAACAATTTAAGTGTATGAGGCATGACTTTACAGTAATTAGACTTATTTTCTTTCGCAACTTCTAAGTTAAGTCTGAAGACAGTTCCAAAATGTGTTTAAAATGTTTTTATATAAAATTCTGATAGACTTTTTAAAGGCAAACACTCAAAAAAGAAATGCCATATGTTGTAAGTACCTTGAACAAAAAGTGAGAAGATTTAAATTTGAACACATTCCTTCATAACTGGATCTGTAGTATTTCATGCTACTTTATTTTTGTGGGCCACCGTTCTCTCAGTATTGAGTTAAATACTCTCTAAAATCCCCTTCATTTGTGAAAATTATAAAACTTTCTAAAAGAATGGTAGTTTCTATAATGAGAGGTGTTTAACTTGGGTACAATTTTTTCAGTCTCCAGAAACATAGTCCATCTATTCCACAGTTATACCACCAAATGTTCTAAGTGATAACAATGATAAATCTAAGTGTCCGAATATCTTAAAACATGCACTTCGATTCATTGAAACAAAAAGACTCAACAAAACTGGATATTGTAGTTGCATCAGATTGACAAGTGACAAGGTCAGTTTATCAGTACACTATCACAGTTTCCTCCTACGTAATTAGTGACTGTGGAAGAAGAAAATCTTTTCAGGTTAAAGACTATGACTGTCCTTAAGCATATATATTTTTTTTTTTCACAAGGTTCGCAAGTTAGAGCTTAAGGACATAGAGCCATTGCTTTACATATTTTCACTCTATAGATGAATATACACACAAAAATGTAATCTCAAATTTGGAAAAAAAAGTATATTTTTAGTAGATTTTTACCCACAATGCAAAAAAAATTGTGTAAGGTGTTTCTAAATATTATATTTAAGTCTAGCCTATGAATAACTCCTAAATGGGTTACTAGGTTAACACATAAACATGGAAAATTAGAAAATATTTAATCTGCATGATGCATATTAATATTTAAATGACCATTCTATTTTCCCCCGTATATATCAAATTTACCTATTGGTAACAGAGCATTCATTCATTTATTTATTCAGTTAAGAAACATTTGTCTACTTCTGATTTACACTTGTTATGTGCAAGGCTGGAAAGAGCATCACTGCTACCTTTACAACAATAACAACAGAAACAAAGCCAGACATATATGAAATTTACAATTTTTTGAACCTATCAGAAAGCTGAGGTCACAAGACAACCAAATAATTTGAAATCTAAGAAAAAAGAGGTAAAGAGAGATGAAGTGCAGTTTTCTAATTTTCTGTAAATCCAAATGTATCTCAAAATTTGAAAAACGTGTTATAAATTGTTGACAAAATGAGACCCAATGCTGTGCTGGTTTCAGATCTGATGAAAGGCAGTTCTACTGGTGGTGAAAACAAAAGTGCTTGGGTTGCTCACCCTCAGATCCAGGTGGCTCAGCACAGAGAGAGGGGATTTATTTGTTTGGGAGAAAGTAAGGGAAGAGAACAAGAGTCTCTGCTGGCAATCCAGATAGTTCTTTAAGATCTTATCAAAGACCACCAAGGCAGTACATCTACAAGTCTGCAAGAACCACAGCACTAATGGGATTGGGGTCCAAGTCCCTTCAAACACCTAGAAAACCTTCCCAAGAAGGATGGGCACAAGAAAAACCCAGACAGTAAAAACAACAATAAATACCTAACTCTTCAATGCTCAGACACTGACAAACATCTACAAGCATCAAGGCCAGTCAGGTAAGGATTACTTCACCAAACAAACTAAATAAGGCACCAGCACCAATACTGGAGAAACCCAGACATATGCTCTTTAAGATAGATACTTCAAAATAACTGTTTTGAAGAAGCTCAAAGAAATTGAAGATAACACAGAAAAGGAATTCAGAATTTTATTAGATAAAATTTACAGAGACTGACATCATTAAACAGAATCAAGTGGAAATTCCAGAAATGAATAATGCAATTGACACATTGAAGAATAAATCAGTCTCTTAATAGCAGAATTGATCAAGCAGAAGACAGAATTAGTGAGCTTGCAGACAGGCTATTTGAAAATACACAGTCAGAGGAAACAAAATAAAATAGAAAATAAAAGAATGAATCGTGCCAGAAAAATAGCTTCAAAAAACAAATTTAAGAGTTACTGGCCTTAAAGAGGAAGTAGATAAAAAGATAGAGGTTGAAAGATTATTCTAATTAATAATGTCAGAGAACTTCCCAAACTTAGAAAAAGATATTAATATCCAAGTACGCAAAGGTTATAGAACACCAAGCAAATTTAACCCAAATAAGACTACCTCAGGCATCTAATAATACAACTCCTAAATTTCAAGGATAAAGAAAGATCCTAAAAGCAGCAAGAGGAAAAAAAATAACATATGAGAAGGTTCTAATATGTCTAGCAGCAGACATTTCAGTGAAAACTTTACAGGCCAGAAGAAGAGTGGCATGACATCCTTAAAGTGCTGATGGAAACAACAACAACAACAATAACAACAAAAAAAAACTTTTACCCTAGGATAGTATATCCAGCAAAAATATCCTATATGCATAAAAGATAAAGAAAGACTTTCCAAGACAAATAAAATCTGAGAGATTTTATCAACACCAGACCTGTTATTTAAGAAATGCTAAAAGAAGATCTTCATTCCGAAAAATAAAAGGTGGTAATGAGCAATAAGAAATCATTTGAGCATTTATCTCCAACTTATAAGTGAGAACATGCAGTATTTGCCAAATAGAGGGGAACAACACACACTGGAGCCTATCGGAATGTGGAGGGTGGAAGGAGGAAGAGAAGTAGGAAAAATAACAATGGCTACTAAGCCTAATACCTGGGTGATGAATTAACCTGTACAACCAACCCCCATGACACACATTTACCTATGTAACAAACCTTCACATCCTGCACATGTACCCCTGAACTAAAAATAAAAGTTAAAAAAAAAAAGAAATCTTTGTAAGGTACAAAAGACATTGGTAATAATTAACACACAAAAAAACACTGCATATTATAACACTCTAATTGTGGTGTGTAAGCTACTCTTATTTTAATTACCAAAACTAGATACTAACCAATCAAAAATAATAACTACAACTTTTCAAGACATAGACAGTACACTAAAACATAAAGAAAACAACAAATGTTAAAAAGTGAGAGGATAAAGTTAAAGTGTAGAGGTTTTATTTTTTCTGTTTTTGTTTGTTCACGCAAGATGTGTTATTGTCATCAGTTTAAAATATTGGGTTATAAGATAGCATTTTTATTCCTCATAGTAACCTCAAATAACAAAATCTTACAACAAATGCACAAAAAATACAAAACAAGAAATTAAATTATACTAACAGAAAAAATCACCTTCACTGAAAGGAAGACAGGAAGGAAGAAAAGAAGTAAGAGAAGACCACAAAACAACCAGAAAACAAATAACAAAATGACAGCAGTAAGTCTTTATTTATCAATAATAACATTGAAGGTAAATGGACTAAACTCTCCAATAACAAGATATAGATTAGCTGAATGAATTAAAAACTAAGACCCAACAATATCTTGCCTACAATAAGCACACTGTACCTATAAAGACACACATAGTCTAAAACTAAAGGGATGAATAAAGGTATTCCATGCCAATGAAAACCAACAAAGAGCAGTAGGACCTATTCTTATATCATGTAAAATAGATTTCAAGACAAAAAGTGTAAGAAGAGACTAAGAAGGTCATCATAGAATGATCAAGGTATCAATTCAGGAAAAGAATATAACAAATATAAATATATATGCACCCAATACTGGAGCACCCAGATATATAAAACAAACATTATTGGAGTTAAAGACATAGATACACCTCAGAAGAATAATGGCTGGAGATTTCAACATTCTACTTTCAGCATTGGAAAGATTTTTCAGGCAGAAAATCAACAAAGAAACATCAGACTTTATCTCCACTACAGATGAAATGGACTTAACAGATATTTACAGAACATGTTATCCAATGACTGTGGAATACACATTCGTCTCCTCAGTACAGTAACATATAATCATTCTCATAAATAGTCCATATGTTAGGTCACAAAACGAGTAATAAAACATTCAAAACATTGAAATAGTGTCAGGCATCTTCTTTGACTACAAATTAGAAATCAATAACAAGAATTTTGGAAACCCTACAAATACATGGAAATTTATAAATGTGTTTCTGGAATACCAGTGGGTCAATGAATAAATTAAGAGGGAAGCTGAAAAAATTTTTGAAACAAATGATAATGGAAATACAGCATACCAAAAGCTATTTGATAAGGCAAAAGCACTACTAAGAGGAAAATATATAGCTCAAAGTGCCTGCATTTAAAAATTTCAAATAAATCACCTAATAATGCATCTTCTTAAAGAATTACAAAAGCTAGAGCACACCAAACCCAAAATTAGTACAAGAAACAATATAACAAATATCAGAGCATACATAAATAAAACTGACATGAAGAAAACAATATAAAAAATCAACTAAATGAAAAGTTGCCCTTTGGAAAAGACAAGTACAATTGGCAAACTAAGCCTTTAGCCAGATTAATAAAAAAAGAGAGAAGATCCAAATAAATAAAATCTGAGATGAAAAAGTAGACATTACAACTGATACTGTAGAAATTCAAAGCATAATTTGTGGCTACTATGAACAAATATATGCCAATGGGTTGGAAAAATCTAGAGAAAAGGGATACATTCCTACACACACACAACCTACCAAGATTGAATCATGAAGAATTCCAAACCATGAGCAGAACAATAACAAGTAATGAAATCAAAGCTGTAATAAAACTTTTCTCAGTAAACTCTCCCAGTAAAAGCCCAGGACCAAATGTCGTCACTGCTGAATTCTGCCAAACATTTAAGGAAGAAATAATACCAGTTCTATTCAAACTATTACAAAAATAGGGGAAGAAGGACTACTTCCAAACTTATTCTATGAGGCCAGTGTTAACCTGATACCAAAAGCAGAAAAAGACACATCAAAAAATAAATAAATAAAAAATAAAGACCAATACAACTGATTGATATTGAGGTAATAATCCTCAGCAAAATATTAGCAAAGCAAATTCAACAACACATTATAAGTATCAATCATCATGATGATGTGGTATTCATTTCAGAAATACAAGGATGGTTCAACATATGCAATTCGATCAATGTGACACATCATGTCAACAGAATGAAGTACAAAAACCATATGCTCATTTCAATTGATACTGAAAAAGCACTTGAAAAAAATTCAGAATCCTTTTACGAAAAACCCTAAAAAACTGGGTATAAAAGCAATACATCTCAACATAATAAAGACCATACATAACAGACCCACAGATAGTATCATAGTGAATTGGGAAAAACTGAAGCCTTTTCTTTATCATATGGAACAAGACAAAGATTCCCACTTTCACCACTGTTATTTAACACAATATTAGAAGTCCTAGCTAGAGCAATCAGACAAGAGAAATAAAGGGCATCAAAACTGGAAACGAAGAAATCCAATTATCTTTGCTTGCAGATGATATGACCTTATATTTGAAAAAATTTAAAGACTCCACAAGAAAGCTATTGGAACTGATAAACAAATTCAGCAAAGTTTCAGTATACAATACCAAGGTACAAAAATCAATAGCATTTCTACATGCCAACACTAAAAAATCTGAAAGAGATATTTAAAAATTTCCATTTACAATAGCCATGAATAAAATTTAATACCTAGGAATTAATATAATCAAATAATTAAAAGGTCTGTATATTAAAAACTATAAAACACTGATTAAAAAAATTGAAGGAGGCAAAAAATGGAAAGATATTTCATGTCCATGGATTGGAAGAGGCCATATCATTAAAATATCCATACAACACAAAGCAATCTACAGATTCAATGAAATACCCACCAAAATACCAATGATATCCTTCACAGAAATAGAAAAAACTATCCTAAAATTTATATGGAATCACAAAAGACCAGAATAGCCAAAGCTATCCTGAGCAAAAAGAATAAAACTGGAGGAATCACATTACCTGTCTTCAAATTATACTACAGAGCTATAGCAATAAAAACCGCATGGTACCTGTATAAAAACACACACATAGACGAATGAAACAGAATACAAAACCCATGAAAAAAATCCATACATCTACAGTTAACTCAGTTTTGACAAAGCTTGCAAGAACATACTTTAGGGGAAAGACTGTCTCTTAAATAAATAATGCTGGGAAACTAGATATCCACATGAAAAAGGATAAAGGTAGGCCCTTATCTTTCACCATATAAAAAATCAAATCAAAATGTATCAAAGACTTAAATTTAATACTTGAAACTATTAAACTACTATAAGAAAACATCTTGAAAAAGCTCCAGGATATCCATCTGGGAAAATATTTTTTGAGTAATATCCCACAAGCACAGGCAGCCAAAACAAAAATGAACAAATGGATCACATCAAGTTAGAAAGCCTCTGCACAACAACAAAAACAATCAACCAAGTAAAGAGACAACTTACAGAATTGGAGAAAATCTTTGTAATCTACCCATCTGATATAGGATTAACAACCAGAAGATATAAGTAGCTCAAACAACTCTATAAGAAAATATCTAATAATCAGATTTTAAAATTGGCAAAAGATCTGAATAGACATTTCTCAAAAGATGACATAAAAATGGCAAACAGATATATAAAGAAGTTATCAACATTATTGATCATCAGAGAATGCAAATAAAAACTGAAATGAGATATCATCTCACCCCAGGTAAAATGGCTTTTATCCAAGACAGGCAATAACAGTGCTGGTGAAGATGTGAAGAAAGGGGAACCTTCATACACTATTGGTGGGAATGTAAATTACTACAACCACTATGGAGAACAGTTGATCAAAAGATTAGAAATAGAGATCCTATAGGATTTAGCAATCTCACTGCTAGGTATGTACCAAGAAGAAAGGAAATGTGTATATTGAAGAGATGTCTGCATGCCCATGTTTATTACAGTGCTATTCACAATAGCCAAGATTTGGATGTAACCCAAGTGTTGATCAACAGATGAATGGATAAAGAAAATTTATATATATATATATACACACAGTGGAGTACCCTTCAGCCATGAAAAAAAGGGATCCTACCATTTTTTTCTTTTTATTTCTTATTTTTTATTCCTGTAAACTGATTTTGCTTTTTAAAAAATTTTATATTTGGTTCAGAGGTACATGTGCAGAATTGCTCTAGGTAAACTCATGTCAAGGGAGTGTACAAATTATTTTGTCACCCAGGTACTAAGCCTAGTACCCAATAGTTATTTTTTTCTGTGCATCTCCCTCTTTCCATTCTCTACCCTCTACTAGGTCACAGTGTCTGTTTCTTCTTTCTTTGTGTCCATGAGTTCTCATGATTTTGCTCCTACTTATAAGTGAGACCATGTAGTATTTGGTTTTCTGTTGCTGCATTAGTTTGTTAAGGATAATGGCCTCCAGTTCCATCCATGTTCTCATGAAAGACATAATATAATTCTTTTTATAGATGCACAGTATTCCATGGTGTATATGTACCAGTTTTTTTAATCCAATCTGTTATTGATGGGCACTTATATTCATTTCATATCTTTGCTATTTTGAATAGTGTTAAAATAAAAATTATCATGCATGTATCTTTACGGTAGAATAATTTATATTCCCCAGGTGTATAACCAGTAATGGGACTGCTAGGTTGAATTGTAGTTCTGTTTTTAGCTCTTTGAGAAATTGCCACACTGATTTCCACAATGGTTTAACTAATTTACACCCCCACCAACAGTGAATAAGTGTTCCCTTTTCTCTGCAACCTTGCCAGCATCTGTTATTTTTGACTTTTTAATAATAGCCATTCTCAATGGTGTAGGATAGTAGCTCATTAATGATTAGTAATATTGAGCTTTCATTTCATATGATTGTTGGCCTCATGTATGTCTTCTTTTGAAAAGTGTCAGTTCATGTTCTTTTGTTCACTTTGTAATGGGGTTGTTTGGTTTTTTTTTTTTGGAAATTTGGTTAAATTACTTATAAATGCTGGAAATTAAACCTTTAACAGATGTATAGTTTGCCAATATTTTCTCTCATTGTGTAGGTTGTCTGTTTACTCTGTAGATGGTTTCTTTTGCTGTGCTGAAGCTCTTTAGTTGAATTAAATCTTATTTGTCAATGTTTGCTTTTGTTGCAATTGCTTTTGGCATCTGTGTCATGAAATCTTTGCTTATTCCTATGTCTAGAATAATATTGCCCAGATTGATTTCCAGGGTTCTTATAGCTTTGGGCTTTATATATAAGTCTTTAATATATCTTAAGTTGATTTTTGTATATGGTTTAAGGAAGGAGTCTACATTCAGTCTTCCACATATTGCTAGCCAGTTATCTCAGCACCATTTATTGAATAGGGAGTCCTTTCCACATTGCTCTTTTCTCGGCTTTGTTAAAGATCAGATGGTTGTAGGTCTGTGGTCTTATTTCCGTGCTCTCTATTCTGTTCAACTGTTATCTGCGTCTGTTTTTAATACCAGTCCCATGCTGTTCTAGTTACTGTAGCCCTGTAGTGTAGTTTGAAATAGGGTAGTATGATGCCTCCAGCTTGGTTCTTTTTGCCTAGGATTGCTTTGGCTATTCAGGCTCTTTTTTGGTTCTATATGAGTTTTAAAATAGTTTTTTTTCTAGTTTTGTGATGAGTGTCATTGGTAGTTTGATAGGAATAGCATTGAATCTGTAAATTGCTTTTGGCAGTATGGCCATTTTAATAACATTGACTGTTCCTATCTATGAGCATAAAATGGCTTTCCATTTGTTTGTGTCATCTCCGATTTCTTTGAGCAGTGTTTTGTAATTCTCATTTGAGAGGTCTTTCACCTCTTTAGTTAGTTGAATTCCTAGGTATTTTATTCTTCTTGTGGCCATTCTGAATTGGATTCTATTACTATGCTCTTGGCTTCACTTTTGTTGATGTATAGGAATGCTATAATTTTTGGATATTCATTTTTTTTATCTGGAAACTTTGCTGAAGTTGTTTATCAGCTTCAGTAGCTTTTGGGCTGAGACTACCCTGTTTTCTAGAGATAAAATTATGTCATCTGCAAACAGGGATAGTTCAACTTCCTCTCTTTCTACTTGGATGCCCTTTATTTCTTTCTCTTGCTTAATTGCTCTGGGCAGGGCTTCCAATGTTATGTTGAATAGTAGTGGTGAGAGATGGCATCCTTGTCCTATGCCAGTTTTCAAGGGAAATGTTTCCCACATTTTCCCATTCAGTATGATGTTACCTGTGCATTTGCCATATATTGCTCTTATTATTGTGAGGTAGGTACATTCCTTCAATACCTCATTTATTGAGAGTTTTTAAGAGAAGTGTTGAATTTTGTCAAATGCCTTTTTTGCATCTGTTTAGATAATCAATTGAGTTTTTTCTTTAGTTCTGTTTATACGATGAGTCACATTTATTGATTTTTGTGTGTTGAATGAACCTTCCATTCCAGGGATAAAGCCTACTTGATTGTAGTGGATTAGTTTTTTGATGTGCTACTAGATTCATTTTGCCACTATTTTGTTCAGGATTGTTGCATTGATATTCATCAAAGATATTGGCCTGAAGTTTTCTATTTTTTTGTTGTGTCTCTGCCAGGTTTGTGTATCAGGATGATGCTGGCCTTATAAAATGAGTTGGGGAGGAATCTCTTCTCAATTTCTTTAAATACTTTCAGTAGGAATGGTAGCAGCTCTTCTTTTTTATATCTGGTAAAATTTGTCTGTGAATCCATCTGGTCCTGGGCTTTTTTATTGGTTGGTAGGCTATTTATTATTTATTCAATTTCAGAGGTCACTATTGGTCTGTACAGGGAATCAATTTCTTCCTAGTTCAGTCTTTGAGAGTGTGTCTAGGAATTTATACACCCTTTCCAGGTTTTCCAGTTTGTGTGCATAGTGATGTTCTTAGTAGTTTCTGATGGTTATTTGTATTTTCGTGTGGTCAGTGGTAACATCTTATCTGTCATTTCTAATTATGTTTATTTGTATCTTCTATCTTTTCTTATTTACTAGTCTAGGTAGTGGTTTATCTTATTAATCTTTTCAAAAAATTAACTCTTGGCTTCTTCTTTACTAGTCTAGATAGTGGTTTATCTTATTAATCTTTTCAAAAAATTAACTCTTGGCTTCATTGATGTTTTGAATATATTCTTGTGTCTCAATCTCCAGTTCAGCTCTGATTTTTGGTTTTGGTCTTCTGATAGCTTTAGGGTTGGTTTGCTCTTGCTTCTCTAATTATTTCAGTTGTGGTGTTAGGTTCTTAAGTTAAGATCTTTCCAACTTTTTGATGAGGGCATTTAGTGCTATGAATTTTCTTCTTATCACTGCTGTAGCTGTGTCCCAGAGATTCAAGTATGTTGTGTCTGTGTTCTCATTAGTTTCAAAATACTTTTTGCTTTCTGCCTCAATTTCATTATTTACCTGGAAGTCATTTAGGAGCAAGTTGTTTAATTTCTATGTGATTGTATGGTTTTCAGTGATTTTTTTTAGTCTTCTATTTTTATTGCATTGTTTTCTAAGAGTGTTTAATATGCTTTTAGTTCTACTGTATTTGTTGAGAATTGTTTTATGTACAATTATGTGGTCAATTTTAGAGTGTGTGACTTGTGGCTATGAGAAGAATGTATATTCTGTTGTTTTCCTGGTGAAGAGTTAGGTAGGGGTCTATCAGACCCACTTGGTCCAAAGTTGTGTTCAAGTTCTAAATATCCTTGTAAATTTTCTGTCTTAGTAATCTGTTTAACACTGTCAGTGGAGTGTCAAAATATACTGCTATTATTGCATAGGAGTCTAAATCTCTTTAAAGGTCTCTAAGAACCTGCTTTGTGAATCTGTGTGCTCCTGTGTTGAGTGCATATATATGTAGGATAGTTAGGTCTTCTCTTTGAATTGAGACCTTTACCATTATGTAACGTTCTTATTTGCCTGTTTTGAATTTTGTTAGTTTAAAGACTGTTTTGTCTGAAATTAGGATCAAACTCTTGCTTTTGTCTGATCTCCACTTGTTTGGTAAATTTTCCTCCATATTGTTATTTTGAGCCTATAGGTGTTATTACATGGGAGATGGGTTTCTTAAAGACAGCATACCAATGGGTCTTGGTTCTTTATGCAGCTTTTCACTCTGTGCATTTTAAGTGGGACATTTAGTTCATTTATATTCAAGGTTAGTATGGACATTTGTGGATTTGATCCTGTCATTCTGTTGTTAGCTGATAATTATGCCATTTGTTTGTGTTGTTACTTTATAGTGTCACTGGTCTGTGTATTTAAGTGTGTGTTTGGGTTGGCTGGTCACGGTCTTTCATTTTTGTGTATATTGCTACTTTAAAGATCTCTTGTAAGGCAGGTCTGGTGTAATAAATTCCCTCAACATTTGTTTATCTTAAAAGGACCTTATTTCTCCTTCACTTCGGAAGCTTAGTTTAGCTGCATTTGAAATTATGAGTTGAAGATTTTATTTCTTTAAGAATGTTGAATATAAGTTCCCAATCTTTTCTGGCTTGTAGAGTTTCTGCTGAGAGTCCCACTGTTAGCCTGAAGACATTCCCTTTGCGGGTGACCTGTCTTTTCCTTCTAGCTGCCTTTAACATTATTTCTTTTATGTCTACCTTGAAAAATCTGATGACTATGTGTCTTGATGATGATTTTCTTGTGTAGAATCTTGCAGGAGTTTTCCGTATTTTCTGAGTTTGACTTATGGCCTTTCTAGCAAGGTTGCAGAAGTTTTTATAGACAATATCCTGAAACACGTTTTCCAAGTTGTTTTCTTTCTCTCCATCCTTTCAGTGATGCCAGTCATTCATACATTTGGCCTCTTCATAATCCCATATTTCTTGAAGGTTTTGTTCATTCATTTTCATTCTTGTTTCTTTGTGTTTGTCTGACTGTCTTATTTCAGAAAGCCAGTTGTCAATTTCTGAGATTCTTTCCTCAGTTTGATCTATTCTGCTGTTAAAACTTGTGATTGCATTGTGAAATTCTTGTAGTGTGTTTTTCATCTCTATCAGATTTATTTGTTTTGTTTTTCTTTTTTCTGGCTATTTTGTCTTTCAGCTCCTGTTTCATGTTATCATGATTTTGTGATTCTTAGTTTCCCTGAATTGGGCTATGCCATTCTTCTGAATCTTAATAATCTTAATTCCTGTCCATATTCTGAATTATATTTCTGCCATTCAGCCAACTCAGCCTAGTTAAGAACCTTTGTTGGAAAACTAGTGAGATCGTTTGGAGGACATAAGACACTCTGACCATTTGAGTTATTGAAGTTCTTGTGTTGGTTCTTTCTCATCTCTCTGTGTGGGTTTTCCTTTAATTGCAGTGTGCATTGAATACAGTCAATAGACTTCCTTTTTGGATGTTTTCACAGGGCCAAAGCTTTGGGCAGGTCCTTTTTTGTAGCTGACTTATTGTGTTTTGTTTCACAGGGGGCTATGTTTGTGAAGTACTTTTGGTCTTGAAGCTTTAGGATGGTATCCAGTAGATGATGCTTACTACAGTGGTCAGTTGGTGGGCTCTTGCTCAGTCCTGTGGCTCCCCTGTATTTCTTCACTGTTGCAGCCATGTTCCCTCTCGATGCTATGAAAGTGTGCACTCCTCTCGCACTTAAATGCTGGCAGTAGATCGTGGCTTAGAACTTCCAGCCTGCCCACAATAGCTCTGGGGAAATCTCAGGATTTACGTTCCCTCACCAACGTGAAGGCAGCAGAAGAAGGAATCTTTGTATTGGTTGCGGCCAAGGGTCTTTTGTTTATCTCCTGGGGGCTCCACCCCAGAGAGATGCAGGTCAGCAATTGCTCCGTGCTGTCAGTCCAGGATGGAGGGTCTGTGTTGTGGACCCAAGCCAGGGATTTCCTATGTGGTGACAAGCAGAGTCAGTGGGGAGGGGGTAGGATCATGAGACTGGAGACTGGTAGGACCAGACTGGTCTCCTCTCCTTGGGTCAACTGCAGCTTGTTGGAGGTGTGGATAAGGCACTTAGTGTCTTTGCTCCTTTGTTAGTCTGAGGATATCAAAGACAGTTCCATTGCAGAGACAGTGGCAGAGAGGCTTTGTTTACCCCTGGATGCTCCACCTCTGAGAAACACAGAGCCACTGTTACCGGGAGTGCTCAGCCAGTGGGGTGGGGTAGCTGCAGTGCTGGCAAAAGCTTGGTTTTCTGCTTATTGTGGAGCAGGGGGTTGAAATCTCACAGGGTGGAGAGATTGGTCTCCTCCTCATATGGTAACTGTGACATGTTGTAAGGTTGGGTGTAACCCTCAGGCTCTTTGTTTCTTTCCCAGATAATGGGCAGCTGGGATAGAACTGTTGTTGTGGCAGTGGCAGAGGGGCTGTCATATGCTTCTGGTAGACTCTCCCCAGGAAAACTCTGGGCCACTACATGCGGGTATGTTCAGCCATGGGTGGGAGCATGTCCTGCAGTCATGGGCTGGAGGCCCTGCCTGGTGAATAGTGGGGGATAGTGGTTTCCAGGGAAAGGGTGCTAGACTCCTCTCCAGATAGTGGCTATGGTATGCTGGAGGTGCCAGCGTAATGACTAGAGCCTTTATTCCTTCCCCAGCCCAAGGGCTGTTAGGGCTGTACCACTGCGACTATAGTAGCAGAGGGGTTGTGGGTTTACTCTGGGATTTTCTCCTCCAAGAAGTTCTGAGATGCCTCTGATTGTAGTGAACAGGTGGTGGCAGGGTGGTTGTGCTGGAGTCCCACGTTGGGCAGCCCTGTCCAGTGAGAAGTAAGGACCAGAATCTGCGTGGAGAACAGTCTGTCCACTTTCATGTGAGATGGTTGCACTGTGCTGGGGTCTGAACTAGCCCCTGCTCCCTCCAGACTCTCCAGAGCCTGGAGATAGCAACAGAAAGGGATGCAAAGCAACAAAGATAGCAACTCACACCTCCCACTGGGAGCTCTGTCCAGGGAGTTGCAGAGCTGTTATTGGCTCCATAGCCCCAGTAGGGGGTAGTTGGAGGCCCAGGCCTGGAGGATACACATGCCTGGTGAGGAGATATGGGAACAGGCACCACATAACAGTCTGGTTAATTTTCCATAGGGCTGCTGTGGTATCCTGGGGGTCCGCTCCAGTCTCTAGTTACCTTGGATTTTCTAGTACCCGAAAATATCAACAGTGAAAGCTGCAAAACAGTAAAGATGGTGGCTTACCCCTCCCTCTGGAAGCTCAGTCTCAGGGAGGCATAAACCTGTTACTAGCAGAAATGCACCTACATATGTGGCAGGAAACCCTAGTCAGGAGAACCCACCCTGGGAAGAGAAATGGGAATCAGGGACCCATTTAAAAAGTCTGGCTGTTTTTTTTGTAGAGCAGCTCTGCTGTGCTTGGGATCCGCTCCAGCCCCAGTCACTCTGACTCTCTAAAGCCCAAAGGAAAGAATGGCTAAAGACCAAAGATGGTGGCCCACCCCTCCCTCTGAGAGCTTCATCCCAGGGAGGTTTGGTACTACTGCTGGCCAGAAAACACTGGCGAGGTGACTGGAGACCCTGGTCAGGAAATGCTGCCCTGTGTAGGAAAACAAGATTATGGATCTCCATAAATAAGCAGTCTGACCACTTCTTCGTAGAACTGCTGGGCTGTGCTTGGGGTCCTCTCCAGTCCCTGGCTGCCTCCAAATCTCTAGAGTCCTATGGCAACAATAACTAAGGATGTGAAACAGCAAAGATAGTGGCCTGCCCCTTCCCCTGAGAGCTTTTTCTTCAGAGAGGTGTAACGCTGCTAATGGTGGCTGTCTGGAATTCTAAGCCAGTGGATTTATCCTGCAAGGTGCCATGGAAGTGGAGTTTTCAGATCACTGCTGTTTAGCTCCCTGGATTTATCTTATTTTTTAGGGGTATGTACAGTGCTTTAACTTCTCGTTTTGCTGGAGTTGCAGCTGCTTTTGCCAGAAAGTCTGGGTATCTGAGCCCCACTGGGCTCTGCCTATGCCTGAATGGCTGCTCTGCCAAGACTCCATGTAGCTCTCCATGTCAGACTGAAGGCCCTGGTAGAGTGGATGTATGAGGAGATATCCTGACCTGAAGGTTGCAAAGATCTGCGAGAGAAGTGTGGGTTCCCAGGTTGCTCACTCACTTACTTCTTCCCTGGAATGGGGAGGTTCCCCTGGCTCTGTGTTGCTCCCAAGTGGGCAGCATCCTTCCTGCCTTGCTTTTCTCCATTTTCAATGGGTTTAATTGTTTCCTTGATTAGTCCCAATGTGTGTATCTGGATGTTTTAGTTGAAGCTGCTGTATTTACTCACCCCTCCCTTTCCTCTCCATGAGAGAGGCACACCCTAGCTGCTTCTAGTAGGCGATCTTCACCAAACATCCCCATCTCCAAAATCTTATCATTTTCAACAACATGGATGGAATTGGAGGTCATTATGTTAAGTGAAATAAATCAGACACAGAAAGACAAACATCACATGTTCTCACTTATTTGTGGGAGCTAAAAATGAAAACAATTGAACATATGGAGATAGGGAGTAGAAGGATGGGTTTCAGAGGCTGGGAAGGAGAATTGGGGTTGGCAATAGAATGGGAATGCTTAATGGGTACAAAAAATAGTTAGAAAAAATGAATTAGACCTCGTATTTGATAGCACAACGGAGTGACTACAGTCAAAATAAATTAATTGTATATTTTAAAATAACTAAAATATTATAATTGGATTGTTTATAATACAAACGATGAATGCTTGAGGATATGGATGCCCCATTTTACATAATATGACTGTGCATTGCATGTCTGTATTAAAACATCTCATGTACACCATAAGTATATAAACCTACTATGTACCCACAAAAATTAAAATTATAATTAAAAAAGAAAGGAAACTCCGGGCCTAGTTGAATTCTACCAAATATTTAAGGAAAAAAATATCAACTCTACATGATTCTTTCCAGACAATATAAGAGGAGGCACTACTTTCTTACTCATTTTTTGAGGTCAGCATTATCTTGGTAGCAAAGCAAGCATAGATACTACAAGAAAAGAAAAAACACACCCACTCATATCCATCATAAAAACATAGAAGGAAACATCTTAAACTTAATATTAGAAATGTAAATCTAGCAATATGCAAAAAAGATAATAAATCATGAAAATGTAAAGTTGGTTCAGTACTTAAAGTCAATCAATGTCAATCACAATCTCAACAGCCTAAAAAAGAATAATAATATGATTATCTCAGTAGATGCCAGGGGGAAAAAACATTTGACAAAATCCAAAATACTTTCCTAACCTAACAAAAATCTTTTCAAACGAGGAACAGAGGGAAATTGATTAACCTAAGTGGCACAAAAAAATACTAATAGGTGACATCATATTTAATGTTGAAAATCTGAATGGTTTCTGTGTAGTGTTGGGAACAAGGTAAGAATGTTCAGTCTTCCCACTGCCAGTCAACATCATATTAATAGGACTTGCAATGCAATAAAGTAAGAAAAGGAAAGAAAAACATGCAAAATGGACAGAAAAAAATTGTCCATATTTGCAGATGGCATAATTGCTTATATAGAATATCCCCAAAAGGTCTATCACAAAGACTCTAGGTACAACCATCTTGAAAAGTAGTTTTTCAGTTTTTTTCAAGGTAATCATACACTTGTCATATGGCCCACCCATCACACTCTTTAGTATTTACCCAAGAGAAATGAAACATTTGATTACACAAAATCATATATATTTGTTTATATCAGGTTTATTTATATTTGCCAAAAACTGTAAACAAGTCAAATGTCCTTCAAACTCTAAACACATGTCCAAATTGTCAGACACCCATGCAATGCAATATTACTCAAACAATAATCAAGAATGAACTATTGATACATGCGACAAGATCAGTGACTTTAAAATGCTCTTTGCTTAGTGAAAGAAGCTGATAATAGTTTGGCTTTGTGTCCTCAACTAAATCTCATCTTGAATTGTAATCCCCAGGTGTTGAGGAAGGGAACTGGCAGGAGGTTTCCCCCATGCTGTTCTTGTGATACTGAGTTCTCATGAGATCTGATGGTTTTACAAGTGTTTGGCAGTTCCTCCATCTCTGTCTCTCTTGCCACCTTGTGAAAAATGTACCTGTTTTTCCTTTGCCTTCCACCATGATTGTAAGTTTCCTGAGGCCTCCCCAGCCATATGGAACTATGAGTCAATTAAACCTCTTTCCTTTATAAATTACCCAGTCTCAGGGAAGTTCTTTATAGCAGTGTGAAAACAGACTAATACAGAAGCCAATCAAAACACTGCATATCACATGATTTTACTTGTATGACATTTTCAAAAAAGTACAACTGTAGTTATGGAGCACAGATCAGTGGTAATCATTGTTTGTGGTTGGAGGAGCAGCTAACTACGAAGAATTGAAGAAAGAAATTTGGGGAGAAAAATGGACCCTTCTGTTTGATTGAATACTGTAAAGGCTAAATAAAGACAAAAGGACCTGTAAACATGATGTACTTTAGTTGTCTATTTGTTTTCCCAAAGGAATACCACTGACAGATTGTGGAACTTTTTACAACATTACTAGTGATAAGCAAATTGAACATATATCGTAGATCATGAGAGCCAGAGAAAAAAGTTACAATAAGCAAGATGAATCTAAAATTAATATTGTACTACTGAAATAGAGACAAAGATATTAATAAGAACAGAGAGAGAGATATGTTAGATGATTATAGATAGCTATATAGACAGCTAGATAGAGCCTGAAATATAGATATGATACACATTGGTTATTATGCATACACATATTTTCTTGTTCTCTTAGAGCTTACATTCTTGTTGGGTTGGGTCAAACAAGAAACACCAAAACATGTATTTTGTTGGATAGTAATAAATACAATGGACAAATGTAAAACAGGTAGATATTTGTATGTAAAGAATAGAGGACTGTAGGTATATTACTATTATATATGTGTGTATATATATGCATATATGTGTGTATAAATATCTTTGTATCTATGCATATATGTGTGTGTGTATAAATATCTTTCTGTCTATCTATTTATCTATCTATCATCATCTGTAACAAATGATGCTTGGAAAACTGGATATCCACATCCAAAAGAATGAAGTTGAACACATGTCTTACACCATATACAAAAATTAACTTAAAATGAATTAAAGAACTAAATATATGAACTAACACTGTAAAACTCCAACAAGAAAATGGGGGACATTGAGCAGAGACATGAATAAAATGAGGGAATGCATCATATAAATATCAGAGAAGATAATTTTTTAGCAGTGGAATGAGTGAGTGTAAAGGTTGTAAGGCAAAAGCATGATTGGTGTGTTATTTATTATAATATAATCTAATTAGAAAACTATGAACCTTTGACTACCCCGGCCTTGTTATTATTTTTCCCTTTTGAACAAAGCCCTTTTCCCAATGTTAATTTAACATCATGAAAGACCCATACTTTAATAGAAATTGTAGAAACAATTTTTAAAGCTTTATGTAAAAGAGTAAGATTTTACATTCCAAGGTGTTCCACTTTCAAAATATTTTCATCTCTCCAATCCCCTTTTACCCCTTTATTTCCGATAGTACCCTAAAGAATATTTTAAAAACTTTTAAATCACTTTTCAAGAGTACATTTCCACTTAAAGGGTGCCCACCTGTAAAATTGTTATTATTCTTATAATTTACTAAAGTCTTTCTCTGCTTAATATATTTCTGTGTGTGTGTGCGTGTGTGTGTGTGTGTGTGTGTGTCTGTGATGGAGTTTTGCTCTGTCGCTCATGCTGGAGTGCAGTGGTATGATCTTGGCTCACTGCAACCTCCGCCTCCCGGGTTGAAGCAATTCTCATGCCTCAGCCTCTGGAGTAGCTGGGACTACAGGCATGTGTTACCACACTGGGATAATTTTTGTATTTTTTTAATAGAGACAGGGGCTTCACCATGTTGGCTAGGCTGGTCTTGAACATATGACCTCAAGTTATCTGCCCGCCTCAGCCTCCCAAAGTGCTGAGATTACAGGCATAAGCCACCACACCCAGCCAATATATTTCATATATGTGTTATTATCTGTCCTTTACTTGTGACTTTTACAGGAAGTAGATATTTTTTTCCATTTTATAAATATATAAACTTAAAATATTTATATTATTCTCCTTGACTCACAAAATGCTAATATCAGTAATCTGGTAGTTGTGACCTAGTGCTTTGTAATTACCTTATTTTCTACACTAGATCTTAGCCGAAAAGCTGAAGCAATGCATAAGTACCTTATTTACTGAGCAAAGCCAAAGACTAATCAATTCATACCCAAGATTTGAGTTGAATGTGTGAGTGCATGTGTGTTTAAATAGGATGAAATTCTAGGGTCATCAATCAAAGCCAAGTATGTAAAAGTAAAATTTGCAGTGTAGATCTAGCCCCATGACTAGATGTGTTTACAAGCATATTATTTTTTTTCTCTGAACATAAAGGACAGGCTTTTAAATATAGAACTTTTTTAAACTGTATTTATGCATGTAGCCAAGATAGTTTGAAACAGCACTATATTAGTCTGTTTTCATGCTGCTGATAAAGACATACTGGAGACTGGGAAGAAAAAGAGGTTTAATTAGACTTACAGTTCCACATGGCTAGGGAGGCCTCAGAATCATGCCGGGAGGCGAAAGGTACTTCTTACGTAGGTGGAAGCAAGAGAAAATGAGGAAGAAGCATACAATTCAAGTTGAGATTTGGGTCGGGACACAGCCAAACCACATCAAGCACTAATTAAATAAAAATTGTATCAGTTTCAGCAAAAATCTATAGGTTCTAATTTCTTCCTGGGCATTTGCTTGCTTTTAGAATTTTATGCCCTGTCCATCTTTTGGATTATGAGGTGCCCCGATGTTGAAAAGAAAGCATATATAGTGCTGAATTTAATATGCAATTGGTCATCTCCTTCTGCTTTATTATTTGATGTCATATAATCTTGATGCACACAAGTGGTTGAATCACATAATGCATCTGACAAGACATGAATAAACATGATACATTGTATAAGAATCAGATATTATGCTGACATTAATACTTTAACAGTGCTTATTCCCTCACCGCTCTCTCTCAATCGATTATCTAAATTAGCACATCTTTATATTTTTATATTCCCAGTTTTTAGACCCATTACCTTATTATATTTTTACTTTGATTTCAAGCACCTTTTAGAAAATAATATCCCAATAAATTCTAAGAGGATAATAGATATTTGAAAATAAAACTGAATTTCAAACAAAAGATTTTGTTAACATCATAAATCCGAGAAGACCAAAGTTTATTACAAAATTTGCCATCACAGTGAAGTACCTTACTTATGAACGTAATATATCAAACAATTTTCCATATTCCTCTACATTTTCATATTTCATATAAAACTACACTGGGTATGGATTTAATTACTGGGATTATAAATCACTTGTCTAACTGCTTCATTGTTGACATGAATTTTAAATATTCAACTTCTTAAAACTAAACAGAAACCTCAGCTAGCAGCTTCACTGCATGGACTAAGTGTTTTCTGAGATAAAAGACATTCTTTTTGTTTATAATACGTTTGTCCACATTATCACGAAGGCTATATAAAAAATGCATTTGAGATAAAAGAAACAGCATATCTTGGCACTGTGGCTTAAGTAGATTTTCTATTCATTACACAGATAAATGAAGCCAGCACAGTGCGTTACAAAGTGTGTTGTTTAGACCACTATGGTATTACTTTGTAATATCCTCCACAGGAAATAATATATCACTGGCATTCACTGTCAAATCCAGTTTCTAGTTGTGAAGTTGTACCCTTTCCACTCATTTAAATGTGGATTATATTGCTTCTCTTTCGATTTGGGATGTAAAAATGCTAAAGACATAGCTTTTATATTTCTATTTCCTTGCACTACCAGTGTTTAAAAATAAATGGGTAAACCAAGAAACATTATAATATTAACATTAGGTAAACTTAAAATACCCCAAATAAACCCATAGCTACATGTTAGGTTTCATTCTACAGAAAAGTATTGTATGCATTGATGATGTATCCTTTCTGATTTCTGTAATTTATTTATTGATCTTGAAATATCAGTTAATCCCTGGTTAGTGCTCTATATTCCATATATATATGGAATATATATATGGAATATATGGAATAAGATATATATATATCTTATTTTAAACAGCTTTAAATGCTCTATAGTCATCTATCTATTTTATTTTAAATAGCTTCTTAAACAATTATTGAAATGGATATTCCAAATAATGTTCATTTAGCTAAGTTTTTTGTCCTCCATCAACCTCTCACTCTCAGCCTTATTCACAGATAAAAGTGAGGCCATTATGAATGAACTCCTTCAACTATTACACTACACATGATACATTTGCGTCAAGAGCACTCATTCCTTTCTAATTTCTTCCTCTTTCGCAGTTTTCCTTTATTCTTTCCAAAAATGACACTTCAACATTTACGGTGGATTCCCTCAACCATAGCCTCTCCTGGGGTCTTGTTGTATAAATAACACAATTTTTTTTTCTACATCTTCACATTATTCCCAACTACTCCCTGGTTTCCAAGCCTTCCTCCTTCTCCTGGTAGACTGTATTATCCAGAATCATCCAATGTGGCAGAATCAGTGACATGATTCCAAAGAATTAAACCTAGGCCAGCAATAAAGGCATAGCACCACCTAGTGACTAAACTGGTAGCTGAGAAATTAAGGGGTTTCGTTGATGAGTAGAGGTAAGTAGATTATTCAATCAGAATAAAGTAGGAGTTGGGTAACCTAAGTTGAAAGCATGTGTTGATTCTAGGCAATGTTGACTATAAAGCTATACTAGAAATATGTTTGAGTAAAGAGTATTAGTGACAAAACAGAAAGAAAATCAAGTGCTAAACAGGCAAAACTAAATAAAGAGCCAGCCCGCCACAGGACAAAGACCAAGATTGAATAAAACAAAAATTGTGGTATAAAACGCAGTTTAAACCAGAAAAAAAGGGGCTCGAAGTTGTTAATCAATAACAACGCTGTTTGGAAAATTAAAAATCTAATTATCTAAGACTTGTGATAGCTCAGGGCAATAAATTTGCTTCACAGTGTTTTTAAAACATTCTTATTCTGTTGAATCTGGGGTTGAAACTGGAAGCTAACAGCTTTCTATAACCTTCTTGCCTCAGTTAAAATTGTAATTTCTTCTGTGCCATTGATGTTTCAGAGGAACTCAAATTAATTCACTTGAAGGTAGAATCACTGATACTCTAAAGAGAGATATTTAGAAAAAGGGCTTACATTACAAAAGCATACCACATATAACAAAATCAATCCTTGGTGAAATTGTTATATGTCACTGTGGTAGTTTGTATTATTCATTCAAAATATTTTCTGCCCACTCTACCAAGTCCTTGTTTATTTCCCTGGGGCATATCCTAATGGAAAGGATATCATCCCTACCATATTCCTGTCAGACAAATTCATGTGACTTTAGGCTAATGGCATGTGAGTGGAAGGGACATATGTCCCATCCAAGTAGAAGTGTTAAGAGGTGAGGTGTATTCGTACCATTATTCTTTTTGTCGTGAAAAAAATCTGTTCATACCTCAGATAAGGGTTGCTCTTTCAACGTGAGACTGAATAAAATAAGCCATAGAGTAGAGCCAAAACTTGCCAACAAAAGGTTTGGAAAGTGGGTGAGAAATGAATCTTTGCTATTGTAAGACACTAAAATTTTGAGTGTGTTTCTCATTGCAGTAAAATATAGCTTACAGTGACTAATATAGTCAGCTCTTTTACACAATTACTCAGCTCCTCCATACTGCTAGTTACATTATCTAAGTATCAGAGACTATCAATTACCAGAATGTCTCTCACAGATCATTTTATCCTACTCCAGTCTGAGGCATGAATCCCAACTACTTTCTTCTCAGAAAGTGACAGCATATTTAGCCTTCATCTGGATACCTTTGATAACAATGATCCCAGCAACTCTTGAGGGTTTATATAGCTCTGATGATTCATACATTTTACATTTTCTATATGAATAAGAATCTAATTCCTCCTTAATCTATAATTCTGTAGATTTTTGACATAATGTGGACACATGTGAAAGACTTGGAATTGTACCTAGTATATCAATTTTGTTACGTTTGATCCATAGCAAAAAAAAAAAAAAAAAGAAGCAAGAGAAAAGCAACTCATCAAGTACAAGGGATCTTTGGTAAGATTAACAACTGACTTCTCATCAGCACCTTTTGAAATCAGAAGGCAGCGAGATGATATATTCAATGTTATGAAAGGAAAAACAAAATGCTGTTACTCCAGAATACTATATCCTGCTAGAATATTTTCCAAAAATAAAGGAGAAATAAGACATTCCCAGATAAACAATTACTAGGATAGTTTATTGCTAGTAGACCTGCATTACAAAGAAATGCAAAAAAAAAAAAAAAAAAAAAGAAGAAGAAGAAGAAGAAAAGAAAAAGACCTTCAGGTCAGGCACAGTGGCTCACACCTGTAATCCTAGCATTTTGAGAGGCTGAGGCGGGCAGATCATTTGACGTCAGGAGTTCGAGACCAGCCTGGCCAACATGGTGAAATCCCATCCCATCTCTACTAAAAATACAAAATTTAGTCGGGCGTGGTGGCGGGCACCTGTAATCCTCGCTCTTCGGGAGGCTGAGGCATGAGAATTCCTTGAACCTGGGAGGTGGGGATCACAGTGAGCTGAGACTGTGCTACTGCACTCCAGCCTGGACTATAGAGTGAGACTCAGTCTCAAAAAACAAACAGAAACCTTCAGGCTGAGATAAAAGGACACTACATGGTGACTAAAACTACAAGAGAAAATAAAGAATACTGGTAGAGTTAATTCTATAGTTAAATATAAACATCAATATCAGTGTATTTTTGGATTGTGATTCCTTTCTTTATCATTTAAAAGCCAATTGCATAAAACAATAATTAGACCTCCATGTTGATGGACACATGTTGCATAAAGGTAAAATTTGTAATAATAACAAGATAATGAAACATGGAGTCTTACAGAAGTAGAGCTTTTATATAGTATTAAAACTAAGTTGATAATAGTCCAAACTAGGTTGTTATAAATTAAAATATAAATTATCTCCAGGGCAATCACCCAAAAAACCCATAAATTATACAGTAAAAGAAATGAGAAGACAATAAAAGTAACACACTAGAAAATAAGTATTCGCAAAATAAGGTGGTAATAAAAGAATTGAGGAACAGAAAAGATATGAAATGTAGAAATTAATTAGCAAAATCACAAAAGTCATTTTTTACCAGGAAATACCCTGATAATAAATGAATTAAATTCTTCAACTAACACGAAGACATTAGCAAAATGGATAAAATACCAAAACAAAACTATGATGTCTAGAAGAGACTCACTTTATATCCAAAGACACAAATAGGTTGAAAGTAAAAGGATGAGAAAAGATATTTCATGCAATAGTAACCAAAAGAGAGCTGGAATGGATACACTAATATCAGGCAAATTAGACAATATTACAAGAAAAAGACAGAGGAATTATATATTGATAAAAGGGTCATTGCAGCAAGAAAGTATAACAGTTAAAAACATACATACACCTAACAAAATCATCTAAAATATGAAGAAAAAATGACAAAGCTGAAGAGACAAATATTTCCACAATAATAGTTGTACAAGCCCACCCTTAATTTTCTATATATGTAAAACATTCCCCAAAATAAACCATAGTAGTACAAAAGCAACCATTAGACAATATGTAAAAGGGCATGACTCTTTCCCAGTAAAACTTTGTTTACAAAACAGGTGGCAGGATTGAAGGCCAAAGTTTCTTTACTGCTGACATAGAAGAATAGCTATCTGATAACAACTGAAAGAATGTTCTGTATACTTGTTAGAACTCAAATCACCATGACAACGATTTATAATCACATTTCTATTGTGATACCCGGAAATGCTTGATAAAAAGTGATAGAGCTCTACAGTTCATTTTTTCCTTTTAGTCTTATTCTCTTTTGCTTTTCTATGGTATTTGTAGTAGATGGCCTCTATGATGGAGCTACCTGCATCCTGGAACTCACACATTTGTGTGATTCCCTTCCCCACAATGTTGGCTAGACTTATTGAATAGCTTCTAACGAATAAAATATGGCAAAGAGGAGAAGTGAGAGAATACCACTTCTCAGATTGGTGTATTAGTCAATTCTCACATTGTTATAAAGAACTATCTGAGACTGGGTAATTTATAAAGAAAAGAGGTTTAATTGACTCACAGTTCTACAGGCTGTAAAGGAAGCATGGCTGGGGATGCCTCACTAAATTTATTATCATGGCAGAAGGCAAAGGGGAAGCAGGCATGTCTTACTTGGAGGGAAAAGGAGGAGGAGAGCAAATGGGGAGGTGCTATACACTTTTAAACAACCAGATCTTGTGAGAGCTCACTATCAGGAGAACAGCAAGGCGGAAGTCCATCCCCATTATCCAATTACCTCCCACCAGGCCTCCCCTCCAACACTGGGGATTACAATTTGACATGAGATTTGGGTGGGGACACAAATGGAATAAACTATATCAACTGGGTTATAAAAACTGTGGCTTCAGACTTAGTATCTCACCCCTTCCCCTTGAAAGACACACATACCCACATGGGCAGGAGCTGATATTTCTGGTCAACAGATAGGATCTGAGACCTGCCAACAGCCATATGAGAGAGATTGAGCCCGTTAAGTGAATCCTGACCCCCTGAGAGCCTTGAGATAACTGCAGCCCCAGCAGATATCTTGATTACAGCTTTATGAAGTGCCCTGAGCTATACAAACCAGCTAAACTGTATTTGACCCACAGAAACTGAGAAATATAAATGCTGTTTCAAGCCACTAATTTGGCTTAAATTATTTTGTTATATAGCATTAGGTAACAAATACAGTAATTTATTTCCTCCTCCCTTCTCCCAATGTTGAATCTCTCCTAGTTAAACCAAATTCATCTTACAGTATTGCCTAGAATTCCACATTTCTACATCATAAATATGTGGGCGAGATTTGACCCAGCACCATTAGGATCTTAATATCAGAGTAATAGTCAGTCTATAGTCTTAAAAAGTGTACTTTTTTTTCATTTGGAGGACACTTGTATTTTATAACAAATCAGAAAGAAACATGATTGAAAGCTGTGACCATATGCCAGAAAATAACACAGAAATCTGCACTAAGCACCCGTTCAGGCTTAAAGAAAACAATGTTCTCTTCCTTTGCATATATCATCAGATTCATTTTAAATATTTTTAAATAAGATTTACACTCGTGTCTGAATAATATTGATATAATTTCAGGTTGTACTATGGTTTAAATGTGTTGTCCACAGTTTGTGTTGAAAACTTAATCCCAAATGCAACACGGTTGAAAGGTGGACATTTAAGATGTGACTAGATCATGAGGGCTCTTCCCTCATGAATGGATTAATGCTATTATCAAGAAAGTGGGTTAGTTAATTGGGCTCATGATGAAAGCATGAGTTCAGTCCCCTTCCCTCACTCTCTCTTGCATACTCTCTTGACCTTCCACCTTCCACCACAGGATGATGCAGCAAGAAAGTCCTCACAAGATGCTAGCCCATATATCTTGGACTTCCCAGCCTCCAGAATTGTGAGTCAATTGAATTCCTATTCATTATAAATTACCTAATCTCAGGAATTCTGTCATAGCAGCATGAAACAGGCTAAGGTTGACTTGCTGAATTAAAAGTGCCCATCATTTGTCTTTATCATATATATGTATGATATAATGTATATGCATATATGTGTGTGTATAGCAGAATATTTAAAATGTGTTCAGGAATTTCTGTTAATTATTATTAATTTGTAGAGCTATATTTTCATTATTTCCTCACATGTATTTATAAGAGGATGTTGAAACCTTTCTGTTAATTTGGGGTAGCATATGTGAATTACAGGTTCATTTTATATTTCAAGCAAATAAGAATCATCACTGGTAAATATATTTACCACAGAGCTCTCTATCCTGTCTCCACACACACATCAATAAATTTTTTGAAAATCTAAAACATGTACTATTCATGTAAATAAATGGTTGATTTCTATATGTTTTAGGTAATAAAGCATCTTCATTTTGTTCAATACTCCTCCTAGGTCAGAAATGGCTGAGTTTGAGGAATAATGTGGCTGTAGAAGTTACACTTGATGAGTGTAAAGCCCGCCCCCATCCTTAGTTGTGCAAGAAATTAGAAGTAGGAAAATAAGTGTGCCTTTGAAAACTACTGAATATTGATGTGTAGTCAGTACCAGATAAAGGTGTCAAATTCAGAGTCTATGTAGACAATGAGTCATAATCTAGAGATGAAATGATATGAAGGTTAAAAAGAAGCATCCAGTACTGGGTGGAAAAAGCAATAAATACTGTAGAAAACAAGGGAGAAGAAGACCTAAATAAATCTAGAGATTTAATTTGGGTACCAAAGGTTTGTATGCTTTCAGTCAACCAATCATGCTATATTATATTTACCCAAAGAATAAGAAAGACATTTGTTTACACATTCATTCATTTCTTCAGAGAAAACCTAATTTGAGAATCTACTATATTCTAATCACTGTTCTAGATAATAAGGATAAAAATATGAATAAAAAACTGTCACTGGAAAGTAATACATTTGCCAATTATGTGATATAGTATTCATCCAGGCATATATTTGTTAAAAATTACATATTGAGTATGTATTGTATTCTAGGTATTATGATAAAAAAGGTACTTTGGGGTTGTTTTTTTTGTCCTTTCTATTTTTTATTTGTATAAATGTGAGGGGTACAAGTGGAGTTTTGTTAAAAAGATATATTGAGTAGTGGTGAAGTCTGGGCTTCTCATATAACTATCACTTGAATAATATACATTTTACTCATTAAATAATTTCTCATCTCTCTTCCACCCTTCTTGATCTCCAATGTCTATTATTCCATTTTTACTCATTATTTAGCCTCCACTTATAAATGAGAACATGAGGTATTTGATGGTTTCTGAGTTATTTTGCTAGAGATAATGGCCTCCAGTTCCACCCATGTTGCAGCAACAGACATAATTTCATATTTTAATGACTGAATAGTATTCTATCATGTATATATGCCACATTTTCTCTATCTGTACATCCACCGATGTACACTTGGGTTGATTCCATATCTTTGTTATGGCAAGTAGTGCTGTGATTAACATAGGTGTACAGTATCTTTTTGATAAAATTACTTCATTTTGTGAGGGTAGACACCCAGTAGTGGGATTAATGGATCAAATAGAAGTTCTGTTTTTATTTCTTTGAGAAACCTCCTTACTGTGTTTTTCACAGAGGTTGTACTAATTTACATTCTCACCAACAGTGTATAAATGTTCCCTTGAGAAACACAAGTATTTTGATGAGCCGAAATGAACATGGCTGTTGTTTTCATCTTACTGATCATTGAGTAGCATACACATATAATGGCAAATAATTACAGTAATGAATGTATAACACAAACTGCACTGGAAAATTGGATATTAGAGAAAGATCCTCATAGAAAATTATTTAATTTTGGACATAAAACATGAGTACTAGAAAACAGAAAATTGAGTGTGTGTGAGTGGGAAGAGGCAGGGTATGTGGAGGTGGAAATAATGCTCCAGAGGGATTAGCATTTGCAACGGCTTTGTTATCATCTAAATTGTGTGTACCTCAAAATTCGTATGCTGAAACTCTAAACCCTAGTACTTCAGAATATGAATGTATTTGGAGGTAGTGACTTTAAAAGGTAATTAAATTAAAAATAGGATGTGCTCTGGTTCAATATGACTAGTGTCCTTATAAAGAGCAGATTAGAACACAGGAGAGATATGAGGCATATGCATACATGAGGAAATACCATCTGAAAACACAGCAAGAAGGCAGGTATCTGCAAGCCAAGGAGAAGCATATCAGGGAAAACCAAACCTTCTATAACTTGATCTTGGACATACAGCCTCCAGAACTGTGAGAATACAGTTCTGTTGTTTAAGCCAGGGATCCCCAAGCCCTGACCCGCAGGTGGTACTGGTCTGTGGCCTGTTAAGAACTGGGCCACACAGCAAGAGTTGATCAGTGGGTGAGTGAGCATCACTTCCTGAGCTCTGCCTCCTGTCAGATCAGCAGCAGCATTAGCTTCTCATAAGAGTGTGAACCCTACTGTAAACGGCGCATGCGAGAGATCTGTGTTGTGCACTCCTTATGAGAATCTAATGATCTAATGCCTCCCTCCCAGCCTCCAGGTCCGTGGAAAAATTGTCTTCCACAAAACCTATCCCTGGTTTCAAAAGGTTGGGGACCACTGGTTTAAGTGACCCGGTTTGCAATATTTTGCTATAGCAAACCTAGCAGCCTAATGTAGGCACTATGGCAGGAGAACACAGGGAATTTGACAAATTGCAAAAGAATTGTATTAGATTCATCTGTGGAACAAGGTGGCAACCAGACTGTGCAGGACTTATGGGCCACAATAATAATATAGATGTTGTCTTCAGAGTAATCCGGAAGCCACGGATAGTTTTTAAGCAAGTGGATATATATATACCAGTCAGTATGATTAGTTCTTAAGCAAGTTGATGTTGTATAACTGTTAGTAAATTTTAGCCATAAGTAGAGGAAAATCCAGAAAATATTATAAAGATATTCATTGTCATATAAAAATTCCAGAAATAGGGGGATTCCAGGATTAGTTCATTCACTGGCTTAACAAAGTCATTAAGAACAAAGATCCCTTCTGTTTTTTAGTTTATCCCTCCTATATTGGCTTGCCCTTTTAGAATGAATCCTCCTATGGTCCTAAAGTGCTGGCATAGTTCTAGGCATCATTTGCCAATGTCAATATTCAGAGGAAGTGCAATGGCTATCCCTGTCTCAGGATCCTTTTTAAGATTGAGCAAAACATTTCCAGAGGATTCTGTTTGTTGTTTCTCATATCTTATTGCACAGAATTATATCACATGCCTATTCCTAAAACAGTTACTTGGCAAAGAAAATAAATCAGAATAATTGAGTTAGATCAGTGAAGAATCACCAGCTCTATGAGTAAACGGGCCAAGCTTTTTCAGAAGGACATAATCTTTTTTTTTTTTTGGATGGAGTCCTGCTGTGTCGCCCAGGCTGGAGCGCAGGGGCATGATCTCGGCTCACTGCAACCTCTGTCTCCCAGGTTTAAGCAATTCTTCTGCCTCAGCCTCCTGAGTAACTAGGATTACAGTCGCCCACCACCATGCCCAGCTAATTTTTGTATTTTTAGTAGAGATGGGTTTTCACCATGTTGGCCAGGCTGGTCTCGAGTTCCTGACCTCAAGTGATCGACCCACCTCGGCTTCCCAAAGTGCTGGCCTGAGCCACCTCACCAGGAGAGAAGGATGCCATCTTTTAAAAGAGTTTGAACAATATTCATATCTATGTAGCAAAAAAAAAGGAGAGAAAAAGAAAAAATGACTTTTGTTCATGTAACTAATAGTGTCTGTCAAAGGATTATATGATTATATTTGTGCTCTGAAATGACATTCACTTCATTTATGTTTTGAAATGTCATTCTAGCTACTTGAATGGAGTGGTGCAGAATAAAAATGAGAGACCATTTAGTAAACTATTACAGTATGACAGGTATCTTGAACCAGAGTGGTATCTTGGACTACAATGGAGGAAATAGAAAAAAGTGGCTGGTATCAAGAAAATCTTAGGGATTAAAATCAGCTGAATTTGATGATGGATTAAGTATGGAAAGTAAGGCAGCAGGAGGTATCAAAGTCTAGTTTTCTGGTCTGTGCAACTGGATGGAGGGAACACTGAAGAAAAGAACAGATTTGCGGAGATAAATAGTGACTTTTGCCTTAGGCATGATGAGTTTGAGCTTCATTGAGCGATCCAATTTGATGTGTATGCGTATTGAGCTTATATCAGAATCTGGAAAGAGATATACAATTATATCTACAATTTAAAATCAACTTGTCAATTTTTGCTAAACATCTCCCATTAAGCCCCACTTCCCAACACTGTTGCACTAGGGATGAAGTTTACAACACATTAATTTGGGGGGACACATTTGAACCATAGTACTCCTTTTAGCTATGATCAATAATGCTGCTATGAATATGCATGGAAAATAATATTTTTACACATGTTTACACTTCTTTGGATATATATTATACTTGGGAGTATAATTGTTTGGTCTGTTTAACCATTTCAGAAACTTTCAAACTACTTCCAAAAGTGATTGTACCAATTTACAAACTCACCAGAAGTGTATGAGGGTTCCAATATCTCTACATCAGCATCAACACTTGTTATTATCTAACATTTTTGTTGTAGTCATCCTAGTGGGAGTACAGTGTAATTGATTTACATTCCCTTGATGACTACTTTTATAGAGCATATTTTCATATGCTTAGTCTAATTGTATATTTTCTTCACAGAAATGTCTATTCAGATCCTTTATTAAGTCTTAATTGTATTATTTAAATTTATTGAGTTGTAAGATATTTTATATATTCTAGATACAAGTCTATCATAAGACATATTTTGTAAATATTTGATCATATTCTGTGAGTTGCCCTTTCACCTTTTGGATACTGTCTTTGAAATACAAAATGTTTTAATTTTGATGAAGTCCAATTTATCTATTGTTTTTCTTTTGTTACGTTATGCATTGGTGTTATATCTAAACATCTATTGCCTATTGCCAAGTCATGAGTGAATATGTTAATTGTGGTTTATTAATGCAAAAGAATTCATACAATGGAATAAGACACAAAATAAAGAAAAGAGCAAAGTATGGATATGTACATCAATCTGAGTGAATGTTTCAGACATATTGATAAGCTAAAGGAGCCAAAAGAACACATTCCATGTGATATTATTTATATAAATATTAAGAATAAGCAAAACAATTTGATTCGATAAAATTCAAAACAGTGTTTATCTCTAGTAGGATATTGACTCTGAAGGGCATGAGAAAACTTCTTAGGGTTTGAGGTTTGGGGTTCTGAGAATATTTTATAATTTGATCTAGGAGTGGTTTCATGGGTATATGTGTGTGTGCGTATATATACGTGTGTATATATACGCACACACACATATATGTCTATATATACATGTATGCATATATACATAAAATACAGCTTAATTGTTAAAGTTAATACACTTTACATAATAAATCTATGCTATGAATAGAAAGTACAAAAAATGTATGCTGTGAATGAAAACGTATTTAAAAAATGATGTCAGTTAATGCATACTTATTGGAATTTGACAATATGCTAAGAATAAGCTACAGGTGATATGTATAAGAATTTACATTCTAGCCAAAATGTTTTATATAATAATATGGGAAAATCTTTATAAAGCATGATAACTGCCTCAAAATTACCAAAATTTATTCAATTTATTTGTCTCTAGGATTAAATTTACTATAATAAAAGCTAGTTTGATTGATATTCTTTTTATGTAAAATTTCTGTCATGAGTTACAGGAATTTTTAATTCTGATTAAGGAATTGAATTTCTTCTTAGAGAACTCCCTAGGTTACCATGGTGTTCATAATTATTAATGGAGCAAGAAGAATTTTTTTTTTTTTTTTTTGAGATGGAGTCTCGCTCTGTCTCCCAGGCTGGAGTGCAGTGGCGCATCTCTGCTCACTGCAAGCTCTGCCTTCCCGGGTTCATGCCATTCTCCTGCCTCAGCCTCCCGCGTAGCTGGGACTACAGGTGCCCGCCACCACTCCCGGCTTACTTTTTGTATTTTTTTTTTAGTAGAGACGGGGTTTCACAGTGTTAGCCAGGATGGTCTCGATCTCCTGACCTCGTGATCTGCCCGTGTCGGAGGAATAATATTTTTTTGAGAAAGTTCACCAATCATTAACCTCTTCCTACTAATATTTCTGCAAAAATAGCTAATAGTTTGCATTACCACATTAAGCAATCTTTAGCTGTTTCAAAAAAAATCACCTTTCAGCTTCTCCTTCTTATAACTCCAAAGAATGGGAATCCATTAGATTGGGTGCATCCATAACATTACTAAAATAAATTACGTGCCTCACTCTAACAATTTCTAAACAGTAGAGATTTGAAATGCTCTAACAATGTCCCTCTTTCAATTTTATCCTTCCCCTTACTTCCATTTGTTGAATTCTAGAGGGACCCGAAAAACTCTAAATCTATTGAATCCGTTCATCTATTTAGCCATTGGCTGTATACTTATTGAGATTCTACTATGTGCCAGTTGCTTTTATAGACACTTAAGTTACAAATGTTCATTTATTTACTGTTTTATTCATTCATTCAGCAAATATTTATTGAATGTGAATTATATGCCAAGCATTATCTTGGGCATTCAGTATAGAATAGTAAATAAGGGATACTTGGTCTCTTCCTTCATAAAGTGTTTATACTCTAAGTAAGGGGCCAAGTAATAAGGTAAATAAATCGTTAATATTCTGGAAGAGACCACAATACAGTGGAGAAACAAATTAGTAATAAATAATTTTCCATTCAGTTTAGAAATTGTTATAATTTATAGTTCTGTAAGAATAGGACAGCAACTAATTCTGTTGAGGGAGAGGTGGGCGAAAGGGATAAATGTTTCATTCTTTTAGAAACTTTGCAACTATCTACACCTATCAGCCTTCATTTCTCTGTTGTTCATGATCATGATACAAGAATTAAAAAGCTTCTGTTATCTCTTCTCTTGGCATTCTCATTTCTATGGCAATATTTTCTTTCCCTAGCCCCAACTTTCTAGTGCTTCCCATCTCACCTAAAGTTTTCACTGTTTCAAGATTTAAAAATGCCTCTAATTTTAGAGTCCCTATCACTTTTTTCTGTAAATGTAATTTAGTTCTCCCCTGAGATCCTCATTTTTTCCTGAATCTCTGTTAGGTCAAAGCTACTCATATTCCCACACCTCATGGTGCTAAGACTCATCATTGACTTTTCCTTCCAGTGATGCTTAGAGAGCATTATTTTTCTACCCTATTGTAAAAATTCTGCCCTTCTGAGCCTCATGTCAGACAGTTACAACAATTTGTCCCCCCTTTTATGGCATAACACTATCTCAGCACATTGCCAATTCTGAATTAGTGCATTTGTAACCCCAAAACTCCATTCCTACTATTTGAACCTAGATATAGATTTCAATATCTCTTTGAGTGTTCCCTAAGAAAGCGTTGACACCAAAGCCTTTTGATCAGTGTAGATTTTACTGATTATTTCATTCGAAATACAGGAGTGGGTTTCCATCTCACATGTTTAACAGGTCCTTAAGATTTACCATAAAATATTTATTTTCTTCAATGTCCCTTCTGTCTGAAGAAGTCACTGGGCATTCTTCCTTTGTTTTGTAAAAATCACTGAAGAGTCTAAGAATGCAGCTTGTGGCCCCAGTTGTTAAGAGTTTAGTGAAACAGCTCTTTCAGAGTTTTCATACAGGTAAACTGTATCCCATAGAACTCAGATATAAATACATACTAGGAACTCAAGCCAAAATGAATCCAAGTGAAAGTTTTCGTACTGTACTCAGCATAACTCCACTACTCAAAAAGTAGCTTTGACTATAGATACATTACTAGTTCAAATTCACTGTGCCTAAAATGTATGTGTTTGCGGGTGTATATGTGAGAGAGAGACAGAGAGATTTCCACATATGTGTATGTCCACATATCTAAAACAATCAACTAAACTATGTATGTTTGATATCAGTTCATTTCTACCATATTATAATTTATTATCTTGATAATGTTTGGAGCTAAGAGAATCCTTAAGAGATCTCTAAGAAGAGATACCTGATCTAAAGAGATAAGCTAATTTTTTGGGCAATGGTCTTGTTCGATACAATAGACAGAACAGAGAAACAGACCACTTTACAGAATGGAACTTGAAAAAGCTCGTTCCCTATCTAGTGTGGTTCCCATCACACAATACTGAAATATTTGAATTTTATCTTACATAAGTATTATCAATGAAGAATTTTAAGAAGTTAAACCATCTGATCAAAATTGGTTTTTATATATATCATTCCAGAAGGAATGAGGAAAATGAGTTGGAGGGGTATAAGACTGGAAGGCAGAGAGATGAGTTAAGAGATATGATGAGAATCTGAGGTATGGCAATGAGGTCAGAAAGAGTTAGTTCTAAATGATATGTTGATGAGGTGATGATAAGACTAGATGAATAGAAATGTGAGAAGTAAAGGTGAGAAAGAGGTCAAGACTGACTACCATATTTCTAGCTTTACAACTAGAGTATTAGAGACTCATAGATCCTTTGAGAATTTTATGGAACTGTAAACCCTTTCTCCAAAGAAAGAAACATGAGTATGGACAAAAAGGGTTTTAAAAACAATATAAAGACATTCAAATTTCTTTCTTCTAGTGGGCATAGTGGGATAATTGGTTTCAGTATGTGGACCAGAATGATGTCCTGATAAACTCTGATGTATTGAATTTACAAACTGTCATTTAATTATGAATTATAAAACTATCCAATAAATTATTTAGGTTTTGTACTTTTTCACATAGTTTAAGAAAAATATACATATATAGTTATATTTTCTTCCTTAAAATGGGTATTTGCGAATCATACATATCCAGGGTCAATAATTAAAACTATGTGCAATTAGGAATAAATAAAAAGCTCTAGCCATTCTGATGTCTTGGTTTATATTTTACACAAAGGTAAAATATTGTGTTTATACCTAATATTTGCTATTTATGGAATTCTTATTATATTCTAGGTATACTGAATATAACCTCTAGAAGGATCAAAGATTAGTAGAGGATACAAGAAAAAGCACACAAATAACTATAAAATAAAGGCCAGTAAGACAAATATCATAAGAGTGCGGCAAAGTTTGAGGATAAAGAAGAAACAGCATCACATATCTGTTTAGTGTGTATGCAAGGTCGCAAAGAAATGCATGTATTCATTTTGCATATTTAAAATTACAAGTGTCTAGAGCTCACAGACAATCTTTGAATAACTTTGTGCAAGTGTCTAATAAATGTTTTGGAAATAATAAGTAAGTTGTTTTTTAAATATCAAATGAGAGATTATTAATATTGATGTATAAAACCCAAAGCTAACATTTATTTTCTATATTCCTTGCTTGGAGCGCTTACTCATAAAATAAGATATATAATAGTTTTTAATAAAAAAACATTCTAATAATAATTAAAAGAAGTAGAAGCAAAAGGGATTTGTGTAAATAAAATAAAATAAACATGTTTATGCAAACATATTTGGAGAGACATTAAGAAATATATAAGGTGTTAAGAAACTATGTCTTCTCCATTTAATTTATTACATGGCAGGCTCTTGCTTAAGCTTTCTGGTTCATTCTCTCTCTCTTCTTTTTTGATTTCATGGTGTGTATATTGGTTCACATGATGAAATCCCATCAGTCCCATGAGCTTTCTTCATTCTCTTTATTTCTTTTTTTATTTACTCCTCTGACTGGATAATTTTAAATGGCCGATCTTTGATTTGCTCATTCTTTCTAAGCTTGATTGAGTTTTCTGTTGAAGCATTGTAATAAATTTAAAAAAATCGGTTACAATTTTCAGCCCTAGAACTTTTGTTTAGATCTTTTTTTAAGATTTCTATATTTTTAGTGATATTCTAATTTTGTTCATATATTGTTTTGTCAATTTCTTTGTCTGTTTTTCCTTGTAGTTCACTGAGCTTCTTTAAAATGACTATTTTGAATTATTTGTCAAGTGATTCATAAATCATTATTTCTTTAGGATTTGTTACTAGAGATTTTGTTTTCGCTCCTTTGGTACTATTATATTTTCCTGATTCTTCGTGCTTCTTGTAGCTTTGCATTAGTGTTTGCATATTTAAAGAACTGGCCTCCTCTTTCAGTCATTTCAGGCTGGCTTTTGCATGAAAAGATCTTTCCTAATCAAACCAGCTAGAGATTCAAGGAGCCCATCAAACATTTTCTGTGGATGGATGCATTCCACTCCTCTTCATCCCTCCTGGTAGAAAAAAAAAAAAAATTCAAGTGTGTGTGCCTTCTCCCAGTCTCATAGAACCATGCAGGCCGCTATAAACCTCTCACCCTTTTTCTCTAGGACAATGCACTGAAATTCCAGGATGTTGGGTCAACCTTCATTTCTCTCCCTTATTTGTAAAGAAGTCTCAAAATTGTGTGCTTCTCATCAATCCTGCAGAGTTGTGACAACTGCAGGGAGTTATCCACCCCTTTACCTTGAGGAGTGCCCTGGAATGCCTGAGGTGGGGTGCAATTTCCACTTCCCTCCCTTTTTCTTGAAGGAGAAGTCTCAGGGTTATGCGCTTCCTCCCAATTCTGTAATGCCCTGCAAGTTGCTGGGAGACCCCAACCCTTTCCTTTGTTTTTAGCTACCCCTGCAGGTATGCTGTTAGTTGCCTCATTCCTCTCAGTGAGGTGAGACAGAAGTAGGCAGCACCCCAAAAGGCTGTGAATGTCTCGTGCATGTTACACTCACTCTGTCCCCTAAGGAAGAAATCACAGGATAAGTGGATTTCTTTAGGTGCTGGTCTGTGCCAGCTTGGGAGATGGGTGACTCAGTTAAAATGAAGCTAATCCTCTCACCCATATTAAAGCTGTTTTTCTCAGTTTTGTGCTCATCTGAGGTATTACAATTTAACTGAATTCTGGAGTTCTCATAAAGATATGTTGGCACAATTCTGTGTTTTTGTTGGGGGTGGGATACAAGGGCTAAGATTTCCCATTCAGTTTTCTTGCTGACATTATCCTTCTATCTTTTCTGTTTTTATATTAAAATGTGGATAGTTACAATATTTCTCAGATGACCCTGTCAATGGCTCAAGATGAACAACCAAATTGTTAATATTTTTTGATTTTCTAAAGCACTAATTTACAAATTAGTGAAATTCCTAGAATGAAGGTTTTGTAGCATGCATAATTACATATGATGTATAGTATAATCATTTTTATATTTATGACTCCTAAGAGATATAAAGCATACAATTTCAGCTTCTGAGGTGACAGCAGAACTGTATTTAGAGCAGAAAACAATCTGGGTTTGAGAGCTTTGTTCTATTTCCATCTCTACAACAGTATGTGTCACCCTAGTCTCCTCACATAATGCATTTGTACTTCTGTACATAATTTGAGACAAAATTTAGAGGGTTTGGAACTGAATATAAAGATGGAAAAGGAAAGCCACATTATAAAAAATATTGACAGGATTCAACAAAATATTAATTATAAAGAGTGAAGCACAATGACATGTCAAAAAGCCCTCCCCACTTCCATTCCACCTCCTACCTATGCCTTAATTATTTAAGTTGTATAGCAGTAAGAATATTCTGGGTTCTGCTGTAGCCAAATGCCACAATCTTAGTTTCTTAACAATAAACAAGTTTTTTTCTTGCTGATAAAAAGTCTCTTGTAGCTCCAGGTGACTCTTCAGGGCATGGAGTGGCTAAATATTTCAAAATACTTCTATTTCATGACATATTCACTTCAGCATGATGGTGTGGGGTCCATTTTGTCAGGTTAAAGAGAGCATGACACACTGACTCATGAGTGTTTCAACCCCAAAGTGATATTTATCACCACCAATTACAGTCAATTAACCAGAATTAGTCACATGGCCCCATTCAACTTGCAAGGGTGGGAAATATAGTCTTCTGTATGTCTAGATAAGCAAAGAGAACTGAAAATAATCATTAAAAATAATAATCATTATCTAGAAGACAAGGAAATGGTGGCTGTACACCACGAACTAGAGAGATATAATTATTCAAAGAGGAAAAAAATCAAACAGTAGAAGAAAATACAAGAATGTGTAAGGGGATTAAGATATGAGATAATATATTTTAATAACTTAAAATATTCAACAATATTGTCATGTAAAATTTTCTAAAAAGAGAAATTAATAGTGATGAAAAATTTTAGTTTAGTCCCTGAAAATGTGACATTAATTAAAATGAACATTTAAGCACAATAATTATTTAAGAAACTTTGGAAAATATCACTCTGCCTGGTAAATGTTTTTTTCCACATAAAATAACAGTATGATAATTTTGATTGTTACATTATGTAGTATCTCTATTAGGAAAGGAAAAAGCACATCTCTTGGATAAACTCTATCATCAGCTATCAGGGAAGTGAAACTAAACTTTTTGCTTTTGAGTGTCTTCTTCTCAATACTTGTCTAAATATTACACACCAAAGAGTGATGTAAATATCTTCAAATAAACCTTCAAGTGTAAAATTAACATTCATGAAAGAGGACATTTGTAGTGTATTTTGAGTTAGTCAAGCTAAATAACTGTTAATAAACAGCATTTTAAAATTTAAAAATTAATAAATATTCTGATGCCAGGACAAAATAAAATTATCCAGTGATATGAAATAGGATCGTGAACCTGATGTAAAAAGAAGTTTTGTCACGTTTTCATAGGGTAGCTGTGATGTGCTAGGGTATTGCTTTCATCCCTGGTCAGCTTGGACTCTCCAAAGCCTAAAGGCTGGAATGGCTGTTACCCCAATGGCAAAAATAGTGGCCCACCCCTCCCTGTGGGTGCTCCATCCCAGGGAAGTTTCAAAACTGTCAGCCAGAGAATACTAGCAGGGGTGGCTGGAGACCCTGGTTGGGAAGTTCTGCCCAGTGGAGAGGAACAGGTTCAGGGACTTGCTTTAAAAAGCAGTCTGGCCATGTTTTCGCAGAGCAGCTGTGCTGGACTGGGGAACCACTCCTGCCCCAGTTGCCTTGGACCCTCCAAAGCCTGAAGGCTGGAATGGCTAAGTCATCCAAACAGCAAAGATGGCAGCCCACCCCTCACTCTGGGAACTCTGTCCTAGGAGTTTTGAAATCTCTGTCAGCCAGAGAACACAGGTGAGGGTGGCTGGAGGCCCCAGTTGAGAGGTCCTGTCCAGTGAGAAGAAATGGGATCAATGACCTGCTTTAAAAATCAGTCTGGTCACATTTTCATAGAGCAGCTGTGCACTGCTGGGGGATCCCTTCCACCCCTGGTCAGCTTGGACTCTCCAAAATTCAAAGGTTGGAATGGCTAATTTGCCCAAACAGCAAAAATGATGGTCTGCCCCTCCTGCTAGGAGCTCCATCTCAGGGAGTTGTAATGCTGCTACCAGTGGCTAACTGAAGTTCCAAGCCAGTGGGTTTTAAGTGTTCTTTGTTGTTCCTGGATGAACCATCTTCCTGCCTTGCTTTTTTCCATCCACCACGGGTTAAGTTGCTTCCTTGATTATTCCCAATGTGAGTACTTGGCTGTTTAAGTTGAAGGTGCTGTATTTACTCAACTCTCCTGTTTCTCTCTGTGAGAGACACACACACACTAGTCAGCAGCCATGTTGGCCACTTCAGTTCTCTCTCTTTTTTTTTCTCTCTGATTTTATTTATTTGGGTCTTCTTTTTTATTTCCTTAGTTAGCATGGCTAAAGAAATGTAATTTTTTAAATCTTTTCAAAACCCAAATTTGTTTGCTCGATCTTTTGTATTATGTTTTATTTTGCTTTCAATTTAATGTACTTATGCTCTGATCTTTATTATTTCTATTCTATGAATTTTTGGTTTGCTCTTGCTTTTCTAGTTCTTTAAAATGCATTATTAGATGATTTATTTGAAGTTTTTCCACTTTTTATGTAGGTGCTTATAGGTATAAACTTTCCTCTTATTACCTGATATGGCTTGGTTGTGTCCTCATCCAAATCTCAACTTGAATTGTATCTCCCAGAATTCCCACATGTTGAGGGAGGGACTCAGGCGGAGGTAATTGAATCATGGGGGCCAATCTTTTCCGTGCTATGCTTGTGACAGTGATTAAGTCTCATGAAATCTGATGGGCTTATCAGAGGTTTCCACTTTTGCATCTTTGTGATTTTTTCTTGTCGCCAACGTTAGAAATGCCTTTCACCTCCCGCCATGATTCTGAGGCCTCCCCAGCCATGTGGAACTGTAAGTTCAATTAAACCTCTTTTTGTTACCAGTTTCAGGTATGTCTTTATCAGCAGTGTGAAAACAGACCAATACAGTAAATTGGTACCAGTAGAGTGGGGCACTGCTGAAAAGATACCTCAAAATGTGGAAGCAACTTTGGAACTAGGTAACAGGCAGAGGGTGGAACAGTTTGGAGGGCTCAGAAGAAGACAGGAAAATGTGGGAAAGTTTGGAACTTCCTAGAGACTTATTGAATAGCTTTGTCCAAAATGCTGATAGTGATATGGACAATAAGGTCCACGCTGATGTGGTCTAAGGTGGAGATGAGGAACTTGTTGGGAACTGGAGTAAAGGTGACTTTTGTTATGTTTTAGCAAAGATACTGGTGGCATTTTGCCCCTGCCCTAAAGATCTGTGGAACTTTGAACTTGCGAAAGATAACTTAGAGTATCTGGAGGAAGAAATTTCTAAGCAGCAAAGCATTCAAGAGTTGACTTGGGTACTGTTAAAGGCATTCAGTTTTATAAGGGAAGCAGAGCATAAAAGTTTGGAAAAATTGACTATGCAATAAAAAAGAAAAAAACATTTTCTGCGGAGAAATTCAAGGCAAAGCTGCAGAATTTACATAAGCAGCAGGGAGCCTAATGTTAATCCCCAAGACAATAGGGGAAAGGTCTCTAGGCCATGTCAGATACCTTCATGGCAGTCCCTCCCATCAAAGGCTCAGAGGCCTAGGAGCAAAAAATTGTTTCATGGGGCAGTTGCAGGGTCCCAGTGCTGTGTGCAGCCTAGGGACTTGGTGCCCTGTGTCCCAGCCACTCCAGCCATGGCTGAAAGGGGTCAATGTAAAGCTCGGGCTGTGGCTTCAGAGGGTGAAAGCCCCAAGCCTTGGCAGCTTCCACATGGTTTTGAGCCTGCAGGTACACAGAAGTCAAGAATTGAGGTTTGGGTACCTCCACCTAGATTTCAGAAGATGTAGGGAAATGTCTGGGTGCTCAGGCAAAAGTTTGCTGCAGGGATAACCTCTGCTAAGGCAGTGCAGAAGGGAAATGTGGGGTCAGAGCCCCTGCACAGAGTCCCTTCTAGGGCACCGACTAGTGGAGCTGTGAGAAGAAGGCCACTGCCCGCCAGACCCCAGAATGGTAGCTCCACCAACAGCTTGCACGGTGAGCCTGGAAAATCCATAGACACTCAATGCCAGCCCATGAAAGCACCCAGGAGAGGGGCTATACCCTGCAAAGCCACAGGGGCAGAGCTGCCCAAGACCACGGGAACCTACCTCTCGCATCAGTGTGACCTGGATGTGAGACATGGAGTCAAAGGAGCTATTTTCTAGCTCTTGTAGGTGTGCTTCATTCTTTTTTATTCTTTTTCTTTTGTCTCCTCTGACTGTATCTTCAAATAGCCTGTCTGCAAGCTCAATAAATCTTTCTTCTGTTTAATCAGTTCTGATGTTAAGAGACTTTGATGCATTCTTCAGTTTGTCAATTTAATTTTTCAGCTCCGGAATTTCTATTTAATTTTTAGAAATTATTTCAATTCTTTTATTAAATTCATTGGATAGACTTGATGTTTGTCAGTGTTTGTTGATGTCTGAGCATTGAAGAATCAGATATTTATTCTCATTTTTGCAGTCTGCTCTTCTTTGTACTTATGATGCTTGAGAAAGCTTTACAAGTCATTCTAAGGGTGCTATGATCTAAGTCTTTGGTCACTTTAGCCATATTTGCATTATGGAGCACTCCAAGCCTGGTATCACAGTGACTCTTGAAGACTCATAGAGGAATTGTCTTATTATCTTGTTTAAGAGCTCAGAGAAGTATTCTTATTACCAGGTAGACTCCTGTTGTCTTTTCTTACTCTTATGCAAACATATGGACCATCTCTCTCCATGCTGAGCTGCCTGGAGTTGGGTGTGGGGTGATGTAAACACTCCTGTCACCACTACCACTGGGTAGGTGCTTGGTCACTCTTTAAGCCAGCACAATACTGGGCCTTGTTCACAGCCTGCGTTGACTAACACTGATGTTTATTTGAGGCTTAGTGGCTCTTTAGGCAATAGATGGTGGATCTTGTCAGAACTGTGTCTTTTCCTTTAGGAAAGTAGATTCTCTTCAGGCCCAGAGTGGGTCCTAAAATGCTGCACAGGAGCTAGGGCCTGAAATTAAGGGCTTTAGAAATCAGCTTCATGCTGCATTTTACTGTGCCTAAGTTGCCAAGTTGCAAGACAAGGTCTTTTTTACACTTTGCTCTTTTTTATTTTTTTTTCTCAAGCAAAAGAAGTATCTCCTCATGGTCACCACAGCTGAGAATGCACTGAGTCACACCAAAGCCAGCAAGTACTAGGTCTTGCCCAAGGCTGTAGCAACTACTAACTGGCTACCACTGATGTTTATTCAAGGCCTAAGGGCTCTTTAATCACCAGGAGATGAATCCTGTTAGGATTATGTCTTTCCTTTCAGGACAGTAAGTTTCTTTCAGGCATAGGTCCTTTCTAGAAATGCTGTCCAAGATCTGGAGCCTGGAATCATAGACTTTAGGAATTAGCTTTATTTTTTAAAAAAATTTTACTGTGACTTGGTTCCCAATTTCAAAGAAAGCCTTTTCTATTCCCCCGTGACCCCCTGCCCGCCCTTTTCTCAAGCAGGTGTCTCTCTGGAGTTTCAAGCTGACCTGCCTGAAGTTGGGGCTTGAGTAATGCAAGTACACCCTTGGCTCTCCTAGCCAGTATCTCACTGGGTTCCATGCACCCCAATTACCCTGGCTCTGAGCCCAACACAGCACCAGAACTTTCACAGGAGTTTCAGTCCTTGTGGTCTAGACTTCCTTTCACGTTTATTTAGAACCCCACAGCTCTTTAGCCCATGGTGATGGGACTAGCCAGAACTCAGATTCCCACTGTTGGGATGGATAATTCCCCTCTGGTTCATCTAAATGCTCCATCGATGAGTGATGGCTGAATTCTGCTCTGTGTTGCTTTCTGCTCTGACAGGGCTGCACTGAGCTCCAATGCAAAAGTCCCACAATCACTTTGCTTTCCCTCCCCCAAGCACACAGATTCTCTCTCACCACACCACATGGCACTATAGGGAGATGAAGAACGTGTGATGTACGCAATTCAAGATTGTCTTTTTATCCTCTTCTGTGTTTCTTTTCTTGATATGATGTTAAAACCAGGTATTGTGATCACTCATCTGATTTTTGGTCGTTATAAAGATGCTTACTTGTGTGGATATTTGTTCAATTTGGTGTCTTTGTAGGGTGAGGACAATCACTGGAGCATTCTATATGGCCATATTGTGCCATATTCTCAAATAAAATTAAAGAGAATATTCTTGTGACTTTGGGTTAGGCAAATATTTAGTAGACAGGATACTAAAACATAAACAACAAAAAAGACAAAAACATGATAAACTGGTTTTCATTAAAAACTTTAATTTTTGTTCTACATGGTTAAAAACTTAAGAGATAAGACACAGACTGGGAGAAAATATGCGTGAAGCATATCTGATAAAGGACATACATCTATGCAAAGCCAGTTACATAATTGTGAGTTCAAGTGGAAAATAGAAATGTGAGATCCTTTATCAAAAAGTAAATGAAATAGGACATTAAAGGTATAAATATATAAAGTTCCTTTAAAGACATTTTATTACTTGTGAAATATAATAGGAACAATTGTGCTTCTAATTATAAAAATTAAAATTTTAAATTATAATAATGATTTTTATCATTAATCTGTATATTTTCCAATGCCAGTTTTAACTGCAAACATAAAAATGTTTATACTACATGTGGAATCACTGATATTTTGTAGCTAGTGTATGTATATATACACACACATATAGATTTTTCTTACCAGAACAGTAGAAATATTGCATAAAATAAGAGATCTTTTATACTGATTGATACGTCCCTGTTATTCCAACACTCTACTTTCAGATTACTGATGAGTTAGGAAAGGCTAACAGAAAAAGGAACTATACTTTGAGGAATCTTCATTTCTTTTCCTTTGTTATTTTTTTCAGTATAAACAGGTAATAAACTTATAATATATGATCAATATCATTAGTCACTACATAAATTAAAATTAAAATCCACTTTCAACAATCATACCCTAGAATGGCTAAAATCGAGAAGACCAACAATAATAAATGTTGACAAGTGTGTTCAGTGAATAGAACTTTCATACAGTGCTGATGGCAACGCAAACTGGTGGAGCCACTTTGCAAACAAGATCACTCACAAGAAAGGTACAACAATTCTATATTTGTATGCAACACATGACCCTATTAAAAAATGTTCACAGAACCTAAATCAGAAATAGAAAAATCTACAATTTGAGTAGAAGATCATAACCTAATTATATTTTAAAGTCAAATTATTTTTAAAATTAGATTGGATATGGAAGTTTTGAACATTATTAAGAAACTACATTAATGTCATATGTAGGACACTACTCAACTACGGAATATGTTTTCTTTTCAAAAATTCTTGAAATATTTTTCAAAATTTAACATTCATTGGGGCATCAACAAATTTCAAATTTCAACAGAACATATTGTCTATTGTGAAATTAAGCTGGAAATCAAATAGCAAGATCCAGAAATTCTTATAGGTGTAAAAGTTATGAAATTCATTTCAAAATAACCCCTGTGTCAAAAAAGGAAACCACATTTCAAAATAACTCTTTAATCAAAGAAGAAATCACAGTAGGTATTAGAAAATCTTTTAGACTAAATGCAAATGAACATATACAGAATAAAACATGCAGGATCTATCTAAATCCATGCTTAAAGTGAACTATATAGTTTTCAGTTATATTTTAGAGATTTTAAAGGCTGACAACAACTCAGATATTATCACAAAAATTAAAAATAGCAACAAATTAAACCAAAGGAAATCATAATGAAATAATAGGTTACAATAAAAGTAGAAATAGAAAACAAATATAAAATAGAAGATCATCAACCAAAGGTTGAAATAGTGATAGCCAAAAGTTGTTTCTTTGAAAAAATTTAAAAATGTGCTGGGTCAGACCTGAATACAGCATATCACTGGGTCTCATCCAGGGCCTGCTGTAATCATTCTGTAGCTACTGACTATGTTTGCTCAAAGCTCTGGGGCTCTATAATCAGCAAATGTCAAAGACAACCAAGCCTGTGTCCTTCACTACGGGATGGCAGGGTCCCCTAGGCCCTCAGTGCGTCCACAGTTGCCAACTGAGAGCCAGAGCCTGGAGTCAAAAAGCATAGTAGTCTACCTGATGTTCTATTGTACTGCAGCTGAGCTGGCACTCAAACCACAAGATCAAGTCTTGCCCACTCTTCCCTCCCCTTTTCAGTGGCAGAAGAGCCTCACCCTGTGACCAATACCACAACAGGCTCATAGTCAATACTTCCAGACTATTACTGTTGTTCCCTTAAGGCCTAAGGCATTTTCAGTTAACTTGTGGTGAAGACTACCTGGCTGGGGACTCACCCTTCAGTGCAGTGCACTCCCCCACTGGCCCAGGACGGGACCAGAAATGTCATCTAAAAGCCAAATTCTAGAACTTGGGACCCCAAGGGTCTGCTTGGTGCTGCACCCACCTGGGGCTAAGCTGTTACTTGAAGCCAGCAAGTCTCAGAGTATATCCCAAGGCTCTCAACTTTGTACCTGGGTATTGTTGCTAGTTGTTCAAATCCCAAGGGCTCTTCAGTTAGCAAGTAATTAATCTTGCCAGGACTTTATTTTTCCCTTCAAGGCAGCGGGTTTCCTTCTGGTCCAGGGAATGACTAGAAAGGTACTCGGGGATCCTGGATATGGGCCCTCACCACTCTGACTGGTGCCCTATCCTACTGTGGCTGAGCTGGTATTTAAAATGCTAGACAAAGCCCTTTCCAATCCTCCCTCCCCACACCTCAGGCAAAAGGAAGGGGTCTCTTTTGGAGCTGTGAGCTGTGCAGCCTGGGTTCAGAGAAGAGGTGATGCCAACACTCCCTTTGCAACCTGTGCTGGTGTCGCTGTAGGTCACGTCCCCCCCCGCCCCGGTCTGGTTCCAGTTCAGCACCAGAATCCACCTAGGAGTTGAAGTTATTGTTGCCAAGACTGCCTTTAACATGTATCTAGAGCCCCTGAGAACTGGAGTCTGCATTTGCAATGTTTCCGGGAACTTAAGTTCTGACAACTGCAGTGATTCACCTCAGGCTAGGGCTGGTTTAAATGCTCCCTGCTCTTTTGTCTTTTTTTTTCCGTGCTATAACAGGAAATCCCTGAGTTTAATACCTCACAGTTTCTAGCTCTCCCTCTTCCAAGCACATGGAAGGCTCTCCACACCATGCTGCTGCTGCAGGGGGATTGGGAGGGGTGGTGTCTTAGATTCAAGACTGTTTTTTCTACCTCTTCAGTGCCCGATTCAGTGATACAAATTTAAAACCATGTGCTATGAGTGCTGACCTGATTTTTGGTTCTTGTGAAGGTTTCCTTTTTGTGTATATAGTTGTTAAATTGGTGTCCTTGGTGAAGCTGCTTATCAGCTTAAGAAGCTTTTGGGCTGAGACTATGGGGTTTTCTAGATATTGGATCATGGCATCTACAAACAGGAATAGTTTAACTTTCTCTCTTTCCATTTAAATGTTCTTTATGTCTTTCTCTTGCTTAACTGCCCTGGCTAGAACTCCCAATACTATGTTAAATAGGAGTGGTGAGAGAAGGCATTCTTGTCTAGTGCCAGTTTTCAAGAGAAATGCTTCCAGCTTTTGCCCATTCAGTATGATGTTAGCTGTGGTTTTGTCACATATGACTCTTATTACTTTGAGGTATGTTCCTGTAATACCTAGTTTATTGAGAGTTTTTAACCTGAATGAATGCTAAATTTTAACAGAATACTTTTCTGCATTTATTGAGATAATCATGTGGTTTTGTCTTTAGTTCTGTTTATGTGATGAATCACACTTATTGATTTGAATATGTTGACCCAACCTTGCATCCCAGGGATAAAGCCTACTTGAATGTGGTGGATTATCTTTTTGATGTGCTGCTGAATTTGGTTTGCCAATATTTTGTTGAGGATTTTTGCATTGATGTTCATCAATGTTAATGGCCCGAAGTTTTTTTGTTGTTGCTGTATTTGTGCCAGGTTTTGGTATCAGAATGATGCTGGCCTCATAGAATGAGTTAGGGAGGAGTTATTTGGACTACTTTTAGTAGGAATGGTGCCAGCTTTTCTCTCTACAGCTGGTAGAATTAAGCTGTGAATTCATCTGGTCCTGGGCTCTTTTTGGTTACTAGGCTATTTATCACTGCCTCAATTTCAGAACTCATTATAGGTTTGTTCAGGGAATCAATTTCTTTTTGGTTCAGTCTTGGGAGGGTTATGTGTCCAGAAATTTATTCGTTTCTTCTAGATTATCTAGTTTATGTGCATAGAGGTGTTCATAATATTCTCTGATGGTTGTTTGTATTTCTGTTTTATCAGTGGCAATATCCCCCTTGTTGTTTCTGATTTTGTGTATTTGTATCTTCTCTCTTTTCTTCTTTATTACTCTAGCTAGTGATCTATATATTTTATTAACTTTTTCAAAAAAGCAGCTCCTGGATTCATTGACACATGTCAATACTAACCTTAAATATAAATGGGCTAAATGTCCCAATTAAAAGACACAGAGTGGAAGCTAAATAAAGAACTGAGACCCATTTGTATGCTGTATTCAACAGATCCACCTCACATGCAGTGACACATATAGGCTCAAAATAAAAGGATGGAGAAAAATCTGGCAAGCAAATAGAAAACAGCAAAAAGCAGGGGTTGCAATTCTGGTTTCTGAGAAAACAGAATTTAAAACAACAAAGACAAAAACAAGACAAAGAAGAGCATTACATAATGGTAAAGCAGTCAATTCAGCGAGAAGATCTAACTATTCTAAATATATATGCAACCAACACAGGAGTGCCCAGATTCATAAAGCAAATTCTTAAATACCCTCAAAGAGACTTAGACTCCCACACAACAATAGTGGGAGATGTTAACTCAGAACTGACAATATTAGAGAGATCATTGAGACAGAAAATTACCAAATATATTCAGGACCTGAACTGAGCCCTGGATCAAATAGAACGGACAGATATATACAGAACTCTCCACTCAAACACAGCAGAATATATATTCTTCTCATTGTCACTTGGCACTTACCCTAACATCAATCACAAAATCTAAAATGAAGCACTCCTCAGCAAATGCAAAAGAACTGAAACTATAAAAAACAGTGTCTCAGACCATAACACAATCAAATTAGAAATCAAGAGTAAAAAATCTACTCAAAACCATACAATTACATGAAAATTGAATAAGCTGCTCCTAAATGACTTTTGGGTAAATAATGAAATTAAGGCAGAAATCAAGAAGTTGTTCAAAACTAATAAGAACAAAAATATGATGTACCAAAATATCTGGGACACAGCTAAGAGAGTGTTAAGAGGGAAATTTATAAAACTAAATGCCCACATCAAAAAGTTAGAAAGATGTCAATTTAACTACCTAAAATAACAATTAAAACAGCTAGAGAACAAAAAGCAAACAATTCCCAAAAAATAGCAAAGACAAGAAATAACTAAAATCAGAGCTGTACTGAAGGATATAGAAAAATTAAAAAAAATTCAAAGGATCAACAAATCTGAGAAAATATTTTAAATATTTGATTTATTATTTAATGAGATAAACATATGAACATATGAAAGTTGACCTCCAATACTCAAACTGTGGACAAAACTCAATCATAAATGGATTGTATATGTAAATGAGAAAGGCAAACAACAAAATTCTAGAAGACAAAAAGATAAAATATCTTTAGGTTTTGAGCTAGAGTAATATTTTCAATTTATATACACATATGTACTGACATACGTATATACATATATAGATGAATATGTATATGAAAATAACACAAAAATAACTAAACATAAAGGATTGATAAATTTGACAATATTAAGGTAATAAATCATCTTAATTAAAGATCAAAAGGCAAGCCACAGTGTAGCTATAGGCTACATCTGAAAAGCTTTAAGTTCTCTGAAATTTAACTAGCTATATGGTGCCAGTAAGAGTTCAGAGTTGAAGCCCGGTGAAAGTAGAGGTGCTTGAAATAATTTTCATTAAAAATTCCATTAAGACTTCAGAAGCGATACACTTTAGAAGCAAAGATTACATTACAGGGCTAAAGATTATGAACTAGGACTGAGAACAAAATCAAAATACACATTTCCAAACAAAGTGTAAATTAAAGCCTGCATGTGATCAAGGTAATTTCCTAATAATTTAACTCTGTGTAAAATGCAAACTCACAACTTTTCTTGGGAATAAAGAAAGTCGAGAGTTTCTTTAATACATCATTCCAAATATTCAGGATACAATAAAAAATGCTAGTCTTTCAAAGAAATAAGCACATATGACCCATAACCAAGAAGAAAAAATAGTCTATAGAAATATATTCATATGTGACCAAATGTTGGAATAATCAAACAGTTCATTTAGAAATAACAGTTACAAACATGTTAAATAATTTACAAAAAAGGAGATAGATATAATGAGAAAACAAATGGGAATTTTAGGGATAAAAACTCTTAAGAAAGAACCAATTGAAAATCTTAGAACTGAAAAATTTAGTATCAAGAATCAAAAAATATACTGAAAAAGCATAACAGGAAATTGTGTACTGTAAAAGAAAGGATAACTGAATGGAGACAGGACAATGGAAATCATCCAACCTGAAGAAAAGAAAAAAAAAAACATTTAAAATATAACATAAATGACCCGTGGGACAATGTCAAGAATTCTAATTTATGTGTAACTAAAGTCCCGATGAGAGGAGAGAGAGAACAAAGCAGAAAATATTTTTTTTAAAGCTGACTTTTTTTTTCAAAAATAGATGAAAAACTTCAACACAGAAATCTAAGTCAGTGAACATCAAGAAGGACTACAAAGAAAGAAGAAGAAAAAGCTACAGCTTTCTTCAATAGTTGGGCAATCACAAACTATTGATAATGAAAAATAAAGATAAAATATTTAAATAAACCAGCCGAGCACAGTGGCTCACGCCTGTAATCCCAGCACTTTGGGAGGCCGAGGCAGCGGATCATGAGGTCAGGAGATCGAGACCATCCTGGCTAACACAGTGAGACCCCTTCTCTACCAAAAATACAAAAAATTAGCAGGGCGTGTTGGCACGCACCTGTAGTCCCAGCTACTGGGGAGGCTGAGGCAGGAGAATGGTGTGAACCCGAGAGGCGGAGCTTGCAGTGAGCCAAGATCGTGCCACTGCACTCCACCCTGAGAGACAGAGCGAGACTCCGTCTCAAAAAAAAAAAAAAAAAATTTAAATGAACCTAAGTAAGGCCATTACATGTAATCAGAATAAAAAATAATGACATTTTATATGAGAAATAAATCCATAGAGCAACAGATAAAATAATAAAAGGCCTAGGAGAATCACTTGAACCCCGGAGGCGGAAGCTGCAGTGAGCCGAGATCATGCCATTGCACTCCAGCCTGGGCAACAAGGGTGAAACTCCATCTCAAAATAAATAAATAAATGGCCATAGAAGAGAGAAAATGGAATGCTAAAAATATCCAACACAAAGGAAGATAAAAGACAAATACAAAGCACAAAGATTAGATATGATGAATACTTTAAAAATAGTAAGGGGGAAGTTGATGGTTAATATTGTCAACTTTACTGGATTGAAGGATGCAAAGTATTGTACCTGGATGTGTCTGTGGGGGTGTGGCCAAAGGGGATTAACATTTGAGTCAGTGAACTGAGAGAGGCAGACCAACCTCAATCTGGGTGGGCATCATCTAATCAGCTGCCCGTGCGGCTAGAATAAAACAAGCAAGGGAAGATGGAAGATCAGACTTGCTGAGTCTTCCGGCCTTTATTGTTCTCCCGTGCTGGATGCTTTCTGCCCTTGAATATTGAACTCCAAGTTCTTCAGCTTTTGGACTCTTGGACTTACACCACTGGTTTGCCAGGGTTCTCAGGCCTTTGGCCATAGATTGAAGGCTGCACTGTCGGCTTCCCTACTTTTGAGGTTTTGGGACTGGGACTGATCCACCACTCGCTTCCTTGCTCCTCAACTTGCAGATGGCCTATTGTAGGACTTCCGTCTGTGATTGTGTGAGTCAATACTCCTTAATAAACTTCCCTTTATGTGTACATCTATCCTATTACTTCTATCCCTCTAGAGAACCCTGACTAATACAGGAAGAGATAAACATAACTATATAATTTACATTAAATATAAATCCACTACACTTCAATTAAAATAAAAAAATCAAACTAGATAAAAAAGCATTATATACAACTTTACATAAATATACTTTAAATGCAAAATATGAATAGGTAAAAAATTAACATAGTGAAAAAATATGCCATGCAATACTTTAGTGAAATAATACAGGCATGGTTATATTTACATAAGAAAAAGATTTCAAGACTAAATGTATTATTAGATAATAATAGTTTTTTTGTAATAATAGTATAAATTCATAAAGAAAACATAAAATTCCTAAATGGTTATTCATATAATATCTGAATTTCAAATTACATGGAGCAAAATTGTCAGAATTAGATATAGAAATACATAAAAACCACAAAATAATCAAAAGTAATTGAGAAAGCAAAATATCATCTGTAAATATACAGAGCATTTTAACAATAATACTAACCTAATCTACCTTACTATTTATATAAAACTATAACCTACACCTGAAAAATAGACAGTCTAAGTACACATGATACATTTACTAAGCTAGGCCATATTCTAGGTCATAAAACAAATGTAAATAAGTTGTAAAGTATTGAGAATATAAATATTATTTTATATCTATACGAAAAGATTAAATTGGAATCCAACAATAATATTTAAAAATTGAGGAAAATGTTTATAAAAACTTCATTAGAAAATAAGAGAAATTATAAGATATTTAAATTGCTTTGAAATCTAACATGTCAAACTTTGTGAGATGTAGCTAAAGGAGTGAACAGAAAATTGTTTTATTTAAATGCTTACCATATAAAAGAAAAACATGCTGGAAAGCAACAATATAATTCTCTCTTTTAAAACAAACAAAATTAGACCAGAAAATTTGAAAGGAAGGGGATGATAAAAATGATAGTGGATATCAATGAAATAGAAAGCAAACAATATTAACAAAGCCAAAATAGGGTCACATGTAAGGATTAATAAAATTGACAGAAACCAAACACAGCTGATGTAAAGACAGAGAGAAAGATAGAGAGAGAAAGAAAGAAAAATTATCAATCACAGAAATGAAGACAAGTATTTTATTGCAAATGCTACAGGAAATGAACAAAGTGAGATTACTGACTCTACCTTACATCAAGAGTTACTCTAAAGCTTCAGTAGTCTATATAAATTTTAGAATTGTTTCTGTCCATATCCATGGAAAGCAACATTGGAATTTTTACAGGGATTGCACTGAATATGTAGATTGCTTTTGGTAGTATGGACATTTTAACAATATTAACTCTTCCAACCAATGAACACAGAATATTTTTCCAATTTTTTGTGTCTTTTTAAATTTCTTTTATTTTCTTATAGTTTCTAGTGTACATAACTTTCAGCTTCTTTGTTAAGTTTATTCTTAAGTATTTTATGTTTTGATGCTATTTTAAATGTAATCACTTTCTTAATTTTTATCAGACAGTTTGCTATTAGTGTATTAAACTGCACTATGTTAGGTGATATTTTATCTTGCAAATTTACTGAATTTGTTTGTTCATTTTAACAGTGTTTTGATGGAGTCTTTAGGGTTTTTTCTGCATAAGATAATGTCATCTGCAGACAATTTCACAGAAATATAAAAAAAAACTCCTAAAAATTAATATGGAGCCGCAAAATCATTGAATAGCCGAACCAATTTTGTGAAAAAAGAACAAAGCTAAAAGCCTCACAATACCTGATTCAAGCTATATTACAAAGCCACAGTAATCAAAACAATATGGTACTTATATTAAGAGAGATGCATAGACAAATGAAATGGAAGAGAGAGCCCAGAAATAAATATATGCATAAATAGTCAGCCGGTCTTTTAAAACAGTGCCAAGTATATACAATGGAGAAAGGACAGTATCTTCAATAAATGGTGCTGGGAAAACTGGATATTCACATTTAAATAATAAAATTGGATGATTGTTTTATAGCATATACAAAAATTAACTAGAAGTGGACTAAAGATATTAATATAAGGTCAGAAGCTATAAAACTCCTAGAAGAAAATACAAGATAAAAAATCTCTTTGGCATTGTTATTGGTGATAGTCTTTTAGATATAACACCAAAAGCACAGGCAACAAAAGCAAAAATAGACGGCAGGATTATATCAAACTAGAAAGCTTCTGCACAGCAAAGGAAACAATTAACAAAGTGAAAAGCAATCTAAAATGGAAAAAATATTTGCAGACCATATATCTTATAAGGTGCTAATATCCAAAGTAAGTAAAAAACTACACAACTCAATAGCAAACAAAGCACCTAATAATCCAATTAAAATCAACAAGGAAACTGACTAGACATTTCTCAAAAGAAGACACACAGGCTGGGCATGGTGGCTCATGCCTGTAATCCCAGCACTTTGGGAGGCTGAGGCAGGGGGATCCCGAGGTCAGGAGATTGAGACCATCCTGGCTAACACAGTGAAACCCCGTCTCTACTAAAAATACAAAAAATTAGCTGGGCATGGTGGTGGTCACCTGTAGTCCCACCTACTCAGGAGGCTGAGGCAGGAGAATGGTGTGAACCCAGGAGGTGGAGCTTGCAGTGAGCCGAGATGGCGCCACTGCACTCCAGCCTGGGCAACAGAGTGAGACTCTGTCTCAAAAAAAAAAAAAAAAAAAAAAAGACATACAAATGGCCAACAAATATATGAAAAAGTTCTCAATATCACTGATCTTTAGAGAAGTGAAAATGAAAACCACAATGAGATATCAATTTACACCTGTTAGGTTGGCTATTATCAAAAAGACAGGAGATAACAAATGTTGGCAAAGATGTGGAGAAAAGGGAACCCTTTTACGCTGTTGCTGGGGATGTAACTTGGTATAGTCACTATGAAAACAGTATGACATTGCCTCAAAAAATTAAAAATCGAACTACCATATGATCCATGAAATCCTGCTTTGTGGTATATATCCAAAGAAAACAGAACCAGTATTTCTAAGAGATATCTGCATTCATTTGTCCATTGCAGCATTATACACAATAGCCAAGACATGGGAATAGCTTTAGTGTTCATCAATGGATGAATGGATAAAGAAATTGTGGCACATATATATAACGGAATATTATTCCACCACAAAGGAAGGAAATTCTGCCATTTGTGATAACATAAATGAACCTAGAAGACATTAGGCTAAGTAAAATAAGAAATATACAAAAATAAAAATACTACATGATCCAACTTATATGTGGGTGTTAAAAAGTTGAACACATAAAAGCAGAGAGTAGAATGGTGGTTGCCAGGGCCTGAGGGGTGGTCAAAATGGGGAGATGCTGGTTAACAGGTATACATTTAAGTTATAAAATAAACAAGTTGTAAGGTTCTAATGTAAAGCATGGGTGTTGATGGACGTGTTAATGAATTTAATTGTAGTAATTATTACACAAGGTATACATGTAAGAAATCATCAGGTTTTACATCTTGCATATATTTCATCTTTGTCAATTAATATATTTTACAGCTACAACAATCAAAACAGTGTGCTATTTTTGAAGGACTACACAAGTAGACAAATGGAACACAGTAGGAAATCTAGAAATAGACCCACACAAACATAGGCAAGTGGTCTTTGACAAAGAATCAAAGGCCATTCAGTGGAGAAAGGGTGGTCTTTCAGCAAATGGTGCTGGATTATCCCATTTAATATAATAAATCTATACACAGACCTTATATCTTTCACAAAGAAAACTCAAATGGGAGAAGAGATAAATCTTTCTTACAGAATAATTTCACTTAATAAATGTAGAAAGAGTTAGAGGAATAGAAAGACACCATTAAACTATCATAGAAATAATTGTTGTAGGCAATATACACTGGTGACTGCTGTATTTAGTGGGCAAAAGTTTATACAGAAAGAAGATATTTGTATAATTTCAAAGTATGTCTCCCAAGACATTTAGTAATTACAAAAAAGATAAACCATGGTTTACAGTGGAGAATCCTAGCAGACACCACACATATATGAAAATCGTGACATCTGTGAAATGCAATTATTTTAATTGTTTCTTTCCAATTTGGATGCTATTGATTTATTTTTCTTGTCTAATTCCTCTAAATAAAGCCTCCAATACTATGTTCAACAGAAGTGGTAAAAGTGGGTATCTATCTCATTCCTGATCTTAGGAGAAAAGCTTTTATTCTTTGACACTGTGTATGATGTTGGCCTTGAGTTTTAAAATATAAAGCTGTTTTCATCATCCTCAGCAAACTAACACAGGAACAGAAAACCAAACACTGCATGTTCCCACTCATAAGTGGAAGGTGAACAAAAAGAACACATAGACACAAGGAGGGAAACAACACACACTGGGGCCAGTCGGGGAATGGGGGGTGAGGGGAAAGAGAGCATTAGGACAAATAGGTAATGCATGCTGAGCTTAAAACCTAGATGGCGGGTTGACAGGTTCAGCAAGCCATCAAGGCAGATGTATACTTATGTAACAAACCTACACGTTTTGCACTTCTATCACAGAACTTAAAGTAATTTTTTTTTAAAAAAAAGGAAAAAAAAGAAAAATAAAATATATGGCTGTTTTGATACATTCCTGCTACTATAACAAAATGCCATGAACTAGATAGATTACAAAAAAATGAGAAATTTATTTCTTACAGTTCAGGAGACTGAGAAGTGTATGATCATGGCACTGGGATATATTCAGTCTCCCATGAGGGCTTGCTTTCTTTTTCATAGATGATGCCTTTTCACTGTGGCCTCACTCATTATTGAATGCTTTTTCTACATTTATTGAGATGACCATATGTTTTTCTTTAATTCTGCCTATGTGATATATCACATTTATTGACTTGCATACATTGTAAAATTCCTACATCCCTGGAATGAAATGCACTTGTTCATGGTGTATTATTTATTTGATGTGGTGTTGGATTCAGTTAGTTAGTATTTTGTTGAGAATTTTTGCATCTATGTTCATCACGGATATTGGTCTGTAGTTCTCCTTCCTTCCTCCTTCCTTCTTTCTTTCTTTCCCTTTCCTTCTTTCCTTCCTTCTTTCCTTCCTTCCTTCCTTCCCTCCCTCCTTCTTCTTCTTCTTCTTCTTCTTCTTTTCTTCTTCTCCCTCTCCCTCTCCCTCTCCCTCTCCCTCCCTCTCTCTCTCTCTCTCTCTCCTTCTTTCTTTTTGTTATAACTTTCCTGGCTTTTGTATCAGGGTGATTCTGGCTTCATATAATGAGTTAAGAAGAATTCCTTCTTTCTTAATCATTCTGGAATAGTTCCAGTAGAATTGGTACCAATTCTTGTTTGAATGTCTGGTAGACTTCAGCTGTGAATCCATCTGGCCCTGGGTTTTCTTTTTTGTTGAAATTTTTTTTATTACTGATTCTACCTCACTGCTTACTATATGTCTGTTTAGTGTTTCTATTTTCTTCTGATTTAATCTACAACTGTTGTATATTTCCAGGAATTCATCCAGTTCCCCTAGATTTTCTAGTTCACATGCATAGAGGTGTCCTTAATAGTCTTGAATGAATTGTTGATGTCTGTGATGTTGGTTGTAATGTATCCATTTTCATTTCTAATTGAGCTTATTTGAATCTTCTCTCTTGTTTTCTTGCTTAATATAGCTAATAATCTATCAATTTTATATTTTCAAAGAAGTAAGCTTTTGATTCATTGATTTATTGTATTGCTTTTTATTTCAATTTTATTTAGCTCTGCTCTGATCTTATTTATTTTCTCCTGCTACCTTTGCTTTTGGTTTGTTCTTGTTTCTCTAGTTTCTTGAAATGAGACATTAGGTTGTCAATTTCTTATCTTTCAGACTTTTCAATAGATGCATTTAGGACTCCAAACTTTACTCTTAGCACTGCTTTTGCTTTATCCCTGAGGATTTTATAACTTTTGTCACTGTTACCATTTTTTCAAAGAATTATTTAATTTCCATCTTGATATCATTTTAACCCAAAAATTATTCAGGAGTAGATTTTTTAATTTCCATGTATAGTTTGGAGGTTCATTTTGGAGTTGGTTTCTAGTTTTATTCCACTGTGGCCTGAGAAAATATTTGATATGATTTCAGTTTTTAAAATGTATTGAGACTTGTTTTATGTCCCTTTCATATGGTCTATCTTGGAGAATGTTCCTTGTGCTGATAATAAGAATATACATTCTGCAGTATTTGGGTGGAGTATTTTGTAATTATCTGTTAGGTCCATTTGTTTTAGAGTGTACTTTAAGCCCGTTTTTTCCTTGTTGAATTTTTTAACTTGATAATATGTCTAGTGCTGTCAGTGGAGTGATGAAATCCTCCACTATTATTGTATTGCTGCTTATCTCATTTCTTAGAACTAGTAGTAGTGAGAGGTGAAGCCAGCTGGACTTCCTGGGTCAAGTGGGGACTTGGGTAACTTTTCCGTCTAGCTAAAGGATTGTAAACACACCAATCAGTATTCTGTGTCTAGCTAAAGGTTTGTAAACGCGTTAATCAAGCACTCTGTAAAAACACTCCAATCAGTGCTCTGTGTCTAGCTAAAGGTATGTAAACCTACCAATCAGCACTCTATAAAAATGCACCAATCAGTGCTATGTATCTAGCTAAAGGTTTGTATATGCACCAATCAGCACTTTGTAAAAACACACCAATCAGCAGTCTGTGTCTAACTAAAGGGTTGTAAACACACCAATCAGCACTCTGTAAAAATGCACCAATCAGTGCTCTGTGTCTAGCTAAAGGTTTGTAAATGCACCAATCAGCACTCTGTAAAAATGGACCAATCAGCACTCTGTAAAATGGACCAATCAGCGCTCTGTAAAATGGACCAATCAGCAGGACATGGGTGAGGCCAAATAAGGGAATAAAAGCTGGCCACCCGATCCAGCAGTGGCAACCCGCTTAGGTCCCCTTCCACGCTGTGGAAGCGTTGTTCTTTTGCTCTTCACAATCAATCTTGCTGCTGCTCACTCTTTGGGTCCGCACTAACGTTATGAGCTGTAACACTCACCACAAGGGTCTGCAGCTTCGTTCCTGAAGTCAGCAAGACCACAAACCCACTGGAAGGAAGAAACAACTCTGGACGCACCACCTTTAAGAGCTGTAACACTCACTGTGAAGGTCTGCGGCTTCACTCCTGAGGTCAGTGAGACCGTGAACCCACCGGGACGAAGAGACCCTGACATATCTGAACATCTAAAGGAACAAACTCCGGACACACCATCATTAAGAACTGTAACACTCACCGCAAGGGTCTGCAGCTTCATTCTTGAAGTTAGTGAGACCAAGAACCCACCAGAAGGAACCAATTATGGATACAGTAGTTGTTTTATGAATCTGGAATCTCCAGAGTTAGCTGCATTTAAATTTAAGATTGTAACATCTTATTGGAGTGATTCTTTTATTAGTATATAATGACTTTCTTTGTCTTTTTTAAATCTTGTTACTTTAGCATCTGTTCTATCTGTACAAGAATAGCTACTCCTGCTTACTTTTGGTTTCCATTTCTTTTTTTTTTTTTTCTTTTATTATTATTATTATTATTATTATACTTTAGGTTTTATGGTACATGTGCCCAATGTGCAGGTAAGTTACATATGTATACATGTGCCATGCTGGTGCGCTGAACCCACCAACTCGTCATCTAGCATTAGGTATATCTCCCAATGCTATCCCTCCCCCCTACCCCCAACCCACAACAGTCCCCGAAGTGTGATGTTCCCCTTCCTGTGTCCATGTGTTCTCATTGTTCAATTCCCACCTATGAGTGAGAATATGCGGTGTTTGGTTTTTTGTTCTTGCGATAGTTTACTGAGAATGATGATTTCCAATTTCATCCATGTCCCTACAAAGGACATGAACTCATCATTTTTTATGGCTGCATAGTATTCCATGGTGTATATGTGCCACATTTTCTTAATCCAGTCTATCATTGTTGGACATTTGGGTTGGTTCCAAGTCTTTGCTATTGTGAATAATGCCGCAATAAACATACGTGTGCATGTGTCTTTATAGCAGCATGATTTATAGTCCTTTGGGTATATACCCAGTAATGGGATGGCTGGGTCGAATGGAATTTCTAGTTCTAGATCCCTGAGGAATCGCCACACTGACTTCCACAAGGGTTGAACTAGTTTGAATTGATGGGACGTATCTCAAAATAATAAGAGCTATTTATGACAAACCCACAGCCAATATCATACTGAATGGGAAAAACTGGAAGCATTCCCTTTGAAAACTGGCACAAGACAGGGATGCCCTCTCTCGCCACTTCTATTCAACATAGTGTTGGAAGTTCTGGCCAGGGCAACTAGGCAGGAGAAGGAAATAAAGGGTATTCAATTAGGAAAAGAGGAAGTCAAATTGTCCCTGTTTGCAGATGACATGATAGTATATCTAGAAAACCCCATTGTCTCAGCCCAAAATCTCCTTAAGCTGATAAGCAACTTCAGCAAAGTCTCAGGATACAAAATCAATGTGCAAAAATCACAAGCATTCTTATACATCAATAACAGACAAACAGAGAGCCAAATCATGAGTGAACTCCCATTCACAATTGCTTCAAAGAGAATAAAATACCTAGGAATCCAACTTACAAGGGATGTGAAAGACCTCTTCAAGGAGAACTACAAACCACTGCTCAAGGAAATAAAAGAGGATACAAACAAATGGAAGAACATTCCATGCTCATGGGTAGGAAGAATCAATATCATGAAAATGGCCATCCTTCCCAAGGTAATTTACAGATTCAATGCCATCCCCATCAAGCTACCAATGACTTTCTTCACAGAATTGGAAAAAACTACTTTAAAGTTCATATGGAACCAAAAAAGAGCCCGCATCACCAAGTCAATCCTAAGCCAAAAGAACAAAGCTGGAGGCATCACGCTACCTGACTTCAAACTATACTACAAGGCTACAGTAACCAAAACAGCATGGTACTGGTACCAAAACAGAGATATAGATCAATGGAACAGAACAGAGCCGTCAGAAATAATGCCACATATCTACAACCATCTGATCTTTGACAAACCTGAGAAAAACAAGAAATGGGGAAAGGATTCCCTATTTAATAAATGGTGCTGGGAAAACTGGCTAGCCGTATGTAGAAAGCTGAAACTGGATCCCTTCCTTACACCTTATACAAAAATCAATTCAAGATGGATTAAAGACTTAAATGTTAGACCTAAAACCATAAAAACCCTAGAAGAAAACCTAGGCAATACCATTCAGGACATAGGCATGGGCAAGGACTTCATGTCTAAAACACCAAAAGCTATGGCAACAAAAGCCAAAATTGACAAATGGGATCTAATTAAACTCAAGAGCTTCTGCACAGCAAAGGAAACTACCATCAGAGTGAACAGGCAACCTACAAAATGGGAGAAAATTTTCGCAACCTACTCATCTGACAAAGGGCTAATATCCAGAATCTACAATGAACTCCAACAAATTTACAAGAAAAAAACAAACAACCCCATCAAAAAGTGGGCGAAGGACATGAACAGACACTTCTCAAAAGAAGACATTTATGCAGCCAAAAAACACATGAAAAAATGCTCACCATCACTGGCCATCAGAGAAATGCAAATCAAAACCACAATGAGATACCATCTCACACCAGTTAGAATGGCAATCATTAAAAAGTCAGGAAACAACAGGTGCTGGAGAGGATGTGGAGAAATAGGAACACTTTTACACTGTTGGTTTCCATTTCTATAGATTACCTTCTTCTATTCTTTTACCTTGAATTTATATGAACCCTTCCATGTTTGGCAAGTCTCTTAAAGACAGCAGATGTTTGGTTTGTGATTTTTAAAAATTTGTTCAGCCAACCTGTATTTTTTAAGTGGAGCATTTAGGCTATTTAAATTCAACATGAGATGTGAAATATAATACTATTTCAGTCATCATGTTAATAGTTACGTAGCTACTTTGTTTTCTTCACTGTGTTATTGTTTTATGGGCTCTGTGAGTTTTATGCTTTCAAAAGGTTCTATTGTGGTTCACATTTCCTTTTTGTTTCACGATTTAGAACTCATTTTAGCATTTCTTCTAGGGCTGGACTAATAGTGACAAATTTCCTCAGTATTTGCTTGTCAGAAAAATAATTTTATTTCTCCTTTATTCATAAAACTTAATTTTGCTAGACACAAAATTCTTGGCTAACATTCATTCTGTTTAAGTCAGCTAAACATAGGACTCAAGTCTCTCCTAGATTGTAAGGTTTCTGCTGAGAAGTCTGCTGTTAATATGATAGGTTCTTCTTTATAGGCTACCAGATGCTTTTGTCTCACTGCTCTGAGAATTATTTGTTTCAACAAATGGAAAAACATTCCATGCTTATGCACAGGAAGAATCAATATCGTGAAAATGGCCATACTGCCCAAGGTAATTTATAGATTCAATGCCATCCCCATCAAGCTACCAATGACTTTCTTCACAGAATTGGAAAAAAATACTTTAAAGTTAATATGGAACCAAAAAGAGCCCACATTGCCAAGTCAATCCTAAGCCAAAGGAACAAAGCTGGAGGCATCATGCTACCTGACTTCAAACTATACTACAAGGCTACAGTAACCAAAACAGCATGGTACTGGTACCAAAACAGAGATATAGACCAATGGAACAGAACAGAACCCTCAGAAATAATACCACACATCTACAACCATCTGATCTTTGACAAACCTGAGAAAAACAAGAAATGAGGAAAGGATTCCCTATTTAATAAATGGTGCTGGGAAAACTGGCTAGCCATATGTAGAAAGCTGAAACTGGATCCCTTCCTTACATCTTATACAAAAATTAATTCAAGATGGATTAAAGACTTAAATGTTAGACCTAAAACCATAAAAACCCTAGAAGAAAACCTAGGCAACACCATTCAGGACATAGGCATGGGCAAGGACTTCATGTCTAAAACACCAAAAGCAATGGCAACAAAAGCCAAAATTGACAAATGGGATCTAATTAAACTAAAGAGCTTCAAGTTGACTTTAGATAGTCTGATGACTACATGCCTTTATGATGTTCTTTGTGCATTGAATCTCCCAGGAGTTCTTTTAACTCCTTATACTTGGACATATTAATCTCTATGAATGCTAGGGAAGATTTGCTCAATTATCCCCTCAAATAAGTTTTCAGAATGGTTTACCTTCTTTTATCCCTCAGGAACACCAATGATTCTTAAGTTTGGCCATTTTACATAATCCCATATTTCCTGGAGACTTTTTTCATTTATTTTGATTCTTTTTTCTTTACTTTTGTCTCATTGGTTTAATTTAAAAGCCTTTTCTTCGAGCTCTGAATTTCTTCCACTTAGTCTTGTCTATTGTTAAAACTTTCAACTGCAATGCATTTATATTTAATTACAATAAAAAATAATTTTCCCATTTTGTTATGTTTTCTCTTATGCCATGCAACTTTCTTTTTCCCTCATTTCCTCCATTACTGCCTTCTTTTGTGTTAAGATTTCTTTTAGTGGTTATCTTGTTATTTCTTTTTGTGTATATTTGAAATATATTTTCTTCATAGTTATTGTGAACCCAAAATTTTCCTTTCCAGTTATCATGAGAATTACCTATAATATCTTAAATTTATGACAATCTAATTTGAATTCACACCAACTTAACTTCGATAGTACATAAGAGTGTCCTCTTACACATCTCTGCCCCTCCCATTTTATATTATTGATGTCACAAAGAACATCCTTAAATACAATGTGCTTGGTAACAGATTTATAATGTTACATTCATTTGTCTTTTATGTCCTTTGAAAGATAAAATGTGGTGCTATAAACCAAATGACAAGAATATTGGTGTTTATACTTGTCTTTGTACTTATTTTACTGGAGATCTCCATATATTCATATGGTTTGGAGTTAATGCCTAGCTTCCTTTTGTTTCCATCTGAAGAACTTGCTTTCATATTTTTTTACATCAGATTTAACAGTAATTAGCTCTCCCAATGTTAAAATTCAGGAATGTCTTTATTTCTTCCTTATTTTCTAAAGACATTTTTGCTGGTTACAAAGTTCTTGGTTGAAAGTTTTTTGTTCTTTCAGCATTTCAAATATATCATCCTACTGCCTTATGGCCTCCAAGGATTTTGTTGAAAAGTCTGTTGACAATCTTATTGAGGATCCCTTGTACATGAGGTGTTGCTGTTTTTGTGCTGCTTTTGAGGATCTATCTTTGTCTTTGTCTTTTAATTGCTTGTTTATTTTTCTAGCAGATTATCATATTTGTATGTATGAATCTCATTGAATTTTTTCTATTTCAATGTAATATAGCTTTTTTAGTATGAAAGTTAATGGTTTTACACAAATCTGGGAATTTTCCCACAATTATTTCTTTAAATATTTATTCTGCCACTTTTGTTCTCCTCATTATATTTGTCTCCTTGATACAAATGTTTGAATATCTGTTCATTTTCCTCCACTCTATTTCTTTTATTCTTCTCAGATTAAGTAATGTTAATTGTCTTATCTTTAAGTTCACTGATTCCATCTTTTACCTTCTCAAGTCTCCTGCTATATCCCTCTAATAAACTTTTCATTTCAGTTATTTTTCTTTACAACTTTGAAATTTTAAAAAATCTAACCCTTTATTAATATTCTCTATTTGGTGAGTCTTTGTTCTCATACTTTTCTTAACTTCTTTACACATGAATATGTGCAGTTTTTGACATATTTAAAATAGCTGTCTTAAACTGTTTATTAAGTCCAATATATGGTCTTTTTCAGGAAAACTTGCCACTAATTGTTTGCTTTTTCTTCCTATGTATTGGCCATACTTTCTTGTTTCTTTTTATGTCTCATACATTTTTGGGTAAAAAGCAAAATAATGTAATTTGAAAATCTGAAAATCGTGTTTTCCTCTCTTCTAGACTTTGTTGTTTTGGCTTTTTTTTTGTTGTTTGTTTAGTTACTTTTCTAAATAATTTTTCTAGGTCTGTTACCTTTGTAATGTGTGGCCACTGAAGAATCTTCTCCACATTCTGAGTGGTCAAGTAATAATTTGAAAGGGATTTTCTTAAATGCATTGAATCTGTAAGTCACCCAGTCTTTGTCAAGGAGATTTCTGTGTGTGTTGGATCATGCCTTTGATACTTATCCAGGCACTGACAACTCTTAGCATTCTCTTTTGCCTCATGCAGAGACTGAAGTTAAACCAAATGTAAGAAATGAGGGCCTTCTAAAGTTTTTCCTGAAACTGAGTACAGCCCTGAGATTTCTCACGACCCTACACTTTTACATTACCTTGTAGACTCCTGGGAATATGTTGGAGCTTTTTAAAGCTCCTTAAAATACTTTATTTTCTAGTTTCTCCTTAAAACTATTTGGTTACCCTATTGATTTTTCCCAACTGTTATCCACTGCCTCAGGCTACTGTGAATTCAAACAATTGCCTCTAAACTTTACAAATGCCCCCAATATAAGGCTTTCCCTTCAGGGTGATCTCAAAGTAAAGTAGAAGAAAGATAGCTTTGCTAGTGGGTCCTCCAGGGACCTCCACCTGCCAGACAAGTCAATAATGCCAATTCTCCTGGGATGGTGATATGAAAAAGATCCAAATGCCTCTTCTGCCTACTCTGGTGGCTGCCACTCTGCTGGTTCTGCCTACTGTGGCGGCTGCCAGTCTACTGGGTTTCAGTATAATATCAAGCTGTTGGTTTTTAAGGCTACCACTGAGCTGGATGGAGGAGTATGTGAATACAGTAACTTAAAATACCACAAAACTTACTGTTTCTACTGAGATTCTACTGTGTTTTGCTTTGTTTGTTTGTTTGTATAAATGCTTCCTAGATTGCTGTAAACCTTTGGTCGAATTACAGAGTTCTGAAATGTGAATTCTGACAATTTATGCCAGTTTTATTTCATTGTTCTTATGGAGGAATTTTTGGAGATCCATACTCTGTCATTTTATTTGACATTATCAGAGTTTTGTTAATATGCCTACAGAGCAGAACAGGAGCCTCGAAAATTGTGAAACTTAATCAAAAATTTGAAATCCACATTTTTCTATGTAGATAAAAAATTTTATTGCAAGATGGCCCTGTCCCACTAAATAATATTATATTTCTTCAATAATTTCATATTTTTTCTTCTGTCTTTCAGATGTATCTTGACTGCTTGTATTTAACAACTATCTTTACTAATTAACAACTATGTCACTTTGGGCAAGTTAATTAACCTCATGGTGTCTCTGTTAACATATGTGGAAAATAGTAATATGATAGTACATACTTTGTGGAATTCTTGTAAGAAATGTATAATTAATTTACATAATCTGCATTAAATCAGTATGTAGCACATATTAAGTGCCACACAAGTGATGTTGTTGTTAAATCCTGAATGACATATAGAGGATAATTCTCATTCATTTTTATATCACCAGCAATAGCTAGAACCTGGAAGAAACTCAACTATTTGTTTAGTTGAGATTCACTTTCCAGTAAACATGTATTTTTTATTTCTATTTATTTTTATGATAATTGAAGAACTAAGATTCTGTATTTTTAAATCAACTATAGAGATTAAAATGCTGATAGCTATCTATCCTGAAAGAGCCAAGCAGCCCAATACTCTCATTATTTTTACTTTTTCAGGTTAAAAGGAATATTTCACATAGAAAGGTTTTTATGAAGAGGTACAAGGATATAATTAAAAGTTGCAAAATTGCTGTTTATTATAACTGCCATTTACATCCATTTCTACGTTGCTTGTCCAGACTTACGGAAGATCTAAAACACACACAAACACCTTTATGCCTGCTGTGGAAGCTACTGTAATTCCATTCTGGAAGCTGATCTGCCATGTTGATTTCTGATTGACCCCAGTTCTAGGAAGGCCTCTAAAATTTCCAGTTTATTTATTGTACCTTGCATAACAGCAGGTACTTACCATAAATCCTGCGCTTAGGTCCAACAACTTTAATGTTATAATAATTCAATTATCCTACACATCTCTTCTGAATCACCCCTCCCAAATGCTATATAAGCTCTGGATCTGAGGGCTAATTGTGTGGAAACCCACCATCTTGTCTCGTTGTTGCCCAAGACATAGACGTGGCTTCTGTTCATAAGTCCCTATTATGTGTTTCTTTCTATGAAACTGTATCTGTCAGACTCTCTCTTCAGCCTCTCAACTTCCTCAGTCTTTGAGTAGGTTTGCACAGGCCTGTCCACGGTGAAACACCTGAGCATGCACACACACACACACGCACACACACACACACACACACACACGCACACACCACTTTTTTTAGTTGTCCTGTTGAGAAGTGAAATATATTTGGAATTACAGGGAGATGAGAAAGCAAAGGAGGGAAACACTATGACTTCTCAGGGAAATTGTTCATCAATTTGATATTACTAATGTCTTGAAGGAAATGAGAATAGTACTACTGTACAACTCAATTAGTCAAACTGATTCATGGATTAAGCAATGTTGCCAAGGCACATATTTTTCTGTGTAATCTTTACTAGATATTTCAAAAGTAACTCTACTTGTGAAGCAGAAGCCACACTTTACTGTGCTTTCTGAATAGATAAAATTACTGATGTCAGTGGTTGAATTGGTATGTTTGAATAATGATTGTACCAAGAGGCTTGAGGTGGATCAGTCAACTATGACAGTACTATCTTATGACAGTACAATCTTCATGTCCATGCTATGAAAATAAACTCTGCATGTGGAGATTTAAATCAACTGATAATACAGTTTCATGTATCCAAAAGCCATGAACAGAGAGAACATGGCATAGTCACCAAATACCAGAGCATGCATTTCAGTCCCCTTGTACTTCCCCAAACACTTGATGCTTGAAGAATTTAATTTAATTACCAATAAAATAAAATTTCACCCTACCCAATTGGCAGTAAACATAAAAATTGTTACACTGTTAAGCAGTGAAGGATAGAAATTTAAGTAGGTTTTTAATAAGTTGATGCCACCCTAATATTATATTCATAATTTAATTTTGTGTTTATGCCTTAATAGCCCAAGGATAACGTGTTTGCTATCAATAGCAAATATTTTAGTTGGGATATATGTATAAATGCATTATGCAGTTTTGCCAATAGATGTTCATTGATAGTGTCTACCATATAATGATAGCTAACATTTATTGAAAACCTTCTAAATGTCAGGCATTTTACAGATATTTATTAATATTTAAAAGGCCTATCATGTACTAGCCACTAATCAAACAACTAAGGACAGAGTAATGAAAGAAGCAGATGAAATTTCCTATTCTTCCAGAGCTTTAATCTACATTATTTTATTAAATTATCTCGAGAAAATTATATGTATGAGAAAACTGAGGCTCAGTGAGCTTAAGTAACAGGCATAACTTTTCCCATCCAGCTAGTAGAAAAGCCAAGTTTCAAACCATGTTCCAAAAAAGACAGTCTGACTCCTGAGTCTATGCTCTTGATTCTCTGGACTTGAGCTTTTTTAAAAAAAGTTACTGTTCATTTTCTTTAGCCATATATTGTGTATTGATGCCAGTAATATTATAGGTAATTCTTATGAAAAACATCCTCATAGTAGAAATTTAAGAGATATTCCTTGAGATTAATACATTAAAAATAACTCTACAACTTCTAGTTTTGGACTAGATAGAATAAACCCACTACAGTCTTTCTTTCTCACTGATTACAAGTAAAAACTCTGGGGAAATAAAAACATGCAGAAAGAAACTACTCAAACCCTGTGAAGAGTAAAAGCAAAACAAAATAAAACAAAACAAAAAAAGCAAGCAGATTAGAGAGCAATGTCCAAAGAAGTATTTGAACTTTCAGCCTCTTTGTTTTCTAAGTTTTTTCTCCTTATTTATCTTCCAGCTGTAGAATGAGGGCAGGCCTTCTTGGGAAATGTGCAGCAGTCATGGATGGTAAAAATTAGGAGAGAAAATTTATCCTTCTTAAGAGGACTAGGGAAAGGGCTCCCTGTAATCTAGAGAGTACATGAGAATTTCTCATTTTATTTTATTTCTCCTATACTTTGCCCTGAGACAGCTGAACTGGTGGCACATGACACCTCAGGCTGAGAGAAAACCCATTTCTTTGGATAGTGAAACTTAGAAAGGGGCCCCTGTTTGGTGAATGTTAAGGAAAACTATAATTTAGTAGCTTTGTTTTTCTCACTGCTTCACTCCCAAAACAGGCTTAGTTTTTCAGAAATGCATGGCAAGACAGGGGACTAAACTTCTGGAAAAAGTCCCAGATTTCTAACCAGAGAGCAAACAAAAGGATTCCCTGGAGACCAGAGAATATAAGGAAAATTCTTGGAAGGAGACAGATGGATAAATGTTTCCCCAATTTTATATACAAGTCAACACATGTCCCAGGCTGATTCACAAGCTGTGCATGTGTGAAAGGAGCCCAAAGAAATAAAGAATGTCTTTGATGATTAAAATACAATATACATTACCACTTAAATCTCAGATGAACCTCTGAGTGGCTCTTGCTAAAGACTGACCCAAAGAGTATGGAAAAGCTTCTACATTAAAATGATAATAAAGCTACTACACACTGAGGTCAAAACAGGTAAAATTCTATTCTCAAATTAAATGGACTGGCTGTCTGCTGAAACAAAACGTCAACATTGTCCAAACGATTTTAACACAGCAATGTCTCAAACATAATTTTCAAAAATGTTCAAGATACAATCCAAAATTTATTCAAGATACAAAGAACCAAGAAAATGTACCCAGTTCTCATGGAAAAAGACAGAGGCCAACCTCTCCAATATCAAGATGACTATGATATTGGAATTGTCAGGCAAAGACATTAAAGCAACTATTATAGACATCTTTCATGAGATAAATATAACACTCTTGAAATAATTGGAAAGTGACATTTTCATCAGAGATATAGAAATTATTTTAAAGAGAGAACTAAATATAATTTGTATTTTCTTATTTTACTATTAATTGACAAATAATAATTGTACATATTATATATTTACAGGGTTCAATGTGATGTTTTGATTTATGTTGACATTGTGGAATGATTAAATCAAGCTAATTAACAAATCCATCATCTCACATACTTATCATTTAATCTTTCAATAATTTTGAAATATGCAATGCATTATTATTTATCATAGTCAGCATCTGTGCTCGTGATCAAAAAAGCTTATTCATCACATTTAACTGAAATTCTGTACCCGTTGATCAACACCTCTGCTTTTACCATTCAACCCCATCCTCCAGCCTTTGGTAACCACTCTTCTACTCTCCACTTCTATAATTTCAACTTTTTACATTCCTCATATAAGTGAGTGCAATATTTGTCTTTCTGTGCCTGGATTATTTCAATTAGCATAATATCCTACAGGGTCATCCATGTTGTTTTGAATGACAAGATTTATCTCTTTCTAAGGCTGAAGGTATTCTATTGTTTATACATGTCGCCATTCATTCAATGATGGACAGTTAGCTTACTTCCATATCTTTGCTATTGTTAATAATGCTGAAATAAACATGGTAGTTTAAATATCTTTTTCATTTCCTTTGGATATATACCCAGAAGTAGGATTGCTGGATTATATGGGAAATGTATTTTTCGTTTTGTGAGGAACCACAATACTATTTTCCATAATGGCTGTATTAATTTACATACCCACCAACAATGCACAAGAGTACCTTTTTCTCTACACTCTTGCCAAATACAAATTTTAGAACTGAAAAACATAATATTTTAATAAATATTTCACTGAATAGGCTCAACGGCAAGATGGAGATGAAAGAAAGTAGTCAATAAACTTGGAAATAGACCACCAGAAATCTGGAAAAACAAGGAGAAAAAGGATTTAAAAAGCAAACAGAAACTCAGGGACCTGTGGCGTAATAACAAAAAGCCTAACAACATTTGTGTCTTTGAAGTTTCTGAAGGAAGCCGGAAAGAAGTTAATGCACAGAAAACATTTTGAGGAAATAATGGTTGACATTTTCCAAATCTGGGAGTTTCCTGTTGTCTACATTCTTCTTCCCTTCAGGTTTATACACACTGATTTTATATTTTTAATAAAATAAGTTCTCATGAGATATGGAATGAGCTATGGAGAGTCAGGTAATAGAACTGGGTTTTAGAAGACAAGGCTAAATTATGTTTTTAAGGTTTAAGTTTTGTACTAAGATTTTTATCTTAGATTTTTATATCTTTATGCTGCAAGCTATATAAATTAATGAAAATCATTCAATTCCCAGCTCTCAATTTGCCCAGAGCAGTGAATATCAACCATAAATTAGCTGGCTGTCATTGGAAACAATGGCTGATCATCAAGGTCAGATGAGGCAACTGACATAAATAAGACAAGATGGTCATATAAGTGAACAATAGAACACGTATATTGAGGGTCAAGACAGTAACTCTCAATTAGGGAGTTTTATCTTTCAAGTGAGACAATAACATGCAAATAGTTAACAAACCTGCATAGCTCATAAATCATAGGTTGGGTTGATTATGGGTAAAAATCTTCCCCAAAGGTGAACAAAAGCTTTTTAGAGGTGTGAAGATCTCTGTCTCTAATGTTTTGTGTTGCCCCTGGACTGATCATGGAAGACTACAAGTAGAGAGGAAACATCAGAGCATTCAGTATAAAAATCTTTTATTGAGTGCCTAATTACATTTTAGGTAGCTTATATGTTATCTCAGTGACTCCAGGGAAGCAGAATTGATTAATTCTTATTTGGAAAATCTGGAAGAGCTTTATAAAGGAGGCGACTTTTGTGCTGGCCTGGAAATATACGTAGAGAATTTAGGGAGTGGTGTCCCAGGTAAACAGCATATCTTTAGAAGAAACACGGAGTCAAGAAAAAATAAGACATTTAGGAGAGAGTTGTGAACATGACTGTATTTTCAGGGGTTCTCTCTGAAGGGAATATGAAGAATGAAGAAAGAAATTAAAGATATTAAAGCTCATTTTTAGTTTTAAAATATTTAAAACACTTTATGACATTTTTCTTGGGCTTTTAATACACCTACAGATAATAAATTTGTATTATGTCAGTAAGGGAGGATTCTTGCATTCCTGCAATCTTGAGATTGATCTATTGATGGTCATATAAAATTAGTATAATAATTTTCTGAAAAATTTTCCCTGGTATAATGTCACAGGTATGACACAAAACTAAATGAATTGCAACTCACCTTTTATTTTTATTTAATTTATCAAATACTTACCTAATGTCTACTATGTTTTAGGAGAGTTAAATAAATTTGATTTTACACATTTTCAGGGTTTAGAATAAAGTTGAAATGCTGGCATATTGGCAGGTGACTACAAAAGTGGTGTTTAAATGCTGTGACAGAACAGATTATTATAGAAGCACTTTAGAAGAATTGGCTGATGCTGCCTTTGGGGAACAAGAAACCTTCACAAATTAGGTAACATTTTATTTAGATTAGGGGGCTTTTGGTTCATTTTTTTTCTTTCATAGCAAAGATAAAACCTTTGTTGGTTTACAGGATGACAGTAAGAAACTAAAGATGAATGAAAGGTAGCTTGTCATGCAGAGTGACAAACAAGCCTCTGAAAGACAGAGTGCACCACACACCCAGCCAAAGAGTTGTGAAGGGCCAAGAATACCAGAAAAATAGTGAGATATTTAGTATATCATGCACAGAAAAAACGTGGACCCAGATGAATTATGCAAGGTGAACTGGGGTCAAATAACGACAGTCTTTGAATGTCCAGGAGATTGACTTCATCTTGTAGGCATATGGAACCGAGCAGGTGTTTTTCAGAAAAGAAAATGATATGATTAGTGTATTAGTCTGTTTTGTATTGCTATAAAGCAATACCCGAGGCTGGGCAATTTATAAAGAAAAGAGATTTATTTGGCTCATAGTTCTGCAGGCTATATAAGACACATAGTGCTGGAATCTGCTTCTGGTGAAGGCATCAGGAAACTTACATTTATGGAAGAAGGCGAAGAGGGAGCAAACATATATGGCAAGGGAAAGAGCAAGAGAGAGAAGAACAGGTCCCAGATTTTTTAAACAACCAGCTCTTGCATTAACTTATTACCTCTTGGAGAGCACAAAACATACATGGTGAATCTGCCCCTATGACTCAAACACCTTCCACCAGGCCCCACCTCCAGCAGTGGGGATTACATTTCAACATAAGACCTGGAGAGGACAAACATCCAAACTATATCAATTACTCTTACAGTCCCTAATACAAATTAAATTAATAAAATGAATGCATTCATGCTATTGGAACAATGAATTGAATAATAATGGGGTCAAGTTTGTCCCTAACTGGATTGTTAGTTTATAGCTGTGGTTTCCCAACTATCCACAGAAATGCTATATTTGTCAGTTATTGGAAAGCTGTGCCTGAAGCTTTTGAACCAGCACCTTCAACCCTTCCTTTATCATTACCCGCTGTAGACTGCATTAAGTGCCAGAATTCATGTAAATCAGAAACCTTCAAAAGTAGCAAATGCAATTGAGTCAACTAGTAAATTTGCTAGGTCTACGTCTAGTATTTGCGAGGCCAAAAGCAAAGGTAAGAATGAAAACCCATATAACATATGTATAAATATTTAAATGCATAAAGATACCAAAATATTAATTATTAAATACAATATGTTCTATCTTCCTATGTTGACAGATACACCTGCATAAAGACTCAGAAAACCAGGTTCAAATTGACAATTTTTTGACCTCTCAGAGTATTATACACTCATGTGGCAGTGTCAGTGAGCAAACTTTAAGCTCATATTCCCATCACCAGCTACATTCAGCACTTGAGGGGACTTGGTATGTGAGAAACTGAATATACAGATAATCAATGGTCAGACCATATATGACAATAGAACACTAATCCACAACTTCTGCAGCAACCAGCCTGGAAAACCAAACCACAACCTCTACAACAATCATCTCAGAATATTGAATACTTGATTAGTGACTGCCAGTTTTCCTAAGTTTTGCCCCCACTTCCTATTCACGACCACCAGAAAAAGATAAATTTCTTCCCCAAACAAAACATATAGGAGTGCCTGCTTCTAGTTAACACATCTAACAGCTTCCCCATACCAACAACCTCCTGTCTGAGCACATCTAAAATCTACCCCTACCTTTTTTTTTTTTTTTTGCTATAATGCTTTTCCACATTTCTGCTTACCTTTTAGCCTCTGTTAAATAAGGGATGGCGGCTGACTCCTTTGCTGTAGCAAGTACTAAAAGCCTCTATTTTTTCTTATTTGGATTATATTCATTTGTGTGTGTTTAAGTGTGTATAAAAGTGTGGACAATCCAGCCTGGGAAACAATGATGTATCCATACTTCCCATAAACGATGACCCAGTGACCATCTTTTGGGCCTTAGGAAGACACAATAAAGGTGGCCTGATTAGACTGTGGAAGCAGGTTGAGTGTCATTTGACCAAGTCATTCCAGAGTCCTGGGTAATTGGAACATCATCTACAAGGAGAGGGCACATATTCCAGGTAGGAACAAAACTGCTGGTCTTGCAGACCTCTCACCCCGTGGGGAGAGATGTAGCTAAAGTAGGTCCAAAGAAGGGCCGTGACACCTGGGTAAGAGGCTCTTTTTGCCCATTCTCAGCAAAGGCTTCAACTTGAAATCTACAGAAATTTTAAAAGCATTACCTCATCCAAATATGGATTAGAAAATCTCAGTGCCTTCTCAGTTTCCTGTGACACCCCTATAACTCCATAAGCATTTACATCCTCTTGTAATTCCTGTTTGCTTGCCTTATATACTTTTAAGGCAGATAATTTATTGTGTTCTGAGGGCTAATATAGATTCAGACTTCAATACATTATTATTTGTTCATGAAAAGGTATCAACTATAGTTTAGAAAACAATAGTTTTCTCTTATAATTCAAAGAATGAAGAAACTAAATATCAACTTGGCTTTACCAACTAATTTCAAAGTTCTTACTGCCTATGTAGGAGAGAAACTGGCAATTTTAAATCTCTTTACTGCCATCAATTCCAATATTCAAGGCTTTCTGGAAAATATGTCTGTGTTTTGAGGAGGAAAATATTCTCCATTGTTTTCATACAGCTGGAAAGTTAGGAGAAAGTCTGAGAATTCTGAAAGAAGTAACATAATCATAGTTCTGAAGACTTTTTACTTCAATTATTGATTTTAAATTGTGTTTTTATGTGTAAGGCACCTAGGGTGACATTAGCCTTATAGGTGTAATATAAACGAGAAGTATTTGAAAACATAGTCCTGAAGCCTGATAATAGTATTTCTACTGTTTTGGTTTTGCTGGTGGTGATGTTTGTATTGGTTGTTGTTTGTATTTATTGTTGTTGTTAGTAGGGATTATCTTCAGGACAATTTAAATCTTTTTTTTTTATAGCGGAGCACTAAGTACACCAAAATCTCTTCTGTAGACACATTGATTAAAAATTAATTTTACATTTTCTTAACAGGCATATGTCTCCCATGGAATAGTAGCAGGCTTACACAGTTACCTGTGAGTATTTCCCCAGGCTCCAGTTAGAATGTTACGGATTATAAGAGTCTTGACAATGATATTCCCATGGGAAGAGAGAAGCATGAAACCACCCTTGCCAATTTTGGTCCTGGTTAGAGCTAAGACATTAGCATTTTGAATCAATGATATATCATGGAAAAGGAATGTGTGATAGCTGCCCATTATTCCAGAATCATAGTGAGCAGAAAGTACAGGAAGTTGCAATGTAATAAATTGAAATCTTCTTGTAAAAATATTTTTGTGTTATTTCCTTTAACAAAAAATGTCAAAAACGGACCTGGCTTTTGCTTATTAGAAAATCACCCCCAGAGATGCAAAAAGCACTTCCATTACACTCCATAAAATATATATGCTAAGTCTTCATTTATTTTGGAAAATAATTCCTCTCTTCTTAAACTGGTTAAAAAAATAACAAACATAGCGTGGAATTTCTCCTTTACTAAACTTTATGCATCGAGAGGAAGCCCAACTATTTACAAATACAATACAACCTCAAATGGTCATTAAGAGTAAAGGGTTATTATAAGTTAATAGAAATATTTAGTAAGTTGTATATGCTAAGAGATTACATAAATGCCTACTGAAATGAAAAACAATTCCTTCATTTGTCTTTTCTCCATTACTTCACCCTTTCTATAGCTGAAACATCTGTCACTAAGAAAATATGTTATTTCCTTTGCATTGAATTTCCAGATTTTGACCTTTCAAGTGATTGCTAGACTCATCTTGAAATCAGGTTAAAACAGCCATTGAATTAGAAAAACTTCTACAGTAACTCAAAAAAACAGATGTTTAAGATAACAGACCATTTTGACACAAGGATTTGGTGAGGAAAAAAATCGCAGTGCTTGAATACAAGAATCTGGTGTTTTGTTGTACCTTCGATGCCACATAGCTGTGTGACCTTGGAAAAACTCACTTACCCTCTGTTTCTCAGTTTATTTGTCTTTGAAACATAGACAATACACAATTGCCCTTTTGAATTTGCAGTGCAGTTATAAGAAGATATGAACTAAAATTATTGTTGTTTGTTTTTCTCTCAAAAACACGATGCAAATCCAAATAATTGGTAAAATATACAGAATGACACACTGGGTGACACCAAAAATCTCTGCATTAATTCTCTAACATTGCCAAAAGATACATTTCTTTCCTATACTGTGTAATAAGAACTTCAACACGTTACGTACTGACTACTATTTTTTTCTATTAGCAATCTATTATGAACCTGTCATTAAATATTCGTTTTAAACCATCCTTAACTTATTTCCTTTTGTTTTGTCTCTCCTTTTTTCCTTTGGTTCTTCTTCATTCTCCCTTCCTTCTTTTCTTCTCCTTCCTTTTCTTCTTCATTACACTCTTCCTTCCTTCTATCCCTTTTTTATTCCCATATCCCTGCCTTCCAACATTTGCTGAAGACTTGCTATTATCCTAAACAATATAAAAATGCAAAAATAAAAGGAAGGAATGAAATGTTAGAAGGCATTTAAGAATAAAACATGTTGTAATAGGAAGTTACAAGTATTTCCTTGGACAGTGACTGTATCTAGGGGTGTAAGGGAAGGAGTAATGAGACATGAAGCTAGAGAGGTAGACATAGAAGATCATGGAGGGCTTTAGGTACTCTATTCAGGGTGTTCAGTTTTATTCTATGGGTGATATAGAGCTAGTGAAAAATTTTAGTCATCAGAAAAAGATAATACTTTTTGAACATTTTAATTATTTCTATGGTAAGGAGGAAGGTAACACAAGTAAAATTGTTCAGTAACAAAACCAAGAGTGTTTCAAGAACCTAGCTGAAACGTGATAAGCCTGTGCACTGAGATTGATGCAATGGAGATCGCAGAGAAGGGGAAGAAATGAGATAAGGCACAAGCAAGAACAGAAGGGACAGAATAGACTGGATGTAAGGTATGAGAAAGAGGAAGCACTTGAGGATGACTACAAGAGAAGGTACAGTGTGGGAGAAAAAAAATAGTTCTGTTTTCAGCATGTTAAATTTGACCTGTCTATGAACTATCATTAAGGAGACAGTAGAAGATAGCATCTGATATGGTTTGGATCTGTGTCTCTACCAAATCTCATGTTGAATTGTAATGCCCAATGTTGGAGGCGGGGCCTGGTGGGAGGTGAATGGATGATAAGGATGGATTTCTTATGAATGGCATAGTACCATTCCCTTGGTACTGTCCTCATGATAGTGAGTGAGTTATCATAAGAGCTGACTGTTCAAAAGTGTGTAGCACCTCCCCACTCTCCCTCTTGCTCCTGCTTACAACATGTAAGACTCTTGCTCCCCCTTTGCCTTGTGCCATGTTTGGAAGCTTCCTGAGGCTTTCTCAAAAGCAGACCCATTATGCTTCCTGTACAGCCTACAGACCATGAGCCAATTAAATCTCTTTTCTTTATAAATTACTCAGTCTCAATTATTTCTTCTGAGCAATGCAAGAAAGGACAAATACAGCATATCAATATATTCACATACAGTGTTTCCTCACTCTGAGCATCCATTCCTTAATCTGTCTGGTTGTTAATTATCTTTTAAGTCTTACCTTAAAGATTTTTGTTCAGGGAGGTTAACTCCCCTTTCCCATTTGTATACTCTCATAACATTCTCTAGTTTTCATTCTTAAACTCATCATTTTTAATGTGTAGTTGTTTTGTGAATATTTAACATATGTCTCTCCAGCTACACTGTAGAATCCATGAGAATACAAGTAATGTGTCTGTCTTATTCTTCAGTGTCTGCAGTACATAGAACAGTGCTTGATACAGATAAATTATTCTTAAATGAATAAGTCTAAGTCGAGTTTCAGGGGAGATGTATGCCTAAAGATAGAGCAGTAGTGGGCATCAACATAATTGCTGACAGAAAGTAGATAAAACAAAGCCACAAGAGTGGATGGAATTAACTAAATCTAATTCACAGAATGGAACAAGTGCAAAGGATGAAATAAATTAGAAAGTAAATTCCATGCATCAGGAACACTGACTTGTTCAATTCTGTATCTACAGAGCTTAGAACAGAGTCTGGGATATGAAGAGCCCTCACATATTTGTTGAATGAACAAATGAAAGAAAAATGAATTGACAGCATCTATATTTAAGAGCCTGAGAGTTCTTCATATATGTGGACATAACAATAAATCTCCTTTCTCTGTTCAAAAATTTCCAGTTTCCTCTATCATGCTTTGTATATCATTTCCAGACCTTCTATTTTCTATGTCCCTGTCCTCTCAAAAGACTATTTTATCCATGTTACTCTAAAAAGGCATTCATTCTCCTCAACTAAAAATAACTTTCACAGTATAGCCTGGCCAATGGAAGAAGACAAAATATTTTATTGTGAACCTTACACTTATGTGAATGCAGACTGAGATTTCACTATTTTTGTAGCAATAATACCACATTTCCTAAACTGACCCTGAGTCAAAGAAAATATCTGCTTTATAGGAGCAGATCTTAGGAAGTTTTACCCTTACACATTTGCAGTTAATTTTTCATGACTTAGTAGAGTCCCTCACTGTAGTTTTTACTAATCATTACAGCCTCTCAGATTGTTCTCATTAAATCCTGATTCTATATTAGGTATTTTGCCAAGCTATGTCTTCCACAAATCTGATAAACTTATTTATGTTCTTTGTCCTAACTAAATTTGTTAATAAAAATGGAAATCATTAAGCCCAATAAATGAGCTATATAGCTCCCCATAAAGACTCTTCAGATATAAATTTCATCTATTTAACCAATACTCTTCATGTATGTTTTGAAGTTTTCTAACTCACATCTAACTTCACGTTTCTCCACATTGTAATTTCATTCAATTCCTACGCAATAAAACATTATTGAACAACTATTATTTTTAAAACACTATGAAGGCCAGAATTTTATGCCAAGATGCCTTGTAAGGTTTCTTTTCAAAATATGGTTGAAACCCTGATTCATTATGTCTATGGCATCTTCTTAACCTACTTGTCTAATAATACTAGCATATTAAATTGCATTTTTATTATAAGACCCAAAACAATATCACTTTAAAATATTAGATATTCAGTTAATCATTGCCATCAGTATATGAGATATTTACATATAGCACATACACTGAGGAGAGATGATGCATAATATAATAAGGCTTCATTGATTTAGGCATATTTGGTTCTTTTTTTCATATCAGGACCATGACACTCTAATGAAGGAGTACATTAAAAAGTTAATAGTTCTCTGAAAGTAGAGTGAGAAAACAAAGATGAACAATCACATACTGTGTTGTGTTACCTAAGTTATTCTCCGAGTAGCACAGAGTTAAACTAAAAGAAAAAATGTAAACAATAGATGTCTATCAAGGACAGGTCCTTTGTTTGATCGGAGACTTCTTAATGTAATAGAGTCCATTAGCATTTCTGGTTACAGTTTTATTCACAAACGGTACTATGTATTGAATATGTTTCATCCCCATCAAAATTCATGTTGAAATTTGATCCCCTTTTGGTGGTGTTTGAAGGCGAGCTGTAGTGAAAGGTGTTTAGGTCATAAGAACACATCCCTCATAAATAGATTAATGCCCTCTCCTGAGAATGAGTAGGTTCTGTCTGTTGCTGGAGTAAAATAGTTCCCACAAAAGCAGGTGGTTAAAAGGAGTCTGGCTTCCCAGTTTTTCTCTTTTACTTCCTCCTTTGCCATGTGATCTCTTTGCACATGCCTACTTCTCTTCTCCTTTCCATCGTGAGTTGAAGTAGTATGAGGCCCTCAAAAGAAGCCAGGAAGATGCTGGAGCCATGCTTCTTGAACTTCCTAGCCTACAGAACAGTGAGCAAAATAAATCTCTTTTCTTTCTTTCTTTTTTTTTTTTGTTTTGATATGGAGTTTCACTCTTGTTGCCCAGGCTGGAGTGCAATGGTGTGATCTCGGCTCACTGCAACCTCTGCCTCCCGGGTTCAAGCAATTCTCCTGCCTCAGCCTCCCTAGTAGCTGGGATTACAGGCACCCGCCACCATGCCTGGCTAATTTTTGTATTTCTAGTAGAGATAGGGTTTCACCATGTTGGCTAGGCTGGTTGCAAACTCCTGACCACAGGCAATCTGCCTTCCTTGGTTTCCCAAAGTGCTGGGATTACAGGCGTGAGCCACTGCACCTGGCCTCTTTTCTTTATAAATTACCCAGGTGCAAGTATTCTATTATAGCAACATAATTCTGCTATATTTACCTAAGACAGGTGGATACTTTAGAAAGTTTCCTTGAGGTACCATTTCTCAAAAGAGTAGAGGCCATCTTCTGTAATATTGGTCCTTTGTAACTTATAGAAGCATAATGGCATAGTCTATATTACATTTTCTTTATTTTAAAAAAAAGTCAGTCAAGCACTACGCAGGTATGATAATAAAAGAATAAAACCAAATGGATTTAGAAGTGTTATGGAATTAGAAAAGAAACTATATTAACAAGGAAGATGCCTATTTCAGTGAAGTCTACCACTTTGGTTTAGACAATATATAAAATATTTATCCATCAGTTGACAATAAAATAGAATGGAGCATGTTTCAGAATTCATAGGTACTGAAAATAACCAAATTTTATTTATCTCCCTCATCCTCCCCCTTAAAAACCTGATTCAGCCCTTTGTGGCTTTTAATTAGTTTTATAATGAGAAACAGGACCCAAAGCTGTTGTAGTAGCAAGAATCTACTTTTATGCTTGAATGAAAGAATCTACTTTTATGCTTCTAATAATTATGAAAAAAAATCTACCATTTTTATTGCTCTGGTTTTACTTTGAATCTGCAGGATTGTTTCCCAGGTGGGCATTTATTGCAAACCAGATTAAGCTCTCTATTCTTGTAGTATGTAAGTGATAGTGGCAGGAAGTAGACAAATGCCTAGGCAGATAGGGATGGGTCCCTGGTGACACCGACCTCCAAGCTGAAGACAGTTTAAAGCCTGAAAGCCAAGCTACAAATCAAATCCATGGACTGGATTGAGAACCTGTCTTCCTGTTTGGTGTGCTTTCCTCGGATTGTACCGTACCCTTCACCTATTTTACATATCCTACACTTTCCTAATTGGTTTTCTACACTGCCATGCCCACTTTTGAGTGGTGCCTTGCTTTAGTCTTTCTTTGCATAGTCACAAACAAATCAGCACACACTCCCCTATTCTGAGCTCATAAAAGCCCTGGGCTCAGTCACACCGAGAGAAAAACCACCCCCACATCCTCTCTCTGCTGAGAGCTGTTTTATCATTCAACACAATTCTTCTCCACCCTCCTCTCTCTTTAAATTGTCAGCATATGTTCATTCTTCTTGGACACGAGACAAGAGCTTGGGAACCACTGAACATGGGTACAAGCTATAACAAGGGCAGGTCAAGTGGGCAGGGTGCCTCCAGCAGCAGGCCTGGGGGAGAGCAAGGCCCGTTTCTGGGGGTGGGGTGTCACTGGCTGTGGAGGTCTCCAGTTGACAAAGTGGCCAAGAAATATCTGGGGGCTCATGCAGTATTCATCAGAAGGGTGAGTAAATGCAAATCTATGACTTTACTTTTGTTTCAAGGCTTCTTGTCCTCAGACTATTTTTCTGAAAGCAGATGAAGCACCAAACCTCTGATTAGCTAATTAAGAGTGAATTGCACAACTACAGAGGACAGGATGCTGAAGAGGACTCTCCTCAACATTCTAAGGGGAAAGGAATGTCATTCCAATCCAGTCTATTCTATGGAATGTTTCTTCTTTCTTTTGGGGCTATCAAGGAGCCTATCTCTTCTTTTACAATGCTGAGCATGTTGTTGCCAACTACAGAGGTATTACTGAGAAGAATGGGCACTTGGCCCAGTCATGAAAAATGTAATTTAGGACAATGTGGTTTATGTCAATTCTTAGAAGTAGGGAAGAAACAGGGATTAAGAGTTTCTTTCCTTGTTGAAGGAACCCATTTGCATAAGAGCACCTTACCTTCCCTGCACTTAAGCCGTTTTTTTTTTCTTTTCTCCACCATGTCAGGAGTTAGTACAGCCCTGCAAATACAAGGAGTTTTTCAACGTGAGAGTTTTTTTTTTTCTTTTGGAAGGCATCTTACTTGTCCAGGACTCCAATTCATGAAACACTCTTTTCTCTCCCTTGTTTGAGGAGGACCCAGTTCCACAGCTTCACCTTAGCATTCAGCTTATGATAAGGAACACCACCTGGGATTTAACTTAATGAGTTCATGCACCCTCCTGAAGCATCTTTTTGTCCCAAACTCAATTCCAAGCTTTGGGTTGAAACCTTAGGGGAAAAAAAAAACTGGATCTGAGGGATCTAGAGGCAGACAACAACAAAAGCCAGGGGGCACAGTCCAGGTGAGCATGATTAATTCCTGCTGATTAGCATCCCTCCCCTCATTTCATGGATGAAGGTCATGCCCATATCCATGGAATGGATGAGGTTACAGATAGCAGGGAGGATAGGCCAGCACATAGGTGAGTGTGGATAATTCCTACCCTCTAGGCCTTCCTGTTTCATGGGTCAAATCTGTATTGGCACCTATGGGCAGCACCTGCCTAGGTCACTGGGACTCGCGAATACAAGGACAGAAGGAAAAAAGATGACACCTTTTTTTTTTTTCTCTTCCTCAGGTGCCCCAGCTATTCAATAGGAAGAGAAAGGAACTGAAGGAGTCATTTTTTTTCCTCTTTCCAGATGGGTAACCAATCATCATCAGTCAGTGAATACATCCTGAATGACTGAGACTCTTTTGAAAAAAAAAATTAATAAGCTTTTTTTTTCTATTTCCTCCTCTGTACTCTCTTTGCAGATGGGTAATCACAAGACATTCACCTCTGGGAAAAGTTTAATTTGCCCAAACCTTAAACTGCTTGGCATAAAACAAAAATGAACTGGGAAGAAATTATAATTCTAACTGAATGATCTCTTTTTTGTTGTTGTTGAAACAGTCTTGCTCTGTTACCAGGCTGGAGTGCAGTGGTGCAATCTCAGCTAACTGCAACCTCCGACTCCCGGGTTCAAGTGATTTCCCTGCCTTAGCCTCCCAAGTAGCTGGGACTATAGGTGCACGCCACCACGCCTGGCTAATTTTTTGTATTTTAGTAGAGACAGGGTTTCACCATGTCAGCCAGGATGGTCTCGATCTGCTGACCTCATGATCCACCCACCTCGGCCTCCCAAAGAGCTGGGATTACAAGTGTGAGCCACTGAGCTAGGCCAAGTAATCTCTTTAAGACGGACAAGTTTTACAGTATGTAAATAACCTCTTTGTCTGCTCCCCCTTTACAGGACTCCAGGCTCCAAAGGCCTCTATAGCTTAAGGATGGGGGACCCAGAAGCCTGAAATGTTGGCAAAAGGGTAAAAGGTTTTGTTTGTTTGTTTCTTTTTTACCAGTCAGACTTCCAGCTTTTCTCTCTCTCTGCAAACTGGAGGAATGAATGGCAAAAAACACTGTTTATATCCTCTGCAAAGTTTTAATACTGGAAAAGAATTTGTAAGGCTAGTCTTAAGCTATAGCAAATCTGTTGTACTTTGGGCTAAGAATTTGTCATTCTGTATCTTTCTATCAGCAAGAGTGGTACCTTAGGATAAAATGTGGGTCTGGAACCTCATAAGCCCACTGTTCAAGCCAGCTTGGCAATCTGGTCAGTAACAAAATTTTCTACAGGTCTCTAAAAAAAAATTGGAAGAGGTCCTCATCTTGTTTTACATCTTTTTGAGCTGAATATTGTAACCACATGGCAGTACTTTCTTTTGGTCTCAGCCACTTTACAATGGCAGCCTGGGTTCAATCCTGGCTTGGGGAATGAGTACTTTCTGGTTAATATCTGTGCGACTTTTAACATTTGCTGATTTTCTTCCCCTCCATGAACAACTTCTAGTTTCCTTACTTAAATCTTCCTTTCTCTAAGCTACCTTTGAAGGTTCTAGATTTTGTAAAAACTGCTTACCACCTCTTTGAGAATACCTCATACACTCGTGGTTAAGTCATAACCTTAGTTGAGGCTTGTTGGTTTCACCTGTGATGTTACTTTTGGTAAAGTTCAAAAGCCAGAAATATTGGCTGCTTGGTTTGGCCAAAATTGGGTAATAAGGGATTTAAAATAATCTTCTCAAAGAGCATTATGATTAAAAGTCAGCTTAATTAAAAGTGGATATCCAAGCTAGATGTATATTTAAAAGGTCTTTATTTTTTTTCTCTTCTTGAATCTTGATTTGCTGGAAATTTTTTTCTCCTCAGTCAAATGAACTACTTTCCTCCACTCTTAATGCATGCATGAGAGACCCTTAGATAACTTCCGATAGCCTGGAACTGCTTGGAAAAAACAGAGAAGATGCCACTAATCCTGTTTCGAGAAAAACCTGTTTTGCTCATGGAATCCCAGAAATTAAAAGCAGATAAATTCCTCTCAAACTCTGTTTTTGTCCTCCAGCTATTAGGACTGTCTATTAGGTCCTAGAAACTGCATGTTATCTTAGCCCTGTTTCTTGGAGGACTCCACTCTGAGGCCAATAATCCAATTAGGAGTTTGGCAAATAAAAAATCTTACAAATACTGGATCTCATTCTGCTTGTCTGTGTAGTTATATATGTGTTATGTGTATGATGTTTATATTTTAAAAAACTCTAATTAATTGTCTTAAAGAAACTAAGCACTAAGATCAAATATTTTTTGAATTTCTATGTGACTTTAATCTTTGAGAAATAAATACACTTTTAAAGATTATTGGTAAAATACAAATGCCTTCAAAATATAAACATGGGTCTAAATTACGCAGGTCAGATACTAGGTTTCCTAAATGCTTTAAGGTCATCGACTGCTTCTTTGGCTTTTGAAAATTGTTCAACTTGCCTGCTTTACAGTTTGGTAAGTCCTGGGGGCATATGGCAATTACCACACCCCTAACTATGCTGGAAAGAGTCAGACCTTATCTGTGCCTAGTACATAATTAAAATAACTTATCAGATTTTAAATTAAAATTAAAAATTGCTTCTACCCATCTGACAAAGGTCTAATTCCAGAACTTACAAGGAAGTTAAAAAAATTTCCAAGAAAAAAAACAAATGACCCCGTCAAAAAGTGGGCAAATTCACAATTGCTTCAAAGAGAATAAAATACCTAGGAATCCAACTTACAAGGGACGTGAAGGACCTCTTCAAGGAGAACTACAAACCACTGCTCAAGGAAATAAAAGAGGATACAAACAAATGGAAGACATTCCATGCTCATGGGTAGGAAGAATCAATATCGTGAAAATGGCCATACTGCCCAAGGTAATTTATAGATTCAATGTCATCCCCATCAAGCTACCAATGACTTTCTTCACAGAATTGGAAAAAAATACTTTAAAGTTCATATGGAATCAAAAAAGAGCCCGCATCGCCAAGTCAATCCTAAGCCAAAATAACAAAGCTGGAGGCATCACGCTACCTGACTTCAAACTATACTACAAGGCTACAGTAACCAAAACAGCATGGTGCCGGTACCAAAACAGAGATATAGACCAATGGAACAGAACAGAGACCTCAGAAATAATGCCACATATCTACAACTATCTGATCTTTGACAAACCTGACAAAAACAAGAAATGGGGAAAGGATTCCCTATTTAATAAATGGTGCTGGGAAAACCAACTAGCCGTATGTAGAAAGCTGAAACTGGATCCCTTCCTTACACCTTATACAAAAATTAATTGAAGATGGATTAAAGACTTAAACGTTAGACCTAAAACCATAAAAACCCTACAAGAAAACCTAGGCAATACCATCCAGGACATAGTCATGGGCAAGGACTTCATGTCTAAAACACCAAAAGCAATGGCAACAAAAGCCAAAATTGACAAATGGGATCTAATTAAACTAAAGAGCCTCTGCACAGCAAAAGAAACCACCATCAGCGTGAACAGGCAACCTACAAAATGGGAAAAAATTTTCGCAACCTACTCATCTGACAAAGGGCTAATATCCAGAATCTACAATGAACTCCAACAAATTTACAAGAAAAAAAAAACAACCCCATCAAAAAGTGGGTGAAGGATATGAACAGACACTTCTCAAAAGAAGACATCTATGCAGCCAAAAGACACATGAAAAAATGCTCATCATCACTGGCCATCAGAGAAATGCAAATCAAAACCACAGTGAGATACCATCTCACACCAGTTAGAACGGCGATCATTAAAAAGTCAGGAAACAACAGGTGCTGGAGAGGATGTGGAGAAATAGGAACACTTTTACACTGTTGGTGGGACTGTAAACTCGTTCAACCATTGTGGAAGTCACTGTGGAGATTCCTCAGGGATCTAGAACTAGAAATACCATTTGACCCAGCCATCCCATTACTGGGTATATACCCAAAGGACTATAAATCATGCTGCTATAAAGACACATGCACACGTATGTTTATTGCGGCACTATTCACAATAGCAAAGACTTGGAACCAACCCAAATGTCCAACAACGACAGACTGGATTAAGAAAATGTGGCACATATACACCATGGAATACTATGCAACCATAAAAAATGATGAGTTCATGTCCTTTGTAGGGACATGGATGAAACTGGAAACCATCATTCTCAGCACACTATCGCAAGGATAAAAAAACAAACACTGCATGTTCTCACTCATAGGTGGGAATTGAACAATGAGAACACATGGACACAGGAAGGGGAACATCACAGTCCTGGGACTGTTGTGGGGTGGGGGGAGGGGGGATGGGGGAGGGGAAAAAAAAAGAAAAAAAAGAATAAGAAAAAAAAAAGTGGGCAAATGACATTAACAGACACTTCTCAAAAGAAGACATTTATGCAGCCAACAAACATGAAAAAAAAACTCATCATCACCAGTAATTAGAGAAATGCAAAGCCAAACCACAATGAGATATCATCTCATGCCTGTCAGAATGGTGATTATTTAAAAGTCGAGAGAAAACAGATGCTGGCCAGGCTGTGGAGAAATAGGAAAGTTTTACATTTTTGGTAGAAATGTAAATTAGTTCAACCATTGTGGGAGACACTGTGGCTATTCCTCGAGGACCTAGAACAATAATTACCATTTGTCCCAGCAATCCCATTACTGTGTATATACTCAAAGGAATATAAATCATTCTATTACAAAGACACATGCACACGTATATTTATTGCAGCACTATTCACAATAGCAACGACATGGAATCAACCCAAATGCCCACCAATGGTAGACTGGATAAAGAAAATGTGGTACACTTTCTTTCTTCTATGCAGCCATACAAAGGAATAAGATCATGTCTTTTTCAGGGACATGAATGTAGCTGTAAGTCATCATATTCAGCAAACTAACACAGAAACAGAAAAGTGAACACTGCATGTTCTCACTCATAAGTGGGAGCTGAACAATGAGAACACATGGACACAGGGAGGGGAACAACACACACTGGGGCCTGTTGGGGGCGTGGAGGGAGGGAGACCATCAAGATAAATACCTAATGCATGTGGGGCTTAATACCCAGGTAGTGGGTTGATAGGTACAGCAAAGAACCATAGCACACATTTACCTATGTAAAAAACTGCACCTTTTGCACATGTATCCCAGAAAAGAATTACTGATAGTTACCATTATACCATGTAACTGAGACTACTAAAAATAGATTTACATGCAAGATGTGTAAGAAAAATAAAATGTATTTTTAGTAAAAGATTATAAGATGGTATGGGAATTTAAATTTTTGCCTAGTTTAGACGGTTAAAGAATTGGTTTAAATTGAATAAGATAAAGCTAAAAATTTAAAACAGTTTTGGAAGGTTTGTAAAAATTAATTTTGTAAAAGAAATTCTATGTGTGAACATAATGACTAAATTCAAAAGGGGATTATATGTTTTTCATAAGTTGAGCATTGAAATAAAAGCACAACAAAGTTTTCTTAAAGCACTGATATGCTCTTTAACAAAAATTTGTAAGGAGTTATAAAAGGTTTATAAGAATCTCATCACATGGTCAAACTTGTTAAGATGGGATAGAATTATGTATAAGGTTTCATTTTTAAAATTTGAGGTTGACATTAATAGTAGACTAATGTATGGGTGAAATTTGGCTTTCTCTCTCTTGATCAAGATTTTCATGTAATATTAAAGGATAACAAAAGATTTTTGTTTGCCTTGCTAATAAACTACCAAACAAATGGAGGGAAAGACAGAGGACTGATTGTTTGGAAAGCTAAGTCTTCTCTCTTAATAAGTAAAAGATTTTTGCCTTTTTAAAAAGTTTTTCAGTCATCATTTTGTCTAAATAAATAACTTATAGTAATCTGAAATTCTATTTCATAATATCAAGCATTGTAAACCTCTAACATACATAACAGGCTTCCCAAAATCAAATTTCATCTTCAAAAATTATATTTTCTGACTGCTAGCTTTTGGATGCTAGAGAGGACCTCCGGAGCATCCAAAAGAGGCAAACAGGATTATTTGACATATGTAGTTACATGGAATTACCAAAATAAAAACACAATTTAATCTTCTTCAGGTTGTATTTTAGTAGATAATATTAATATATGTTCCAAAATTGTATTTTTGGAATTTTTAATTCCAAAATAATTTGGATTTTTAAATGCTAATGTCTGAGTATATGCTATCAATCATAATTAAGGTTATTATGTTAAGTTATTGTTAACCACAGAAATAACCACATTTCTTTGCCAATTATGTTTTGGACTGTGACTACCTGAAGACATTTTGTCATTCACAGACTATTGTTGTCTTGTTTTGATCCTCTTCGAAAGATGGTTTATAATCAGCTATAGTACTTTAACAGATGCTCTCAAATTCAGGTTTCTGATAATTTTGTTGATTGTGACATTGGAATGGAAGAAAAACTTACAGGACTCATGAAGAGCTGAAATGTTCATGAATATCAAGCAAAACAAGAGTTAATGAAATGCACTAAACTAATAAAAAGCTGAAGTAATCCTTTTTAAAGTTTTGCTTAAAACGTTGCTGATTCTTTGTTTTTTAAAGTCAGGACAACTTTTATTTTGAGCTATTTACAGCTTTTAACAATTGAGTAAGGTAAATACTTATGAACAAAATTTGGAGCATATTTGTTTCTCTCTGCCTGCTTTCTCCAGAATTTGAAAACTATTTGCGAGCACTCTTAACATATGGAAATATACTTATTTGCATAAGTACAATAAAAATCCATTTTCTTTTGCAACAGGATGCAATTGGAGAAACTGGTGGTTTTAGCAAGGATTTGACTGGAGGAGTGTGCTTCCCCTTAAGGAATCAAGCTTGCCTTGCAGAGCCAATAAAAGCCCCTAGGGGAAACTGGCCTCATACCTTCCCTACACAGCCCCTGTGCAGGGTTCATAACCTGTGGTGAGTGAAGAATGTCAATTTCTAACAATCTCAGAAGCCCCAATTTATCTTGGGACCTCAGGAAGAGAATTTTACCCAATTCATGGAATTTGAAGGTACCAAGTCATGGCTGGGCTTAGCTTTAAAAAGTCTTATCTGAGATTTCTTGTGGAACAGAGTTCCATCAAAGCCAACTTAAAAACCTATGTGAAAAATCATTATTCTTGCTGCACTTTATGCAAATAATCAGGCCAAGTATAAGACCAAAGTTTATTTTGCGAACAACTCAGTCTTATAGTGATTTGTTTTTAACAAAAATGAGGACTGGAGTAAGAAAGATTATGTTTCAAAATTATCATACACTTGTTATTAAATTCTAATTTCATTAGTTGTTTTTAAGTTTCTGTCTGCATTTTAGACTAACTGTGCTTGTTCCTGTGAACCAACCAGTGATCTCTTGCTGCAGCTCAGGAGAAACAGAGGGATGGGTAATGTGAAAATCTGAATTAATATTCTAGTTATGGGCAATTATCCTGCAAATCCTGTCAGGTGACAGAAGTAAATAGGGTATCTGTAACCTGGAGGTTTCTTTGGGAAAATAAGACCAAGGGAGCTAAACAAAGCCAAGCCCCAAGTACCCAAACCTTGGCAGGCATAACTATAGCCACTAGTTATCTGAGTGTGTTGGCAGCCTCAGGATTTTTAAGCTGTCCTTACACCCAGTTCTGATACATGTCTTCTAATAACCTAGTTTGTCTCTTCTCACCTTCAGGCCATCAAACTCCAAACGGTCATGCAACCAGAGCCTCAGACGATGGCTCCTATTTACTGGGTACCCTTAGATAGGCCTCTGAGACAGATTTGGCTGCTCTTTTCCCAAAACAGAGCCTCTTGTCAGCAGAAAGCAGTTAAGATTGTCAACATACTCCTCCTAACAGCAGTTAGATGTACCTCTTCATAAGGGAAAATTGGTAGGTTCAGGAGGCAGACAAACTCCTAGCCAGATAAGGGTATGTCCCTGGTGAAACCCCACCTCCAAGTCAAAGACAGTTTAAAGCCTGAAAGCCAAGCTACAAGTTAAATCCATGGACCAGATTGAGAACCTGTCTGCCCATTTGGATGCTTGAATGGTCACCTCTAATGATTATGAAAAAAATCTGCCATTTTCATTGCTCTGGTTGTACTTTGAATCTGCAGAATTGTTTCCCAGGTGGGCATGTAGTGCAAACTAGATTACACTCTCTCTTCTTGGAGTATGCAAGTGATAGCAGTAGGAGTCAGACAAATGCCTAAGCAGATAGGGAGGAGTCCTCGGTGAAACCCCACTGCCAAGCAGAAGACATTCTAAAGTTTGAAAGTCAAGCTACAAGTCAAATCCAGGGAACAGATTGGGAACCTGTCTTCCTTCCCAGCGTGTATTCCTCTGATTGTTTCCCATCCTTCACCTATTTTACATATACCTATCCTTTCCTAATTGGTTTTCTACACTGCCATGCCCACGTTTGAGTGGTGTCTTTGCTTTAGCCTTTCTTTGCATACTCACAAACCAATCAGCATGCACTTCCCTATTCTGACTCCATAAAACCCCCAGACTCAGCCACACTGAGAGATAAACCACCCGACTGCAGGGTGGGGGACCACCCCCACATAGCCTCTCTGCTGATAGCTGTTCTATCACTCAACAAAATTCTTCTCTATCCTCCTCACCCTTTGAATTGTCAGGGTATCCTCATTCTTTTTGGACGTCAACAAGAGTTTGGGAACCACAAGCTATAACACAGGTGGGCCAAGTACTTGGGACACTCCAGCAGCAGGCCCAGGGCCGAGTGAGGCGCAGGCTGGCATGGGGGCATCACCAGCCATGGAGGTCCTTGGTTGGCAAAATGACCAAAAAAAAATCCTGCTTTATAAGAAGTCCTGTGTTAGGAGTTGCAAACCCTAGGTTCTGCCATCTGAAGTCATAAAGCCATACCACTGCAGATGTTTAAACAAAGACCTCAGCAAAGATAATTCATTACATAGCTGAATGCAGGAAACAGCCATCACCTATGAAGTTTGCAGTCTCTTCAAGATCTGTGTTGAAATATCTTCAAACATGAAAAAAAATTATAGAAAGTGTTATATTCAAAATATGTGGAAAACAATAAAATTAAATACTTACATATAAACTTTGGTACATGTCAAGCTATGTGTAACATACATTTTGCATATGTTAACCACTTTAATTTTCACAATAGTATTATAATCATTCCCTTGTTACAGATGAAGTATGTGAGACATAGAGAAGTTATTCAACTTGCTCAAAATCACATGATCTGCAAATTACAGTCAGACTAAAAGTCAGGGCAAATTGGCTGACACTGTGTGTGTGTGTGTGTGTGTGTGTGTGTGTGTGTGTGTGTGTAGTTTGTGTGCAGTAAAGTCTCACTGGAGAAGGCCAGATTGAATTGGTCAAATTCCTGACTATGTAAAGAGAAGATTACAACTCAATTAACAAAACAAAAAAAAAAGTTAGGACTGATGTTTAATGCATAATTATGACTGTGGAGAGACATTTTCAAAATTGAAGGACTCCCTCAGAAACCCAATTGATAACAGTTTTGTAAGAAGACCCATATCTTTGCATAGGCACTCTATTTAAAAAAAATTCATAAGTATATACCTATGCCTATCCATTTTTATTAAGCATAGTTATATGTCACAGAGAAAAGGTCTAATTAGCAAGATTGGATTTCATACCTCTAAAAAATTAGTTTCCGTTCCTGGACTAAGACTACTGACCTCAGTGGAAATGTAACTGGTGGCGAATGTAACTGGTAGTAAAAGATTGGCAATATCCATTCCTTTGAGTTCAGTGTTTAAACACAAAACAATGAGCTTCTGGGGAGCATAGAGTGCAAAGCCAATCTATTTCAATGACAACAGATATCACACTATAGTCTTCACATCGTTGCTACATAGTATTCCTTTTTAATCATTATCTACAAGGATGGATTGATCTATGTTGATAGAATATAATTGATTTCCCAAAGTTTCAAAGCCTATGAAATACTTTGATTAGTTTTAATGAATTTGAAGTCTCCTCATTTTAATTTTAGGTTAAAAGTCCTGTAAATATCAGTTGTTTTTCTCTGCTATTGTCCTGACTCAGCTTCATTCTAGCATTATTGAAGTAATTAGCAGCCATCCATCCCCCTTTACCCCATAGGCATTTAGTTATCCAATGGACATTGTTGAGATCCTATTCAAAACTACTTTAAAAAACATACTGTAGTGGCTTCATTAAAAATAAAATGCTACTATTAGTAAAATGACTTGCTTAACTATAGTTCTTCCTTTACTATCATATAAAATAATAGGATAGTAAATGAGTAATGCTAGGATAGTAAATGAGCAATACAAATCTAATTTGGGGACAATCATTCAGTATGCATTTTACATCCATAAGAAAGCCCCACCAGGAATGTCAGGCAATCATCAGGTGATGGTCAGGCAGTTGTCACACTGCATCTCATTCCTGTTCTAAAGCTTTTTAATAAACATTAGCTCCTGCTCTAAAACTTGCCTCAGTCTCTCCTTCTGCTTTATTGCCCTTAGTCAAATTCTTTCTTCTGAGGAGGCAAGAATTAAGATTGCTGCAGACTTGTACAAATTCCCTGGTGGTGACTTGGATAATTTCACCACCACTTACAACCATATGGGCTACATCTGGGTTAAATTTAATATCTAAGCTAAACACATTGATTGAGTTATAGATTCCAAACTATAAGATTTCTAAAATAAAAATATATTATAATTCAGTAGTTTTCAAACTATGGTTAATAGTGCCTAGGTGTTCCATGAATGTTTGCCATAAATTTTATTTTTTAAACATTTGTCCTAATGAATTAACCAATTGGTTAAATGTACATTCAAATATGTCATATACCAAAGTTTAGCTTTTTGTTGAGATGTCAATCCTGTTGATTTGTCAATTTAACAACTTTTTCTGCAGACATGGGAATAAAGCAGTCCATGACATCTGTAGAATGTACTCGAAAATTTTGCAAGTATACTATTGATTAAGTTTGCACTGCTAACATGGTATTGAAAAAAATGGCCTATCCATGATTATGAAAGCAAATTCTATAAGCCAATCTATGGCTATAGTGCATCTAAGCCACATTCAATTAAATGCCCAGCATGGCACAAGAATATCTCCTTAGCACATAATTTACTCAATAATAATTTGAGTAGTCAGAAAAGAAAGAAATAGGACATTGTATTGGATTTAGATTTTATTGAAAATGTTATTTCTTTCTTATTCAATTTAAATGCTTATGACAAGAAATCAAATCAACTGTTAAAACTAATACCAACAATTTGTTCTGTTTTTTAAAAGCTTTTATCATTTGCAAATACTTATCTGAGTAAATCAGAATTCACTCTATTTTTAACCAAGACACATACAGAGGTAAATTGGATGTGGAGGCATGAAAATAGCCTGATTGTTCTCATCAAATAGAGTTATAGTTAGTGTTATAAGAAATACATAATAATAAATGTATATTTATATATTTCATATTTTATTCATAATTGTTTATGAATATGCACATATATTAAAATATACATATATACATTAAATGTTACAATGACTTTCAAAGTACTATATATATGTGTATATATAGCATATATATTGTATTTGTATATATATATTGTACTTTGAGGGTCATTGTAACATTTAATTTGTAAGAAAAGTTCTACTGCTGAGACGTTAAAATTCTTGCTCTAATAAGAAGACTAGAATTAAGATATATTTTATCAGAGCCTTGGAAGATTGAGCAATAGGAACAGAATAATATTTTAATGTATCCACATTTTTATATAAAAAGAGACAGAGAAACTATATAGCAAAAGTAAATACCTATTGCCAACATTTAAAATAGATGAGAATCGGATTACCTGTATGGTATCCATGTGTGTGCTGGATGAAGAAGAAAGCAATAAGGGTGGTGTCCAATGAATCTGAGAAGGGAAAACTCTGAAATAACCAACAGGTGTTTATTGAAAAATGCACTATGCCAACTTGAAAGAAGAAGCTTTGTCACTACTAGACATGCCTTGTAAAAGCTCCTGAAGGAAGCACTAAATATGGAAAGGAAAAACCATTCCCAGTCACTTCAAAACACACTGACTTAAACAGACAAGTGACACTATAAAGCAATCACATAAACAAGTCTGAAAAATAACCAGCTAGCATCATAATGACATGATCAAATTCACACATAACAATATTAACCTTAAATGTAAATGAGCTAAATGCCCCAATTAAAATAAATAGAATAGCAAGCTGAATAAAGATCCAAGACCCATAGGTATGCTGTCTTCAAAAGACCCATCTCATGTGCAAAGACACACAAAGGATCAAAATAAAGAAATGAAGAAAAATCTACCAAGCAAATGGAAAAATAGAAAAAAGAAGGAGTTGCAATCCTAGTTTCTGACAAAACAGACTTTAAGTTAACAAAGATCAAAAAAGTCAAAAAGGGCATTACATAATGGCAAAAGTTTCAATTCAAAAAGAAGATCTAACTTTCCTAAATATATATAAACCCAACAAAGGAGCACCCAGTTTTATAAAGAAGTTCTTAGAGGCCTTCGAAGAGACTTAGACACAATTAAAGTGGCAATTTTAACATTTTACTGACAATATTAGATAGATCATCAGGACAGAAAATTAACAAAAATATTCAGGACCTGAATTCAGCTCTGGATCAAATGGGCCTGATAGAGATATAAAGAACTCTCCATGCCAAAACAAGAGAATATACATTATTCTCATCTCAACATGGTACTTATTTTGAAATCAATCTCATAATCAGAAGTAAAACACTCCTCAAGATATGCAAAAAAAACCCTGAAATCATAAGAAAACAGTCTTTCAGACCACAGCACAATCATATTAGAGAAATCAAAGCTAAGAAACTCACACAAAACAATACAATTACATGGAAGTTAAATAAGATGCTCCTGAATGACGTTTGGGTAAATACTAAAATTAAGGGAGAACTCAAGAAGTTATTTGAAAGTAATAAGAGCAAAGATAAACCATACCAGAATTTCTGGGACACAGCTAAGGCAATGATGAGAGGGAAATGTACAGAAGTAAACAACCAAATAAAAAAGAAAGATCTCAAGTTAACAGCTATCATCCCAACTAAAGGAACTAGAGAACCAGGAGCAAACAAATTCTAAAGCTAACAAAAGACAAGAAATAACCAAAATCAGAGCTGAAATGTAAGTGACTGAGACACAAAAAACCATTGAAAATATTCATGAATCCAGAAGCTGTTTTCTTTTTTGCAAAATTAACAAAATAAATAGGCCACTAGCTAGACTAATAAGAAGAAAAGAGAGGAGATACAAACACAATCAGAAACAATGGGAATATTAACCACTGACAGAAAGAAGTACAATCAAATATAAAAGAACATTATGAACAACTTTATGCACATAAAATAAAAAATCTAGAATAAATGAATAAATTCTTGAACACATACACCCTCCCAAGACTGAAACAAATAGAAATTGAATCCCTGAACAAAACAATAATGAGCTCTGAATTTGAGGAAGTAATAGCCTATCAACAATAAAAGAAAACCCAACATCAGATAGATTCATAGCTGAATTATATCAGATATAAAAGGAGGAGCTGGTGCCATTCCTACTGAAGCTATTCAAAGAAATAAAGAAGGAGAAGCTCCTCCCTAAATCATTCGATGAGACCAGCATTATCCTGATACCAAAAACTGGCACAGATACAACAAAAATAGAAAACTTTAGACCCATATTCTTGATGAATATTGATTCAAAAATCCTCAGTTAAATACTGGCAAACCTAATCCAGCAGCACATCAAAAAGCTTATCCCCCACGATCAAGTAGGCTTTACACCTGGGATGCAAGTTTGGTTCCACATATGCAAATCAACAAATGTGATTCGTCACATATACAGAACTAAAGACAAAAACTACATGATTATCTCAATAGATGCAGAAAATGCTTAATAAATTTCAACATCCCTTCATCTTAAAAACTCTCAATAAACTAGGTATTGAAGGAACACACCTCAAAATATTGAGTCATATACAACAAACCCACAGCCAACATCATACTGAACAGGCAAAAGCTGGAAGCATTTCTCTTGAAAACCAGCACAAGTATACCTTCTCTCACCACTTCTATTCAACATAGGATTGAAAGTCCTATCTAGGGCAATCAGGCAATGGAAAAAAAAAATGCTGTCCAAATAGGAAACAAGAAAGTCAAACTATCCCCGTTTGCAGATGCCATGATCTTATGTCTAGAAAACCCCATGACCTCAGACCAAAAGCTTCTTAAGCTGATAAACAACTTCAGCAAAGTCTCAGGATAGATAATCAATGTGCAAAAATTACTAGCATTCCTATACACAAACAACAGTCAAGTCAAGTTGAGAGCCAAATCAGGAATGAACTCCCATTCACAATTGCCACAAAATGAATAAAATACAGAGGGATCTGGCAAGATGGTCGAATAGGAACAGCTCCAGTCAGCAGCTCCCAGGACACCAATGCAGAAGGTGGGAGATTTCTGCATTTCCAACTGAGGTACCTGGTTCATCTCAGTGGAACTGGTTAGATAGTGGGTGCAGCCCACAGAGGGCGAGCAGAAGCAGGGTGGGATGTCACCTCACCCAGGAAGTGCAAGGGGCCAGGGACCTCCCTCCCTTAGCCAAGGGAAGCCTTGAGGGACTGTGCTAACCAGCCTAGATACCATGCTTTTCCCACGGTTTTTCAGTTTTTGCAACCTGTAGACCAGGAGATTCCCTTGTGTGCCTACATTACCAGGACCCTTGGTTTCAAGCACAAAATTGGGCAGCTGTTTGGGCAGACACCAAGCTAGCAGCAGAAGTTTCCCGCTCCCCACCCCCATTGGCGCCTGGAATACCAGCAAGACAGAACCGTTCACTCCCCTGGAAAGGGGGCTGAAGCCAGGGAGTCAAGTGGTCTCACTCAGCAGGTCCCACTCCTACAGAGCCCAGCAAGCTAAGAACCACTGGCTTGAAATTCTTGCTGCCAGCAGAGCAGTCTGAAGTAGACCTGGGATGATTGAGTTTGGTTGGGGTAGGGGCGTCCGTGATCACTGAGGCTTGAGTAGGCGGTTTTCCCCTCACAGTATTAAGGAAGCCGCAGGGAAGTTCAAACTGTGTGGGACTCACCACAGCACTGCAAAGTGGCTGTGGCCAGACGGCCTCTCTAGATTTCTTCTCACTGGGCAGGGCATCTCTGAAAGAAAGGCAGCAGCCCCAGTCAGGGGCTTATAGATAAAACTCCCATCTCCCTGGGACAGAGCACCTGGGGGAAGGGGCAGCTCTGGGCGAAGCTTCAGCAGACTTAAACGTTCCTGCCTGTCAGCTCTGAAGAGAGCAGCACATCTCCCAGCACAGTGCTCAAGCTCTGCTAAGGGACAGACTGCTTCCTCAAGTGGATCCCTCACCCCCATGCCTCCTGACTGGGAGACACCTCCCAGCAGTGGTTGACAGACCACCTCATACAGAAGAGCTTCAGCTGGCATCAGTTGGGTGACTTTCTGGGACAAAGTTTCCAGAGGAAGAAGCAGGCAGCAATCTTTGCTGTTCTGAAGCCTCCGCTGGTGATACCCAGGCAAATAGGGTCTGAAGTAGACCTCCAGCAAACTCCAGCAGACCTGAGAAGAGGGGCCTTACTGTTAGAAGGAAAAATAATAAACAGAAACCAATAACATCAACATCAACAAAAAGGACATCCACCCAAAAACCCCATCTAAAGGTCATCAACATCAAAGATCAAAGGTAGATAAATCCACAAAGATGAGGAATAACCAGTGCAAAAATGCTGAGAATTCCAAAAACCAGAATGACTCTTCTTCTCCCAATGATCACAACTCCTCTCTAGCAAGGGCACAAAACTGGAAGGTGAATGAGTTTGATGAACTGACAGAAGTAGGCTTCAGAAGGTGGGTAATAACAAACTCCTCTGAGCTAAAGGAGCATGTTCTAACCCAATGCAAGGAAGCCAATAACCTTGATAAAAGGTTACAGAAACTGCTAACTAGAATAACCAGCTTAGAGAAGAACATAAATAACCTGATGGAGCTGAAAAACACAGCATGAGAACTTCATGAAGCATACACAAATATCAATAGCAAAATCGATCAAGCAAAAGTAAGGATATCAGAGATTGAAGATCAACTTAATGAGATAAAGCATGAAGATAAGATCAGAGAAAAAAGAATAAAAAGGAACAAACAAAGCCTTCAAGAAATATGAGACTATGTGAAAAGACCAAATCTACGATTGATTGGTGTACCTGAAAGTGATGGGGAGAATGGAACCAAGTTGGAAAACACACTTCAGGATATTATCCAGGACAACTTCCCCAACCTACCAAGACAAGCCAACATTCAAATTCAGGAAATACAGAGAACACCACTAAAATATTCCTTGAGAAGAGCAACCCCAAGACACGTAATAGTCAGATTCACCAAGGTTGAAATGAAGGAAAAAATGTTAAGGGGAGCCAGAGAGAAAGGTCAGGTTACCTACAAAAGGAAGCCCATCAAACTAACAGTTTATCTTTCTGCAGAAACCCTACAAGCCAGAAGAGAGTGGGGGCCAATATTCAACATTCTTGAAGAAAAGAATTTTCAACCCAGAATTTCATATCAGACTAGCTAAGCTTCATAAGTGAAGGAGAAATAAAATATTTTACAGTCAAGTGAATGCTGAGGGATTTTGTCACCACCAGGCCTGCTTTATAGGAGCTCCTGAAGGAAGCACTAAATATGGAAAGGAAAAACCATTCCAGCCACTGCAAAAACATATCAAAATATAAAGACCAATGACACCATGAAGAAACTGCATCAACTAATGTGCAAAATAAACAGCTAGCATCATGAGGACAGGATCAAATTCACACATAATAATATTAACCTTAAATGTAAATGTGCTAAATGCTCCAATTAAAAGACACAGACTGGCAAATTGGATAGAGTCAAGACCCATCAGTGTGCTGTATTCAGGAGACCCATCTCACATGCAAAGACACACATAGGCTCAAAATAAAGGGATGGAGGAAGATCTACCAAGCAAATGGTAAGCAAAAAAAAAAAAAAGCAGTGGTTACAATCCTTGTCTCTGATAAAACAGTCTTTAAACCAACAAAGATCAAAAAAGACAAAGAAGAGCATTACATAATGATAAAGGGATCAATGCAACAAGGAGAGCTAACTATCCTAAATATATATGCACTCAATACAAGAGCACCTAGACTCATAAAGCAAGTTCTAAGAGACTTACAAAGGGACCTAGACTGCCACACAATGATAGTGGGAGACTTTAACACCCCACTGTCAATATTAGACAGATCAACGAGACAGAAAATTAACAAGGATATTCAGGACTTGAACTCAGCTCTGGGCCAAGCAGACCTAATAGACATCTTCAGAACTCTCCACCCCAAATCAACAGAATATACATTCTTCTCAGCACCACATAGGACTTATTCTAAAATCGACCACATAATTGGAAGTAAAACACTTCTCAGCAAATGCAAAAGAATAGAAATCATAACAGTCTCTCAGACCACAGTGCAATCAAATTAGAATTCAGAATTAAGAAACTCACTCAAATCCACACAACTACATGGAAACTGAACAACCTGCTCCTGAATGACTACTGGGTAAATAACAAAACTAAGGCAGAAAGAAAGAAGTTCTTTGAAACCAATCAGAACAAAGATACAACATACCAGAATCTCTGGGACAAAGCTAAAGCAGTGTTTAGAGGGGAATTTATAGCCCTAAATGTCCACATCAGAAAGTGGGAAAGATCTAAAATTGACACCCTAACATCACAATTAAAAGAACTAGAGAAACAAGAGCAAACAAATTCAAAAACTACCAGAAGACAAGAAATAATTAACATCAGACCAGAACTGAAACAGTTAGAGATACAAAAACCCTTCAAAAAAATCAATGAATCCAGGAGCTGGTTTTTGAAAAGATTAACAAAATAGATAAACCACTAGCCAGACTAATAAGAAAAGAGAGAAGAATCAAATAGTAAAAATTGATAAAGGGGATATAACCACTAATCCCACAGAAATACAAACTACCATCAGAGAATACTATAAACATCTCTGCACAAATAAACTAGAAAATCTAGAAGAAATGGATAAATTCCTGGACACATACATCCTCCCAAGACTAAACCAGGAAGAAGTCAAATCCCTGAATAGACCAATAACAAGTTCTGAAATTGAGGCAGTAAATTAAAAGCCTACCAAACAAAAAAAGCCCAGGACCAGACGGATTCACAGCCCAATTCTACCAGAGGTACAAAAAGAAGATGGTACCATTCCTTCTGAAACTATTCCAAACAGTAGAAAAAGAGGGCTTCCTCCCTAACTTGTTTTATGAGGCCAGCATCATCCTGATACCAAAATCTCACAGACACAACAGAAAAAGAAAATTTCAGGCCAATATCCCGGGTGAACATTGATGTGAAAATCCTCAATAAAATACTGGCAAACTGAATCCAGCAGCACATCAAAAAGCTTATCCACTGCAATCAAGGTGGCTTCATCTCTGGGATACAAGGCTGGTTCAACATACACAAATTAATAAAGGTAATCCATCACATAAACAGAACCAAGGACAAAAACCACATGATTATCTAAATACATGCAGAAAAGGCCTTTGATAAAATGCAACACCCCTTCATGCTATAAACACTCAATAAACTAGGTATTGATGCAACATCTCTCAAAATAATAAGAGCTATTTATGACAAACTAATAGTCAATATCATACTGAATGGGCAAAAGCTGGAAGTATTCCCTTTGAAAACCGGCACAAGATAAGCATGCCCTGTCTCACCACTCCTATTCAACATAGCATTAGAATTTCTGGCCAGGGCAATCAGGCAAGAGAAAGAGATAAAGGATATTCAAATAGGAAGAGAAAAGTCAAATTGACTCTGTTTGCAGATGGCATGATTGTATATTTAGAAAACCCCATTGTCTCAGCCCAAAAGCTCCTTAAGCTGATAAGCAACTTCAGCAAAGTCTCAGGATACAAAATCCATGTGCAAAATTCACAAGTATTCCTATACACCAATAATAGACAAACAGAGAGCCAAATAACGAGTGAACTCCCACTCGCAATTGCTAGAAAGAGAATAAAATACCTAAGAATACAACTTACAAGGGACGTGAAGGACCTTTTCAAGGAGAACTACAAACCACTGGTCAAGGAAATCAGAGATGACACAAACAAATTGGAAAAAAATTCCATGCTCATGAACAGAAAGAATCAATATCTTGAAAATGGCCATACTGCCCGCAGTAATTTGTAGATTCAATTCTATTCCCATCAAGCTACCACTGACTTTCTTTACAGAACTAGAAAAACTGCTTTAAATTTCATATGGAACAAAAAAGAGCCCATATAGCCAAGACAATACTAAGCCAAAAGTACAAAGCTGGAGGCATCATGCTACCTGACTTCAAACTATATTGCAATGCTACAGTAAGCAGATATATAGACCAATGGAACAGAACAGAGGCCTCCGAAATAATGCCACACATCTACAACCATCTGATCTTTCACAAACCTGACAAAAACAAGCAATGGGGAAAGGATTCCCTATTTAATCAATGACGCTGGGAGAACTGGCCAGCCATATGCAGAAAACAGAAACTGCACCCCTTCCTTACACCTTATACAATAACTAACTCAAGATAGATCAAAGACTTAAATGTAAGACCTAAAACCATAAAAACCCTAGAAGAAAACCTAGGCAATACCACTCAGGACATAGGCATGGGCAAAGCCTTCATGACTAAAACATCAAAAGCAATTGCAATAAAAGCCAAAATTGACAAATGGGATCTAATTAAACTAAAGAGCTTCTGCACAGCAAAATAAACTATCATCAGAGTGAACAGGCAACCTACAGAATAGAGGAAAATTTTAGCCATCTGTCCATCTGAAAAAGGTCTAATATACAGAATCTACAAGGAACTTAAACAAATCTACAAGAAAAAAACAAACAATCCCATCAAAAAGTGGGCAAAGGATACGAACAGACACTTATCAAAGGAAGACATTTATGCAGACAACAAACATGTGAAAAAAGCTCATCATCACTGGCCATTAGAGAAATGCAAATCAAAACCACAATGAGACACCATTTCACACCAGTTAGGATGGCGATCATTAAAAAGTCTGGAAACAACAGATGCTGGCCAGGATGCAAAGAAATAGGAACACTTTTACAGTGTTGGTGGGAGTGTAAATTAGTTCAACCATTGTGGAAGACAGTGTGGTGATTCCTCAAGGATCTAGAACCAGAAATACCATTTGACCCAGCAATCCCATTACTGGATATATACCCAAAGGATTATAAATCATTCTACTATAAAGACACATGCACACGTATGTTTATTGCAGCACTATTTACAATAGCAAAGACTTGAAACCCACCCAGATGCCCATCAATAATAGACTGGATAAAGAAAACATGGCACTTATACCCCATGGAATACTTTGCAGCCATAAAAAAAGATGAACTCATGTCCTTTGCAGGGACATAGTTGATGCTGGAAAACATAATTCTTGGCAAACTAACACAGGAACAGAAAACCAAACACCACATGTTCTCACTCACAAGTGGGAGTTGAACAATGGAAACACATGCACACAGGGAGGAGAACATCACACACCAGGGCCTGTCAGGGGATAGGGGGTAAGGGGAGGGAGAGCATTAGGACAAATACCTAATGTATGTGGGGCTTAACACCTAGATGACAGGTTGATGCGTGCAGCAAAACCACTATGGCACATGTACACCTATGTAACAAACCTGTATGTTCTGCACATGTATCCCAGAACTTAAAGTATAATAATAAAAAAAGAATAAAATACATAGGAATACAGCTAACTAGGGAGGTGAAAGATATCTACAAGGAGAACTACAATTTACTGCTCAAAGAAATCACAGAAGACACAAACTAATGGAAGAATATTCCACGCTCATTAATAGAAAGAATAAATATAATTAAGTGGCCATACTGCCTAAAGCAATGTATAGATTCAAAGCTGTTCCTATTAAACAATCATTGAGATGCTCCACAACAATGGCAAAAATAACTATTTTTAAATTCTTATGGAACCAAAAAAGAGCCCGAATAGCCAAGGAAATCCTAAGCAAAAGAAACAAAGCTGAAAGCATCACACTACCTGACATCAAAGTGTACTACAGGTCTACAGTAACCAAAACAACATGGTACTGGCATAAAAACAGACACACAGAACAAGAAAACAGAATAGAGAACCTGGAAATAAGACCGCACACCTACAACTATCAAATCTTTGACAAACATGACAAAAAAAAAAAAAAGCAATGGGGTATGGATTCTCTATTCAATAAATGGTGCTCAGATAACTGGCAAGCCATATGCAGAAGATTAAAACTGGAACTTTTCCTTACATGATATAAAAAAATTAACTCATGATGGATTAAAGACTTAAATATAAATCCCCAAACCATAAAAATCCTGGAAGATTATCTAGGTAATATCATTAGCACGTGCAAAGATTTAATGATAAATGTGCCAAAGCAATTGCAACAATTGCAAAAATCGACAAATGTGATCTGATTAAACTAAAGAGCTTCTGCAAAGCAGAAGAAACTATCAACAGATTAAATAGGCAACCTACAGAATGGGAGAAAATTTTTGCAAACTATGCATCTGACAAAGGTCCAATATTCAGTATTTATAAGGAACTTAAACAAATGTACAATAAACAAACAATCCCATTATAAAATGGACAAATGACATGAACAGATACTTTTCAAAAGAAGACTTTCATGTGATCAATAATTTTATGAAAAAAAGCTCAACATCATTGATCACTAGAAAAATGGAAATCAAAACCACAATGAGATAACATCTCACAGCAGTCAGAAGGGCTTTTATTTAAAAAGTCAACAAATAACAGATGCTGGTGAGGTTGTATCAATAAAGGAACACTTATACACTGTTGATGGGACTGCAAATTAGTTCAACCATTGTGTAAGACAGTGTAGTGATTCCTCAAAGGCCTAAAAACAGAAATACTATTCAACCTAGGAATCCCACTACAGGGTATATACTGCTCAAAATATAAATTGTTCTATTAAAAAGACACATGCATGCATATTTTCTTTTTTTTTTTTTTATTTTCTTTTATTATTATTATTATTATTATTATTATACTTTAGGTTTTATGGTACATGTGCACAATGTGCAGGTAAGTTACATATGTATACATGTGCCATGCTGGTGCGCTGCACCCACCAACTCGTCATCTAGCATTAGGTATATCTCCCAATGCTATCCCTCCCCCCTCCCCCCACCCCACAACAGTCCCCAGAGTGTGATGTTCCCCTTCCTGTGTCCATGTGTTCTCATTGTTCAATTCCCACCTATGAGTGAGAATATGCGGTGTTTGGTTTTTTGTTCTTGCGATAGTTTACTGAGAATGATGATTTCCAATTTCATCCATGTCCCTACAAAGGACGTGAACTCATCATTTTTTATGGCTGCATAGTATTCCATGGTGTATATGTGCCACATTTTCTTAATCCAGTCTATCATTGTTGGACATTTGGGTTGGTTCCAAGTCTTTGCTATTGTGAATAATGCCGCAATAAACATACGTGTGCATGTGTCTTTATAGCAGCATGATTTATAGTCCTTTGGGTATATACCCAGTAATGGGATGGCTGGGTCAAATGGAATTTGTAGTTCTAGATCCCTGAGGAATCGCCACACTGACTTCCACAAGGGTTGAACTAGTTTACATTCCCACCAACAGTGTAAAAGTGTTCCTATTTCTCCACATCCTCTCCAGCACCTGTTGTTTCCTGACTTTTGAATGATTGCCATTCTAACTGGTGTGAGATGGTATCTCATTGTGGTTTTGATTTGCATTTCTCTGATAGCCAGTGATGGTGAGCATTTTTTCATGTGTTTTTTGGCTGCATAAATGTCTTCTTTTGAGAAGTGTCTGTTCATGTCCTTTGCCCACTTTTTGATGGGGTTGTTTGTTTTTTTCTTGTAAATTTGTTGGAGTTCATTGTAGATTCTGGATATTAGCCCTTTGTCAGATGAGTAGGTTGCGAAAATTTTCTCCCATTTTGTAGGTTGCCTGTTCACTCTGATGGTAGTTTCTTTTGCTGTGCAGAAGCTCTTGAGTTTAATTAGATCCCATTTGTCAATTTTGGCTTTTGTTGCCATTGCTTTTGGTGTTTTAGACATGAAGTCCTTGCCCATGCCTATGTCCTGAATGGTAATGCCTAGGTTTTCTTCTAGGGTTTTTATGGTTTTAGGTCTAACATTTAAGTCTTTAATCCATCTTGAATTGATTTTTGTATAAGGTGTAAGGAAGGGATCCAGTTTCAGCTTTCTACATATGGCTAGCCAGTTTTCCCAGCACCATTTATTAAATAGGGAATCCTTTCCCCATTTCTTGTTTTTGTCAGGTTTGTCAAAGATCAGATACTTGTAGATATGTGGCATTATTTCTGACGGCTCTGTTCTGTTCCATTGATCTATATCTCTGTTTTGGTACCAGTACCATGCTGTTTTGGTTACTGTAGCCTTGTAGTATAGTTTGAAGTCAGGTAGTGTGATGCCTCCAGCTTTGTTCTTTTGGCTTAGGACTGACTTGGCGATGCGGGCTCTTTTTTGGTTCCATATGAACTTTAAAGTAGTTTTTTCCAATTCTGTGAAGAAAGTCATTGGTAGTTTGATGGGGATGGCATTGAATCTGTAAATTACCTTGGGAAGGATGGCCATTTTCATGATATTGATTCTTCCTACCCATGAGCATGGAATGTTCTTCCATTTGTTTGTATCCTCTTTTATTTCCTTGAGCAGTGGTTTGTAGTTCTCCTTGAAGAGGTCTTTCACATCCCTTGTAAGCATATTTTCATTGCAGTACTATTCACAATTGCAAAGACATGTAATCAATCTAAATGCCCATCAATGATAAACTGGATATAGAAAATGTGGTACATACATACCGTGGAATACTACACAGCCATAAAAATGAATAAGATCATAGACCATTATCCTTAGCAAACTAATGCAGAAACAGAAAACAAATACCACATGTTCTCACTTATAATTGGAAGCTACATGATAAGAATGCATAGACTCATAGAGGGGAACAACACATACTCCGGCCTATTGGAGGGTAGAGGGGGGAAGGAGGGAGAGGATCAGGAAAAACAACTAATGAGTACTAAGCCTAATACCTGGGTGATGACATAATCTGTACAAGAAACTCCCTTGACACAAGTTTCCCTATGTAACAAACCTGCACATGTACCCATAAACTAAAAATAAAAGTTAAAAGAAGATGAAAGAAAATTTTTCTTAAATTTTTTAACTTTTATTTTAAATTTAGGGGGTACATTGTGCTTGTTTGATACATGGCTATTACATATGTAATGGTAGGGGCTTGGCTTCTAGTGTACTCATAACCCAAATAATGGACATTGTACCCAGTAGGTAATTTTTCAACTCTCACCTCCATTCCATCCTCCCCAATTTGGAGTCCCCACAGTCTATTTTCTGTATCCTTATGTCCATGTATACCCTTTATTTAGCTCCCACTTAAAAGTGAGAACAGGCAGTATTTGATTTTCTGCTTCTGTGTTAGTTCATTTGGATAATAGCTTCTAGCTCCATCCATATTGCTGCAAAGAACATGATTTTCTTCTTTTTTATTGCTGCATAGTATTCCATGGTGTATACATACTACATTTTCTCTATTCAATAAATTGTTTATGGACACTTAGGTTGGGTCCATAACTTTGCTATTGGGAATGGTGCTGCAATAAACATATGAGTGCAGACGTGTTTTTCATATAATGATTTCTTTTCCTTTGTGTAGATACTCAGTAGTGAAATTGTTAGCTTAAATAGTAGTTCTATTATAAATATATCTCCATATTCAAAGATACAGAAAATAGACTCTGGGGACTCCAAATTGGGGAGAATGGAATGGAGATGAGGTTTTCCATAGTGCTTGAACTAATTTGCATTCCCATCAACAATGTATGTAAGCCTTCCCTTTTCTCTGGATCCATGCCAACATCTATTGATTTTTGACTTTGTAATAAAAGCCATTCTGACTGGTATAAGATGACATCTTGGTGTGCTTTTAATTTGCATTTCTGTGATGATTTGTGATGTTGAGCATTTTTTCACGTGTTTGCTCGCTGCTTATGTTTCTTCTTTTAGATTTGTTCATGTCCTTTTCCTAGTAAAAAAGAAAAAAATGAATAAAATAAACACAGAAATAAATGAAAAAAACAGAAAGGAAAAAAATTTTAAATTGACAAGAAATTAATCAACATACAGATATTAGAAATTCTCAATAAAGGAAAGCAAGTTAAGGGAACAGAACAAATAGTAAAAATCTTAATTCAACAAAATTTTCTAAAAATGATTTTAAACTACATATTGAATGAGCACACTGCATATGTAAGAATACTGACACAGAACTACAAATACTGAAATATATTCTGGTATAATTACAGAACTTTAAAGAAAAGCACTATCCTTTGTACAACTGGCAAGAAAAACACTTACAAAGGGAAGACTTGTGAAGGAAAGAAAATTAGTATCACCAGACTTCTGTGACAGCAATGCTTCACAACAACAACAACAAAAAACCCTGTAATAACATTTTTAAACACTCAGAAAAATAAATGCATGCCAAGGGTTTTATATCAATTGAAACTAACTTTCATGTATAAAGGTCATAAGTTTTTATCAAAATACAAAAACTCAGTTAACATTGTTCCCATGAGTTCTTCCTAAGGAGTCATAATAGAGAACAAATTTCATACAACCAACATAACTAGAGGAATTTCACCGAAACAATAGGTGTGAGCATTAAATATTTAGTTACCAGCAGATCTAAGGTTAAGTGAATACAAAGGTGGGAGATATTATTATGTGATGGCTATATGCTTTGACAATGTTTACATCCAACTATTTTTAAAATGGATGGAAAATAGGGAATATATATAAAATATTTTGATGTCTTCAGAAATCATATTAGAGATAGTAATAATATTGTTATTTTGAGCCTAGTGTGTATGTAATGAATAATTATAGCATATTCAAACTTAATCATTCCTATGTCCTTAAGAAGCAGGATTTTCAGTGTGGAAGAAAGGAGATATAAATAGTATAAAAAAGGAGTTAAGGTCTGGCTTAGTGGCTCTCACCTGTAATCTCAGTATTTTGGGAGGTCAAGGCAGGAAGATTCCTTGAGGCCAAGAGATGGAGACAAGCCTGAGCAACATAGTGAGACCCCCCATCACTAAAAAATAAAATATAAATTAGCTAGGCCTGGTGGCATGGACCTGTAGTCCCAGGTACTTAAGAGGCTGAGGTGGGAGGATAGCTTGAGCCCAGGCATTAGAGGTTCCAGTAAGTCATGTTTGCACCACTGCACTCCAGCCTCCAGCACCACTGCTGTCTAGCAATAGAGTTAGATCTCCATCTCTAAAAGAAATTTGTTAATAAATAAGTAGAAAATAAGTTAATCAAAACAGTAAGCTTTAATGTGAATAGTCTGTGAATAGTATATGTATATAATGTATATAAAGTAATAGTATATAATGGGAATAGTATATGTCTGTAATATATATGTAATATATAAATGTAGTATATATGTAATATATAACTGTAATATATAAATGTAATACATAAATATATACTATAATATATAAATGTAATATATGTGATATACAATATATAAATGTATATAATATATGAATATATACTACAATATATAAATGTATATAAATATATACATATGTATACATTGTCTTGATTCTCAATAATTCATGTTGATATTTCTATCATATTCAGGGTTTCAATTGTATATATCCCCTAGAATCTCCTAGTTTTGTTGAGTAATAAATTTAGTTGTAATCCCAACTCAGTAGTAATTAACAAGCTTAGTGCCCAGATTGTAGTCTTGAAATATTATTTCTCTCTAACAGAATATTTTGAAGAAATGGCTGATTCTAGATTTAGGGCAAAATATATATATACATATGTATATATACATATATATATGCATATGTATATATGCATATATATATACACACATATATATGTGTGTGTGTGTGTGTGTGTGTGTGTGTATATACATATATAATGAGGGTGAAAAGTCTTTTAATTCCAGATAGCATGGAAGCTGCTAAACAATACTAGGGTCATTTTAAAAGGATGTAAGAGTCAACTTGAAGAGACCCTCCTTGGCCAAAAAATATGGACTTTGATAATAACAATTACAAATGATTGAATTCCATGAAATATGCTTAAATTCACGAATTATACTGGCATTTAAAAGAATAGGTCACCTTTATAAAATAACAGAGAAACAATTTATTAGCTTGAAAACTGATAAAGGGAAAGAATCAAGCATTGTACCTGTCTTTCCTTTATGTACTATACTACTGGATGACCAAATAGCAAATGAGGGAAAATATAATTTTATAAAAATATCCAGCCAGGCGCAGTGGCTCACGCCTCTAATCCTAACACTTTGGGAGCCGAGGCAAGTGGATCACCTGAGGTCAGGAGTTCGAGACCAGCCTGGCCAACATGGTGAAACCCCGTCTCTACTAAAAAATACAAAAAAACCCCACAAAAATTAGCTGCCTGTGGTGGCGAGCACCTGTAATCCCAGCTATTCGGGAGTCTGAGTCAGAAGAATTGCTTGAACCTGTGGGGCAGCGGTTGCAGTGAGCCAAGATTGCACCACTGCACTCCAGCCTGGGCCACAGAGTGAGACTCTGTCTCTAAAAGTGTATATATATCCAGAAATATTAAATAAGAAGTCAAATTATTTGAATATGTCCATTTGTAAGCCCCTATGGATTGATATAGAAATTAAGTATTAATGACTTTGTGGGAGACCAGATTACATCAACTATGAAGAATTGTTGAGTTGAAGGCAATTAGGAAGGAGGTTCAGGAAAGCTCTCTGCCCTCCCCCAGTTTTTCTAAAAGAAGGGCTTAGGTTTACAAAGATAAGATATACATTCCCCTCCCTTCTACCAGGAAGAACAAAGGTTAGAGATTGAGGAAAACTTTATACCCTTATCATCTAGAGATTACACCAGAGGAATTTACATTAACAAACATTTCTAACTAGCATTTATCTGCTATTTATTTGCCTTCCCACAAGCTGCCTCCCCAAGAGACTCAAAGTATTTTTTCTACTGTATTATCACTTCTTTAAAAAGGTAAATTTTTGTCAAAGATGCTATACTAGCTGGAATTCAAAACCACTTATTCGAGAACTATTCATTTCCTGGGTATCTACCATGTATGTATATATGAAATATACATGTTAATTAACTTTGTTTTTCTGTTGTTAACATGTCTTTTGTTACAGTGACGCATTTCAAGTGAGAACCTCTGAGGGTTGAAGAAAAATTATTCTTCTTTTCCTATAAATTAGTGATGTAAACACTTTTTCCAAAATTCTCCAATCTGTGATATTGGTGGATTTTCTAACCACATTTCTTGATTATTAAGGGGCTTCCTTTCATTTTCATTTTAATCATCAGATGTCATCATATTAAAATATTTCATTGATTGTATGTTTCTCTTCAAACTACCTTATATATCCGTATTTCAGATAATATTGTTAGGGCTAACTTACTCTCAAACATCATCTGTTTTTCATAAGTACTTTGATCTTCTCTGCTCCTGGGTGCTATTGCCATGTGTCAGTCTTTTCCTGATGGAGAGCCTGAGAGAACTGAGAGCACCCAGCCCAACCTAGCCAAGTGAGACTCAGAGACTGAGGTTTTCTGCAGATTTTGAGAACAACATAAGAGCTAAAATTCATAGCAAATGTACTATTGCTATGGTCTGAATGCTTGCCCCTCTCCAATTCATATGCTGAAACTTAATCCCTAATCTGGTGGTATTAAGAGGTGGGGATATTGGAAAGTGATTAGGTCATGAGGGCTCTGCACTTATGAATGAGATTAGTGCCTTTATAAATGAGGCCTGAGGGAGTTTATTCACCCCTTCTACCATGTGAGGGCATATAGAAGGTGTCATCTATGAGGAAGTGGGCCCTCACCAGATGCCAAATATGAGACTGAGAAGTCCATGATCAAGGCACCATGTTTGAACTCCTCAGCCTCCAGGACTGTGAACAATAGGTTTCTGTTGTTTATAAATTACCCATGTAGAAAATAACATAGATGCTGGTCCATTTTCAAGACAAAGTGCCTCGAATAGGCTTGGGCCTGTGAGCTAAGGAAGAACAGGATACACTAGGCCTCTGCCTTAATAGCCAGTGTCTGCTAGTTGGGGCCCTTTAGTTACCCTCACCCAAACCAAAGGGTTTAGCATAGAATGAAAGTTTACTAGCTTGCAAAATAGCTCACCTTATCTATTCTTAACAGCTTTCTTAACCACCTGAGTCATAGATCAAATAATGGAAGAGTCCCCAAGCTGACTATAGTTACAATGCATTATGGGCTGCAACAAAATGCAGTGACAAGACCCTAAAGAAGATACTTAAAGCCCCAACTCAATGACCAGTAAGGATAAAGAAAAGAAACTTATGGAAAGTCTGGGAAGATTGTAACCCTACAGTACTCAGCCTATGAGAAACTGGGGGAGGGACTTGCTTACTAGGGGATAAATTACTTGTTGTAACCGTACTGGGTGTGCCTACTCACCAGACACCCAATCTTGCAAGACTGTCATTAAAAGTCTTGCTTCCGCTGTTCTCCATGTCTCTCAGTCCATTCTTTGGGTTTGGATGGGTGAGTGTGTTTCACAAACCCAGACTAGGGTATTTTGTTATAGCAGCCTGAATAAATTAGAATATTATGTATAGAGGCACCATCCAAGTAAAGTTTCCTTGTATGCTAAAGAAATTGTTATGTGTTAAGTCAGAATTTTATTGCTTTTTATCAATAGCCATTGCAAAACTAATGGAGCAAGATGTAGACTTAGCATAATATTTAAAATAAGGATCAAGATTGGCATATGACAAAAATATGAGTTTTAGTAAGAAAAAATAGGAAACATTTCAGTTTTGTTTTCATACATGGAATTATCAGCTGAATCCATCTCTACTATGTGAGAGGTAATATCTAAAAATTCTGATTTTTAAAATGGCAAGTGAAAATAGAGAGACTTTGAATAGCCATATTTGTGTATGTGACAGACTAAGAATAGCAACTTTTCTGATATTATTCTCAAATAGATGCAAGTTAAAAATAAACTTCAAGTATATCTGATGAATTTTCTGCTACAGTTCCAAGCACATCCCCTATTGAAGGGAAGGTAAAAATGACATTGTCTCAGGCCATCTTGGGAGTTAAATGACAAAGGGAGAACTGTCTACTTATACTTGGCTTTGCATGTAATTCTGAATCATACTGCTGAAGGATTTTGTATGAGCTAAGAAAAATAAAATTCACAGAATAGTGGGATTATTCTTTTTTTTATCCTATACCATTCATTTGAAAATGTTTCTTTTTTATAAAGCCAGTCTGTTAAATATACTCTCTTGACTATTCAGCAGCATGGATTAAAATGAGCTACTTAAAATAAGATTTTGAGAGAGGTAGCATGAAATGGTGAAAACAAAAGGAGCTTGAAGTCAAGCTGAACTAAACTGAATCCTGCCTCCTTTGTGCCTTAGGCAAGTTACTTAACCCATTCCATCTCAGTTTCCTCACTGTTAAAAGGTGCATTGCAAATTTATTGCATGCGAAATACCTACCAAGGCAGCCCACATATTAGGTGCTTAATAAATTATAGTTACTATTACCTTTGTTTTGTGCAATTTGCCTTTAAGGTAAAAAAAAAAAAAAAAAGAGAGATACATCTGAGATAGTTACAGCTTTTAAATTATCCCAGCAAATGGCAATTACTCGTCAAATTTACTTTGTTTCTTTTTTTCTCAATCATCTCTTCTTTCTGCAATCATCAAAAAAAAAACACAACTATACATTTCTGGAAATATCACTCACAAACAAAAACAATATAAATAATTATAAAAGTGGGAGATTATTGTAGCTAAATAATACAATAGTTTTTTCCTTTCTCCCTTTAGGTATAAACTGTCTTTTCTTTGTGAGAATCTGGGCTTCCTCTCTGACTCTGTAAACCTTATAGACTATGATCACAGGCTGCTTATGGATTCCAATATTTATTATTAGTAACATACAAGGAATATTGACTTTTTGACCTTTTTATAATTGAATATATGTGTTCGCATGTGTTAATAAATAAAAGATATTCATTAGTTCTGCTGAAATGAATAGTAAGAACAGTGAATTAAGGAGTCACAATCAAATAAAATCAAAAATTACTTTTTGGAGCTAAAAACGTATATATTTAAAATATATTGCCATATATAGTAACCATTCAGCTGTACCCCCTAGCTTTGAAAGAATGAGTTATCTTGTATTAAAAGCTATCATGGTTTTATGATAAAATTCTGTAGTGAGTATTTTCAGAGTTTGATAAATTCCATACCTTCACTTTAAAAACCATGAAGTAAGAATAAGACATGATTTAATAAAATGCTTCTTTGGATGGTTAGAAGAGAGGAAGATCTTAATCTCTGAGCATGCTACAATTTTTTTCTATAATTTCCAATGTGAAAATAAAAACCATTCTTTAGAAAAGGCACATACAGTACCTCAAAGGCACTAATTATCTGAAATTTGCAAGAATTAAGAACACAGTTAGATGCCAAGTTGTTATCAGGTGCTTCAAACTCTCTGTCATACTGTTAACAAAAGAACTATTGGTGCGGGTGGAGCCAAGATGGCCGAATAGGAACAGCTCCGGTCTACAACTCCCAGCATGAGCGACGCAGAAGACGGGTGATTTCTGCATTTCCATCTGAGGTACCGGGTTCATCTCACTAGGGAGTGCCAGACAGCGGGTGCAGCTCAGTGGGTGTGCGCACCGTGCGCAAGCCAAGGAAGGGCGAGGCATTGCCTCACTCCGGAAACGCAAGGGGTCAGGGAGTTCCCTTTCCTAGTCAAAGAAAGGAGTGACAGACGGCACCTGGAAAATCGGGTCACTCCTACCCGAATACTGCGCTTTTCCGACGGGCTTAAAAAACTGCGCATCAGGAGATTAATATCCTGCACCTGGCTCAGAGGGTGCAACGCCCACGGAATCTCGCTGATTCCTAGCACAGCAGTCTGAGATCAAACTGCAAGGCGGCAGCGAGGCTGGGGGAGGGGCGCCCGCCATTGCCCAGGCTCCCTTAGGTAAACAAAGCAGCCCGGAAGCTTGAACTGGGTGGAGCCCACCACAGCTCAAGGAGGCCTGCCTGCCTCTGTAGGCTCCACCTCTTGGGGCAGGGCACAGACAAACAAAAAGACAGCAGTAACCTCTGCAGACTTAAATGTCCCTGTCTGACAGCTTTGAAGAGAGCAGTGGTTCTCCCAGCACACAGCTGGAGATCTGAGAACCGGCAGACTGCCTCCTCAAGTGGGTCCCTGAACCCTGACCACCGAGCAGCCTAACTGGGAGGCACCCCCCAGCAGGGGCAGACTGACACCTCACACGGCCGGCCGGGTACTCCAACAGACCTGCAGCTGAGGGTCCTGTCTGTTAGAAGGAAAACTAACAAACAGAAAGGACATCCACACCAAAAACCCATCTGTATATCACCATCATCAAAGACCAAAAGTAGATAAAACCACAAAGATGGGGAAAAAACAGAGCAGAAAAACTGGAAACTCTAAAAAGCAGAGTACCTCTCCTCCTCCAAAGGAACGCAGTTCCTCACCAGCAACGGATCAAAGCTGGACGGAGAATGACTTTGACGAGCTGAGAGAAGAAGGCTTCAGACGATGAAATTACTCCGAGCTACGGGAGGATATTCAAACCAAAGGCAAAGAAGTTGAAAACTTTGAAAAAAATTTAGAAGAATGTACAACTAGAATAACCAATACAGAGAAGTGCTTAAAGGAGTTGAAGGAGCTGAAAACCAAGGCTCGAGAACTACGTGAAGAATGCAGAAGCCTCAGGAGCTGATGCGATCAAATGGAAGAAAGGATATCAGTGACGGAAGATGAAATGAATGAAATGAAGTGAGAAGGGAAGTTTAGAGAAAAAAGAATAAAAAGAAATGAGCAAAGCCTCCAAGAAATATGGGACTATGTGAAAAGACCAAATCTACGTCTGATTGGTGAACCTGAAAGTGACGGGGAGAATGGAACCAAGTTGGAAAACACTCTGCAGGATATTATCCAGGAGAACTTCTCCAATTTAGCAAGGCAGGCCAACATTCACATTCAGGAAATACAGAGAAAGCCACAAAGATACTCCTTGAGAAGAGCAACTCCAAGATACATAATTGTGAGATTCACCAAAGTTGAAATGAAGGAAAAAATGTTAAGGGCAGCCAGAGAGAAAGGTCGGGTTACCCTCAAAGGGAAGCCCATCAGACTAACAGCAGATCTCTCAGCACAAACTCTACAAGCCAGAAGAGAGTAGGGGCCAATATTCAACATTCTCAAAGGAAAGAATTTTCAACCCAGAATTTCATATCCTCCCAAACTAAGCTTCATAAGTGAAGGAGAAATAAAATACTTTACAGACAAGCAAATGCTGAGAGATTTTGTCACCACGAGGCCTGCCCTAAAAGAGCTCCTGAAGGAAGCACTAAACATGGAAAGGAACAACCGGTACCAGCTGCTGCAAAATCATGCCAAAATGTAAAGACCATTGAGACTAGGAAGAGACTGCATCAACTAACGAGCAAAATAACCAGCTAACATCATAATGACAGGATCAAATTCACACATAACACTATTAACTATAAATGTAAATGGACTAAATGCTCCAATTAAAAGACACAGACTGGCAAATTGGATAAAGAGTCAAGACCCATCAGTGTGCTACATTCAGAAAACCCATCTCACGTGCAGAGACACACATAGGCTCAAAATAAAAGGATGGAGGAAGATCTACCAAGCAAATGGAAAGCAAAAAAAGGCAGGGGTTGCAATCCTAGTCTCTGATAAAACAGACTTTAAACCAACAAAGATCAAAAGAGACAAAGAAGGCCATTACATAATGGTAAAGGGATCAATTCAACAAGAAGAGCTAACTATCCTAAATATATATGCATCCAATACAAGAGCACCCAGATTCATAAAGCAAGTCCTGAGTGACCTACAAAGAGACTTAGACTCCCACACATTAATAATGGGAGACTTTAACACCCCACTGTCAACATTAGACAGATCAATGAGACAGAAAGTCAACAAGGATACCCAGGAATTGAACTCAGCTCTGCACCAAGTGGACCTAATAGACATCTACAGAACTCTCCACCCCAAATCAACAGAATATACATTTTTTTAGCACCACACCACACCTATTCCAAAATTGACCACATATTTGGAAGTAAAGCTCTCCTCAGTAAATGTAAAAGAACAGAAATTATAACAAACTATCTCTCAGATCACAGTGCAATCAAGCTAGAACTCAGGATTAAGAATCTCACTCAAAACCGCTCAACTACATGGAAACTGAACAACCTGCTCCTGAATGACTACTGGGTACATAACGAAATGAAGGCAGAAATAAAGATGTTCTTTGAAACCAACAAGAACCAAGACACAACATACCAGAATCTCTGGGATGCATTCAAAGCAGTCTGTGGAGGGAAATTTATAGCACTAAATGCCCACAAGAGAAAGCAGGAAAGATCCAAAATTGACACCCTAACACCACAATTAAAAGAACCAGAAAAGCAACAGCAAACACATTCAAAAGCTAGGAGAAGGCAAGAAATAACTAAAATCAGAGCAGAGCTGAAGGAAATAGAGACACAAAAAACCCTTCAAAAAATTAATGAATCCAGGAGCTGGTTTTTTGAAAGGATCAACAAAATTGATAGACCACTAGCAAGATTAATAAAGAAGAAAAGAGAGAAGAATCAAATAGATGCAATAAAAAATGATAAAGGGGATATCACCACCGATCCCACAGAAATACAAACTACCATCAGAGAATACTACAAACACCTCTACGCAAATAAACTAGAAAATCTAGAAGAAATGGATAAATTCCTCGACACATACACTCTGCCAAGACTAAACCAGGAAGAAGTTGAATCTCTGAATAGACCAAAAACAGGAGCTGAAATTGTGGCAATAATCAATAGCTTACCAACCAAAACAAGTCCAGGACCAGATGAATTCACAGCCAAATTCTACCAGAGGTACAAGGAGGAACTGGTACCATTCCTTCTGAAACTATTCCAATCAATAGAAAAAGAGGGAATCCTCCCTAATTCATTTTATGAGGCCAGCATCATCCTGATACCAAAGCTGGGCAGAGACACAACCAAAAAAGAGAATTTTAGACCAATATCCTTGATGAACACTGATGCAAAAATCCTCAATAAAATACTGGCAAACAGAATCCAGCAGCATATCAAAAAGCTTATCCACCATGATCAAGTGGGCTTCATCCCTGGGATGCAAGGCTGGTTCAATATACGCAAATCAATAAATGTAATCCAGCATATAAACAGAACCAAAGACAAAAACCACATGATTATCTCAATAGATGCAGAAAAGGCCTTTGACAAAATTCAACAACCCTTCATGCTAAAAACTCTCAATAAATTAGGTATTGATGGGACATATCTCAAAATAATAAGAGCTATCTATGACAAACCCACAGCCAATATCATACTGAATGGGCAAAAGCTGGAAGCATTCCCTTTGAAAACTGGCACAAGACAGGGATGCCCTCTCTCACCACTCCTATGCAACATAGTGTTGGAAGTTCTGGCCAGGGCAACTAGGCAGGAGAAGGAAATAAAGGGTATTCAATTAGGAAAAGAGAAAGTCAAATTGTCCCTGTTTGCAGACGATATGATTGTATATCTAGAAAACCCCACTGTCTCAGCCCAAAATCTCCTTAAGCTGATAAGCAACTTCAGCAAAGTCTCAGGATACAAAATCAATGTACAAAAATCACAAGCATTCTTATACACCAAAAACAGACAAACAGAGAGCCAAATCATGAGTGAACTCCCATTCACAATTGCTTCAAAGAGAATAAAATACCTAGGAATCCAACTTACAAGGGAAGTGAAGGACCTCTTCAAGGAGAACTACAAACCACTGCTCCAGGAAATAAAAGAGGATACAAACAAATGGAAGAACACTCCATGCTCATGGGTAGGAAGAATCAATATCGTGAAAATGGCCATACTGCCCAAGGTAATTTACAGATTCAATGCCATCCCCATCAAGCTACCAATGACTTTCTTCACAGAATTGGAAAAAACTACTTCAAAGTTCATATGTAATCAAAAAAGAGCCCGCATCGCCAAGTCAATCCTAAGCCAAAAGAACAAAGCTGGAGGCATCATGCTACCTGACTTCAAACTATACTACAAGGCTACAGTAACCAAAACAGCATGGTACTGGTACCAAAACAGAGCTATAGATCAATGGAACAGAACAGAGCCCTCAGAAATAATGCCACATATCTACAACTATCTGATCTTTGACAAACCTCACAAAAACAAGCAATGGGGAAAGGATTCCCTATTTAATAAATGGTGCTGGGAAAACTGGCTAGCTATATGTAGAAAGCTGAAACCGGATCCCTTCCTTACACCTTATACAAAAATCAATTCAAGATGGATTAAAGACTTAAACGTTAGACCTAAAACCATAAAAACCCTAGAAGAAAACCTAGGCATTACCATTCAGGACATAGGCATGGGCAAGGACTTCATGTCTAAAACCAAAAGCAATGGCAACAAAAGCCAAAATTGACAAATGGGATCTAATTAAACTCAAGAGCTTCTGCACAGCAAAAGAAACTACCATCAGAGTGAACAGGCAACCTACAAAATGGGAGAAAATTTTCGCAACCTACTCATCTGACAAAGGGCTAATATCCAGAATCTACAATGAACTCAAACAAATTTACAAGAAAAAAACAAACAACCCCATCAAAAAGTGGGTGCAGGACATGAACAGACACTTCTCAAAAGAAGACATTTATGCAGCCAAAAAACACATGAAAAAATGCTCACCATCACTGGCCATCAGAGAAATGCAAATCAAAACCACAATGAGATACCATCTCACACCAGTTAGAATGGCAATCATTCAAAAGTCAGGAAACAACAGGTGCTGGAGAGGATGTGGAGAAATAGGAACACTTTTACACTGTTGGTGGGACTGTAAACTAGTTCAACCCTTGTGGAAGTCAGTGTGGCGATTCCTCAGGGATCTAGAACTAGAAATACCATTTGACCCAGCCATCCCATTACTGGGTATATACCCAAAGGACTATAAATCATGCTGCTATAAAGACACATGCACACGTATGTTTATTGCGGCATTATTCACAATAGCAAAGACTTGGAACCAACCCAAATGTCCAACAATGATAGACTGGATTAAGAAAATGTGGCACATATACACCATGGAATACTATGCAGCCATAAAAAATGATGAGTTCATGTCCTTTGTAGGGACATGGATGAAATTGGAAATCATCATTCTCAGTAAACTATCGCAAGAACAAAAAACCAAACACCGCATATTCTCACTCATAGGTGGGAATTGAACAATGAGAACACATGGACACAGGAAGGGGATCATCACACTCTGGGGACTGTTGTGGGGTGGGGGGAGGGGGGATGGATGGCATTGGGAGATATACCTAATGCTAGATGACGAGTTAGTGGGTGCAGTGCACCAGCATGGCACATGTATACATATGTAACTAAACTGCACATTGCGCACATGTACCCTAAAACCTAAAGTATAATAATAAATTAAAAAAAATTTAAAAAAAGAACTATTTTTATGATATGCATTTTTCTTGTTGTTTTGCAAAAGTTATACCATTCTGCAAAAGAAAAGAATCAAATAATCTTTCCTAAACTTTTGCAGTTAGTAGTGAAGATGTGTGAATAGCAATCTTATCCTTAAGATCTGCATATTTAAATTAAATAAACATATCTGTTAATATTTCTTTGTTGTTTCCTTTTTTGCTTTACTTGAGGCGGCTATAGAATATTGGCTACCTCCTGCTTGTTATAGTTTGTGGCTCTTCAGCTCTTTGAATTATAAAGTCCCTGACCCAATAATAACACTTAAAAAAAAAGCCCACCATATGTACGTGTAAGCTATTAAATGCCAGGTGAAAGTTTAAAGGTAAGAATATCCTGTTGCTTGATATCTGCTTATTGTTTTAAAATTATTCTTTTTATCACCTTTTAGTGCTGTCTTACTTTTTTTGATTTTTAATCTTTTTTTTTAATTTGTTCACTTTCTTCCAATTGTTTGTTTATTGTATATAAATGTAATATTTGTCTTGTTGGTTTTTGACCTATACCCATTTCTTTCAACTTTTATTTTAGGTTCAGGGGTACATGTGCAGCTTTGCTATATAGGTAAACTGCATGTAGTGGGTTTGGTGTACAAATTATTTCATCACCCAGGTAATAAGCATAGTACCTCATATGCAGTTTTTCAGTCTTTACCCTCCTCATACCCTACACTCTCAAGTAGACCCCAGTGTCTATAATTTCCTTCTTTTTATCCATATGTACTCAAGGTTTAGTATCTATTTATAAGTGAGAAGATGTGATATTTGGTTTTCTGTTCCTGCATTAGTTTGCTTAGGGCAATGGCCTGCAGCTCCATCCATGTTGCTGCAAAGGACATGATCTCATTCTTTTCAATGGCTGCATAGTATTTCATGGTGCATATGTACTACATTTTCTTTATCTAGTCTACCATTGATGTGTATTGATAAGTATTGATTCTGTATCTGTGCTACTGTGACTATTGCTGTGGTGAACATATGTGTGCATGTGTCTTTATGGTAGAACGATTTCTATTCCTTTGGGTAAATACCCAATAATGAGACTGCTGGTTCAAATGCTAATTCTGTTTTGAGTTTTTTGGGAAATTGCCAAACTGCTTTCCAAAATTGTTGAACTAGTTAACATCCCCAGCAGCAGTGGATAAGCATTCCCTTTTCTCCACAATCTTGCCAGCATCTGCTAGTTTTAGATTTTTTAATAATAGCCATTCTGAGTAGTGTGCGATGGTATCTCATTGCAGTTTTTATTTGCATTTCTCTAATGGTTAGTGATGTTGAACATTTTTTTTTCCATATGCTTGTTGGCTTCATAAATGTTTTCTTTTGAAGAGTGTCTGTTTATATTCTTTGCTTACTTTTTGATGCGGTCATTTGTTTTTGCTTGGAAATGTGTTTAAGTTCCTGATATATTCTGGATATTAGACCTTTACTGAATGCATAGTTTGCAAATATTTTCTCTCATTCTATAGGTTGTCTGCTTACTCTGTTTATGGTTTATTTTTCTGTGCCGAAGATCTTTAGTTTAATTAGGTCCCGTTAGTCAATTTTTGTTTTTGTTGCAATTGCTTTTGGCGTCTGTCATGAAGTCTCTGCTGGGTCCCATATCCAGAATAGCATTTCCTAGGTTATCTTTCAGGGTTTTTATAGTTTTGGGTGTTATATTTAGTCTTTAATCCATCTTGAGTTGATTTTTGTATATGGTATAAGGAAGGGGTCCAGTTTTGGTCCTGTGCATATGGTTAGCCAGTTATCTCAGCACCATTTATTGAATAGGGGGTCCTTTCTTCACTGCTTATGTTTGTTGACCTTATTGAAGATCAGATGTTGGAGAGGTGTGGCATTAATTCTGGGCTCTCTATTCTGTTTCATTGGTCTATATGTCTGCTTTTGTACCAGTATCATGCTTTTTTGGTTACTGTCGACTTGTAGTATAGTTAGAAGTCAGGTACTGTGATGCTTCTGTTTTTTTTTTTTTTTTTTTTTTTTTTTTTTTTTTTTTTTCTTAGAATTGCCTTGGTTATTCAGGGTTGTTTTTTTTTTTTTTTTTTCTTCCATGTGAATTTTAAAATGGCGTTTTCTAATTCTGAGAAGAATGTTATTGGTAGTTTGATAGAAATAGCATTGAATCTGTAAGGGGTTTTGGGCAGTATGGCCATTTTGACACTATTGATATTTCCAATCCATGAGCATGGAATGTTTTTCCATTTGTTTGTGTTATCTCATTTCTTTTGAGCCATGTTTTGTAATTCTCTTTGTAGAGGTCTTTCACCTCCTTGCTTAGCTGTATTTTATTTATTTTTTCTTTTTGTGGCTATGGTGAGTGGAATTGCATTCTTGATTTTGCTCTCAGTTTGGATGTTGTTGGTGTATAGGAGAGCTACTCATATTTTTACATTGATTTTGTATTCTGAAACTTTTCTGAACTTTTGTATCAGATTAGAGGGCTTTTGGGCAGAGACTATGGGATTTTCTAGGTATAGAATCATATCATAAAACTTTCTTATTGTATTATTTCAAAAGTTTGAATTTTCATCTTCACTGGGTCTTAAAGTTCCTTTTTAAAATAGTACATTTTTATTTTAAATATTTCAAAGTTTTCATTGTGTCCCTAATTTTTATTTCCATAAGAATATTTTATTTTATTATAATTTTTAATGTTTTTATGTCAATGGCTTTAGAAATTTAAGTGTTTTTCTGTTACATGTATGAATTGTATAGTGATGAAGACTAAAATTTTATTGCACCCAGCACTTTAGTGTACTTTGTACCTGATATATAGTATTTTTTGACCCTTACCCCCTTCTCACTCTTCCCTCTTCTGAGTCTTCTATGTCTATTAGAGCACTCTGTATGCCTTTGCATACCCATAGCTTAGATCCCATTTATAAGTGAAAACATGCAGTATTTGGTTTTTCATTCCTGAGTTATTTCACTTAGAATAATGGCCTCCAGTTCCATCCAAGTTGCTGCAAGGTACACTGTTTTGTTCTTCTTTAATGACTGAGTATATTCCATGATGTATATATACCATGTGTTCTTTATCCACTCATTGGTTGATGAGAACTTAGTTTGACTCCATATCTTTGCAATTGTGAAGTGTGACGTGAAAAACATCCATGCAGTTGTATTTTGATATAACAACTTCTTTTCATTTGGGTAGACATCTAGTACTGAGATTGCATGATCAAATGTTAAATCTATTTTCAGTTCTTCGAAAACTCTCCATACTGTTTTCTCTAGAGGTTCTACTAAATTTACATCCACACCAGCAGTATATAAGCATTCCCTTTTCACCATATCCATACCAACATCTATTTTTTTTTGACATTTTGGCTTTGGTAAGATGGTATCTCATCTTTTTGGTTTTAATTCACATTTATCTGATAATTGGGGATGTTGAGCATTTTTAATATGTTTATTGACCATTTGTACATTTTTTGAGAAATGTCTATTCATGTCGTTTTCCCACTTTTTAATGAAATTATATACTTTTTTCTTGTGTATTTGTTTGAGTTCCTTGTAGATTCTGGAATTTATTCCTTTGTTGGATGCATAGTTGGCAAATATTTTCTTCTATTACGTGGGTTTTCAGTTTACTCTGATGATTATTTATTTTGATGTGCAGAAGACTTTTAGTTTAATTAGGTGTAATTTATTTATTTTTTGTTTTTATTGCATTTGCTTTCGAGATCTTAGTCATAAATTATTTGCCTAGGCCAATGACTAGAAGTGTTTTTCCCAGGTTATCTTCTAGAACTTTTATAGTGTTGGGTCTTATACTTAAGTCTTCGATCAATCTTAAGTTGATTTTTGTATATGGTAAGAGATAAGGATCCAGTTTCACTCTTCTACATGTGGCCACCCACTTTTCCCAGCACCATTTATTGAATTGGGTGTCCTTTTCTCAATTTATGTTTTTGTATGCTTTGTCAAAGAAAGAGTTGGTTGTAAGTATTTGACTTTCCCCCCAAGTTCTCTATTCTCGTTTATTGGTCTCTATATCTACTTTTATACCAGTAACGTGCTGGTTTGGCTACTATAGCCTTTTAGTATAATTTGAAGTCAAGTAATGTGATGCCCCTAGATTTGTTCTTCTTGCTTAGGATTGCATTTGGTATTCAGACTCTTTTTTTGGTTCTGTATATATTTTAGGATTGTTGTTTGTAATTATGTGAAAAATAATGTTGGTATTGATAAGAATTGCATTGAATCTGTAGATTGCTTTGGGCAGTATAGTCATTTTCACAATATTGATTTTTTGAATCCATGAGCATGGGATATATTTCCATTTACTTGGGTCATTTATGATTTATTTCAGCAGTGTTCTGTAGTTCTCCTTTTAGAGATCTTTCACCTTCTTGGTTACATATATTCATAGGTATTTTATTTTTTTGTAGCTATTGTAAAAATGATTAAATTATTGTTTTCTCAGCTTGGTTGCTCTTAGAATATAGCACTGTACTGATTTGTGTATATTGATTTTTTTAACCTGAGATTTACTAAATTCAGTTATCAAATCTAAGTTTTTTTTTTTTTTTGAGGAGCCTGTACGATTTTCTAGGTATGAGAGAATATCATTAGAAAACAGAGATAGTTTGACTTCCTCTTTTCCCATTTAGATGCCCTTTATTTCTTTATTTTGCCTGATTCTCTGGCTATGATTTTTAGTATTATGTTGAATAAAAGTGGTGAAAGTGGGTATCCTTGTCTTGTTACAGTTAACAGGTAAAATGTTTTCAACATTTCCCATTCAGTATGATTATGGTTGTGGGTTTCTCATACATGGATTTTATTATTTGGAGATATGTCCCTTCTATGCCTAGTTGAAAGGTTTCATTAAAAAGTGACTCTGGGTTTTATCAAATGCTTTTTTTGGCATCCATTGAGCTAATCTTTTCTTTTTTTGTTTGTTTTTAATTCTGTTTATGTGATATATCAAATTTATTGTCTTGCATATGTTGAACAATTCCTTCATCCCTGGGATGAAACACACTTGATAATGGTGATTTTTTTTAATGTGCTATTGGATTCAGTTTGCCAGTATTTTGTTGAGGATTTTTGCATCTATGTTCATCAATGATAATGATCTGTAGTTTTCTTTCTTTCTTTCTTTCTTTCTCTCTCTCTCTCTTTCTTTCTTTCTTTTTTGGTTATGGTCTTTCCTGGCTTCATTATTGGGGTGATATTGGCTTCATAGAATGAGTTAGGGAGGATTCCCTCTTTCTTAACCTTCTAGAATAGTTTCAGTAGTATTGGTAACAATTTTTCTTGGAATGTCTGGTAGAATTTGGCTGTGAGTCCATCTGGTCCTAGCCTTTTCTTTTCTTTTCTTTTCTTTTTTTTTTTTTTTTTTTTTACTGGCATTTAAAAAAATTACTGATTCAATTTTGGTGCTTGTTTGTGGTTATTTAAGGTTTCTATTTTTTTCCCAATTCAAGCTAGGAGACTGTATGTTTCCAGGAATTTATTCATTTCCCCTAGATTTTCTAGTTTGTGTGCATAGAGATGTTCATAGAAATCTCAAATGATCTTTTGTATTTCTGTGGTGTTGGTTGTAATGTCTCCATTTTCATTTCTTATTGAGCTTATTTAAATCTTCTCTCTTCTCAGCTAATCTTGCTAGTCTATCAGTTTTGTTTATCCTTTTAAGGAACTAACTTTTAATTCATTTATATTTTATATTTTTTTCAATTTCATTTTTTTCTGTTCTGATTTTGGTTATTTGTTTTCTTCTGCTAGCTTTGAATTTCATTTGTTCTTATTTATCTAGTTTAGCATCACCCTGGCTAACCAGTAGGTCTTGAGTCTGTCCACATGACCAGTACATTACTACCACAGCTGACATTTGAGAAAGCCAACATACTAAGGCTATTTATAACCAAGGAAATCTCAGTGTCTATGTCACTCCCCTGCCACTACCATAAGAGCTCATGCTGGTACGAATTGCTAGGAAACAAGAGAAAGGTCACATCACTGGATACCTTGCAGACATTTCCTAGGACAAGCCTGGAGTTTGGCAGACCGATTGGGCAGCTAGACCCAGAGCAGCACCACAATTCACAATGGTCTGGTCCTCAGGGACTCCTACTCCTATGAAAAGGGAAGTGCACCACATCAATGGAGCAACCTGTGGGACAAAATAAAACAAACTACAGGCCTTGAGTTTTAGAACTTTCTGTTTCAGCAGAGGCACAGGTGTAGTGCTGGGCTCAGTTTAGAAAATCTGCAGCTCTACCCTAACAGTCAGGAAGTTCTGGTGATCATGAAGAGTCTTGGAAAACAGGAATTCTCTCTCTCACCCACGACTGTGGACACAACTGAGGCTTCCTTTATGGTGGAACACCTCAGGGTGATTGCATCCCTACAGTAGGAATGCCCTGCAGGTTCAGGCTTGCACAAGGGGTATAACCACAATACTTCTCTATATGGAAAATCAGCATTTCTGCTGATGAAAATAGATGCCTGTCTGATCTGAGTAGCTGGAACACTGGGTCAGAACTGACTGGCGGTGGATTGCTTTCCTGCTGGCCTGGTAGAGGAGCCAAAGTGGCTCCCTACCTTCCCCCTGAAAAGACCTCAGTGCATTTCACTGAGACCTCCCCAAGGCACAACTACCAAAGCTGGGACCTTTGCATTTACCCATCTGCTTTAGCCACAATTGGCTTTTACCTGTGAGCAGCTCCTAATAACCTGAAGCCCAAACTATTAAAGGTGAACAAAATACTGGGGGAAAAATTAAAAAGTGCACAACACTGAGGAATGAGGATAAGCTTCATGAAATCTCTGCCATTCTGGCCCCACAGGAGACAATGAACTTGCTCACAAACCCAGCATATTGCCTCTACCACCAGCATCTGAGAAAGCCATCACACAAAAATACTCTATAACCAAGGAACTCATACAGTCTTCACTGCTGAAAGCACCCAGAGGTGAAACTAGGTTACAATAAAATATTTATGTCACATTCTCAAGGGGGAAAAAAACAGTCAAATCAAAAATAAATTATGAAATAATTAGAAGAAATAGTCTATCCAAATAAGAAGAAACCAGAAAAATAATTCTGGCAATATGAAAAAATGGGGTTCTATAAAACCCCTAAAATAGCACAGTAACTCTTCAGGAATTAACCTAAATGAAGATAAAATCTTTCAAATACCCAATAAAGTATCCAAAAGTTGATGTATTAAATTACTCAAGGAGACACATGAGAAAGGTGAAAACCAACATAAATTTTAAAAATAATTCAATATATGAATGAAAAATGTTCTAAAGACACACACACACACACATATATTATATATGTATATTATATGTATATATATTATATATGCATATATGTATATATATTATATACGTATATATGTATATATTTTATATATATATATTTATATGTATATATTTTATATATATACATATTTATATGTATATATTTTATATATATACATTTATATGTATATATTTTATATATATACATTTATATATGTATATATTTTATATATATATATTTATATATATATATAAAAGTAAAACCAATCAGAACTTCTGGAAATGAAAGACACATTTAGGAAATTACAAAATGCAGTGGGCAGTTTTAAGAATAGACTACACCAAGTAAAAGAGAAAAATACAGAGCTTGAAGACAAGGCTTTTGAATTCACCCAATCAGACAAAAATTAAGAAAAAAGAATTAAAGAAAATGAAAAAAGTCTCAAAGAAGTATGGTCTTATATAAAACAGCCAAACCTAAGAATCATAGATGTTTCTGAGGGAGAAGAAAAACAAAATGTTTGAAATATTTAATATTTTAAAAGTTTTATTGTGTCCTTAATTTTTTAATTTTAATTAATTTATTTTAATAATATCCTTTTGTTTATGTTTACTTTCTGATTTATCCTTATTATTATTTGATTTTATAATAAATAAAATCTGAGTCCATAGAGGTAAGATTCATAGGGATAGGCCACATAATAAACAGGAAAAAATTTCCTTCCTCTAAACTGCCTCAGCAAAAACTGCTCTGAGTCCCAAAATGAACAACTTATTTAGCCTTTAAAGATTACTCATCAAAAATTTCACCATGATGAATACAGAGACCTACTAGTTGACCTACTCCAGGACAATGACTTTCTCTCTGTTTATATAACAAGAAAACCACACTACATCCTAAAAATTCAAACTATCCAGGCTTTATATGAGGAACATCTTGTAACAAAACTCAGTCTCTAATTTATTCCTTGAATACATGGGAGCTCAGGCTTCACTTTAAAAGGAAAACAGATAATGTTAAATGCCAAATACTATTTCCATAATATTTATGAAATATAGTAATATATAACTTGCCCTGATTTTAATATATTCCCATTTGGTTGATCTCACTTTTCATCAGGCTCACAGCAAAGCTGATATTCAAAATATTTAACAAAATAGTATAGGGCATGCATCAATCAGGCTTGAGTACTATCAGAACAGCTGTCATATTAAGCAGTTAGTATAATTTACTATTGTGTACTGCCTCTCCTGGAACCTATATATTCTTTTTGAGGATAAAGGAATGACAGAATTAGAACTATGGGGAGGAGGAAATGTAATCTGTATTTCTGCAGAGGGACTCAATTTATGAACACAGTTACTGGATAATCTGAGTTAACACAGAAGGGCAAGACTAAGAAAGACCTGTCTCAACAACCATGAAACTTCAAGATATCCTCTGAGAAAGTTATAAAGTGGCAGAAAGTAAATCAGGTCAGCCTTTCCACTCATTCAGGCCCTAAAAAAACAATATGCTGTACTATGAAGGTTGGAGTTTATGAAGATTCATAAGAGCAGAGTCTAAGATTTTATGTAGTTATCTTTCTTCCTAAATTTCCTTATAGGATCTAAGTTGAGGTAAACTTCCTCCCATGATGGCACCAAATAAACTATAATCATACTGAAGTTATACCTCTTATCTAGCCTTACAAAGTACTATTATCCATAACAGTCTTATGAGCTACACCCATCCATTTACCTCAATGACAATTTTTGAGACTCTTTTCTCAACTTCCTCCAGAAAGCTTACCTACTACCCTATTTTGAAGACTTAGACGTACTCTAATGAACTTAGTTTGTGATCTGAAAGACAAAGAGCTACACCAGAAAAGTAGAGAAACAGGAAGGGAAATAAGTAGAAGTCCTCCTTTATGCCCTCCTCAGACTACCACAAATTTTTTTCTATACATTTATAAAATTATATATTCAAAGAGAATGAGAAACAGATACATATGCATTAACAATGGTGCATATATTTATACATATAGGGTATATAAATGATATAATACAATATAGTTGGATGACTTCCTTTTCTCAAATAGAAATATATCATAGATTTTTATCCAAGAAAGTGCATATTAGATTGATCTGCTACATTTTTATGGTTTCATATAATTTTGTAGAATAGATGTGATGGTAAATTTGGGGTATAAACAAGGCTAGTGTATGATACCCCATTGTTTAGTGAAACATCAATCTAGATGTTCCTGTGAAGATCTATCTTATATGTAATTAGCCACTAAATCAGTAGACATTGTGTAAAGTAGATTATTTTCCATAATGTGCATGGGTGTTATCTAATCAGTTGAAGACCTTAAGAGAAAAGACTGAGGTCTCCATGAGAGGAAAGAATTCTACCTCCAGACTGCCTTAAAACTCAAGACTGTAGCATCAACTCCTGTGGTAATTTCTAGTTGGCCTGGCTTGTAGATATTAGACTTGCCAAAATCTACAACTACATGAGCAAATTTCTTAAAGTAAGTCTTTCTCTGTAAATCTCTATCTCTCTTTTATCACTGTGTACACACACACACACACACACACACACACACACACACAAACACAAACAAATACAAATATCCTATTGGTTTTGTTTCCCTGAAAAACTCTGATTAATATATGTACCAAAATATATTCTGCCATATCAAAGAAGATTTTCTTAAAATTATTTTAATTCTCACCCTTCCTGTGCATCTGTGCAGAGATTGTGGTAAAGTGAGGCCCTCTCCAGTCCATTACCAATACAGATCTCCAGGCATTGGGAGCACCCACTTGCCCAGATTAGCAGGCTGAGCTTCCTCACCCATTCTGTACAAAGACTGTGGTCAAGTGGCATTCTATACATTCCACACACAGGCAGATCTTCAGGCATCCAGATAACCCACTCTCCTGGATTAGAGGTTTAGGCCACTGCTGCTCTCCCTGCCTCACAGAGAACTTAGGGCCAAGGAGGTTCTCCAGCTCCACATCTAGGCGCAACTCTGGTGCTTAGTGGCTGCCCACTGGATTCCTCATCAATGCTGGTGCTTCTGCCTGACATTGAAGGAACTATAGGTGGGCCTGCTTAGTCCAGTCCTGCCCATATAGCTTCCCACCACCCGCCTGGGGCTGAGCAGAAAGCTCAGACAATTGTGGACTCCAGGCATCAGCTCCATGACTAATGCAACAGAGAGCTATACCTTCATGTTGGCTGTAACCAGCTCTTACCCATAAGCACCATTTAATCCTTTACAGGATGAACCACACAGCCCAATAGAAAACCAGCTGACATAAGTACAAAGGGATATAAAAGCAAAGACAAAAGACCTTACCCAGCATTGTCTACAGCCATACACCATAGGCAGGGGGATGAAATAAAATTAAAAAAATATATATATATATGTATGTATACAGGGAAAGAAAAAATATTACCTGCATGAAAATAATTACAAAAATTAGAAGTAACAGTATCTCCAGATGACAAGAAACCAGCACAAAAATTTGGACACTATGAAAAATCTAAATGTATTGATAGCACCAAAGGATCACACTAGCTCCGCAGCTAAGGTTTTTAACCAAAATGCAAACTCAGAAATAAAAGATAAAGAATTCAAAGCATGAATTTCAAAGAAGCTCCATGAGACTAAAGACAAGGTGGAAAATAAACACAAAGAAACTTATAAAGCAATCCAGAAAATAAAGGAAAAGACAAATATCTTAAAAAGAAATCTTTCAGATACTCTGGAAATGAAAACTTACTTAAGGAATTTAAATATGCAATTGAAACCTTTATTAATAAACTAGACAGAGCAGAGGAAAGAGTTTCAGAGATTGAAAATTGCTCATTAGACTAACACAGTCAGACAACAATAAACACAAAAGCAGAATTTTATAAAATGGGAAATGTTTCAAAAATACCGGGTTATGTAAAGCAACCAACCAAATGTATGAATTTTGGGCATTCCTGAGACAGAAGAATAAAAAATAAACAACCTAGAATACATCTTTGAGGAAATAATTCAAGAAATGTTTTCTAGTCTTGCTAGAGAGGTAGACATTTAGATACAAAAAAAATTCAGAGAACACCTTCAAGATACTATACAAAGTCAATTACCAAAGCATATAGTCATTATACTCTCAAGGTTGACACAAAACAAAAAAGTCTAAAAGACACCTACAGAAAAAGGTCAGGTCACCCACAAGAGAACCCCCTCAGGCTAACCGTGGGCTTCTGAGCAGAAATCTTACAAGCTAGGAGAGACCTATTTTTGGCATTCTCAAAAAAAAATAAATAAATTCCAACCAAAAATTTTATATTCCATCGAACTAATCTTCATAAGTGAAGGAGAAATAAAAATATTTTCCAGACAACCAAGTGCTGAGGGAATTTATTACCAGTAGACGAACATTACAAGAGAACTTTATGGGAATTCTAAACATGGAATCAAATGAATTCTAACTGCTACCAAAAAACATTTTGAAGGACATAGTCCACAGACAGTATAAAGCAACCATACAATAGAAACTACAAAGTAACCAGCTAAAAACTTCGATGTGTTAAAAATCCCACATATCAATATTAACCTTCAATATAAATAGTCTAAATGACCACCTGAAAAGGCATAGAGTGAGAAGGTGAATAAAAACAGTCATCAGTCTGTTCTTTTCAAGAGACCTATCTCACATGTAATGACATATGTAGGCTGAAAGTAAAGGATTGGAGAAAGATCTATCACACTAAGAAGTTCAGGGGTCACTATTCTTATATCAGATAAAAAATGATGAGTTCATGTCCTTTGTAGGGACATGGATGAAATTGGAAATCATCATTCTCAGTAAACTATCGCAAGGACAAAAAACCAAACACCGCATGTTCTCACTCATTGGTGGGAATTGAAACATGAGAACACATGGACACAGGAAGGGGAACATCACACTCTGGGGACAGTTGTGGGGTTGGGGGTGGGGAGGGATAGCATTAGCAGATATATCTAATGCTAAATGATGAGTTAATGGGTGCAGCACACCAGTATGGCACATGTATACGTATGTAACTAACCTGCACATTGTGCACATGTACCCTAAAACTTAAAGTATAATAATAATAAAATAAAAAAATGAAGTATATATTCTGGCATGGGCTTATTAACATTTATAGTAAAATGTACTTCAATGATACTGTTTGAGAAAGGACCAGAGAAATCTATACTCTGAATTAACTTAAAATATTTCAGTGTTTAAAACCTATTTGGTATTATGCTGATAATGTGGGTGACAAAATTGTCTGTATACAAAATTCCCATGAGACGAAATTTATTCATGTGACAAACCTGCATATGTATTCCTCACACCTAAAATAAAAGTTATAAAGAAAAAGTAAGCAAGAAATCTTTGGGTTGTTTTACTTGTCAAAGAATCTTAAATTACTTAATGTAAGATAAATATTAGATTAAAGAGTTAAATGGCATAAATATTGGCTATGTAGCTAGTAATTTTATAGAATATCATGGGATGAAAAGACATGTAGGTTTCTATTAGAATATAAAATTTTTTTCTCTAAAATAAAATGTCTCTTGGGAAGCACTAACCCTGAAGCTAAGCTTTCATTATCTGTGAATTAGTTAATATAGAGGAAAATGGATCTAGATGTCCCTACAGCTTTAAATCTTAATTCAGCATACGGTTAATAATTAAGAAAGCTGAGAGTTCACAGTATTACAATAATACATTCTATAAGCTTAAAGATCATCTGCCTTTTGGTTATGGAGAATTACTTAAATAATACATAGAGGTTATTGTTCAAAATCAATCATTTAATTTGCTAACTTCTATTTAAACTTGGGTAGAAATCTGGAAATGTCCTGGGATTTAAAAAGGTACTAATATTCTGCAGGTAACTCCTTCCACCTCTCTGAGCTTTAGAATACTACAAACTGAGAGTAATCTACATCTACATGGATAATATTTAAGGCCTTTTGTAGTCTAACATTCAATATGGTTTCAGTACGTAGTTTTTAGAAGATAAGAAAAAATATGAATTATATATAGTCTATAAGCAAAAACTGATATTCAGAATTCATTTATGCCTCTTTGTGAACTAGTCAACCTTATTTGCATTAACAAAGACAAAGTCTCTGAGACCCTTTCAAGAACAGCTGAAGTAGCTTGAAAGTTTCACTATCTCCTCTCACCTTCTCAAGTAGGTTGCTCCTTTAGTTATCATTTCTGTCATGCATCACTAATCTCTTCATGTCTGCATGTCCTGGAATCTCACATCCCAAAATGAGCTCTCCTTTGACCATGCATCTAGCCAATTCCTCTTCTCTCTGCTCTGCTTCACAACAAGATTTCTCAAAAAACATATTATACTACACTCACTTTCCATGTACTTTTCTATGTCCTACTATCTGGTTTTGTCTCATCTTTCTACTGAGATGTTTCTATTAAAGTTGCCAACCATTTACATCTTCCTAAACCCAATGGATACTTTTTGTTCCTCTGTCATTTTACCCCCCACTGCTTATTTTATGGCTCTTCCCCCTATACTAAATGTAAGAATACACAAGAGCTAAGTCTGCAGCATTCTGCTCTTCTATCTGAACACGCTTTCTCAGATGATTGTATTCGTCCATTTTCATACTGCTGTAAAGAACTGCCCAAGACTGAGTAATTTATAAAGAAATGAGGTTTAATTGACTCACAGTTCTGCATGGCTATGAAGGCCTCAGAAAACTTACAATAATGGGAGAGTGGGGAAGCAGGGACATCTTACACGGTGGCAGGTGAGACAGCAAGTGAAGGGGGAAGATTCTCGTATAAAACCATCAGATATTGTCAGACCTCACTCATTATCATGAGAACAGCATGGGGGAGGAAATATGCATGATCCAATCACCTCCCACCAGGTCCCTTTCTCAACACCTGAAGATTATAATTTAAGATGAGAACTGGGTGGCATCATGAGGTCTAACCATATCATTCTGCCCCTTGCCCCTCCCATATCTCATGTCCCTTTCACATTTCAAAACCTATTATGCCTTCCCAAGAGTCCTGTAAAGTCTTAATCCATTTAAGCATTAACCCAAATGTTCAAGTCCAAACTCTCATCTGAGATAAGGCAAGTACCTTCCACCTATGAGCCTGTAAAATCAAAAACAAGTTAGTTGCTTTCAAGATGCAATGGAGGTACAGGTATTGGGTAAACATTCCCATTCCAAATGCAAGAAATTGGCCAAAACAAAGGGGCCACAGGCTCCATGAAGTCCAAAAGCCAACAGGACACTCATTAAACCTTAAAGCTCTGTGGCTGGGTGCAGTGGCTAACGCCTGTAATCCCAGCACTTTGGGAGCCTGAGATGAGTGGATCACTTGAGGTCAGGAGTTTGAGAACAGCCTAGCCAACATGGTGAAAGCCTGTCTCTACTAAAAATACAAAAATTACTGGGCATAGTGACACATGGCTGTAATGCCAGCTATTCGAGAGGCTGAGGCAAGAGAATCACTTGAACCTGGGAGGTGGAGGTTGCAGTGAGACGAGATCATGCCACTGTACTCCAACGTGGGTGACAGAACAAGACTCCATCTAAAAATGACATAAAAAATCTTAAAGATCTGAAATTATCTCCTTTGACTTCATGTTTCAAATTCAGGGAACACTGATGCAAGGGGTGGCCTCCCATAGCCTGAGGCAGCTCCTTTACAGTCTGCTGTTGAGAGCTTGTGGCTTTTCTAGAAGTACAATGCAAGCTGTTCGTGGATCTACCATTCTAGGGTCTGGAGGAGGGTGGCTTTCTTATCACAGTTTCACTAGGCAGTGCTTCAGTAGGGACTCTCTGTAGGGAGCTCCATCCCCACATTTCCCTTCCACACTGCCCTAGTAGAGCTTCTCCATCAGAGCTCCACCCCTGCAGCAGACTTCTGCCTGGACATCTAGGAATTTCTATACATTCTCTGAAATCTAGTTGGAGGTTCCTAAACCTCAATTTTTGACTTCTGTGTACCTGCAGGCCCAACACCACATGGAAGCTGCCAAGGCTTGGGACTTACACGCTCTGAAACAATGGCTTGAGCTGTACCTTGTCCCCTTTTAGCCATGGCTGGAGTGGGCACAAAGTCCTGAGGCTGCACAAGGGAGTGGGGCCCTGGCCCACAAAGCACAAAACCATTTTTTCCTCCTAGTCCTCTGGGCCTGTGATGGAAGCTGCCATGAAGGTCTCCGACATGCCCTGGAAACAGTTTCTCAATTTTCTTGGCTATTAACATTTGCCTCTTAATTAGTCATGAAAATTCCTGCAGCAAGCTTGAATTCTCCCCAGAAAATAGGGTTTTCTTTCTTCCACATGGTCAGGCTGCAAATTTTCCAAACTTTTATGCTCTGCTGCCCTTTAAACGTAAGTTCCAACTTCAGACCATATACCTCAAGTTTAAATTTCACAGATCCCTAGGCCAGGGGCAAAATTCTACCAGTCTCTTTGTTAAGCATAACAAGAGTGACCTTTGCTGCAGTTTCCATTGAGTTTCTTATCTCCATTTGAGACCACCTCAGACTGTACTTCATTGCCCATATTACTATCTGCATTTTGGTCAGAACCATTCAACAAGTCTCCAGGAAGTTCTAAACTTTCCCACATCTTTCTATCTTCTTCTGAGCCCTTTAAACTCTTCCAGCCTCTGCCTGTTACTTAGTTCCATAGTTGATTACACATCTTCAGGTTATCTCTATGGTAGTACCCCACTCTACCTGTACCAATTGTCTGCATTAGTCAACTTTCACCGTACTATAAACAACTGCTAGAGACTGCATAATTTATAAAGAAAATAGATTTAATTGACTCACAGTTCCACATGACTGGGGAGGCCTCAGGAAACTTACAATCATCGTAGAAGGAGAAGCTGACACATGTTATATGGCAAAAGGCAAGAGAGTGAGCAAAGTGGGGAAGATCCCTTTATAAAACCATCAGATCTCATGAGAGCTCACTCACTATCATGAGAACAGCATGGGGGAAATAGTTCCCATGATCTAGTCACCTCTCACCAGGTCCTTCCTTCAACACCTGGAGATTACAATTAAATATGAGATTTGGGTGGGGACACAAAGCCTAACCATATCAATAAAATCTATTTCCTTAGTGTTATGATTTCCATTTTACACATGAGGAAACTGAAGTTCAGCAAAGTTAAGTAATTTGCTCAAGGTATAGAATCAGAATCAGAGCAGAACACACTTCCATTTTTTTGCAGAATCCATACTTAATCATATCATTATTTTCAAACAGAAGTGGTTTAGGCATATGTATTAAGAATCTGCATGTTCCGCACATGTATCCCAGAACTTAAAGTATAATTTAAAAAAATTAAAAATAATTAGTGGTTACCCTATAGTTGCAATGTATATTTTTAACTAATTCAAGTCCACCTTCATATAACACTGTACTGCCTCACATATAGTGTGGCTACCCTATAACAGTATTCCCAATTCCTCTCTCCTATCCCTTATGACATGCTGTCTTTCATTTTATGTATCTGTATGTTATAATCACCATATATGTTATTATAATTACTTTAAGCAAACAGTGATATTTTAATTTAGTTAAGCAATAAGTAAAATAAAAGATTTTATTTTGCCTTAAAAAAACACAGGTCCTAGAATCATGTGACCTTTCTTCAGATCAGACATCTAGCATTAAATAGCTGCATAATTATCAGTTAGTTATTTAATCTCTCTATATTCAGTTTCCTCACTTGTAAGGGACATAATAATAATATCTACATAATAATTGTGACCATTAAATGAGTTAATACCTATGAAGTTCTTACAACAATGCTATCACATAGTAAGTGTTCAAAAATAATTAAGCATTACTCTCTGATTTATATAATTTTTCAATTGTTTTGAATGTCTCTGTTATCTACTGTGACAAGTTTCAAGCAGCAACATAATCATTAAAAGGATGAAAATTGGGCCTTATAAGGTAACAATAAAATAAAATAATTGAGTATATTTAACAAAAATGAATAGATAAGGCAAAATGATGATTATGCTCAAGTGTCAATGGAACAAAGATTTACTAGCAAACCACCTACAATATTTTATGTATCTTACTATTCTTTCCATATCAAACCATATATAATTCTGCATTATCAAATTAAAAAAAAAGTATCTCAGGAAAATGATAATAAAAGAAACAGATATGAAGACCATATATGCAAAAGGCATATCTGATAAGGAACTGTTTTCCAAAATTTACAAAGAAAATATAATAATAAGAAAATAAATGACCTGATTAAAAAGTAGGCAATTTCACCAAAGAAGATATGTAAATTGCAAACAACTATATAAAACGCTGCTCGACATCATATGTCCTTAGAAAATTGCAAACTAAAATAATGAGATTCCACTACAGTCATATTAGAATGGCAGAAATCAAAATCACTGACAAACCAAATGCTGGTGGGGGTGTGGAGCAACAGCAACTCTTTCTCACGGCTGATGGCAGTGCAAGATGGTACAGCCACTTCAGCCACTTGGGCGGTTTATCAGTTTCTTACAAAATTAACCATATTCTTACCATACAATCCAGCAATCACGCTCCTTGGTATTTACCCACATAAGTTGAAAACTCATGCATATACAAAAAGCTGCACACAAATGTTTCTAGCAGAATCACTCATAATCAACAAAACTTGAAAACAATCAAGATGCCCTTCAGTACATGAATAGCTAAATAAACTGTGGCAAATTCAGACAATGAAATATTATTCATCACTAAATAATAAGCTATCACACCATAAAAAGACTTAGAGGAAACTTAAATGCATATTACTAGGTGAAAGAGGCAATCTGAAAAGAATACATACTGCATGATATCAACTGTATAGCATTCTGGAAAATGCAAAACTATGGAAATAGTAAAAAAGAAAATCCATAGATATCCTATTTTTGGGGCATAGATGGATGAATAGGCAGAGAACAGAGGATTTTTTAAGCAGTGACAATACTCTGTATGATACTTTAATGGTGGATGTGTGCCATTATACAATGTGTCTATTCCATATAATATATGACACCAAGACAACCCTGATGTAAACTATAGGCTTTGGGTGATAATGATGGACTTTGGGTGATTATCATGTGTCAATGTAGGTTCATCAACTATAATGTACTACTCTGGCGGGGGATTTTGATAGTAGGGGAAGCTGTGAATGTATGGGTTGAGGTTATACATAGGAACTCTTTTTACTTTCTGATAAATTTTTCTGTGAGTATAAAACTCTTCTAAAGCATAACTTATTTATTTTTATTATTTTTTAATTTTTTTAGAATTGACACATAATAATTGTACATATTCATGGGGTACATAGTGATGTCATGACACATGTAATACATAATGATTAGATTAGAGTAATTAGCATATCCATCATCTCAAATATTTATCATTTCTTTTTGTTTGAAACATTCCAAAGCAATACATATATATAGTCTATTTAAAGAGCTCTCTCATCATACATGTTATACATATATATTTATTGATATACTTTTTTAATTGTTTTGAGTGTCTGTTATCTACTGTGAGGAGTTTCAAACCACAACATAATCATTAAAAGGGTGAAAATGTTACATACATATAGATATATACGAACTATATATGATACATTAATTGTTTCTGTTATTTTAAAAAAATGAGAATTAAAAAATATATATGAAGTTTGTAGTAGCTTGCAGCCTAGTGGGAGACAAACATATAAGTCATGTTGAAATGTTACTATTTTAGGTGATATGATATAATAAAACTGGGCACATAACCCAGCTAAGTTATGTACCCTTTTTTAAGGACATAGAAAGACTTTCTTGAGTTGAATCATATTGAAGGAAATAACATAAATTAGCTATGTGGGGAAGAAATAAAGAAAATTCCAAATAGGGGAAGAGCATGGAAATATGAGATATTGGGTAGGACATCCCTGTAAATGTGGGAGAAGAGGTCTTGGAAATTCTTTCATCTACAAAAGCAAAAAAAAAAAAAAAAAAGAAAAGAAAAACTGGTAAAACAACTTTTTTCAGAACTCTCTAAATAAAGGACAGGTTTTGCATTTTTTGTGCATTTTTTAAAAAAATAAATGGCTGAATATCACTGATAATAGTAAACTTTGAATTTTATTATTTTTTTAAATGTTTACTCTCATTCTCAAGTCTGCAATAGCCTTGATAATCAAAAGCTCACGGTAAAAATTACCATCCTGACAGCAATGTGAGGGATCAAAACAGGGTTGGAGGTCTTTCAACGCCTCATTTATAGATAATTCTTATTTTTTTGGCCTATCTGGTGTTCCCCAGGAAGACTACACTTGAAAAGTTTGTATTATTTCACCTGACTTAGAGTCAGCCAGTGCAAAAAGCCTTTCCATGGAGAAGTGTTTAAAACAATTATGAGCAAATATTTCAACTTCATTACTTCTTGAGACAATGGTTAGCTGTTGAGGCAAAAAAAAAAAATGGACTAGTAAAAGATATTAAAAGGAGAAGCTAAGAAAAAGGATGTTCATAAGGCTTTAAAAAGCTTCATCAGAGGATGGGTGGTACAAGATGGCAGAATAGAAGACTCCACAGATCATGTCTCCTACCTGGCAAAGACACCAATTTAACAAGTATCTGCACAAAAAAAGCACCTTCATGGGAACCAAATATCAAGTGAGCACTCACAGTACCTGAATTTAACTACTTATCACTGAAAAAGGCTCTGTAAAGAATAGAAGAGACACTCTTGAATAGGATGCCACTCCTCCCCATCCTCTGGCAGCAGTGGCATGCCACAGAGGGCATTCCTGTGCTCTGGGGAGGAGAGCATAACAATTGTGAGGCATTGAAACAACTACTGCCCTGTTACAGCAGAAAAACTGGACCAAAGCCAGTTGACATGCATCCACAGAGGGAGCATATAAACCAGCCTTAGCCAGAGTGGAAATGTCAATAGCAGCAGTCATAACCCAAGTTCCTGGAAGCCTTACCACAGTGAGCTAAAAAGCTCTGGGGCACATAATAAACTTGAAAGGCAGTCTAGGCCACAAACACTACATTTCATAGGAGTGACCTACTGCTAGACTGGGCCAAGAGCCAGAAGACTGGGATGGGGGTTTTGCAATCTACTGGGACACCAGCTAGGGTGGCTAAATAAGGGCTGGCATTCCCCCTCACCTAACCCAAGGTTGCACAAATTGTGACACCAAAAGAGAGCCCTTTCTTCTGCTTGAGGAGACGAGAGGAAAGAGTGGGGAGGGCTTTGTCTTGCATTCTAGATGCCAGCTTATCCACACAAGACAGGGCATTGGTCACAGTTGTGAGGCCCCTATTCCAGGACCTAGCTTGGGGAGGACATTTCTAGACACACCCTGGGCCAGAAAGAAGCCCGCTTTCTTGAAGGGAAGGACTTAGTCTTGGCAGAATTAGTCTCTGCTAACTACAGAGCCCTTGGCCACTGAAATATCCAGATACTACACCAAGGACCTTGGGTTAGACTCTAAGACTTGATTGTTTCAGCTGAGACTCAGCACATTACCAGCTGTGGTGGCTATGGGACGAGACTCTTTTTGATTGAAAAAAGTGGAGAGAAAAATGAAGGGGACTTTGAGCTGCACACTAGGTACCAGCTCAGCCACAGTAGAATAGAGCACCATGGTTCTTTGGATCCTTGCTTCCAGGACTTGGCTTCTGGATGGCATTTCTGGACCTTCTTTGGGCCAGAGGGGGGCCAATTGCCTTGAAGGGTGAGTCCAAGACCAGGCAGCATTCACCACAAGTGACTGAAGAGCTCTTGGGCCTTTAAGAAAACATTAGAGGTAGTCTGGCAGTACTCTCCATGGGCCTGTGTTGAGGTGGCCATGAGGTAAGCTTTCTCTGCATTTGTAAAGGGGAGAGAGAGTGGAAAGGACTGCATCTCGCATTTTGAGTGCCAGCTAAGCCACACTATATTAGAGCACTAGGTATATACTTCTGTGGTTTTCACTATAGTTCCTAGCTTTCAGATAGCACCTCTGAACCTGCCTGGTGCCTAGGGAAACTCACCATCCTGAAGGGAAAAACAAAGGCCTGGCTGGCTTCACATCCTGCTGATTGTAAAACTGCAGGGCCTTGAATGAACATAGACAGTAGCCCGGGAGTGGTTACAGTAGGCTTTGGGCAAGATCCAGTGCAGTACTGGCATCAAGTCTGGCCCAGTGCAGTCCTAGTGTTGGTGGCCACAAGGGAGCTTGTATCACTCCACCACCAGATTCAGGTGGCTCATAATAGGAAGACTGCATACGTTTGGGAGAAAGTAAGGGAAGAGAACAAGAGTCTCTGTTTAATAATCCAAAGAATTCTTCTGGATCTTATCCAAGATGATCAAGGTGGTATATCTATGAGTTTGCAAGAACCATAGCATTACTGGGCTTGGGGGTGCCTTCTAAAACAGATACAGCTGGAGCACAACACTCGAGTAATTTCAAATACCTGAAAAGGCTTCACAAGGAGAAGGACAAACAATCCAAGACTGTGAAGACTATAATAAATACCTAACTCTTTAAATGCACAGACACAGATGAATATCTATAAATATCAAGATGAACATCTATAAATATCAAGATGAACAAGAAATCATATCCTTACTAAATGAACTAAATATGTGACCTTTCAGACACAGAATTCAAAACAGTTGTGTTGAGAGAACTCAAAAAATTGTAATATAGCACAGGAAAGAGATACAAAATTCTATTAGATAAATTTAACAAAGAGATTAAAATAGTTAAAAAGAATGAAGCAGAAACTCTGGAGTTGAATAATGTAATTGGAATACTGAAGAATTCATCAGAGTATTTTAACTGTGGAATTGATCAAGCAGAAGAAAGTATTAGTGAGCTTAAAGACAGGCTATTTGAAAATACATAGAGGAGACAAGAGAAAAAAAAGAATAAAAAGAATGAAGCACACCTACAAGATCAGGAAAATAGCCTTCAGAGAGAAATCTGAGAGTTATTGGTCTTAAGAGGATATAGAGAAACAGGGGCAGAAAGTTTACTCAAAATTATAATAAAAAATAACTTCTCAAACCTAGAGAAAAATATCAATATCCATGTACAAAAAGGATATAGAACACCAACCATATTTAATCCAAAGAAGACTACCTCAAGGCACTTAATAATTAAACTTGCAAAGGTCAAAGATAAATAAAGGTTCCTAAAAGCAGCAAGAGAAAATAAAACAATAACATACAATGAAGCTCCAATACATCTTGCAGTTGACTTTTTAGTGGAAGCTTTACAGACCAGGAGAGAATGGCATGACATATTTAAAGTACTGAAGAAAAAAAAAGGTTAACCTTGAATAGTATATCCAGCAAAAATATCTTTCCAACATGAAGGAGTAATAGACTTTCCAGACAAACTTTATCAACTCCAGAACTGTCCTTTTATCAACTCTAGAACTGTCCTACAAGAAATGCTAAAGAGAGTAATTCAATCAGAAGGAAAAGGACATTAATAAGCAATAAAAAAAAATCTGACAGTAGAAAACTCACTGGTAATAGTAAGTACAAAGAAAAACACAGAATACACAGACTATTATAACACAGTAACCATGATATTTTAACTACTCTTATGTTATGTAGAAAGACTAAATGATGAGCCAATTAAGAATAATAACCACAGCTACTTTGCAAAACATAGAATTTAATAAGATATAAAGAGAAACAACAAAAAGTTAAAAAGCAAGAGTATGAAATTAGAGTGTAGAGTTTTTATTAGAATTCTTTTGCTTGTTTGTTTTTTATGCATACAGAGTTAAGCTGTTATCAGGTTAAAATAATGGACTATAAGAGTATTTGCAAGCCTCATGGTAACCTGAAACAAAAAAAAAATACAATGAATACACAAAAAAAAGCAAGAAAAGAAATTTTATCATGAGAGAAAATCACTTTTAAAGAATAAAGAAAAAAAGAAAATTAAGATGGAAGAGAGGACCAAAAAACAATTAAAAAAAAAATGGCAAGAGTAAGACTGCACTTATCAATAATAACATTGCATGTAAATGGACTAAATTCTTTTATCAAAAGACATAGAGTTACTGAATGGATAAAAAAAAAAAAAAAGAAACAAGACCTAGTGATCTGTTACAAGAAACATGATTCACCTATAAAGACACACATAGGCTAAAAAAAGGGGGGATAGAAAAACATATTCTATGCCAATGGAAACCAAAAAGAGCAGGAATACACATACTTAGATCAGAAAAGGTAGATTCCAGTACAAATTCTGTAAGAAGAGACAAAGAAGGTTACTATATAATGATAAAGGTTTCCAGCAAGAGGATATAACAATTGTAAGTATATATGCTCCCAAAACTGGAGCATCCAGATATATAAAGCAAATATTATTAAAGCTAAAGACTAAAGATAGAGATAGACCCAAATACAATAATAGCTAGAGACTTCAGTACTCCACTTTTAGCATTAGGGAGATCATCTGGAGAAAATGTCAGCAAATAAACATCAAATCAATCTGCAGTACAGACCTAATACACATTGACAGAACATTTCATCCCACTGCCAAAGAATACACATCCTTCTCTTCAGTCTATGGATTATTGTCAAAGATAGACCACATATTAGGTCACAAAACAAGTTGTAAAATTTTCAAAAATTTGAAATAATATCAAGCATCTTCCCTGACTACAATGGAAAAAAATTAGAAATCAATAACAAGAGGAATTTTGGAAACTACACAAATACATGGAAATTAGACAATATGCTACTGAATGACCATGGAGCAACGAAAAATTTAAGAAGGAAATTAAAAAATGTCTTGAAACAAATTATAAAGAAAATACAACATACCAAAACCTATGGTATACAGCCAAAGCAGCAGTAAGAAGGAAGTTTATAGCTATACATGCCTACATCAAAAAATAAGAAAAACTTCAAATAAACTACCAAACAATTCATCTTAAAGAAATAGAAAAGCAACAGCAAACTAAATCCAAAATTAGTAGAAGAAAAACCAGACTACAAATAAAAGACATTGAAATGAAAACAATACATAGTTCAAATAAATAACATTGGAGACGAAAAAGAAGACATTACAAAAAGTAGAGGAGGAGCGAATATTTTCAAACTCATTCTATGAGGCCAGTGTTATCCTTATACAAAAAACATATAAAGTAACATAAAAATACCTATAGGCCAGTATCAATGATGGATATTGATGCAAAAATTCTCATCAAAATACTAGCCAGCCAGCTGGGCACAGTGGCTCACGCCTGTAATCCCAGCACTTTGGTAGGTCAAGGCGGGTGGATCACCTGAGGTCAGGAGTTTGAGGCAGCCTGGACAACATGGTGAAACCCTGTCTCTACTAAAAATACAAAAGTTAGCCAGGTGTGGTGGTGGGCACCTGTAATCCCACCTACTCGGGAGGCTGAGGCATGAGAATCACTTGAATCCAGGAGGCGGAGTTTGCAGTGAGCTGAGATTGTGCCGTTACACTCTAGCCTGGGCAACAAGAGTGAAACTCTGTCTCAAAACAAAACAAAAAAACAAACAAACAAACAAGAAAAAAAAAAAATTAGCAAACCAAATTCAACAATACTTTAAAGAGATCATGCATCATGACCAAGCAAGGTTTATCTTAGGGATGCAAGAATGGTTTAACATATGCAAATCAATCAGTGTGATACATCATTTCAACAGAATAAAGGACAAAAACCATATGATTATTTCAACTGATGCTGAAAAAGCATTAGATGAAATTCAACATCATGACAAAAACCCTTAAAACACTGTGTGTAAAAGGAACATATCTCAAAATAATAAAAGCCATATATGACAAGACCTACAGCTAATATCATAATGAATGGGAAAAAAAAACTGAAAGCCTTCCTCTGAAATCTGGAATATGACAAGGATGGCTACTTTCTCCACTGTTATTCAACATAGTACTAAAAGTTCTAGCTAGAGCAGTCAGAACAGTGAAAGAAACAATGGGCATCCATATTGGAAAGGAAGAAGTTCAATTATCATTGTTTGCAGATGATGTGATTATTTATTTAGAAAAACCTGAAGACTCCACCAAAATACTACTAAAACTGATAAACAAATTTAATTAAGTTGCAGGATAGAAAATCAACATATAAGAACTAGTAGTATTTCTACAAGCCAATAATAAAAATTTTGAAAAAGAAATAAAAATGTTAACCCATTTACAACAGCCACAAATAAAATTAAATACCTAAGAATTAACAGCCAAATAAGTGAACAATTTCTGTAATGAAAACTATAAACACTGATTAGAGAAACTGAAGAAGATAGAAGAAAATGGAAAGGTATTCCATGTTTTTGGATTGGAAGAATCAATATTGTTAAAATGTTCATAATACCCAAAGCAATCTACAGAATTAATGCGATTCTTCTCAAAACATCAATGACACTCTTCATAGAAATAGAAAAAACAGTCATAGAATTTATATGGAATAGCAAAGACTCAAAAATAACCAAAGGTGGTCTAAACAAAAAGAATATTACTAGTGGAATCACATTGCCTGACTTCAAATTATACTACAGATCTGTAGTAACAAAAGAAAAGCATGGTACTGGCATTAAAACACACACACAGACCAATAGAACAGAATAGAGAACCAATAAATCCACACACCTACACTGCACTCATTTTCTACAAAAGGGGCAAGAACATACAGTGGGAAAACAACAGTCTCTTCAATAAATGATGCTGGGAGAAACAGATATCCATAAGCAGAAAAATGAAACTAGACCACTGTCTCTAACCATATACAAAAATCAAATAAAAGTGGAGTAAATTCTTAAATATAAGACCTCAAATTGTGAAACTACTGCAAGAATACACTGGGGAGACTCTCCAGGGCAATGGCCTGGGCAAAAATTTTTTGAGTAGTACCCCATAAGAAAAAGCAACCAAAGCAAAAATGGACAAATGGGATCATATCAAGTTAAAAAGCTTCTGCACAGCAAAGGAAACAAACAACAATATGAAGAGACAACCCATAGAATGGGAGAAAATATTTGCAAATAACACATATAACAAGTGTTTAATAACCAGAATATATAAGGAGCTCAAATAACTCTATAGGGAAAAATCTAATAATCTGATCAAAAATAAGCAAACAATATGAATAGGCATTTCTCAAAAGACATACAAATGGCAAACAGGCATATAAAATGGTTCTCAATATCACTGATTATCAGATAAATGCAAATCAAAACTACTATGAAATATCATCTATATCATCTCATTCCAGTTAAAAGGGCATATATCCAAAAGACAGGCAATTATAAATGCTGGTGAGGTTGTGGAGAAAACAGAACCCTTGTACACTGTTGGTGGGAATGTAAATTAGTACAACCACTATGAAGAACAGTTTAAAGGTTCCACAAAAAAAAAAAACTAAAAATGGAGGGACCATATGATCCAGCAATCCCCACTACTGGCTATAAACTCAAAGGAAACCAGCATGTCAAAGAAGTATATATGCTCCCATGTTTTTTGCAGCACTGTTCACAATAGCCAAAATGTGGAAGCACTCTAAGTGTCCATCAACAGATGAATGCATAAAAAAAATTAGTAATTGTACACAATGGAATACTATTCAGCCATATAAAGAATGAGATCCTGTAATTTGCAACAACGTGGTTAGAACTGGAGATCATTATGCTAAGTTAAATAAGCCAGGCACAAAAAGACAAACGTCACATGTTTTCACTTATTTTGGGGAACTAAAGATGAAAACAATTGAACTCATGGAGATAGAGAGCAAAAGAATCTTTACCAGAGGCTGTGATGAGTAATGGGGGTTGGGGGGAGAGGTGGGCATGGTTGATGCGTACAATACATGGAAATAATGAAAAAGAATTAGGATAGTGCAACAGGGTGACTACAGTCAACAATAATTTAATTGTACATTATACAATAACTAAGAGTATAATCAGATTGTTTGTAACAAAAAGGATAAATGCTTGAAGAAATAGATACCTTATTTTTCAAAATGTGATGATTACACTTTGCATGTCTGTATTAAAACATCTCAGGTACCCCATAAATATAGACACCTAATATGTACCCACAATAATTTAAAATAAAATTTTAAAAAGTACAGCTCCAACATATTTCCAGGAATCATGAAAGTGACATGCATGCCAGTTGTTGTGCAAATGGCTAAGATTGTGCATCTACTCCAGAATGTATTGAGGAGTCTTAACCTCTTACTGCTGACTGACCTTGAATCTCTGTGCTAGTGGAAAGGGAAGGCTACATCAGAATTGTCAACTAACTGGTAGAGTGTTGAAGGCATTTAACAAAATATACAGAGCCTCTTGACAAGGACTGGGAGAATTATTGGTCTTATCTGTCTAAGATAATTTCTGTCAAATCATTAGATGTCCAGTAAGCTGTGTTAGTATTGTCTTCAGTGGCCACGCACAATAAAGAATACAGAATTTTAAAAATGTATTCAGAAAACTCACTAACAAAAACAACAATTACAACAAGCAACAGCAGCAACAAATTCTTGGAGGAATGAGAATCTCATTTGTAGAGTTGTCATATTATGTTATATAAAATGTGTAGTGTTCAACAACAAAAAATTATGAGGCATACAAATAAACAATAATGCATGACCATTACACAGGGGACAAAGAATTAAACAGAAACTTTCTCAGTAATTCCAGATGTTGGACTTAAGTTGGCAACTACTTTAAATTTGGTATTTTAAATATCTTGAAAAACTAAATGAAGTTATATCTAAAAATCCAAAGGAAGTTATGAGAGTACTATATCATAAAAAAATAGAATGTCAATAGAAATATAAAATCAAATAGAAATTCTGAAATTAAAAAGTGCAATGAAATGAAAATTTTCAACACAATGGTTCAAAGACAGATTTGAGCAGATAGACAAATGAGTTCACATAAAGATAAGTCAATTGAGATTATCCAGTCTGAGGAAGAGAAAAATTTTTAAATTGAATAAAAATAAACAGAACCTCAAAGCCCTGTGGAACATCCTCAAGAATACTAACATATGTATAATGAGGGTCACAGAATTATAGGAAAAAGAGAAATAATATTTGAAATAATAATGTTTAAAATTTCCCCAAACTTGATTAGAAACATTAATTTACATATCCAAGAAATTCAATGAATTTCAATTAAGACAATTTCAAAAAGTTCTACCCTAGATATATCATAATCAACTGTCAAAAGACAGATAATCTTGAACACAGCAGTGGAGTAGCAACTTATCACATAAAAGAAACCCTTAATAAAATTGACAAATGAAATATTAGAAAACAAATTGTCCAGAAAACAATGAGATGACACATTTGAACTGATGAAAAGAAGAAAATATCAAATAAGACTTCTAGATCTAGCATAACTTCCTTCAAAAATAAAGAAAATCAAGACTATCTATGTATTATGGATAAGCCTCCATCAAAGAGACAAACACATTAATATGAAGGTTAGAAAAAAGAGTATCTATGAGTTCATGTGTAGAGTGACTATAATTACATTTAGCCATCATTCATTCTTAAGTAGTACTTATGGGTAGATTACCTAGAGGTAGATTATTGAATGACAAAATATATCCTGTATTTTAAAGTGCTTATCTCATAGTGTATTATTTTTTCTTATAACATGGTTGAGAAAATTTTGTTTAAAATGATCTCCAGTGTTTGGCTCAGATGAATGATAGTTTTTCCACTCACTGAAGCCAGGAAAATTGGAAGAGAAACATTTAAAGTCAGAGTTGGATTCAGTTCTTGACATGATCAGTTTGCTATTCCTGTGAGACATCCAGGTGGATATGTTCAATAGGCAGTTGGATGCGGATGTATAGAACTCCAGAGGTTTGGGCTGAATATATAGACTTTGGAGGCATTAGCACATAAATGTTAATTGATGTCGTAGGAACAAATAAGGTCAAAATGAGCATAGAGTCAGAAGAGCCAAAGCTCTAGAAAAATAAATCTAATTATTATTGAATAAATCCAATATTAATATAAAATGTATGTCTATATGAAAAAAACAGCAGCGTAATCAGAGAGGTAAGACAGTAGGCAACTATTGTTAGAAAAAGAAGGAATAAATAGATTTCTATCACTGACTAAAGATGAATAACTCTAAGATGCTTCATAAGTCTCTAACATAGGCAATGTTTTGTTATATAAAGTCATACTGGTATGATTCCCTGAGATATGGTATAATCTCTTAATCTGTACAGTGTTACTGTAACAGAATACTGTAGGATGGGTATTTTGAAAAAATATGTTTATTTAGCTCATGATTCTGCTGACTGAGAAGTTCAAGAAGCATGGTGCCAGCATCTGTTCAGCTTCTGGTTGTCTTTCATTCTCTGTCACAACATGGCAGAAGGTCAAACAGGAAGCAGACATGTGCGCAAAAGCAAAACCGGAGAGATATCTTGACTTTATAACAACCCACTCTCATGGGAAATAATCCATTCCTGTGAAAACTAATCCAGTCTTGCTAGAGTGAGAACTTAGTCAGTACCATGAAAATGGCACCAAGCCATTTATGAAGGATCTGCCTTCACCTAACATCTCCCATTAGGTCCCACCTCCCAATACTGCTTCATTGAGGATCAAATTTCAACACGAGTTTTTTGGGGACAAACCATATCCAACCATAGCAAAGTGGAATAGTTTTGTCAAAATAATTCTTGTTCATTTCTGGACTTATTGAAGTACATAATAGCTTTTTCTGAGGCCACAGAGGGGAGTAATGAAAAAGATGTTGATCAGGTATTCAGTTGTTTCTTGCATAGTGAAATTTACATTTTGAATACACTTAACTATAAGGGAAACGATAGTATAGATAACACTGTTGTCTTCTTCCACAGGTGTATGAAGCATCTGATACCTTTGCCTTGTGGCAGAGAGGAAAGTCAGGTGATCTAGTCTCTTATGCATTTTTTCTTAACTCCTTAAGGTATCACTTGATTTATTCTGAGTCTCCCAAGTATATTATTTTTCCATGACATTCATAATATTTGATGTTAATGTAGCATTCTTGTGCTTTAAATTTTTATCTACTTATACTATTTTTCATTTGCTAAAGTTACTGCATGACCTCTTCTTGGCTTACATTTAAAAAGATTTATTATGATTTATTCTGCAGGGAGTTCTGCTGCTACGAAGTAGGCCCTAAGTGTTCTCTAGTGGGCCATTGATTTGTCAAATGCTCCTGTATTTTTCCACAAGCCAATTTTTTCCTTTATAACTGAAACAAGAAATTAGATTATGCACTATACTGTCTATCAGGCTTCCTCTTATCTGGCTATTAGAATGGAGATGACAGTAGTCTGAAAGCCTTAAATAAATGATATTTAATGATGATTTATTTTATTAAAGAAACTTCCCTCCATGCCAACAAAACAAACATGAGTTATATTCATACTTACATGTGTGCTCTGCAGATTTGAAGTGTACCTGTAATTAGTTTATAGTTTTAAAAAGTAAGAGCAGTGTAAGTCTCTATCTGTTTGCTAACAGATCTATTCAAGGAACTGTGCATGTAGGTTCTGGTTCATCTGAAAGTCACCTAGTGTCTTTCCATTGTTATATATCTAGCTCCACTTTCTTGTATAGTGATCATTCTTGTTAAAAACAATAATGACCTTTGAGCCCTTGCAAGGCTGTAAATCAGCAATTCCATTATGGTTGTTTAACTTCAAAGGTATAGAATTAAACAAATATTTAACCTGTTTTTCAACAAGGGTTAAAAGAATTGTTTAACCCTCCTTTAAACGTGTTAATTTATAACCCCAATTTCCTTATTACACTGGTCAATTTCAGACACTGAATCTCATTATAACTTCCAGTGTCAGGGACATAACTTTGTAATAAAGGAATATGTTCTCACACACCGTTATGTGCACACAAGCAATACATTGACCTGTAACATACATGAATATATGGCATAATAGAAAGCTTCCAAACAAAACTTAATAAAATTCTTCAACATGAAATATCAACTATGTTCTAGATCTGTCATATGATTGCTTTAAGAAGTGAACAATTTAAATAATGTGTTTATCTGCCACAACCCCTAATTCAGAATAGTTATGTACTTGAGGACTAAGAAAACAGAACAATATAAAACAGACCTCATGACAAGAGGACAGGAAGTACTGAAAATAAATGAGCCATGCTAAGCCCAGTGATATTCATCTACAACAGAAAACGTTAGTAGCTAACAGTTGTGATTTGAACTTAGCATTGATTTTCATTCCTTTGCTATAAATTGGCCACATGCTATTAGTAGCAAGCCAACCTAGTTGCTACAATATTCTTCTCCATAGCACATAAATTATAGGCCTTAAAGCAAAAAGTGCCTGAGTAGCACTGGAAGGTTATACTGTTCTATTTGTGTTGAAGAACTGAACTTTCTAAGACCATTAAGTATCTTCTAGTTAAACTTGGTGAGAACAATGAACACAATGTTGCAAATTCTTTTTTATTAGTTAACCATACTTTGTGTACTAATAAATATTGAATGATAGCATCATTACAGAAATTTTGGGTTGACTCTACTAGATAATGGAGTCTTAATAATAATATTCACTTTACTCCAGCTTTTTCACTGAACTAGAAATAGAAGGCATCAGAAGCACTCTCAAAGAAAGTTTTATTGTACTCCCAAGATAGTGAGAACATGGTACCCAAAAGGAAGTGTTTCAGTCCTTGCCCCCATTCTTCCCTCCTTATACAGCCCCCAGTGTCTATCATTCCCATCTTTATGTTCATACGAACTGATGATTTAGCTCTTACTTATAAGCGAGAACATACAATATTTGCTTTTCTATTCCTGCATTAGTTTGCTTAGGATAGTGGCCACCAGCTACATCCATGATGCTGCAAAGGACATGATATTGTTTTTTATTGCTCTGTGGTATTTCATGGTGTATATGTATCACATTATCTTTATCCAATACATCACTGATGAGTATCTAGGTTGATTACATGTCGTTGCTATTGTGAACAGTGCTGCAATGAACAAACAAGTTCATGTACCTTTTTGGTAGAATTATTTATTGTCCTTTGTGTACACACCCAGTAATAGGATTCCTGGGTTGAATGATAGCTCTGTTTTAAGTTCTTTGAGGAATCACCCTACTGCTTTCCACAGTGGCTAAACTACTTTCATTCCCACCCACAGTGTATAAGCATTCCGTTTCTCCACAACCTCACCAACATCCGTTATTTTTTTTTACATGCTAATAGTAGCCATTCTGATTGATGTGCAATGGTAAACCACTGTGGTTTTGATTTGCATTTCTCTGATAATTAGTAACACTGAGCATTTTTCATGTGTTCCTTGGCTGCTTGTACGTCTTCTGTGGAGAAGCATCTATTAATGTCTTTTGCCCACTTTTTAATAGGATTATTTTTTTTCTCGATGATTCATTTACATTCTGTATAGATTCTGGATATCAGTCCTTTGTTGGATGAATAGTTTTCAAATATTTTCCCCCATTCTGTAGGTTGTTTCTTTACTTTTTTGAGAGTTTTATATTTTGTGCAGAATCTCTAGTTTAATTAGGTCTCATTTGTCTAGTGTTTATTTTGTTGAATATCCCTTTGGGACCTACATAAATTCTTTGTCAAGGCAAATGTCTAGGTTTTTTGTTTAGAATTTTTCCTGGGTTTTTGTTTAGAATTTTTATAAAGACTTTATTTAAGTCTTTAACACATCTTAATTAATGTTTTATATATACTGAAAGGTAGAGGTCCAGTTTCATTCTTCTGCATTTGATTAACCAGTTTTCCCAGCATATTTTATTGAATAGTTTATTGAAATGTTTATTTTTTTGGACTTTGTTGAATATTAGTTAGTTATAGTTGTGTATCTTTATCTCAGAGGTCTCTATTCTATTCACTTGTCTATGTGTCTATTTTTGTACCAATACCATAATGTTTTGGTTACTGTAACCTTGTAGTATAATTTGAAGTCAGGTAATGTGATGCCTCCAGCTTTTTTCTTTTTATGCAGATTGCTTTGGCAATTTGGACACTTTTTAAATGTCTTATTTTTAATTTTCATGGGTACATAATAGGGGTATATATTTGTGGTGTATATGGGATATTTTGAAACAGGCATACAATGGGTAAAAATTACATCAGGGTAAATGAAATATCAATCTCAAGCTTTTATCCTTTGCATTACGAACAATGGAAATATATTATTTTAGTTATTTTAAAATGTACAATAAAATTATTATTGAATATAGTCACCCTGTTGGACTATCAAATGCTAGATCTTATTCATTCATTCTAACTAATGTTTTGGTAGCCATAAACCATCCTCTCTTGCTCTGCATCTCACCCACCACTACCCTTCCTGGCCTTGAAGGGAAGGACCCAGTCCTGGCAGGATTCATCACCTCTGACTAAAAAGCCCTTGAACTCTTTTTCAATTACATATAAATTTTTAATTTTTTTTTCCAATTCTGTGAAAATGAAATTGATAGATTCATTGAATCTGGAGATTGCTTTGGGCTGTATAAATATTTTAACAATATTGATTCTTCTAAGCCATGAATACGGAATGCTTTTCTATTTATTTTTTCATCTATGATTTCTTTAAGCAGAGCTTTTTAGTTCTCCTCATAGAGATCTTTCACTTCCTTTGTTAGATATATTCCTAGGTATTTTATAATTTTTGTGTCTATCATAAATAAGACTTAGTTCTTCATTTGGTTAGCAGTCGGAATGTTATTGGTGTATAGAAATCCAAATTATTTTTGTAAATTGATTTTGCATCTAGAAACTTTGCTGAAGTCATTTATCAGATCTAGGAGTCTTTTCATGGAATCTTCAGGGTTTTCTAGATAAAGAGTTGTATCATCAGTAAAAACAGATAATTTGACTTACTCTTTTACTATTTGGATGTCTTCTATTTCTTTATCTTGCTTGATTGGTCTAGCTAGAACTTCCATTACTATGTTGAATAAGAGTGGTGAGAGTGGAAAGTCTTGTCTTATTACAGTTCTTAAAGACCGTGCTTCCAGCTTTTGCCTATTCAGTAAGATGTTTGCTGTTGGTCTGTCATAAATGACTCTTATTATTTTGAGGTATGTTCCTTTAATGCCTAGTTTGTTGAGGGTTTTGATCACACAGGCAGGTTAGGTTTTATCGAATGCTTTTTCTGCATCTATTGATATGATCCTAGGTCTTTTGTTTATCTGGTGAATCACATTCATTGATTTATATATGTTGAACTATATTTGCATCTCAACAATAAAGCCCCCTTAATTGTAGTGAATTAACTATCTGATGTGTTGCCAGATTTGGTTTACTAGTATTTTTTTGAGGATTTTCACATGTATAATCATCAAGGATATTGGCCTGTAGTTTTCTTTTTTTGTTGTGTCTCTGCCAGATTTTGGTATCAAGATCATACTGCTTTCACAGAATGAGGGAGGAAGAATTTCCTCCTCCTTGAATTTTTGAATAGTTTTGGTAAGATTGTAACAGCTTACATTGTATAAGCTTATATTGTATATTATATTGTATACAGCTTATATTGTATGTCTGATAGAATTCAGTTGTGAATCTATCTGGTCCGGTGCTTTTGGTGATAGGTAAGTTTTTATTACTGATTCAATTTCATTACTCTTTATTGGTATATTTAGGATATCTGTTCGTGTCTGGTTCAATATTGGGAGGTTGTATTTTTCCAGGATTGTATCAATTTCTTCTAGATTTTCTGATTTGTATGCATAAAGAAATTCATAGTAGTCTGAAGATCTTATGCATTTCTGCAGGATCTGTTGTGATATAATCTTTGTTATATCTGATTGTGCTTATTTGGATTTTCTCTCTTTTTTACTTTGTTAATCTAGCCAATAGTGTATCAATCTTGTTTATAATTTAAAAAAAAAAAACACGTTTCTGTGCCAGTGATCCTCTGTATGATTCTGGGGGTTTCGATTTTACTTAATTCAGCTCTAATTTAGTTATTTATTTTCTTTTGCTAGCTTTGGGGGATTTTTTGTTCTTGTTTGTCTAGTTCCTTGAGGTGCAATGTTAGGTTATTAATTTGAGATCTGTCTTCTTGGTGTAGGCATTCATTGCTATAAACTTTCCTCTTAATACTACTTTTGCTGTATTCCAGAGGTTTGGGTATGTCATGTCTCTATTTTTTGTATATTTCAAATAACTTTTTCATATCTCTCTTAATTTCATTGTTTCCCCAAAAGTCATTCAGGAGTAAGTTTTTGGTTTTAATGTATTTGTGTGGTTTTGAGAGTTCCTCTTGATTCCTATTTTTATTCCATTATGGTGTGAAAATATGTCTGGTGTGATTTTGACTTTTTGAATTTGTTGAGACTTCTTTTGTGACTGAACATGTGGTCAGTCTTCAAGTACGGTCCATGTGCAGATGAGGAGAACGTATATTCTTTGCTTGTTAGGTGAAATATTATGGAGATGTCTTTTAGGTACAATTGGTCAAGTGTTGAATTTAAGTCCAGCAGTTTTTGTTAGTTTTCTGCCTCAGTGATTTGGCTAATGCTGTCAGTGGGGCATTGAAGTCCTCCACTATAGTTGTGAGGCTGTTGAAATTCTTTACTTATGTCTAGAAGTAATTGTTTCATAAATCTGGATGCTCCAATCTTAGGTGTATACATATTTAGAAGAGTTAAATCTTCTTATTGAATTAACCCATTTATTATTACGTAATGCCCTTCTTGGTCCTTTTTTAATTTTGTTGGTTTAAACTTTATTTTATCTAATGCAAGAATAGCAGCAAGATTTATAATCCTTTGGGTACATACCCAGTAATGGGATGGCTGGGTCAAATGGTATTTCTAGTTCTAGATTCCTGAGGAATCGCCACACTGACTTCCACAAGGGTTGAACTAGTTTAGAGTCCCACCAACAGTGTAAAAATGTTCCTATTTCTCCACATCCTCTCCAGCACCTGTTGTTTCCTGACTTTTTAATGATTGCCATTCTAACTGGTGTGAGATGGTATCTCATTGTGGTTTTGATTTGCATTTCTCTGATGGCCAGTGATGGTGAGCATTTTTTCATGTGTTTTTTGGCTGCATAAATGTCTTCTTCTGAGAAGTGTCTGTTCATGTTCTTCGCCCACTTTTTTATGGGGTTGTTTTTTTCTTGTAAATTTGTTGGAGTTCATTGTAGATTCCGGATATTAGCCCTTTGTCAGATGAGTAGGTTGCGAAAATTTTCTCCCATTTTGTAGGTTGCCTGTTCACTCTGATGGTAGTTTCTTTTGCTGTGCAGAAGCTCTTTAGTTTAATTAGATCCCATTTGTCAATTTTGGCTTTTGTTGCCATTGCTTTTGGTGTTTTAGACATGAAGTCCTTGCCCATGCCTATGTCCTGAATGGTAATGCCTAGGTTTTCTTCTAGGGTTTTTATGATTTTAGGTCTAACATTTAAGTCTTTAATCCATCTTGAATTAATTTTTGTATAAGGTGTAAGGAAGGGATCCAGTTTCAGCTTTCCACATATGGCTGGCCAGTTTTCCCAGCACCATTTATTAAATAGGGAATCCTTTCCCCATTTCTTGTTTCTGTCAGGTTTGTCAAAGATCAGATAGTTGTAGATATGTGGCGTTATTTCTGAGGGCTCTGTTCTGTTCCATTGATCTATATCTCTGTTTTGGTACCAGTACCATGCTGTTTTGGTTACTGTAGCCTTGTAGTATAGTTTGAAGTCAGGTAGCGTGATGCCTCCAGCTTTGTTCTTTTGGCTTAGGATTGACTTGGTGATGCGGGCTCTTTTTTGGTTCCATATGAACTTTAAAGTAGTTTTTTCCAATTCTGTGAAGAAAGTAATTGGTATCTCGATGGGGATGGCATTGAATCTATAAATTACCTTGGGCAGTATGGCCATTTTCACGATAGTCATTCTTCCTACCCATGAGCATGAAATATTCTTCCATTTGTTTGTATCCTCTTTTATTTCATTGAGCAGTGGTTTGTAGTTCTCCTTGAAGAGGTCCTTCACGTCCCTTGTAAGTTGGATTCCTAGGTATTTTATTCTCTTTGAAGCAATTGTGAATGGGAGTTCACTCATGATTTGGCTAAATCATGCTGCTATAAAGACACATGCACATGTATGTTTATTGCGGCACTATTCACAATAGCAAAGACTTGGAACCAACCCAAATGTCCAACAATGGTAGACTGGATTAAGAAAATGTGGCACATATACACCATGGAATACTATGCAGCCATAAAAAATGATGAGTTCATGTCCGTTGTAGGGACATGGATGAAATTGGAAATCATCATTCTCAGTAAACTATCGCAAGGACATAAAACCAAACACTGCATGTTCTCACTCATAGGTGGGAATTGAACAATGAGAACACATGGACACAGGAAGGGGAACATCACACTCTGGGGACTGTTGTGTGGTTGGGGGAGGGGGAAGGGATAGCATTAGGAGATATACCTAATGCTAAATGACGAGTTATTGGGTGCAGCACACCAGCATGGCACATGTATACATATGTAACTAACCTGCACATTGTTCACATGTACCCTAAAACTTAAAGTATAATAATAATAAAATAAATTTAAAAAAAGAAAAAAAAAGAATAGTGACTCTTGCTCTCTTTGTCTTCCATCGCAAAATAGATCTCTCTCCATGTCTTTAATTTGAGCTTATGAATGTCATTACATGAGAGATGGGTCTCTTGTAGAAAGAAAAAAGATGGGTCTTGTTTTTATTTTTTTTAATCTAATTTGCCACTCCATGTCTTCTAAATGGGGCATTTAGGCCATTTTGGTTCAAGGTTAATATTGATATGTGAGGTTTTATTCCTGTCATATTGTTGTTAGCAAGTTGTTTTGTAGTCTTGATTGTGTATTTGCATTATAAGGTCTGTGGGCTAAGTGCTTGTGTGTGTTTTGTGGTAGTAAGTATTTATCTTTTGTTTCCATGGTTAGAAATCACTTATGCATCTCTTGTAGGTGCAGTCTGGTGGTGATGAATTCCCTTAGAGATTTATTGTCTAAGAAAGACTATTTCTCCTTTGTTTATGAAGCTTAGTTTGATAGGATATGAAATTCTTGGCTAGCGTTTCTTTTATTTACCAGTGCTAAAAATGGACCCCCAATCTTTTCTGGCTCATAAGGTTTCTGCTGAAAAGTCTGCTGTTAGTTTGATGGGTTTCCCTTTACAGTTATTACAGAAGCCTTTAAGATTTTTTTTTTACATTGATAGTCTGACATCTGTGTGCCTTGAGGATGACCATCTTGCACCAAATCTCAAGAGAGTTTTATGGATTTCTTCCTCAAATATAGTTTCTGAGTTGCTTACTTTCTCTATTTCTCTCTCAAGAATGCCAATAAGTCATATATTTGGTGGCTTTACAAAATTACATATTTCTTAAAGCCTTTGTTCATTTTTATAAATTCTCTTTTCTTTCTTTTTGTCTGACTGGTTTGATTTGAATGACCATTTTTAAGCTCTAAAATTCTTTCTTCTGCTTGATTTAGTCTGTTGTTAAGGCTTCCACATGTATTTTGAAATTCTTATAGTGATATTTTCAATTCCAGCAGTTCTTTTTGGTTCATTATTAATATAGCTAGGCAATCTTTCAAATCTTGGGCTATTTTTCTGTTTCCTTTGTGTTAAATTTGAACTTTCTCTTAGATCTCATTGAGTTTTTTTTTGTCTACTAAACTCTGAATTCTGTATCTGTCATTTCCCTGCTGCACCACAGTCTCTGTACAGGAATAGTGGTGTGGCTCAGGCTGCTCATCCCAGTGAGCAGTTGCTCCCAATGTATGGAGACATGCCTGGGTGTGAAGCAAAGATGGCACCCACACACACTAGTATCTCTAAACAGGAAGGGTGAGGCAATTTAAGTTGCTAATCCAAGGAAGCAGTGCTCCAAATGCTGGGTGCCTGGTATGGAGTAGAAAGGGTCCCAATACAGAAAGGTCTCTGCTCAGGAAGGGTAGGGGGTCTCAGGCTGCTAACTCGTGATTTGGCGCTCCGAATGTCTGAAGATATGTCTGGGGGTGAAACAGAGAGTGGCCCGCTGCACCACAATCTCAAGAGAGGAAGCTAAGGCACCCAGGAATGACACATGCAGACGTTTTCCAAATTGCCAAACTGGCTCTGGCTGCAAGTCTCACTGTCTAGGAGAAACCATGACAGCAGAAACTCTCATTTGACTCCAGACCTGTATTGGGGGAGAGAACAATTCCAGCACCTACCGTGGGGGTGCTTTCCACACTTGTCATTCAATTCTGGCTTTGGAAACCCTTACACAACTCCAGAGCATGCACTCCAATCTGCAGCCTGAGACAGAAATGTCTGCATGGCCAAACTGATGGGTCACTGAAGAATGACTGACTTTGTAAAAGCCTGGATTGAAAATTGTTTCCTCAGCTTGGTCTCGGGTCTGGGAAAATGCCGGCAACTTTGTCTACTATCTTTACCTCTCAGAGTCTCCAAGCCTCTCCCAAAATTAGCTCCAGGGTTTAGAAGAAACAAAGTGCTCTCCCTTGGCTTTAGTTTCATGGATCCCTTAGTGGAAAGGAGAATCTCCATGGGTGACTCTCTTCCCCTCTCATATATTCGAGCTTCACTCTTTTGATCAGCCAGATTCCATCATGGGTGCTGTTTGCTCACTTACACTTCCCTGGGATCTGGGGCATCCTTCACTATTCCAGTGGATTCCCATTTTCCTTCTTGAATTAAAGCTCACAGAGTTGATCTTCATGCACTACTTTTCCATTTCTAAGTGACTTATATTTGCTAAAAGCCTCTAATCTGCCATCTTGGAAGAAAAAAAAATCATACAAGTCTTGATAGAAGGTTCATTTTATCTTTTTTTGTTTTAATCAGTAGGAAGGAGTTCAGAAAAAGCATTATCCTGTTGTTAATGTAAGTCACTTGATATATTTTATACAATGATGCAATTGATAGCAAGGTTTACGGGCAATAAAATTGATATCTAAAAGTATTAAGTGATTATAAAATGTTTAAATGATGAAAATATCATTTTTAAAGTTTTGAAATAAAATCCTAAATGGGTTTCTAAAAACTCCCTTATTTATCATTTATGGTAAAGCAATGAATGGGCAATACAAATTCAGTATTTGGCAGAAAGTGCTTATTTGTTGCAGTACTTCTGAGGCATTACCAAATAATCTGAGTACAGTTTAAGACTCACTGGTTAAAAAGATACATTTGTACTAAAATTATATTTAGGTTGTATAGTTTAGTTTTTATAATGAGGTTAAGTTATAATCAGTACTTTGACAACATGTATAAAAACAGATATTTTATCTCTCTTTAACAGTGGTATTTCTCATTTTTAAAGTCCTTTTTATTTTTTAGAATCAAGTAATACATGCGACTGTGTCCTGATTGCTGACTTAACATATTACTCGTAAATTAGATATAATTGCATGCTAATATAGTAGGCAATTTTCAATCCACTTTTATTTCTGTCAGCCCAGATATACGTAAATTTGAATGATTAAATTTTTGTTATTTCGTCTTTAAAAAATATTATAGCAGAAAGAGCTAAGATAACCTTTGTCCGATGCTTACTATTTATCAAGGTGTTTTTAAAGCACTCTTAATATTTCCAACCCTGTGAGTTTGGAACTGTTGTTATCTTCATTTTATTGATGGATAAAGTGAGGGACAAGGAGGTTCAGTGATTTGCCCTAAGCGGTGGAATGGAACCCAGATAGTCTGGCTTCAGAGACAGTATGCTTATCTGCTAGGTTACATTCTGTCAGGAACAGTTACTTTACAACTCTAGATTAGTCTCATCACCCTCCAGAGCTTAAATAGTTAAGATTCTGTTAGGGTGTTCTCGCTCCACCCAGAAGTCCTCCTTTGCCTTCCTTAATCTACCACTTCTTCTCTGATCCTATAAAATATGTATATCTCTGCCATTGCATACATCCTTATGTGTTAGAATTGTCTATTTATTTGTCTGTATTATTATAGACTGTGAGATGTTTGAAGACAGAAATCATGTCTTACTTATATTTTTATCACTAGGGTTAACTTAGCAGGAGTCTGTTGCTTTGTACATACTTAATGATTGGTGAACTAAGCTGAACTGAACACAAGTCATATGTAATGGAGGATTACTATAATCCCACCCAATGTGTAAAACAATGATTAACTGCTTATTATATGCAAGGCACTATACTTTACATTTAATATACATATTATTACATTTTGTTATTAAAATATACTTGAGAGGCAAATATTACTATCATCATTTTATTCATGAAGAGACTGAGACTCAAATAGTTAAGTGACTTGCCCAAGGTCACTGCTATTATTAAGTGACAGAGTCAGGCTTCAAACCCTAGTCTATGAGGCTTAGAAAGCCTATGCTCTTTATCAAACTGTTATGCTAATTCCAAGATGTACTTTTAAGAGGAATTCTTCTATGACCCCGATCCTACATTTGTGAAAATTCAAGGTACTATTCAAACTTCTGGATACCATATACCACCTTAACAAGCAATAAATTGAGACTAAGTTTGGGCCTGGAGGCTCAGGCCTGTAATCCTAGCACTTTGGGAGGCTGAGATGAGTGGATTGCTTGAGCCCAGGGCTTAGAGATGATCCTGGGCAACATAGCGAGACTCTGTCTCTACCAACAAAGAAAAAAATGTAGCCAAGTGTGATGGCACACACATGTAATCCCAGCTACATGGCAAACTGAGGTAAGAGAATCTCTTAAGTCCAGGAGGTGAAGGTTACAGTGAGTTGAGATTGCACCACTGCACACCAGCCTCCATGAAAGAGCGAGACTCTGTCTAAAAAGAAGAAGAAGAAATTAAGACTAGTCAGCGAATCAGATAATTTTAGATAGTGGAGGCAAGTCAGAGAGAGAGAAATATTTAAGTCAGGAAGACACTGAATATATTCAAAACTGTAAAACATGCTTGTTGGTTTTTTCTCTCTAGTTTTTGTCTCTAAAATCACTTCAATTTATAAGTAGAATGTATTTATCCACGTTAAGGATTGGAAAGTTTGTATTTTATTCACAGTAAACCAAAGGGGAAAAAAATCATTTACCCCAAATGTGGGCTGACTTAAAGAGAAAGGGGAAATATATGTTTTGTTTGATATTCAGTGAGAAACATGAGTGCAATGGAAAATTTGAACTACATTTTCTTCAAACTAGTGCTAAGAAAAAACTATTTAAAACCTGATAAAATATTTGTACACACATAAACTCTGTGTGCATACGTTGTACACAGATTTTATATATGTACAAACAACGCTATATAGACAAATCTTATTGTTATGGGAGATGAATACTAATGTTAGACTCCTAGAAGTAAATTTATGCAAGTGAAGTTCACTTGGATAGAGGTTGTCAAATATTTAGCACCATTTTAACTAAATTTTACATAACACAGGAGGAACAGGGAAAAGAAAAATCACATTCTTAGTAAAACTTCAAGAGTCAATAAACTTTCTCTAAATACAATAGATTTTCAGTGACAAATTTTGTAATGAGGTGCCTTTTCAGTTTAAAGCTAAAGAGCTATTATGAAATATAGTGCTTATGGCAACATCCAAGCCTATATATATCTGTTATAGGTTCCCCAGGACTGAAAAAGGACTTATATTTTGGAATAAGATAAGAGAATTACCAGTTGAAGTTAGAAACTGTTTAAGTGAAATTTCATGACAAGAAATCCTTGATGGTTTGACATGGCTTCATTTACATCAGAATAATAAGATTGCTGTACATTTCTTGAAAGAATTCCTTACAAGCAATGATGATGAGCAGAGAAAAAGAAAATAAAACGAGGCAAATTCTTTATTTAGAAGTCATTTCAGAGAGTCATTTTGACCTGCTTTTTCTTAGGTAACACCACATGGTAGTCTTCCTCATAAAAAGTTTTAGAAAAAATTGAAATTTGGAAGAAGAAATGGTGACTGCGTTATATTCTTAGTTCTTCACTAAGTTCAGGATCAAAAGAAGACTGTATTCAAATAGAATGAGAAGAATCTCTACAATGCATTTCTCTCACAATTATAGGAATAGATTTAAAAAATGAAGTTCTAGGGCAATATAAAATTATTTAATCTCTAATTTTATAAATCAGCATACTTTGGAAGGCTATTCACATTAATATGTGATAACAGGCATTGTTATGTTTTGACATTCACCCCTACGTGAGTTGTAGTTAGGTATGCAAAGACATGTCTGGTTGCCAGGTGGCTTGTATCGTTCCTCTGTAAAGGTTTTTCATGCCAGTTTTGTTATCTCAGCCTTCAAGGGGCACAAGGAAGCCATCTTATAAGCAGTGCCAAAAGATCCAGAAAATATACTTTCTCTATATGAATACTACTATTAATAGGTAGAGATGAAGGGTAGACTTTATCATATTAGTCTAGCTATCTGGCACCCAGTAGCTATTTCATAAGTGTTTGTTGAATAAATTAAATTCAAATAATTTCATTAAAAAGGAGATATTTCATTCCCCATGTTATTTCTAAACCTTTGTAACTTCTGGGGTTGAAATAAGAAAACTGAGCTGGATGTTCTTGCAGAACAGTAAAGTGTATCAGTCTGTTCTCGCATTGCTATAGAAAAAACAAAACAAAACCAAACAAACAAACAAACAAAAAAAACACGAGGCCGGGTGAGGTGTGGTGGCTCATGCCTGTAATTCCAGCACTTTGGGAGGCTTAGGCAGGCGGATCACCTGAGGTGGAGAGTTCGAGATCAGCCTGACCAACATGGAGAAACCCCATCTGTACTAAAAATACAAAATTAGCCAGGCGTGGTGGCACATGCCTGTAATCCCAGCTACTCGGGAAGCTGAGGGAGGAGAATAGCTTGAACCCGGGAGGCGGAGGTTGCAGTGAGCTGAGATAGCGCCATTGCACTCCAGCCTGGGCAACAAGAGCAAAACTCCATCTCAAAAATAAATAAATAAATAAATAAATAATGAGATGGGGTAATTTATAAAGAAAAGAGGTTTTATTGGCTTATGGTTCTGCAGGCTGTACAGAAAGCATGGCTGGGGAGGCTTCAGGAAACTTACAATCATGGCAGAAGGGGAAGCAAGCACATTTTCACATGGCCAACAGGAGAGAGAGAGCAAAGGGAGAAGTACTACAAACTTTTAAAAACCAGATCTCGTGAGAACTCACTCTATCATGAGAACAGTAAGGGAAAAATCTGCCCCCATGATCAAATCACCTCCCACCAGGCCCCTCCTCCAATATTATGGATTACAATTTGACACGAGATTTGGGCAGGGACACAAATCCAAACTATATTAGTGTCATATATTAAAGACATTTAGTTTTTTAAACTAAATTTTGATTACTGTGTCCTGCAACTTTACTGAATTAGTTTGTCAGTTATAACCATTGGAGGGGGGTCTTTATTGTTTTCTATGTATAAGACATTATCAGCAAACAGACAATTTCACTTCTTCCTTCCCTATTAGAATGCACTTAATTCCTTTTCTTGTCTAATTGCCTAGGAATTCCGGTACTATGTTAAAAAGAATTGGTGAGCATTGGTATCAACATACAAAAATCAGTAGTGTTTGTATCGGTTAACCATGAACTATCTTAAAAAGAAATTAAGAAAACAGTCTCATTTATAATAGCATCCAGTAAAGTAAGATACTTAGGGTGAAAGTAACCAAAGAAGTGAAAGATCTATACATTGGAAGGAATAAAATATTGATTAAAGAAATTAAAAATGACATACATAAATAGAAAGCTATTCCATGGTCATGGACTGGAAGAATTTCTATTGTTAAAATGGCCATAATAACCAAATCTACAGATTCAATGCAATCCCTATCAAAATTCAATGTCATTTTTCATAGAAATATAAAAAAATTATGTTAAATTTTTTAGAGAAGTATAAAAGACCACAGATAGTCAAAGCAATCTTGATCAAAAAAGATAAAGCTGAAGGCATCACACTACTGGATTTCAAAATTTATTGCAAAGCTGCAGTAATTAAAACAGCATGGTACTGGCATAAAAACAGACACATTAATCAATGGAATAGGAAAAAGAGCTCAGAAATAAATCCACACATCTACAGTTAATTGATTTGCAACAAAGTTACCAAGAACACCCAATAAGAAAAGGACAGTCTCTTCAATAAATGATGTTAAACGAACTGGATATCCACATGTGGAAAAATGAAAATTGATGTTTATCTCATTCCTTATAAAAGAATCACTCAAAATGGTTGATTAAATCAACCATTTCAATCTTAAACATAAGATCTGAAACTGTAAAACTACTGGGATAAAATACAGGGAAAATATCCATGACATTGATGTGGGCAGTGGTGATATCCTAGATATGACTCCACAAGCACAGGAAACAAAAGCAAATTAGAGAAATGGAATTCCATCAAACTAAAAAGCTTCTCACAGCAAAGGAAACAATGGGTTGAGGAGGCATCTTACAGATTTGGAGAAAATGTTTACAAATCGTACGTTGTTTGAGAGGCTAATATACAAAATATACAAGGAACTTAAACTACTCAAAAACAAACAAACAAACAAAAGACAAGAATGGAGATTTCTCAAAAGAAGATATACAAATGGCCAACAAGTATTTGAAAAAAGCTGAACATATCTTATCATCAGAGAAATGCAAATTATAGCCACAATGATATATCACTTCACGGGTGTAAGATGGGCTATTATCAAAAAGACAAAAAATAACAAATGTTGGAGAGGATATGCAGAAAATGGAACTCTTGTACACTGTTGTTATTGTAAATTAGTGCAGCCATTTTGAAAAAGAGTATGAAGTTTTCTTAAAAAACGAAAAGTTGAATTAGCATATGATCCAGAAATTGCATGTCTGTGTATTTATTTATTCATTTTATTTAATTTATTTATTTTTTGTGAAGGAGTATCACTCTGTCACCCAGGCTGGAGTGCAGTGGCATGATCATGGCTCACTGCAACTTCCACCTCTTGGGTTCAAGCAATTCTCCTGCCTTAGCCTCGTAATTAGCTTGGATTACAGTCACATGCCACCACACCTGGCTAATTGTTGTATTTTTAGTAGAGAAAGGGTTTCACCATGTTGGCTAGGCTGGTCTCAAACTCCTGAACTCAGATGATCCACCCACCTTCGCCTCCCAAAGTGCTGGGATTACAGGGGTGAGCCACCGCACCTAGCACAGTGCATATATTTAAAGAAATTGATATTAGTATATCAAAGAGATATCTGCACTCCCATGTTGATTGTGTCATTATTCACAATAACTAAGATATGAAAATAACCAAAGTGCCCACCAATGGATGAATGGATTTTTAAAATGTTGTATATGTACAAAATAGGATACTATACAGCCATTTAGAAAACAGGAAATTCTGCCATTGTGACAACATGGATGAACCTGGAGGACATTAAGCTAAATGAAATAAGCACTCATAGAAACTAAAAAAAAACCCTAGACAGTTAAATAGTGATTACCAGAGGCTGATCATGAAAGGTGGGTTGTGGATGGGGAAAGGTGAGATATTGGTCATTTGGTACAAAGGTACAGTTAGAAAGGGGGAATAAGCTTCAATGTTCTATTGCACAGCATGGTGAGCATAATTAACAAAAATATCCTCAGCACAAAGAAATGATAAATATTTTAGGTGATGGACATGCTAACTATCCTATTCGATCATTCCACAGTATATACATGCACTACAATACCACATTGTACACCAGAGATATATACTATAATTATTTGTATTAAAAATTAAACCAAAAACCTAAATGTTGATAGACTATTCAGGAATTCCAAATTTGCAAATAACTATGAATATCATACAATTTAGGGGTTCCCAAATACCTCAAAGAACTGACTGTATTAGAGGTGCTTATAAAAATGCAAATTCGAAGGTTTCAGCCCTAGTGGTTCTGATGAATTACGTCTAGGATAAGGCCCAGGAATTTTTGAGCTTCTTAATTATTTTATCATATTTTTCTATTTATATTATTTACTAAGCATGGAAACAACTGGTAACATTATAATGCTAAAAGAAGATAATTTGGCAGAAAACCTTTGTGGCCTTGAGTTGAAAAGGGGTGCATAATGAGCCTCATAAAGCAAAAATAACAAGACACAAAAACTGATGGATTTATTTATATAATCCTTAAGAATTTGTATTCAAAAGTAAATATCAGGAGTCAGATATTTCAAAAGTAAATATCAGGAGTCAGATAGTAATACAATGTGTTTAACATCTAGAAAAGGCAAGTAATTAATATCTAGAATATACAAGAAATTTTTCTCTTTCAACAAAAAAAGGAAAAATACAATAGCAAAATGAACAAAGAATAGTTAGATCTAATAGATGGAAGGAGAAGCTTGATTGATTGTAAATATATACTGAGATGTTTTTACTTATTGTTAATTAGAGAAATGTGAATTAAAGTAATTAATTTATGCCAATTTATGATCAACAAAAATGTATCACTTTGATATAACAAGGATTGGAAAAGATGTGAGGAACTGGTACACCTAATGCACAGCTGGTGGAAGTGAAGATAAGACAGCCATTCTTGAGAACAATTGGATAGGACTTTGTGAAACTAGGGATATGTACCACATGGCCCACTTTTTAGTGTGGACCCTAGAGAAAGCTTCAAATAAGTCCATAAGAATACATGTATAAGGACATACATTATGATATATTTATAGCATTATTTGTGGATTTGGGGCTTTACAGGAAGCCCTGGAATAATCACAAGAGGAATGGAGTTAAATATGTTAAATACATACTTGGACTACTAAGTAGTAGTTACAGCAATGAATCAGATACAGGTTAAGAAATAAGCTTAGATCTCAAAAAGCATGTAAGATTTTCACTTATGGCACAATCAAATGATATTCTTCTTCCTGGAACCTACCCTCCCATAAATAACAATTACCAGTTATAAACAAAATATTTTTAAAAAACACAAAATACCACAGAAATAAAAACAACAAAGCATCAAGAAAAACTAACAAAACGTATGTATAGAAAGTAATAAAAACAGTCAGATTCTGAAGTTTGAAGGTGAGTTGACACTTGGCAAAAGGGTCCTAAGCATGAGTATCTTATTTTTATGGATTTTATCCTTAGGATAATTTATTTTATAACAGAGATATAAACACCCTGTGAGGTGTTTACAATGATGTACTGGAGCCAATTCACATTGGCTTAGGACAGCTGTTTGTGGGTGTCACTTCTCAACTCAATTTTCAATAACACATGCAGCTTAAAGTTGGCTGTGGTGTGAGTATTTACATCATGGTAATCAAAAATGCTAATATTGTTTCATTTTTATTTTTTCAGACATCAAGTTATTAAATATTTATCATTACATCCTTAGTAGTTAAAACTGTGCTAAGAAGCCTATTGTTTTCCTTGCTTGATGACCCAGAGGACAGAGTTTGGGGCAACCACAACCACTAGAAAGTAATGGGGAAAATCTATAAAATAAATAAACATAGAAAGGGAGTCCCATATTCTATGTATAAATTCTGCCCAAATCTCTGATTGGTCCCAGAATTATGCATGTACAGAGCAGACTACGAGTAGCCCAGATAAAGATCAAAGAAAGAAGTGAGATTTGAGCTCACAACCAAGAGACAAAGTTTGCTACTTGAGTTCAACCAAGTTAATTGTTTGATAAGACATCAATTCCTCAGAGTTATAAAACAGCATCCAGAGTCTCTTCAGTATAACATTCACAATGTTGACAATACAAGCTAAAATTACTCGATCAAGCCTCAAGAGAAAGGACAGTCATTAGAGACCAATCCTAAGATAACCCAGATATTTGAATTAGCAAACAAGGACTTAAAGAAGGCATTTTAGCTATGCTTACTGAGTAACTGGAAAATATAAGTACTATAAATTAAAGGACAGAAAATTAGAAAAAAAAATAACCAAATAGAAATTCTACAACTGAAAATTACAGTTTCAGAAGTTACTTTAAAGAATGGGCTCAAAAGAATGGTCATGACTAAGGAAAAAGCAGATAACGTGAAGGTATATCAATAGAAGTTATTCTCCATAATGGAGAAAAGGAAAAGAAAGTGAAACATCCAAATTAAAATACTCACAGGGATTTGTAGATCCATATCAAGCACATGTGTAATTAGAGTCCTGAAAGGAGAGTAGAGACAGACTGTGAAAAATGTATTTGAAAATATAATGGCTTAAAATTTTGCAAATTTTGCAAAAGACATACATTTAGTAATTCAAAAAGCTATAAGAGCCCAAAGCAGAATAATTCCTAAAAACAGGACCACCAAATTCAGTGATCTCAAGAAAGATTTATATAAACAAACCTCATATAACCAAGCTGCCTAAAATGAAAGATGAAGTACTAAAAGTAGCTGGAAAAAAGTTATTTATTAATTTCAACTGAACAAATTTGAATGACTTCTTAGAAACTATGGAAGACAGAATAAAGTAGATCAACATCTTTAAAACATGTAACGAAATAAACACTGTTAATCCAGGATTTTATATTGAAAGATTATATCCTTCAAGAATATAAATTAAATAAAAATGTTCAGACAAAAGAAAACCAAGATAATTTTCCACAAACAGACCTGTACTATACAAATGTTAAATAAATTTATTTAGTCAGAAGAGAATGATAACAGATGGAAACTCACATTTTCATAAACGCATTGGATATGAGAAATAACTCAGTAAATATAAAGGGCTATTTTTTTCATAAAAATGCATAAGATTATTTAGTGCAAACATTAATTATAATATATTATAAAGGTTTATGTATTTTCAAGAGACAACACATTAGATCACAAAGAATAAAAGAGTGTATATGAGCCCATAGTTTGCGAAGTTCTTTATTTTATGTGATGTAATATGATACTGAATTTAAGAAGACCAAAACATTTAGGATGTGTATTGTAATCCACAGAACAATCACATACACACACAAAAATTGGCAGTCTACCTAAAAGCCAAGAGATAAATTAAAATAGATTTGGGAACAAAAAAAATACAAATAATTCAACCAAAATCTGGTAATGAGGACCAAAGAAACAAACAAAAATGGGTAAACACAAAACCAATGAAACTGTAGACATAAATCCAATAATATCAATAATTATATGAAATTTTAATGAAATAATCCAATTAAGAGATTTTCAAATGGAATAAAATAATAAGACCAAACTATATGCGGTCTATAAGAAACACACTTTACATATAAACAGAAATAAATAGATGGAACAGATATATCTTGTAAACTATAAACATCAAAAAGCTGAACTGGTCAAAATAAAATCAGACAAAAAAAATCTTCAAGTAAAAAAATCACTACCAGAGATAATAAAGGTCAGTTCATCAGAACGGCATAGTAGTCATAATAATGCATGTACTTAATAACAAATCTACAAAATACATAAGGCAGAAATTGACAGAATTGATGAGAATAGTTGAAAGTTTAAATACTATTCTTAGCACCCTATAGAATAATTAGGCAGAAATATAGATTATCTTAACAACACTACCAACTATCTTAACCTAATTGATACTAATAGAGCATTACTCCACAACTACTGATCACAGACTGTTTTAAAGAAACATGCCTGCTCACCAAGATATATCCTACATAGGTACATTAAAAAATTTCTCAATGAATTTAAAATGAGTGAAATTATACAGAGTACCATGTATGATGCCAAAAAAGGAATTAAATTGGAAATAAAATTAATGTATCTAGAAAAACCCCTAAAAACTGTGTATTAAACAAAATGATTCTAAGTAATCCATAAGTCAAATTAAAAATCCCATGGGAAATTAGAAAATATTTTGAAACGAATAATAATAAAAATATAATAATTTTTGTTGCAGCTAAAGCAGTGCTTAGAGAAAAGTTTATAACTCTAAACTTATATGTTAGAATGAAAACAAAGTTTTAAAACCAGTGACCTAAGATTCCACATAAGAAGTTAGAAAAACAAGAATTAAGCAAATTAAGTAGAAGAAAGAAAGTCATAAAAATAGGAGCAGGTGGGGCGCGGTGGCTTAAGCCTGTAATCTCAGCACTTTGGGAGTCCAAGGTGGGCAGATCAATTGAGGTCAGGAGTTCAGGACCAGCCTGATCAACACGGCAAAACCCGTCTCTACTAAAAATTCAAAAATTAGCCAGGTCGCGGTTGTGCATGCCTGTAATCCCACCTACTCGGGTGGCTGAGGCAAGAGAATCGCTTGAACCTGGAAGGCTGAGGTTGCAGTGGACTCGCGCCTGGGAGACAGACTGAGACCGTGTCTCAAAAAAAAAAAAAAAAAATTGGAAAATTAGAGCAGATATTAAGGAAATATAAATTGTTTAAAATAGAGAATAATAGCAACGTCTAAAGTTATTTCTCTGAAAATAGCAAGAAATTTAATAAACCTATGGCTAGATTGTCCAGGAATAAACAAACAGAAAAACCAAATTGCCAATATCATAAATGTAAGAGGGAACATCACTAAAGATATTACAGAAATTAAAAGGATAATAAGATAATGTTATCAAATTTATGCCAATAAATCTGACAATTTAGGTAAAATGAACAGATTTGAAACATACAATGTATCAAAGTTGACATAAATTAAAACAAATAGCTTAATAGCCACATATCTATTATATGGAGGAGGCCAGACACATTGATACCAAAACCTGACAAAGACATTGCAAAATAATAAGAAACATCATCCCTCATGAACATAGATGAAAAATATTTAAAATATTAACAAATTAAATCCAGCAATATATCTTCATGACTAAGTAGTATTTGTTCTAGGAGAACAAATACTACTTAGTCATGTTTTTTATTAGAAGATACGCTAGTGCAGTTCACCATATAAATAGAATAAAGAGAAAAAGTACGATCATCTCTACAAATGCAGAAAAAACATTTGACAAAAGTCGACAACCATGCATGATAAAAACCCTCAACAACCTTTAAGTAGAAGGTAACATCTTCAACTTGATAAAGAGCACTATGCGAAATCTACATTTTACGTCTTACAAAATGGTGCAAAATTGAATTTGCCGCCTTTAAGTTTGGGACAATAAAAGGATGCCTTCCATCACCAATTTTGATCAACATTGAACTATATATTTTAGCCAATGCAAAAAAAACTAAAAATTAAAGACAAAGTTTAGAAAGGAAGGAGTAAAACTGTCTCTATTCATGGATTGTTTTATATAAGAAATCTTAATAAATCCACAAAACAGATACTAAAAACAATAGCTAAATTTAGCAAAGTTTTGGAATACCAATTCAATACACAAATATTAATTGTATTTTATTTATTCGTAGCCAACAATTGGAAAATAATAATGAAAAAAAATTTGCTTGCAATAGCATCAGAATGCATAATGTATTTAGAAAAATGTAACAAATCTTTTAAAAGATTTCATCACTAAAAAATAAGAAAATGTAATAGCTGAGATAAAGTAAAGAAGGCATAAATAAGTGGTGCAATATCATATATTTGTGGACTTAAGAACAAAGAGTGATAAGTTGTCAATTCTTTTCAAATTTATCTATAGATTAAACACAATCTCAATAAAAATCCAAGTAGGTTATTTGCAGAAAGTAACAAGTAGATTCTAAATTTTATATGGATATGCAAATCTAAGGCAATCTTGATTAAGAATGATACAGCTGAAAGGTTTAGTTATTATTTCAAGATTTAGTGTAAAGCTACAATACTCAAAATGTGGTTTTGCCATAAGGATCAACAAATAGATCACTGGAATAAAATAGAAACTTTGGAAATAGACACACACATTTATAATCATTTGATTTTTGTCAAAGGCAATCCAATGGAACAAATAAAAGTTTTCCGCAAATTAAATTGAAATAACTGGACATTTACATAGAAAAAATGAACATTGACACCTACCTCATGCTCCATACTACTAGCACTAGCAGTAGTAACAGTAGTAAGAATCATACAGAAAATAATAAACATATATTAAAAAAGTAATAACATAGGATTTGCCAAAACATAAATCTTCTGTTCCTCAAAAAGACACAACTAAAAATAAATAAATAAGTCACAATATGGGAGAAAAAAGTCACAAACCATATATTTGAAAAAGAGCTAGTATGCAGGATAAATAAAGACATGTTACAAGTCAATAATAAAAAGAAAACACTCCAGTAAAAAAATGGACGAAACTTCATATATATACTTGACAACAGAAATTATATGAATGGTTATTAATCACATCATTTGCCATTAGGAAAATTCAAATAAAAGCCACAATATACTACTACTGACTCTCAAGTCTGGCTATAGTTAAAATGACTGACATCACTGGCTGTCGGTGATATGGAAGCAAGTTGATTTCTCAGGCTTTTTAGTGGGAATGTAAAATCATATAGCCACTTTGGAAATAGGCCTGGTTGTTTCTTCTCCACACACATTTACATCATGATTCATTTATTCTGCTCCTAGCTATTTTTCAAAAGAAATGAATAAGCCTCAGACAAGACTACATACTATGTGATTCAATTTATATGAAGTTATACAACAGGCTAAACAATTTGCATTTCAAAAAATAAGAGTAATTATCGTCTTAGGCATTGGGAGTAGAGATTTATGTGCAAAGGGCATGAGGGAAAATTCAGGGTAGTGGTAATGTTCTGTATTTTGAATGGGGTTGGATTACAAAGGTGTATAAATTTTTCTTAACTCATAAAACATACATTTAAGGTTTGGGTGTTTTATTTGTATGCATTTTGTATAAATTTTAAATGGAAAACATGTTAATAAATATTCATCCCTAGCTGATGTGCATCCTGAAATATTCAAGGTGAAGTGTACTAATGTCTATAAGTTATTTAAAAATATTCCAAAAGTACAATGGATGCGTAATAGATGATAATAGATGAAATAGCTTGAAAAGATAGATAGACATGATAAACCAATTATAATAAAATATTACTGATGAAATCTAGGTTGTGTGTATGCAAGTGCTCACTCTAATACTTAATCAACTGAAGTATGTTTGAAAATTACTAATGTATTTCTAATTATTTATAATATAATAAAGTAACAATAAGAAAATGTTGAAATAATTTCAATACAATAATTTAAAGGTTGAAAAATAAAAGAGGATACTATGTATCTCACAAAATTAGAAAGAATGGGTGAATTTTAAAAATTAAGAAATAAAATGAGCTCTATAACATAGTACTATTTATGTGTATTAAACACACACAGACAATAACGATGCTAATATTTTAGAAAATTACACACACATTCAAAGGTATGTATCAAACAAATTAGAGTGGAAGCTTTTGAGGGTAATGGAAATGGAGATCAAAAATGAATAAAGGAAATAAAAAAGAGAATTGCCAAGTTGCTTTGTATATACATTGATGATAAGAGTGTGCCATGAATACCTCAATTCTCTGTGCCTAAAGTTTCTGAAGAAAGGAAAAGAAAAATATATAAAGAAAATCTAATATAGAAGTAATTTCTAGTTTTCTAACAATAGCTATAGGCATTTTTTTTCTTAATTCAAGCTTCAAAAACTGTTTTAGAGTAGTTGACAAATGTGTAATTAAATATTAATGTTACAGCTCTATCCATGGTGTGGCTTATATTTTTATATTACTTTTAAACCATATTTCAATTTTATTTTATTCATAATTTTAAAATATTACATAATATGACCATAACACTTATTATAATGTCTAAAATATAGGAATAATTTATGTCACTAATCTGCCAAAAGAAAAGGAAAGGGAGAAATAGGAGAAGCATTGTAGACATGGATTGAAACAAAAACACTTGTTTCTCTTCTTTGTTTTCAAGTGTGGTAGGGCCTCGTTACTTATATAGCAGTATCTTAAGCAAAATTTTATATAAAAACAATGCGTTCTGCTTTTCTAAAATAATTCATTTTCTGTTTAGAGGGGTACTAAGTAATTTAGTGTCTGATTAATATAATAAAAACACTAGATTATTTTTGGTTTATAAAAATCTGCAACTGAGAGAGTTTCCCTGACCTTTAATCTTTGAGGAGGATAATTTGTAAATAGATGTATTTAAGGATCTGAGTTAGGTACCGGAAGTAGACAATCATCTCCTCTTGATGAAATTATGTACGCTATGTGTTTCTGTTTGTATACATCTCTGTAGTTTAATCTACAAGTAATTTAATTTATAACACATTTTTTAAGAAAATTGTTTTGTTTTCCTTTCTTGTAAGATTGCGTACAATAGATAAAGGCCAATCCACACCTCTCAATTGTAGGATATTCTGGGGAAATTACAAAATAAGTAGAGGTCACAACCCAACTCTTGTGGATGTACTTAATTTAATGGGGAGATAAGTCAAATACAAATAAACACAGGTAGTGATAACAAAATCAGTCACAGTTATCCAAACATGTCCAGGAGTACACCTTGTAATTATATTTATAGACAAGATCCCAGCTGTATAACAGTTCCACCCCTTGATGTCATCTATTGAGGACAGAGCTCTGGATTAAGAATGATAAAACCTGAATTTGGCTTCTATCTCTAACCAAGTAGCCTTAAGCAAATAGTACCCGAGCCTCAAAAACAGAACTTCCTCAAAAATAAATTTGGACATCAATCTCCTCTCTACCAACCTCAAAAATAATTGAGAGGACTAAATGATAAAATATGCGTAAAAGTGCTTTGTGACCTAGAAAGCTGTATGCAGATTTGGGGAAATATTTTCTTTGTGGTTCTTATTTTAAGCTCAGTTATATTTAAGCTCATGCAGGTCCTTTCCTCTAGAGACCCTATACCTCCCATTTTGCCTACTTAAGTACTAACTCAAGTACCTCTTCTCAGTGAAACCTACATATAGTTTTTCCAGACTATGAGCTTCTATAACCTACTTATTAGTTAAGCTACTCCTACTTATTAGTAGAAGTATCAAACGGTTTGGTATCATTAGTAAGCTTTTTGTAGGCATTGCCTTTTTCTGCTTCACCAGACTTCAAGCAGTTTGAAAGCATAGATTTGTCTGATACTTCTTAGTTTTTTCACAGTGCCTAGCATGGTTACCCTACATGGGGTAATTCAATACATATTGATTGTGATTGATTAAAGGATAGTTCATTCATTCCTATGGCAAATATATTGAGTACCCACTCTATGTCATTTACTCTACTGTTCTAGGAACTGAGAATATAGCCCTTACCCTCATGGAACGTATTCCAAATAGGGAAGACAGAACATATGTGTGTGTGCGCATGTATGTGTGCATATGTGTGTACACACACACACACACACACACATATATATATAATTTATATAGTTTTAGTACTTGAATGAAAATGGAACAATGGAAGGGAATTTAGTATAATCAATGCAGGGGCTGAAGTGCTCTTCTAAATAGGATAATCAGAAATGTCTTCTCTGAAGAGAAAACACTGGAGCAGAGACCTGAATGAGGAGCAAGCAATGCAAAGACTTGAGAGAAATGTGTTTGAAGCAGAAACGTGTACCCCATCAGGCTTTCTCTAATAAGTGTGATACAAGTCCACAAGGTCTGATTTTTTTTTTCAGTGAATTTACAACTTTATTCTTGTAGGGTCCATATATTATCGTTTTTCTTTAACAACAACTTATACAGCTACAATTATGTGCCACTTGCTGGGTCCATAACTGAGAAAAAAAAATAGGCACCATTTCTTCCCTCATGGAGCTTTTGTGAGGCTGATTTTTCCCTTTTCAGTTTTGGATACCCAAATGTAGTATATTACTATTGAGGGCAATGGTGTCTCACCACCTGCTGTAGCCCAAAAGTACTTGTTTGATGGAATACAAATCGGCACAACTATTGTAAAAAAAATTACACTACTTAGACAAATGAAATATATGCCGACTCTATTTAGAACCAATCCTTTTTATGGGTAATTCCTGAAGAAATCTTCACATAGATCCATGTGGGGATATCATTGCAGTGTTATATGTGATAGTAGTGAGCAGGAATCAACCTGAGTGTCCATTACTCCAAAAGTGGATATAAAACCTATGATAGTTGCACATTCATCATAGAGTATTATGCAGTAATTTAAAATAAATTAGATAAGGTAGAATTTACCTTAACTGTCACAAAATGGTCCTAGCATAAGTGTTCAAAAGCTGACATAACTCCATGGTTTTCAGGACTCAGGCTCATTCTATCATTTTACTTTGCCACCCTGAAAATGTATCTTCTAGCTTGTGGCCTAAGATGGCTATCACATTGTCATCACTTCTCAAAATTCTTGCTTGCAGGAAGAAAGAGAGATAAGTAGAGGACATTTTTATTTTATTTTAATGGGGTTGAATATATCACTTCCATTTACATTACATTGGTAGGAACCAGGCTGCATGGCAACATTTAGCTACCCAGCTAAGCTTTTATTATTACAGAGAAATGAGAGAATAGATATTGAGTGAAGAATTTGCAGTCTCAACCATAACCTATTATATGCCTATTATGAGATATTTTACATTCTTTCCCTCATACTAAATATTTAAATCTGTGTACTTCACTCGGACAGAATATCTTGGTTCGGAATAGGTACAACTCTAGTATTCAATACCAACATGTTGCCAATTGTTACCATATTAGATAACACATTTTTAAATATAATGTATTCATTTATCTCTGGGAACTTAATTCAATCCCCACAACTCTAATTTCTCTAGTGGTGTCAGTTGCCTACTCAGCTCTCCAAAACATTCCATTTCATGGTCAGTTATTGGGGATTAATCTAACCCCGGTGTTAATGTTAGTATTTTCCTGCACCAAAAACAAACCTCTAACCAAGAAACCTGTTCTTTGTCTTTTTGAAATATAAATCAAAACAAAAAAATTAAAAATACCACCACCCCCAAAAGAAAACAAAACAAAGTAAAACTTTACTGAACATTGATCATTATACACATAAATCGTGACTTACAATTTGATTTCTGCAATACCTCTTAAAACAGTTTTAGTAGATTTATTACTTCACATATGTTCACTTGTCCAAGAAAATGTGCATTGTAAAAAAATACTAAAGGCAATGGAGTTTTTGCAATTTATGCTTTTATGGTTATCATTGTTTTTGATCACTTAATCATAGGGAGATGATCTGACAATATAGTGAATATGCTGAATAGTGATGAGCTGAGGAATCAAGGAAGTTGCAAGCCAACTGAAACTTGTTTGATAAAATCAGTCATTTTGAAGAACAGTATTTTTAAATTATTTCACGTTCCTTGATGGGATGAAGTTAAAATCTATGGAGAACATGGGGATCATTCATGTTGTGATTCTTGCTAAAAATGTCAAATTTAACCACAAAGAATTATGAGTCAGAATGAAATTGTCACAAATAAAAGCAGACACACAACTCAGAGTTTTTACAAGAGTGGAAGAATGTTATGTTTACTTCAAGGAAAGATGCCTTATGAATTCAAGACATGTCTTCACCCTCAAGTCCTGCATATTTCTGCTAATGCAACTGAGTCATAATCAGTGCTCACAATGGACTGCAGTGAACGATCCACAAACTTTTTTTTAAGTTTCTTTCATGACTACTTTTGAAATAACTGAATAAAAAGAAATGCATAATGTGTGACCAAGAAAAAAATGTATGTTATTATATGATTAACTTGCACAGTTGGGTACTGAATCAAAAAACTTGTCTTTATTAGCACCTTGGTTTACTAGTTGATCATACAAGTTCTACTCTCTATGAGGAGAAGGTTTTACTGCTAAAGTGAATAATATAAGACTTCACATAATCCAGTCTGTGTACTATGCTATATCCTTCATTATATATTATTCATTCAACATTATATATCATTCATCAAAACTTCAGTTTTGACCCTGAAGTTTAGTGAAGTTTGGTGAAATTATATATTTCAATGTAAAGAAAATGCATTTTCTTTACATTGAAATTAAGAATGCATAGATATCTTTCAAAGTCAATATTTCTCATAAAGGGAAAATTACAAAGACCACATGTTCTTTAAGGCTATTAATAGATGCTTATTTATTAAGAATTTATTGAGTTACTGTTTTATACAGCCACATCATACTGGATATTTCCTTCTCACAGAGTTCTTATAATCTGTCTGTGAAAATGCATACGCATTTAAAAATAATTTTAACTTATGAAAAAATAGAACAAAGTATTCATAAGTGAGAGGAAATATAAAGCAAATTCTTGAGCATTAACTTTCATTAGAGAAAGCTTTCTGGTTCAAAAAAATAATAGGCATGGATTAGGCAATGTGGAAGATGCTACAATTTGGGCCTGCAGCTACATAAAGGTCAAGTGGAAATTACACATATCTATGTTCATTATATTGATGAATTCATAATTTTGGCATGTTTTTCCTGTATGTATAGATATTTCCCAGAATAAATATAAATGTTAAAAAATATGTTAGTTCAGAAACTAAGAGATGAGATTAATTTATTCACCTATCAACCTCTACCATCATATACACTTTTTTCATTCTGAAGCCAAAGACAGCATTCTTTCTGATAATCATTTTATTACATCCAAGCATTGTATTTCTATAAAATGTTCATGATTAGGATTGCATCAGTTTCTCTCAATTTTTAGAAGAAAATGAGCAGTTTGTCCAGCTTTTATTATAGCAAATTGAATGTAATATACATTTTTATGCTTTTAAATAATCATTTGTTTACACTCTACATATTGGTTTTCAGCCAAAACTCTATATTTTCTGATGTTATTGAGCATCTTCAGTATTGCCCATTGACTCCTGAGAAATAATATTCACAATTGTTCAAAGATTTCATTGAAGTAACATAATTATTGAATATAGGCAAAAAGATATTATCATTTTCATATGCAGCATTTGTTAACGTAATTATATTGGCGCTCTATCATAGTACACCCTCATGCACTTTTCTGATGTAGTCATGCCAAAGGCCACCGTAAAGTGGTGATAATTTGTGTTTATTGGTTTTTTTCCTGTTTCACAGTTATACAGTTATTGTGACTACAAATGTAATTATCCCTATCCAGAAAAATAAACACAGTGCTTTCTTTATAAACCTAGAGAACTGAAAGTATATGTTGTGATGTGAACAAGCACAAATAATTATAAAAATAATAAATTTTAGAAAAAAAGAAAAACAGTATGATGATATAATTTGAATTGTAGGCCTAATTTTTTTTAAACTTTTATTTTAGGTACAGGGGTACATGTGCAGGTTTGTTACATAGGTAAACTCACGTCATGGGGGTTTATTGTACAGATTATTTTGTCCCCAAGACATTAAGCTTAGTAACCAACAGTTATTTTTCCTGATCCACTCCCTCCTTCCCACATCCACTCTCTGGTAGGCGCCAGTGTCTGTTGTTCCCCTCTATGTGTCCATGTGTTCTCATAATTGTCCTTTTTTCACTGTTTAAGGAGACTGCCTTTTTTCTTGTAAATTTCTTTAAGTTCCTTATGGATTCTGGATATCAGAGCTTTGTCAGATCAATAGTTTGCAAAAATTTTCTCCCACTCTGTAGGTTGTCTGTTTTCCCTGCTTATAGTTTCTCTTGCTGTGCAGAATGTCTCTAGTTTAATTAGATCCCATTTGTCAATTTTTGTTTTTGTTGCAATTGCTTTTGGCATCTTCATCATGAAATCTTTGTCTGTTCCTATGTCCACAATTGTATTGCCTAGGTTGTCTTCTGGGCGTTTATAGTTTTGGGTTTTACATTTAACTCCCCAGTCCATCTTGAATTAATTTTTGTGTATGGCGTAAATACGGGGTCCAGTTTCAGTCCTCTGCATTTGACTAGCCAATTATCCCAACACCATTTGTTAAATAGTGAGTCCTTTCCCCATTGCATTTTTTGTCCGTTTTCTCAAAGATTACATAATTGTCATGTGTGGCCTTTTTTCTGGGACCTCTATTCTGTTCCATTGGTCTACGTGTTTGTTTTTCTACCATTATGATGTTGTTTTGGTTACTGCAGCCCCGTAGTATAGTTTGAAAAGTTGGGTTTCATGATGCCTCCAGCTTTGTTCTTTGGCTTAGGATTGTTTTGGCTATTCAGGCTTCTATTTTGTTTCATGTGAATTTTAAAATAGATTTTCTTCTAGTTCTCTGAAAAATGTCATTGGTAGTTTCTTAGGAATAGCATTGACTCTATAAATTGTTTTGGACAGTATGTCCATTTTAATGATGTTGATTCTTCCTATCCAAAAATATGGAATGTTTTTCCATTTGTTTGTGTCATCTCTGATTTATTTGAGCAGTCCTTTGCAGTACCCATTGTAGAGATTTTTCATCTCTTTGTTGTCTGTATTCCTAGTTGTTTTATTTTTTATATGGCAATTTTGAATGAAATTGCACTCCTCATTTGGCTCTTGGCTTGTCTGTGGTTGGTTTATAGGAATGCTAGTGATTTTTGTACACTGATTTTGTATCCTGAGACTTTGCTAATGTTATTTATCAGCTTAAAGAGCTTTTGAATCAAGACTATGGGGTTTTGCAGATGTAGAATCATGTCATCTCCAAACAGGGATAATTTGGGTTTCTCTCTTCCTATTTGGATGTCTTTATTTCTTTTGCCTCATTGCCCTGGCCAGGACTTTCAATAGTATGTTCAATAGGAGTGGTGAGATAAATGCATCCTTGTCTTGTGCCGGTTGTCAAAGGGAATGCTTCTAGCTATTGCACATTCAATATGATGTTGGCTGTGGGTTTGTCATAGATGGCTCTTACTATTTTGAAGTTTGTTTATTCAACACATAGTTTATTGAGAGTTTTTAACATGACAGGGTGCTGAATTTTATTAAAAGCCTTCTTTGCATCCATTGAGTTAATCATATGTGGTTTTGTTGTCTTTAGCTCTGCTTATGTGATAAATCACATTATTGATTTGCATATATTGAACCAACCTTGCATCACAGGGATAAAGCATATTTGTTCATGGTGCATAAGCTTTTTGATGTGTTGCTGAAATTGGTTTGCCAGTATTTTGTTGAGAATTTTTGCATCAATTGTTCATCAAGGATACTGGCCTGAAGTTTTCTTTTTTATGTTGTGTCTCTGCTGGGTTTTGGTATTAGGATGATGCTGGCCTCGTGGAATAAGTTATGGAGGAATTCCTCCTCCTCAATTGTTTAGAATAGTTTCAGTAGGAATGACACCAGCTCTTCTTTGTACAACTGGTAGAATTTGGCTGTGAATCCATCTGGTCCTGGGCTTTTTTGTTTGTGTGTTTGTTTGTTGGCTATTTATTACTGCTTCAATTTCTGAACTCACTATTGGTCTGTTCAGAGACACAATCTCTTCCCGTTTCAGTCTTCAAATAGTGTATTTGTCCAGGAATTTATTCTGCTTTTCTAGATATGCTAGTTTGTGTGCATATACACATTCATAATATCCTCTGATGTCCATTTGTATTTCTGTAGCATCAGTGGTAATAACCCCTTTGTCCTCTCTAATTGTGCTTATTTGGATCTTCTCTCTTTTCCTCTTGTTTAGTCTAGCTAGTGGTCTATCTGTTTTATGATTTTTTTTGGAAAGCCAACTCCTGGATTCATTGTTCTTTTCAATTTTTTTTGTGTGTCTCTGTGTGTGTGTGTGTGTCTCAATCTCTTTTCGGTCAGCTTTGATTTTGGTTATTTCTTGCCTTTTCTAGCCTTGGGCTTGGTTTGCTCTTGGGTCCCTAGTTCTTTCAGTTGTAATTTTAGGTTGTTAAATGGATATCTTTCTAACTTTCTGATGTGGGCATTTAGTGTTATAAATTTCCCTCTTAACACTGTCTTAGCTGTATCCCTGAAATTCTGGTATATTGTATCTTTATTCTCATTAGTTTCAAAGAATTTCTTGATATCTTCCTTAATTTTATTATTTACCTCCAAAGTCATTTAGGAGCAGGTTATTCAATTTTCATGTAATTGTATGGCTTTGAGCATTTTCTTAGTCTTGAATTCTATTGTAATTGTGCTGCAATCCAAGAGAGTGGTTGTTATGATTTCAGTTTTTTACAATTGCTGAGGAGTACTTTATGTCCAATTATGTGTTCACTTTTAGAGTATGTGCCATGTGTCAATGAGAACAATGTATATTCTGTTGTATTGGGGGTGAAGAGTTCTGTAGATGTCTATCAAGTTCATTTGATCCAGGGCTGAGTTCAGGTCCTGAATATCTTTGTTAATTTTTTGCCACAATGATCTTTTTATACTGTCAATTGGGTGTTGAAGACTTCCACAATTATGATGTGGAAGTCTAAATTTCTGTGAAGGTCTTGAAGAGCTTGCTTTATGAATCTGGGTGCTTGTGTGTTGGGTGCATACATTTTTAAGATACTTATGTCTTCTTTTTGAATGGAGCCCTTTACCATTTATGTAATGACGTACTTCGTGTTTTTTCATCTTTGTTGGTTTAAAGTCTGTTTTGTCAGAAACTAGGATTGCAACCCCTGCTTTTTCCTGTTTTTCATTTGCTTGGTAGATTTTCCACCATCCCTTTATTTTGAGCCTATGGGTGTTACTGTATGTGAGATGAGTCTCTTGAAGACAGCATACAATTGTGTCTTGTGTTTTTTTTTTTTTTTTTTTTTTTCCATTTTGTTTTGTTTGTTTCTTTTTCTTTCTTTCTTTTCCAGCTTGCCACCCTGTGTCTTTTAATTGGGACATTAAGCCTGTTTACACTAAAGGTTAGCATTGAAATGTGTGGACTTGATCATGGAATCATGATGTTACCTGGTTATTATGCAGACCTGTTCATCTGGTAGCTTTATAGTGACACTGGTTGGTGTACTAAAGTGTGATTTTGTAGTGTCTGGTCAAAGTCTCTAAATATTTAGTGCTTCTTTCAGGAGCTCTTGTAGGGCAAATCTGGTGGTAAAGAATTCCCTTGGCATTTTCTTGTCTGAAACATATTTTATTTCTCATTTGCTTATGAAGTTAATACCATCTTTAAGTGATAGAACCTCAGTTTGATTTACTAATGTTGAGGCACCCTGTAACTACTTATTAATTTATTTGTGTTGTTTTCTTTTATAAAATTTTGCAAGTCTCATTTACGATAAAGAGTAAAACATTTGAAAAGTTGATTAGTAAGTTCATAGTCATTGTAGTTACATGATTTTTTCATTTACAAGAGAAACATTAGTTGTATATATAACTTGTTGAAATAATCTGGAAAGAACATGTATGAATCTATTTTCATGACATTCTGGCAGAGTTAAGGGTCCCCTAAGTAGGAGAATCTTATTAGAAATGTGAAGTCTTGAAAGTAATTATATACAATTTAATGATGGAGATAAAAGCATTATTATTATGCTGCTACTTGATGTACAGATAATCAGGTTTTTAATGTATGGCTGCTCTACTTTTATCTTTCATGATTACAGAAGTATGCATAATTGTAGGAACAACAACTCTCATCTTTATAAAAATGAAAATAAAATTACTGTCATTACAATTATTATTATTTATTTAACACATATTTGCTGAGTACCTACTCTATACAAGAAACTGTTGGTGACAGAGAGATAATAAAATAATGACTCTTACAAAGCAGTCATGGTCTGGTAGGGTAAGAAGATATGTATGTATTGATCATACTCTAACATGTATAATAATAGAGTATGTATAAAACATGGCAATATAGTATATGTTCCTATTGTTGTTTGGTTTAAGTGTCTCAATGATCAAACTCATTTTCAAAGAATCAGATTGTCAAATAGAATGAGACTATTTTGCTCCCATTGCAAGGTGCTCTGAGAATGTTTTAAATGAACCGAATGCCTCCTGTATTAGTCAGGGTTCTGTAGAGGGACAGAAGTAATAGGATATATGCATATATGAAAGGGAGTTTATTAAGGAGAATTGACTTACATTATCTCAAGGTGAAGTCCCACGATAGGCCGTCTGCAAGTTGAGGAGCAAGGAAGCCAGTGGTAGAACAGTCCGAGTCCCCAAACCTCAAAAGTAGGGAAGCCAACAATGCAGATTTCAGTATGTGGCCAAAGGCCTCAGAGCCCCTGGCAAACCAGTGGTGTAAGTCCAAGAGTCCAAAAGCTGAAAAACTTGGAGTTCAATATTCGAGGACAAGAAGCATCCAGCATGGGAGAAAAATGAAAGCCGCAAGACTCAGCAAGTCAAGTCCTTCCACGTTCTTCTGCCTGCTTTATTCTAGCTGTGCTGGCAGCTGATTAGGTGGTGCTCACCCAGATTGAGGGTGGGTCTGCCTCTCCAAGTCCACTGACTCAAATGATAATCTCCTTTGGCAACACCCTCACAGAGACATCCGGGAACAATACCTTGCATCCTTCAATCCAATCAACTTGAGACTCAATATTAACCATCACACCTACTGTGTGCAAAGAAATAGGCAATCATTTACTTTCATCTAAAACAGCGACCTTGCTTGAAGAAGCAAAGAAATAATAAAAGCCAGACAATTGCATTATTTTTCTTTATCCTTCTATGTTTTCCTGCCTTGTTCTGCATTGCCTGTTGTGTACATTTTTCTTCCTAATGTTAAGAGGATTTTTAAAATCCTGTTGATTTAAGTTACTTTACAACAATCACAAATTGAGTGAAGAGTCCATTTTATATAATCTTGGTTAGGTCCTATTTATAAATAATAATCACAGGAATAATAGCACTATTTATGATAAGATCTCTTAGCAATTTTTGAACAAGTCACCAATTGTGGCAACTGATTATGACATTAAGAAGATAAATATGGAACTATTTTTTCAGAATCATTGAAGAAATCAGTAAGAAAGGCACAGCTGTCTTTATAAGTACATTAAGTGTGATTTGTTTGCACTAAGTATTTATCTTTTAGTCATCATCTTCAGTGAGTAGAAGTCAATGGCTGTTACTCAATTAGGCAACATAAGAACGTCTCAGCTAAAGGCCTGCTGCATTTTGTTAACTTTTTGCCACAACGATCTGTCTAATACTATAAATGGAGTGTTGAAGACTTCCACAATTATTATGTGGAAGTCTAAGTTTCTGTGAGGATGCCTTATGATCTTGGCATATATTTTTAAATCAGATTAGGACTTCTTCCAAGATGGCCAAGTAGATGCAGCTGGGAAGTACCATTTCTACAGAAAGGGACCACAGTTTTGAACTATGCCAACATAATTTAACTAGATCTTCCGAGAGAAAAACGCCAAATGCAGATGGAGAAAAGAATTAAATGCTGAGGCTGAAGGTAAAGAAAGCTGAGGCCCAACACATAGTGCCTGAACATTATGGCTGGTTCCTAGTCATGAATAACACCTGGAGAAGGAGTGAATGAAGGGACTGGGAGACTGCTTACTCCCACCACAGACCTGTGGAATCCTAGTGTTGCAGGACTTTTCCTTAGTTCAGGTAAAGACGGGGTTCTTGTCTGTCCGACAGCCACAAAACTTTAGGCTCGCAGATGGCTCAAAGGGTGAGTAAAGCAGGGTTTTATTGGGTGAAAAGGGAACAAAGGGGGAAACAGAAAATCACTCCCTTAGAGTGCTTCCTGCCTGGCAGCTTGGATCCCAGGTTCCACACAGGAAAAGGAGGAGCCAGGTTCCTCCCTGCTGCAAATAGCATGAACTTCCCCAGGCTCCACCCCAGAGGGCAGGCTGGTTAGAGTTTCTCCAGGGACCCCTTCCCAGCTGGCTGTCTGACTAGCTGCTGCAGGAAAACCCAGAACCCCAAGGAAGTGTGAGCTCTCAGGGGTAATCTCCATAGAGATTAAATACAGAGCTGCAGCAGGCACAGAGCTGGGGACCTTTCAGCACAAGTCAGCTCCAGGGGATCCTGGTCATCAGTGCCTACCCTCCAGGGCTGCCCATCTCCCTCTGAGAGGCTCTGCACCCAGCTACCTGCTGAGGAGAAAGCAGGGCCTGCTTCTGCCACAGGACTGGAGCACATATGTCCTGCAAGTCTGTCTGCCTGCCAGCCCTTCCCAGGACCCCTGCTTGGTTACCTCATATCACCTCACAGGATTAAGTACACAGTGAAGCCCTGGATGCCAGGCCTGGCTGCGCTGTTCCACCCGAGTGAATTACAGAAGCCTGGGAGCCCTTCAGATACCCTATCACACCAGAAACACCACCCCAAGAGTCCAGAATAGGGAGCCACAAGCAGGTTCTGGCACCTCAGGGCTGTGGCATGGAGCTCAGGAGTGCCAACCTGGGTGCTGTGAGCTGTGATAAGCACTTTAATGGGGAAGGAGCCCACACTTTCAGAAAATTGAGAGAGGTAAATCACAAAGGTTCACAGGCTGGTGTGGGACCTAGACATGCCTCCCTCCACAGTGCTGGTCTGGTAAGAGTGTGCCCTATTTCCCTACCAGACCTCTCCCCAAAGGACCCCTGCAGCCTGAAATACCTAGTGACAACAATAAAAATTGTGTGCACAGTGCCATTAATTGAAAGTGGCTCCCTAAGGCCCATGAGCAGATCTTTCATGGGGGTCACCTCTCTCCCCCTTGTACCACAAAACACAGTTGCAAACACAAGTACACAAAAAGAAACTGAAAGGCTAAGGTCCCATTCACTGCCCATTGCTCTAAAGTGCCATCTACTGAATTGAAGTCCAAACTACACCACCAAAAATCTACTAATTCCTCCCTCCATCCTCATTCTGCAAAACCAAGAGCAAGAATTCAACAACAAAGACCCTGTACAGAGACTTAGCTCTCTGAAATCATCCTGAAATTAAAACAATGGACTTAATTTACATCACAATTAAAGGAATACCAGCCCTCCTGAATGAGAAAGAATCAGCACAAGAATTCTGGCAATTCAAAAAGCCAGAGAGTGTCCCCTTACCTCCAAATGAGCCAATATAGAACACCCCAGCAACAATTATTAACCAGTCTAAATTTTCTGAAATGTCAGCATGGAATTAAGAACTGAGATATCAATGACGTTCATTGAGATCAAGGAGAATGTTGAAACTCAATTCAAAAAGGCCAAGCAACCCAGTAAAACAATTCAAGACCTGAAAGACAAAATAGTCATGTTAAGAAAGACTGAAACTGAACTTCTTGAGCTGAAAAATTCACTACAAGAATTTTATAATATGATCAAAAGTGTTAACAGCAAAATAGACCAAGCTGAGGAAAGAATCTCAGAATTCAAAACTGGTTCTTCAAATCAACTCAGTTAGACAAAAATAACAACAAACAAACAAACAAAAAATAATTAAGAAAAATAAACACAATCTTTGAGAAATATGGGATTATGTAAAGAGAATAAATTTGTAACTCGCTGACAATCCTAAGAGATAATTAGAGATAACAGCAACTTGGAAATTATATTTGATGATATAGTCCCCCAAAATTTTCCTAATCTCTCTAGAGGTTGACATGCAAATTGGAGAATTACAGAGAACCCCAGGTAGATACTATACAAGATGATCATCTACAAGGAACATAGTCATCAATTCACTAAGGACAATGCAAAATAAAAAATCATAAAGGCAGCTAGAGAGAAGGGGCAGGTAACCTACAGAGGGAACCTCATCAGGCTAGCAGCAGACCTCTCAGCAGAAGCCTTACAAACCCAAAGAGATTAGAGGCCTATTGTCCGTGTCTTTAAAGAAAATAAATTTCAACCAAGAATGTTATATTCTGCCAAACTAAGCTTCATGAGTGAAGGAGAAATGAAACCCTTCTCTGACAAGCAAAATGCTGAGGGAATATGTTTTAACAAGACAAATCTTGCAAGATGTCCTTAACAGAGTGCTAAATATGCACTAAAAAGAATGATACCTGGTACCAGAAAAGCACACTTAAGGACATAGCCCACAGGCACTATAAAACAACTATGTAATCAACTCTATATAACTACCAGCTAAAGAAACGATAGTGATGACAGAATCAAAATCACACATATCAATATTAGCATATAATGTAAATAGGCTAAATGCGCCCACTTAAAAGACACAGAGTGGTAGGTTAGATGAAAATACAAGACTCAACTTCTGTTGTCTTCAAGAGATGCATCTCACATGTAATGGCACCCACAGGCTCAAAGTAAAAGGCTGGAGTAAGATCTAACATCCAAACAAATAACAAAAATGTCCAGAAGTCACTATTCTTATATCAGATAAGACAGCCTTTAAACAAACAACAACAGCAACAAAATTAAGAAGACAATGAAAGGCCTTGCTTAATGAAAAACAATACAATCCAACCAGAAGTCTTAACTATCCTAAATATATATGCACCCAATATTGAAGCACTCACATGCATAAAACAAGTTCTTAGTCTATGAAAAGAAATAGACAACCACACAATAGTGGCAAACTTTAACACCCCACTGAGAGTGTTAGACAGGCAAAAGTCTAACAAAACAGCTCTGGACTTAAAGTCAACACTTGATCAATTGGACTTAATAGACATATACAGAACATTCCACTCAATAACCACAGAATCTCCCTTCTTCTCTTCTGCCCATGGAACATATTCTAAGATCAACCACATGCTAGGTCATAAAGCAAGCATCAGTAAATTCAAAAAATTGGAGTCATACCAAGTACACTCTTGGAACACATTGCAATAAGAATAGAAATCAATACTAAGATCTCCCAAAACTACACAAATACATGGAAACTAAACAACTTACTCCTGAATAACTCCTGGGTGAACATCAGAATTAAGGCAGAAATAAAATAATTCTTGGAAATTTATGTAAATAGGGACACAACTTATTAAAATCTCTGGGACGCAGCCAATGCAGTATTAAGAGGAAAGTTTATATCTCTACATGCTTTCATCAAGAAGTTAGAAAGATCTCAAATTAACAATCTAACTTTTCACTGTAAGAAACTAGAAAAAAGAACAAGCCCAAATCTAGCTGAAGAAACGAAACACCTAAAATTAGAAAATGACAAAATGAAATTGAGACACAAAAATCCATGAAAAATATCAATGAAATAAAAATTGGTTCTTCAAAAACAAGAAATAAATAAGATTGATAGACCCCCTAGCTAGATTAACAAAGAAAGATAAGATCCAAATAATCACAATCAGAAACAACAAAGGCTCTGTTACAACTTATCCCACAGAAATACAAAAGATGTTCAGAGACAACATTGAACAATTTATGCACAAAAAATAGAAAACCTAGAGAAAATGTATAAATTTCTAGAAGCAAACAATCTCACAAGATTGAATCCAGAACAGATTGAAAACCTGAATAGACCAATATCAACTTCTGAAATTGAACTAGTAATAGAAAACCTGCCACCCACAAAAAGCCTTGGACAAGATGCATTCACAGCTAAATTCTACCAGACATACAAAGAAGAACAGATACCAGTAGTACTGAAAATATTCCTAAAATTTGAGGTGGAAGAGCTCTTCCATAATTTATTCAATGAAGCTAGCATCAGCCTGATACCCCAAACTGGCAGAGATACAATCAAGAAAAAAATTTAGATCAATATCCCTCATGAACATAAATGCAAAAATCTTCAACACAATACTAGCAAATTAAACATAGCAGCACATTGAAAGATAATGCAGCTTGATCAAGTAAGCTTTATTCGTGGGATGCGAGGATGGTTCAACATATGCAAATCAATAAATGTGATTCACCACATAAACAGAATCAAAAGCAAAACCCATATGATCATCAAAAAGAAAAAAAACAAAGATAAAGCTTTCTATAAAATCCAACATCCCTTTGTGACAAAAACACCTTCAACAGGCTAGGCATCAAATGAACCAATATTGTTTGGTTGTGGACCCACCTAAATCTCATCTTGAATTGTAACTCCCACAACTGCCATGTGTCATGTGAGGAACCTGGTGTGAGGTAATTGAATCATGGGAGTGGGTCTTTCCCATGCTGTTCTCATGATAGTGAATAAGTCTCACAAGATATGATGGTTTTGAGAGTTTCTCTGCACAAGCTGTCTTTCTCTCTTTGCTTTCTCCCATTCATGTAAGATGTGCCTTTTGCTTTTCACCATGATTGTGAGGCTTCCCCTCAGCAACGTGAGAATCTAAGTCCATTAAACACTTTTTTCTTTATAAATTACCCAGTCTCAGGTATGTGTTTATCAGCCATGTGAAAATGGACTAATACAGTAAATTGGTACTAGTAGAGTGGGGCGTTGCTGAAAAGATATCGGAAATGTGGAAGCAACTTTGGAACTGGGTAACAGGCAGAGGTTGGGACAGTTCGGGGGCTCAGAAGAAGATAGGAAAATGTGGGAAAGTTTGCAACTCCTTAGAGATTTGTTGAATGGCTTTCCCCAAAATGCTCATAGTGATATGGACAATAAGGTCCAGGCTGAGGAGGTCTCAGATAGAAATGAGGAACTTGTTGGGAACTGAAGCAAAGGTGACTCTTTTTATGTCTTAGCAAAGAGAATGGTGGCATTTTGCCCCTTCCCTAGAGATTTGTGGAACTTTGAACTTGAGAGAGATGATTTAGGGTATCTAGCAGAAGAAACTTCTAAGAAGCAAAGCATTCAAGAGGTGACTTAGGTGCTGTTAAAAATATTCAGTTTTAAAAGGAAAACAGAGGATAAAAGTTTGGAAAATTTGCAGGTTGACAATGCAATAGAAAAAAAAATCCCGGGCTAGGTGCAGTTGCTCACACCTGTAATCCCAGCACTTTGGGAGGCTGAGGTGGGTGGATCATGACATCAGGAGATAGACACCATCCTGGCTAATATGGTGAAACACCATCTCTACTAAAAAATACAAAAAATTAGCCAGGCTTGGGGGCACACACCTGTAGTCCCAGCTACCCAGGAGATTGGGGCAGGAGAATCACTTGAACCCAGGAGGTGGAGGTTGCAGTGAGCTGAGATGGTGCCACTGCACTCCAGCCTGGGTGACAAAGCAAGACTCTGTCTCAAAAAAAAAAAAAAATGAAAATCCCATTTTCTGAGAAAAAATTCAAGCTGGTTACAGAAATTTGCATAAGTAACAAGTAGCCAAATGTTAATCACCAAGACGATGGGAAAGATGTCTCTAGGGAAGGTCAGAGACCTTTATGGCAGCCCCTCCCATCACAGGTAAGGAGGTTTAGGAGGAAATAATGGTTTCGTGGGCTGCTTTCTGGGTCCCTCTGTTATACGCAGTCTAAAGACTTAGTGCCCTGTGTTCCAGCTGCTCTAGCTGTGACTAAAAGGGGCCAAGGTCCAGCTTGGGCTGTTGCTTCAGATGACAGAAGCCCCAAGCCTTGGCAGCTTCCACGTGGTATTGAGCCTGCAGATGCAAAGAAGTCAAGAACTGAGGTTTGGAAACCTCTACCTAGATTTCAGAAGATGCATGGAAACACCTGCATATCCAGGGAGAAGTTGGCTATAGAAATAGGGCTCTCATGGAGAACCTCTGCTAGGGCAGTGTGGAAGGGAAATGTGGGGTCAGAGCTGCCACACAGAGTCCCTACTGGGGCACTGCCTAGTGGAGCTGTGAGAAGAGGGCCACCATCTCCCAGACCCCAGAATAGTAGATCCACTGGCAGCTTGCATCATGCACCTGGAAAAGCCTCAGACACCCAATGCCAGTCTATGAAAGCAGCCAGGAGGCGGGCTGTACCCTGGAAAGCCACATGGGCAGAGCTGCCCAATACCATGAGAACCCACCTCTTGCATCAGCATGACCTGGATGTGAGACATGGAGTGAAAGAAGATCATTTTGGAGCTTTCAGATTTGACTGCCCTGCTGGATTTCAGACTGGCATGGGGCCTGTAGCCCCTTTGTTTGGCCAATTTCTCCCATTTGAAAAGGTTGTATTTACCCAATGCCTGTAACTCCATTGTATCTAGGAAGTAATTAACTTGCTTTTGATTTTACAGGCTCACAGGCAGAAGGGACTTGTCTTGTCTCAGATGAGACATTAGATTGTGGACTTTTGAGTTCATGTTGAAATGAGTTGAGACTTTGGGGCACTGTTTGGAGGGCATGACTGGTTTTGAAATGTGAGGACATGAGATTTTGGAGAGGCCAGGGGCAGAATGATATGGTTTGGCTGTGTCACTACAGAAACCTCATCTTGAATGGTAACTCCCACAGTTCCTACATGTTGTGGGAGGAACCTGGTGAGAGGTAATTGACTCATGGGGGCAAGTCTTTCCTGTGCTATTATCATGATAGTGAATAAGTCTCACAAGATCTCATGGTTGTATAAACGGGAGTTTCCCTGCACAAGCTCGTTCTGCCTTTGCCTGCTGCCATCTGTGTAAGATGTGCCTTTCACCTTCCACCATGACTGTGAGGCTTCCCCAGCCATGCAGAAATGTAAGTCCATTAAACCCCATTTCCTGTGTAAATTACCCAGTCTCAGATATGTCTTTATAAGCAGCGTGTAAACAGACTAATGCAGGAACATACCTAAAAATAAGAAGAGCCATCTATGACGAACCCACAGCCAACATCATACTGAATGAGCAAAACCTCAAAATATTCCCTTTGAGAAGTACAACAAGACAAGGATACCCACTCTCACCACCTCTACTCAACATAGTACTAGATGTCCTAGACAGAGCAATCGCACAAGAGAAAGAAATAAAAGGCATCCAAATAGAAAAAAAAATGAAGTCAAACTCCTTCTCTCTTTATTGACAATAGGATTCTAGAGCTAGAAAATCCTAAAGGTTCTGCCTAAAGGCTCCTAGAATTGATAAATGTTATCAGTAAAGTTTCAGGAAACAAAATCTACATACAAAAATCTGTAGCATTTCTATATACCAACAATATCTACATGAGAATGAAATAAAGAACACAATCCCACTTCAATAGCCACCAAAAGAATAAAATACCTAGATATACAATTAATCAGGGAAGTGAAAGATCTCTACAAGGAAAACTACAAATCCTTACTATAAGATATCAGAGACAACACAAATAAATGGAAAAACACTCCATTCTCATTGATTAGAAGAATTAATATCATGGAAATGACCATGCTGCCAAAGCAATTTACAAATGCAATGCTATTTCTATCAAATTATCAATATCATTCTTCACAGAATTAGAAAAAGTATTCTAAAATTTATATGGAACCAAAAAGAGCCTAAATAGCCAGAGCAATCATAAGCAAAAAAACAAAAAAAAAGCTGGAGGCACCACGCTACCTAACTACAAACTACACTATAAAGCTACAGTAAACAAAACAGCATGATACAGATACAAAAACAGACACATAGACTAATGGAACAGAATAGAAAACTCAGAAATAAAGCTGCAGACTTACAACCATTTGATCTTAAACATGGTTAACAAAAACAGGCAATGGGAAAAGGAGTCTGTATTAAATAAATGATTCTGGGATAACTGGCTAACCATATCCCGAAGGTTGACACCAGACAATGACCTTTTACCATATACAAAAATAAACTCAAAACAGATTAAAGATTTAAATGTAAGACCTTAAACTGTAAAAACTCCTAGAAGGCAACCTAGGAAATACCCTGCTCAACATCAGCTTTGGCCAAGAATTTTTGGTTAACTCCCCCAAAGCATTTGCAACTAAAACAAAAATAGACAAATGGAACCTAATTAGACTAAGCAGCTTCTGCACAGCAAAAGAAACTATCAACAGAGGAAACAACCTACAGAATGGGAGAAGATATTTGCAAACTATATATCTGACAAAGGCCTAATACCAAGAATCTATAGGGAACTTAAACATATCAACAAACTAAGAAACAACCCCATTAAAAATGGGCAAAGGTCATGAACTCTTCTGGAAGACATACAAGTGCCCAAAAACATATACAAAATACTCATCATCATTAATCATTAAAAAATGAAAATTAAAACCACAATGAGACACCATCTCCTAGCAGTCAGAAGAGCTATTAATAAAAAGTCAAAAAAACAGCAGATGCTGGTGAGGCTGCAGAGAAAAGGAATTGCTTATACACTGTTAGTCGGAAAGTAAATCGGTCTAGCCATTGTGGAAAGCAGTCTGGAGATTTCTCAAAAAACTTGAAACAGAGTTACCATTCCCCAAGCAATCCCATTACTGGGTATATACCCAAAAGAACATAAGTCATTCTACCCAAAAGACACACACACTCATATATTCATTGCCATGCTATTAACAATAGTTAAGACATAGAATCATTCTAGGTGCCCATCAATAGTAAACTGGGTGAAGAAAATGTGGTACATATACACCATTGAATACTACCACATATATATTAAGAATAATGAAATAAGGACATTTGCAGCAACATGGATGAAGCTGGATGCCGTATTCCTATGCAAATTAATGCAGGAACAGATAACCAAATACCACGTTCTCACTTATAAGTGGGAGCTACACAGTGAGCACATGTGGACACATATATGGGAACAATAGACACTGTGGATGACTAGAGAGTGGAAGGAGAGATGGGTTAAAAAACTACCTATCAGGTACTATGCTCACTACTTGGGTGATGGGATCCACACTAGAAATCTCAGCGTCATGCAACATTTCCATGAACATCTCTGCACATGTACCCCCTATATCTAAAATAAAAGCAAAATCTTTAAAATAAACAAAGAAAAAAAATGAGGTAGTTGATATCTAGAATGGATAATTCTCACAAAAAAAAGCAAAAACACAGCAATAAAAAAAAGAAAGAAAAGAAACTGTTTGGGTCACCTCTGATGTAGAATTTATGTTTCCTGAAAAACCCTGTTTACCTGACTTAAACACCATGGTGAGCAACTAAGGTCCTTCAACAATCCAAGATGTTCATAAAGTGGCATCAAGACATTTTCCCAAATAAAAGAACAGTTAACTCTGAAAATGCAGTATGTCTTCCACCTAGAATAAAGAGGTAGATGCAGTGTTTCACTCATATCGAGGGAGCTAATAGCACCTTAAAGAAATGTCAAGTGTTGGGTTGAGAAAAGTCTTTCTACGTGGAGACCAACTACATCACATTAGCAAAAGCCATTGTCACTACTAAGCAGGTGCACTTCTGTTACACCATGCCATTTCTAGGGCAAACACCCATCATCAACAATGGCATTTATTTCCTCTGAGCAAAGATGAAGCCATAGAATCTTTTTTAGCCCAACACTTCAACCAGCAACTACCAATTGCTTAAAGGTGATCCTTAGGATCCTTAATAGGAATTTCATTTTATTTATTTATTTATTTATTGTACCACAGGGAAATGAAAACCTCAAGGAAAAAAATGTTTTGCAATTTAAAAATTTATTCACAGTATTTTAAATTGTGCAAATACAATATAACTTCTTTATTTTCTCCAGAAATTAACAATCCAGTATTTCTGACAGACTCCCATCCATTAGACAACTTGGTCAGACATAAATGAAGAGAAAACTAGTAAATCATTTTTCTGCCAAACTCAGTGTGAGACCAATTCAATAATTTAAGCATTTACTTGATATTACTCACTTTATAATAATAGACTGAGATAAGTTCTTAGTCTTTAAGACTTCCTCCAATTATCTCTTACAAGATGGAATCCTGATAGTTCAAGGAACAGTATGCTCATGCAATTTAATTAATTGTGGTGGTTGGTCTCTGGATCTTTGCAGATCCCTGCTGAAGAGTGGCTAGACTTATTTGATCTCTGTACTGGTGAGTTCTAAAATAAGATAAATCATATTTGGTTTTTGGAGTGATGGGCTGTGTCTTACTTAGACAGCTAATGGTTCAGCCACTTATTCAAAGACTCAGTGTCATCATCAAAAACAATCTCATTTTCCTGAATACATTCCTTGGGTTATCCACCTAAACTCTTAGCACTTCCAAGGCACCTTACTGAAGTACAGTACAACTTCTGAATCCTTTGTATTTGTGTACATTTGGGGAACCAAGAACACTGCTTCAGGCTCATCTATATATGTGGCACCCACCAATTTATCTCTTACCATGTTGAAAACAACAGTGGTTGGGGCTGTTAGAGACTTACCAACCTACTCCACTGTCTCAGTTAGTGCAGGTTGCCACAACAAAATACCACAGACCAGGATGCATAAACAGCAGATATTTATTTTCTTACAGTTCTGCAGTCTTGGATATCGAAGATCAAGTTCCATCCTATTTGGTACCTGGTGAGTGTTCTCTTCCTGGCTTCCAGCTGCTTTCGGCCAGGCGTGGTGGCTCATGCCTGTAATTCCAGCACTTTGGGAGGCCGAGGCGGGTGGATCATGAGGTCAGGAGTTTGAGACCAGCCTGACTAACATGGTGAAACCCCGTCTCTACTAAAAATACAAAAATTACCTGGGCACGCACCTGTAATCCCAGCTACTCAGGAGGCTGAGGCAGGAGAATCGCTCTAACCTGGGAGGCAGAGGTTGAAATGAGCCGAGATCGCGCCATTGCACTCCAGCCTGGGTGACAGAGCAAGACTCCGTCTCAAAACAAACAGAAAACCAGCTTCTTTCTAGCTGTGTCTTCACATGGACTTTTTTCTCTGTGTGCAGGGTTTGAGGGTGGAAATGAATTTCTTTCTCTTTCTCTTTCTCTTCCTCTTCTTATAAGGTCACCAGCTCTATGGGATGGGGATCTCACATTTATGACCTAATTTGATCTGAATAACCTTTTGAAAATCTTATCTCCAAATACAATCACATTGGGGGTGCGGGCTTCAACAAATAAATCTGGGGAAGACACAATTCAGTCCATATTACCTACTATACTTAAGAAAATGAGACACTAAGCTTAATATCTTAAATCTCTTCTATACATACTTAGATATCTCTACAGACACTGGCCATAATACACACACACACACACACACACACACACACACACACTCACACACCATGAAGTTCTGAATCAATTTGGAGTTGGGGTTTGGCAATGTGGATTAGAATCCTGACATCTGACTTTATTCAAATGACTCTCTTGTTTTCTCCAGAATCCTCCCAGATGTGAAAAGCGGAATTCTACTTTCTGTCTATCTAGTACTTTTTGCCATTATTCCTGGGCCAAATGGGAAAAGTTTCATGTTTTACATGTACTCAACATTATATATTGTTTTTTCCTAAACCAATATGATGGCTATGACTTATTGAAAAGGTTTGAAGGGAGATATTGGCCTACCAATAAATAAATTTAATTTAGGAGGTATTTCAAAAATATTTTACCTGTTAATGGAAGTATATCATTCTTTCTTACTTATACAGTTCTGGATGAAAAGCTGTGATGGTTAATATTGAGTGTCAACTTGATTATATTGATCCTGGGTGTATCTGTGAGGGTGTTCCCTCAAATCTGCTAAGATTGCTCTGAGTGAGAGTCTTATCTTCTGTAGAGAAAGAGATGAAATTGTGGAAAATCAGACACAAGCTCTTATCATGCGAGTGACTTACCTGCAATGAAAGGTGCATACCCAGCCTTGCCAGGTATCTACTTTTAAAGTGAGGGCATTGATTGAAAAAAAATGTAACCCTGCAACTTGGAATAGGAACATGTGGAAGGACCCTGATTAAGCTGGGGACACTGAGCTTGTAAACTCTGATGAAATTTTCTTGCCAGAAAAAACAAAAACAAAAACAAAAACAAAAAAACAGCTTCCTTATTCTAGTAGTGGCAACATCCCCTTCCCGACCCATGCTGTCATCAGTCTTTCCACCTTTGTCGGAGGAGACAAACTCTGCACTGTCTGAAGCAACAGTGATAGCCTCCCCTGAGGCAGTTGCCAGGCAAAATAAGGTTGATTCTCCTCAGGAGCTACCCCCAACACCTCTGTTTGCTTCCAGACCTATAACTAGACAAGTCTCGGTGGGCCCCTAGAGGTGAAGATCTGAGTGTTAGGCATGGAAATGGATATTAAGGGTATGGGATAGTGGCGGAAAGAACATTGAGTTGGATCAGGCTGAATTTATTGATTCAGGCCCACTTAGTATGAATTCTGAATTCAATGTTGCAGCTCAGGGATTTTAAAAAAGTTCTAATAGTTTATCTGCTTGGTTCACTGAGATGTGGATTAAAAGATGGCCCACTGTGAGTGAGCTGGAAATGCCTGATTTCCCATGGGTTAATGTAGAGGAAGGGATCCAAAAGCTGAAGGAGATTGCGATGGTGGTGTGGATTAGTCACTTTACACCGATTCATCCCAGCTGGGAGGGTCCAGAAGATACACCCTTGAACGACACTTGTGAAATAGATTTGTGAAGGCAGCACCTGTGTATTTGAAGAGCCCTGTAATTGCTCTTCTCTGTATGTCAGACCTAACAGTGGACACTGCAGTGGCTCAACTACAAGATTTAAATACAGTGGGAATAACTGGATCCCGGGGTGGCATGGACCAAGCGGCAGCACTTGATAGTCAAAGGCAAAGTGGGCATGGCTACGGTAATGGACATCAGAGGCAAAGTGGCAATCAGAATAGTCTGGCTTGTGTAGAGTTCTGGCATTGGCTAATTAATCACGGTGTTTCTAGAAGTGAAATTAATAGAAAGCCTACTGCATTTCTACTTAATTTACACAAGCAAAAAATTTCCAGGTTGAATGGACAAAAGACTAATTTAAATTATAAAAACAGAGAATCATGGCCCCTCAATCAATTTCCAGACTTGAGACAGTTTATAAACCCAGAACCTCTTGAATGAAGGGGAGGCTGGGTCCCCTTGAGAAAGGACCACAATACGTAACCGACAATTTATGCAGTGAATCTTTCTCCCATCCTTCCCCCAAAGAAAACTCTGGCCTTTTACCAGAGTAACTGTGCATTGGGGAAGGGGAAATGATCAGATGTTTCTGGGACTACTGGACACTGGCTCTGAACTAATGTTGATTCCATGGGATAAAAAATGTCACTGTGGTCCTCCAGTTAAAGTAGGAGCTATAGAGGTCAGGTAATTAATGGAGTTTTAGCTCATGTCACAGAGATGATCCAGTGTTTCCCCATACTCATCTTGTGGTCATTTCTTCAGTGTCAGAATGCATAATTGGCAGAACAATGATGCAGAACGCATCATTGGCTCCCTGTCTGGTAGGGTGAGGGCTATTAGGGTGGGAAAGGCCAAATGGAAGCCATTAGAGCTGCCTCTACCTAGAAAAATAGTAAATCAAAAACAATATTCCGTCCCTGGAGGGATTGTGGATATTAGTCCCGCCCTCAAGGATTTGAAAGACACAAAGGTGGTGATTCACAACACATCCCCATTCAAATCTCCCATTTGGCCTGTGCAGAAGAGAAACAGATCTTGGAAAATGACAGTGGATTGTCGTAAGCTTAACCAAGTGGTGACTCCAATTTCAGCTGCTGTACCAGATGTGGTTTCATTGCTTGAGCAAATTAACACATTTTCTGGTACTTGGCATGCAGCCGTTGACTTGGAAAATGTATTTTCCTCCATTCCTGTCCATAAGGCCCACCAGAAGCAATTTGTCTTCAGCTGGCAAGGCCATCAATATACCTTTACTGTCCTACCTCAGGGGTACATCAACTCTCTGGATTTGTGTCATAATCTTATTGGGAGATACCTTGATCACTTTCCATTTCCACAAGATATCAGCCTGGTCCATTACATAGATGGCATTGGGCTGACTGGATCCAGTGAGCAGGAAGTAGCAAACGTACTGTAATTATTTGTGTGACATTTGCATGCCAGAGGATGGGAAATAAATCCGACTAAAATTCAGGGAATTTCTACCTCAGTAAAATTCCTAGGGGTCCAGTGGTGTGGGGACTGTCGATATATTTCCTCCAAGGTGAAGCATAAGTTGCTGAATTTGGCCCTTCCTACAACCAAGAAAGAGATACAAGGCCTAGTGTGCCTATTTGGATTTTGGAGGCAACACGTTCCACATTTGGGTGTGTTAATCTGGTCAATTTATCAAGTGACCCAAAAGGCTACCATTTTTGAGTGGAGTCCAGAACAGGAGAAGGCTCTGCAATAGGTCCAGGCTACTGTGCAAGTTGCTCTGTGTTTTAGTTAGATTTCTCCAGAGAAACAGAACTAATAGGATATACATATAATTATATAAAGGGGAGTTTACTAAGCATTAACTTACATGATCACAAGGTCTCACAACAGGGTGTCTGCAAGCTGCTGAGCAAGGAGAGCCAGTCTGAGTCCCAAAACTGAAGAACTTCAAGTCTGATGTTTGAAGGCAGGCAGCATCCTGCACAGGAGAAAGATGTAGGCTGGAAGCCTAGGCCATTCTCTCCTTTTCACGTTTTTCTGCCTGCTTTATATTTACTGGCAGCTGATTAGATTGTGCCCACAAGATTAAGGGTGGGTCTGCCTTCCCCAGCCCACTGACTCAAATGTTAATCTCTTCTGACAACACCCTCACAGACACACTCAGGATCAATATTTTGTATCCTTCAAGCCAATCAAGTTGGCACTCAGTATTAACCATCACACTCTGCCACTTGTGCCATATGACTTAGCAGATCAAATGGTGCTTGAGGTGTCAGCGGCAGATATGGATGCTGTTTGGAGCCTCTGGCAGGCCGCCATAGGTGAATCACAGTGAAGGCCTCTAGGATTTGGGAGCAAGGCCCTGCAATCTACTGCAGATATCTACTCTCCTTTTGAGAACCGGCTCTTGGCCTGTTACTAGGCTTTGGTGGAAACTGAACGTTTCACTAGGAGTCATCAAGTCACCATGCGACCTGAGCTGCCTATCATGAACTCGGTGCTTTCTGACACTATCTATCCATAAAGTGGGTCATGCACAGCAGCATTCCATCACCAAATGGAAGTGGTATATACGTAATCGGGCTTGAGCAGGTCCTGAAGTCACAAGTAAATTACGTAAGTGGCTCAAATGCCCATGGTCTCCAATCCTGCCACTCTGCCTTGTCTTCCCCAGCCTGTGCTGATGGCCTCATAGGACATTCCCTATGATCAGTTGACAGAGAAATAGAAGATTAGGGCCTGGTTCACAGATGGTTCTGCACGATATGCAGGCACCACTCGAAAGTGGATAGCTGCAGCACTACAGCCCCTTTTTAGGACATCTCTGAAGGACAGGGCTGAAGGGAAATCTTCCCAGGGCAGAACTTTGAGCAGTGCAACTGGTTGTGCACTTTCCATGGAAGGAGAAAGGGCCAGATGTGTGATTAGATACTAATTCATGGGCTGTATCCAGTGGTTTGGCTGGATAGTCTAGGACTTGGAAGAAGCATGATTGAAAAATTGGTAACAAAGGCACTTGGGGAAGGGGTCTGTGGATGGACATCTCTAAGTGATCAAAAACTGTGAAGATATTTATATCCAATGTAAGTACTCAACAACGGGTGAACTCAGTAGAGGAGGATTGTAATAATGAACTTGATATAATGACCTGTTCTGTGGACATGACTCAGCCTCTTTTCTCAGCCACCCCTGTCATCGCCCAATGGGCCCATGAACAAAGTGGCCATGGTGGCAGGGATGGAGGTTACACATGGGCTCAGCAACATGGATTTCCACTCACCAAGGCTGACCTGGTTACAGCCACTGCTGAGTGCCCAGTTTGCCAGCAGCAGACACCAATGCTGAGACCGCAATATGGCACCATTCCTTGGAGTGATCAGCCAGCTACCTGGTGGCAGTTTGATTATATTGGACCTCTTACAACATAGAAAGGGCAGAGGTTTGTCCTCACTGGGATAGACACTTACTTTGGATATGGGTTTGCATATCCTCCATGCAAAACTTTTGCCAAGACTACCATTCACGTACTCACAGAATGCCTTAACCATCGTTATGGTATTCCACATAGCATTGTCTCTGACCAAGGCACTCACTTTACAGCTAAAGAAATGCAGTAGTGGGCTCATGCTTAAGGAATTCACTGGTTTTACCATGTTTCCCATCATCCTGAAGCATCTGGATTGATATAACAGTGGAATGGCCTTTTGAAGTCTCAATTACAATGCAAACTAGGTAACAATACTTTGCAGAGCTGGGGAAAAGTTCTCCAGAGGGCCATGTATACTCTGAATCAGCATCCAATACTGTTTCTCCCATAGCCAGGATTCATGGGTCCAGGAATCAAGGGGGAGAAGTGAAAGTGCCGCCACTCACCATCACCCCTAGTGACTAAGTAGCAAAATTTTTCCTTCCTGTTCCTGCAACATTACCTTCTGCTGGCTTAGAGGTCTTAGTTCCAGAGGAAGGAACACTGCCACCAGGAGACACAATCATGATTCCAATAAACTGGAAGTAAGCTGAAGGCACAAGTAAGTTACATAAGGAAGTGGACACTTTGGGCTCCTCTTACCTTTAAGTCAACTGGCTAAGAAAGGAGTTACAGTGTTGGCTGGGGTGATTGATCTGGACTATCAAGATGAAATCAGTCTACTACTCCATAATGGAGGTAAGGAAGAGTATGAATGGAATACAGGAGATCCACTAGGGTGTCTCTTAGTATTACCATGCTCTGTGATTAAGGTCAATGGGAAACTACAATAGCTCAATCCAGGCAAGACAGCAAATGGCTCAGACTTCTTAGTAATGAAGGTTTGGGTCAGACCACAAGGAAAATAACCAAAGGGAATACAGAATGGGTAATGGAAGAAGGTAGTCATCAATACCAGCTATGACCACGTGACCAGTTGCAGAAATGAGAACTGTAATTGTCATGAGTATTTCCTACTTCTTTTGTTAAAAACATGTTTGTGCATGTATACATTTGTATTAAGAAAATAGCTTCATTTTATTTCCTTTTTCATCTATCTTGTGACTTAAGAGTTATTCACTTCATACCAGCATTATATATTGTTGACTTATGTAATAGCATTTGTATTGGGGTTTGGTGAGTTTACAGTTGTATGAAGGATAGTTGTATTATGTTAGGTGTAATTATGACCTTATTATTGTCTTTATTTGAAGATTATGTATGATTTCAGGAGATGTGTATGAGTTCAAGTTGACAAGGATTGGACTTGTGATGGTTAATACTTAGGGTCAACTTGATTGGATCGAAGGATGCAAAGTATTGATCCTGGGTGTGTCTGTGAGGGTGTTGCCAAAGTAGATTAACTTTTGAGTCAGTGGGCTGGGGAAGGCAGATCCACCCTTAATCTGGGGGGACACCATCTAATCAACTGCCAGAGAATACAAAGCAGGGAGAAAAAACATGAAAAGGCTAAACTGGCTTAGCCACCCCCCAGCCTACATCTTTATCCTGTGCTAGTTTGATGCTGGTTTGATGCTTTGATGCTTCCTGCCCTCAAACATCAGACTCCAACTCCGGACTGGCTTCCTTGCTCCTCAGCTTGCGGATGGAGTACTGTGGGACCTTGTGATCATGTGAGTTAATACTACTTAATAAACTCCCCTTTATATATATATATTTGGATATATATGTATGATATATATATATGTTATTCTATTAGTTCTGTCCCTCTAGAGAACCTTGACTAATGCAAAAACAAAATTAATTATTGTTGCTGTTGTTATTGTCATTGTTGTTTTTCTATACAAAAACTTCACATAGTTCAGAGGAATACGACTGCCTGTGAAATAATCTAGTAGATTTCAACTAAATAAAATTTATGTATAGGCATGAGCTACTATGATGAAAAATTTGATCCATAACCAAACAAGATATTCCAGAAGAAAACATTGTTCCAATAAACCATACCAAATTTGAAATTTCATATTTCCAGATTCGTAGTTTGGTATTAAACTAAGCAGGGGTTTTCCTTTCAGTCAAAATATAAATAACTCTGAAAACATAATAATTTAAACCTTATTATATTCATACATTAGTGTAAATTAATTAATTAGATCGTTTTCAGAGAACGGTTTTCCTGAGTTAAGTATTGAATGAAGAGAACATGAGGTCATTGAATTATAGAAGGAATCTGGTCATTAACTGGCATTATTAAATGATGAGGGGTCAACAGATAATTTTTTAAAATGTTGATTGGGCTTTGAAGACAAAGGCCAGTGCTAACCTCAATAAATTAAAACCTAGGAGATTCACTAGATGTTTAATTGTTCTTCCAGCTTCTTCATACTATAAAATAAAGCTTTTGTTTCCATTTTGTTTTGGGGAAAAACATGTAGTAGCACTATGAGATTATATAATTTTATTCTTTGTCCCAATATTATATATTCTTTCCTAATCTTCCTACCCCCCTGCTTATCTTCCATCATATTAGCAGGTCTAGTAGGTGTAATAAATTATATCCCAGTGAATCATCAAGTCCAATGCATAGGTCCTGATCCCTGTCATGCTTCCACTGATAGTGGCATTACCTCCTGTGTCTTAGGCAAGCCTGTAAAGCTGGCCTGACAAGAGTCTTAGCAAAGTCTGTTTTAATTTAGAGCAAGTTTAATTAAGACTCTCAGTATAAGAGCCCCACAGACCTGCCTAGAATCTTACTAATGTGCAATGCAATTATTGGAATATCGTGGGAATCAGAACCAAGTAAATGGACAAATTTGTCTGTCAGGAATTATAGCCTTCTATATAATTAGTGACTACCTGATAAGATTGAGGGAGAATATGAGTATGGAGGAGTTACTAGATCACCTAAAGACTTTTGAAAACTAAAGAGAGAAAGTGAGGAATTATTTACAAAAAGGACATGCTTAGGGGAATGAATTCGAACTTTTTTTGGAAAAGTAGTAAACTCACATAAAATATAAAATCACCAAGTCCAACTATTATCTATCTAAAAACTAATTAAACTTTAAAAGAATATATAGTGTTACCCTTGTTTTATACAAGTGGTAGTATACTGTAAAAAAAAAAAAAAATCACCATGCTACATGTTAGTATTGGGCTTTGATACTATAGAATATATATCTGTGTTGGAAGAAAGAAGCCTATAGCAGGGTTCAGCTCTTTCATTCTCACAGGGGAAAATAATGCACTCTACCAAAGTTATGCATGGGAGAAAATTACTCTAATAATTTATATATGGTGGTAGAAGGAGGAAGAAACTACTCTTCAGTCCTCACATGAAGTACTTCCTTATGCAAATTTGACAACTTAGTGTCCATTTTATAGAACGAAGGAACAGACTGAATAGATTAAGAGTATTATTTTTTCCTCCTTTGACTATTGTTGGCTGTGTGATTTCTTCCTTACATATGGTAGTGTGTATTTGCACCTTCCAAAAAGGAGCATATCTAATAAATTCATCCCCCAAATAAAATATTATAAGACATCAACTAGATTATCTGAACCAATTTTCATCTATTTACTTTTCAAACCAGTGCCCCATGAATCTGTTTCGCCTTATCTTCTTCCCTTTCTGTCAGCATTTTCTTTCCCATACATTCACTTCCTTGAAGCAAAGCATTTGTGTAATCTACTTTCAGTATTTTTATAAAATCAAAAGCAGCATTTCCCATCCACCTTTTGTAGTTGTTTGACCTTGCTGCTTTTCTGAACATAAATGTCTTATTCTCTGTAGAAGTTCTGGCAGTATAAGAAACTATCAGTCAATTTTACGGATGCTACAAACACTTCAATTCACTACAAAGTTAACAGTGTCATAGTAAATCTCACATTATGGGTTCTATTTTCAAATAATTGACTTAGGAGCAAGCATTATTTAGGCCCATCTCTTGCAAGCAATTGGAATCTCAGTTGAAAAGAACCCAAGATATCAATCTGTGGCATTAGTGACATCATAACAAATGTCATAGCCTGAATTTTCAGGATACAGCTTATGAAGTGTAAAATGTTGTCATTCAGCAGTACAAGGGCTAAAGTGCATTTCATAGGAGACATGGAAACAGTAGGGGGAGAATCATTCTTCATATCAATAGTATTCACCTTCATAGTCCAAAACAGAAAATATATTTAAATTTCTAAATGTCTAACCCAAATACCAGAGTCTCCCAATAATATGAGTTCATATTTACTTTTTCAGAACACTTTAGAATATATTGTTCGCTAGTTTATTTTTAAAAGTGAAACATAACTAGTGTGGATGGTTCCACTAGTGGAAAAGTGCATGCATGAAATAAAGTCCATCCAAGAAATAATTTTCATCCTTCTATTTCTAGAATATCCAAGGATGACTTTATTAAATGCTTGTCTTCATTTAAAAAGCAAATCACATGTAACAGTATTTTTTAATATCTGAGCATAAATTCAGTATAAAAGAAAAAACATGGATACATCTATAACACAGAACATATGAAATAGGGTTAAATTACATATGTATCACCCTCTACTTATTCATGAATTCTCACAAATGCAGCATGCATGTAGGTACACACACACACACATCAGGATTCAAATATCTTCCTGTGCATACTGCAAGAACAACATTTCATGTTGGCCTCTCCCTGCAGCTCTCAGACTATTATATTATATTACTTCTCTCTGATATTCCTCTCCATTTTTGAATGTTCTACCCCTTTTCATACTTCTATTATATTTTCTCTGCTTGAAATATCTCCCATATCACTTTAAACTTCTTTTTTTATTATCTATTTTATTTTTAAAAATTTTAATTGACAGATAAAAATGTATATATTTATGGTATACATGATGTTTTAATACATGTATACATTGTAAAATGACTAAATCAAGATAATTAATATATACATTATCTCATCTTTTTTGTAGGGAGAACATAAAATCTACTCTTTTCACAATTTTCAAGTATACAATGTATTGATTTTAACTATCATCACCATGATATCCAATAGATCTCTTGAATTTACTCTTCTTACCTAACTGAAAGCTTTTTTCCTTTGACCAACATCTCCCCAATTCTCCCGTCTCCCAGCCTCTGGTAACCACCACCCCACACTATGCTTCCATGTGTTCAACAACAGAAGACTACTTCTACCTTAAGAGAATGATACAGTCCCAAGAAAACATGACAATAAGCCTTTAGACAAAGAGATGATGTGCAAATAAATTATATTATAATGAAATTTTATTTGTTTGTGTATGAGCTCTTCCTATTTTCTTGTTACACTTCTCTTTCTAGATAATGTTCTAAGAAATAATCCTAGGAAAGAGAACCCCCTTCTTGCTTTACTTTAAGATTTGCAGAAAAGTAAGTGTCCAACTCACCTGAAGCTCACTCCAAGCATAGTTTGTAATTAACTTTCTAAACCACCAAATACATTTGTCAATCTCCATACTAACCTCCCATTTTAGGCAATATCTTCCTCTTTTATGGAATGGTGGTAATGGGATATTATTGCAACATGGCCTCTTGTTTACCATAGTCCATTTATTAGCTCTTTTATTAGCTCACTGCAGTACTCAGAAGGGATGAATATATATTCCTGTATTCTTTCCAACAACACTTTGAGAATGAAATTCTGACCAGCCCTTACTGCTTGGTTCTTTTCTTAGATGGGCTTGCTATAGTCAGCTTGTAGCATAAAATATTGTGACTTACAGACATTTGAGCTAAAATGAACATGGAAACCTTTCAGTCCAGCACCCAGTCTATTCAGAAATACTTTTTAAAAATATTCTAAACATAAGAGAGAGTACAATATTAAATTTTATACAAGCATATATCAAAGATATTGGGAATTCCATTCCAGACCACAGCAATAAAGCAAATATCACAATAAAGTGAATCAGACAAAGCCAGGTTCAGTGGTTCATATCTGTAACCCCAGGGATTTGGGAGTTATGTTTACACTATATTATAGTACATTAAGTGTACAATAGCATTATGTCTTTAAAAAGTACATGCCTTAATTCAAAAATACTTTATTGCTAAAAAAATTTAATGATTGCCTGAGTCTTCATTAAGTCTTAATCTTTCTGCTGGTGGAGGGTCTTGCCTCAAAGTTGATGGCTGCTGACTGATCAGGGTGGTGATTACTGAAGGTTGGAGTGGCTGTGGCAATTTCTTAAGATAACAATGAAGGTTGTCGCATCGATTGACTCTACCTTTTACTAAAGATTTCTCTGTAGCATTTGATGATGTTTGATAGCATTTACCCACAATAGAACTTCTTTCAAAATTGCAGACAATCCTCTCAATCCATGCTGCTGCTTTATCAACTACGTTTATGTAACATTCTGAATGCTTTGTTGCCATTTTCTTTCTTTCTTTGTTTTAAACTTTTATTTTAGGTTCAGGAGTACAGATTTGTTATGTACAGGTTCATTATATAAGTAAAGTGTGTGTCCTGAGGGTTTTGTGTGCATACTATTTTGCCACCAAAATAGTAAGCATATTACTCCATAGGGTAGTTTTTCAATCCTCTCTCTCTTCTCACTCTCCATCCTCAGGTAGCCCCTGGTGTCTGTTGTTCTCTTCTTTGTGTCCATCTGTACTCAGTGCTTAGCTCTCACCTATAAGTAACAACATGTGGTATTTTGTCTTGGTTTCTTCTGTTAGTTCACTTAGGATTATGGCTTCCACCTCCACCCATGTCACTGCAAATGACATAATCTCATTTTTTATTTGTGGCGGCATAGTATTCCATCGTATATACATGCCACAATTTCTTTATCCAGTCTACCACTGATGGGCATTTGGGTTGATTCCATGACTCTGCTATTGTGAATAGTGCTATAAACATATGCATTTATATGTCTTTATGGTAGAATAATTTATATTCCTTTTAGCATATATCCAATAACGGGAATACTGGGTCAAATAGTATTTCCATTCTTTGAGAAATTGCCACATTGCTTTCCACATGGCTAAATTAACCTACATTATAACCAGCAGTGTATAAATGTTCTCTTTTCTCCACAACTTTGCCAGAATCTGTTATTTTTTCACTTTTTAATAATAACCATTTTGACTGGTGTAAGATGGTAGTTCATTGTGGTTTTGATTTGCATTTCTCTAATGATTAGTGATGTAGAGCACTTTTTCATAAATTCCTTTTCAAACTAGCAGGTGTATGTATTATTTAAGGTAAAGTTCATATAATTTGTTCTCTGAAGAACCTTCTCAACTCCCACCCACCTTAAAGAATTTACCACTGTATACCATGGTCTATTTTGTTGGGGGACGGGAGAAGAAGCGTGTGTACCTGTATTACATCAGTTACTGCATTGTTTGGTTATTTATTTTTATATCTGTCACCTCAACTAGAATGTGAGCATCACAAGTGTAAAGACTGTTTTATTCATATTATATCCTCAGCACATAGTAAGGGCCCTGGCACAAACTAGGTGCCTAATAAGAAGTAAATTAATTAATGAATGGGAATTCAAATGCTACTTTGCTCCAGTGAGTAAAATTAATAGCCTCTTAAGCAAACTATGGTTTAGAAGGGAAATTCTATTGAAGAAAAAAAGCCATGAATATTTCAAAAGCACATAAGTTTAACTAGAATTTCCTCTATTTCAAATGTTTTTTTCACCTTGTAATTATTAATGCAGCATACAATATAATAAACAGAGAAAGTTTTTTGGTAACTGTGCTTAAATAGATCTGCTACATGAATAGTTAATAATTTTTTAATACTTCTGATTTAGTAATAATATTGTAAATTTAGTTTTGGTACGTACATCTTCCTTTAACACATATTATTTTCATGTATAGCATGTACCAGTCAGTATTACCTAGGCATCTCTAATATGTGTTGAAATAAACCAGCTAATTTTACCATTAAGTCTAATTCAGAATTAGATTATAACCTGTACAATGCACACTGGAAATAAACAGAATGCATCCTGAATTGGAACACTAAAACCGATAAAAAATGAGATTTAAAAAATTATTTATTACCAATGATAGGCAATAAGCAGGATCCTTAAAAAAATGATCTTTAAAATTTGGGTGAAGAAAGTCAACATAAAAGAGTTCTAAATGAAAATGTGTTGTCAGATGAGTTGATGAAGTAGACAAAAGTGTATCAGTACTCAGCAGGTTCTCCTCTGGCAGCCTAATAAGTGCCCCAGGATTTTCCAAAACACAGAAATGTCCTTTGTTTATGTACCTGTGTGTATCCCTCTATTTCCAAATGTCTAAAGAGAACAAAATAGCATGGATGGATAATGTTGAAGAAGAGGATGCTTCATCCTAGTCTAGATTGTAGGAAACATCGTTCAAAATCAATTTATTCTTTATAAAGATAAACCTCCACATGCTGCCACTGTCAAGGTCTTCTTGAATAGTCTGCCTAAAAGCTGTTTCGGTGTTTCATCTATCTTGTTTTGAAAAACAATTTTTTAAATTAGGATGGTATTTTTGTCTGAATGCTTCTACTTTTGGTCATGTTAGTGATACTATTTTTCATTGTATCTTGGAAATGTTTTAAAAAGTGAACAAATTTTTCCATATAGCAACTTCACGCTCCCTATAGTCCATGAAGACAAGACTCTTGTTAATGGAAATTGATTTTTGTGTAGGTTACATACAAGAGTTGTATACTTCCCTCCATACAGTTACTCACTTCTGAGTATAACCTGAGAGATTCATATTCAGATGTGTGCGTAGAACTACATGGAAATGCTAATAGCAACTGATATTTGAAATGCTAGCAGGCTAATTTCACTCAAATTGAATGTGATTCACAAACACCTTTCTGTATCATTGCCTGCCCCCACCCCCCAACAAACACCTTAACTGTATTCCTGGGAGGAGTGCAATTCTATAGATTATTGGTATTCATTTCTACAATTTCAGGAAACCCACAGATTAACTGTATTCAGTTCCCCAAATTTGAAAAGCTCAATTTCAACAACCCAAAGATGTAAAGAGAATAAGAATAAATAATGTCTTGCTGTTTTGACATCTCTGACATCATGTTGTTTCCTTTGTTTTGACACACAAAAGTAAATCGTATTTCTAGGGTTCATTATTCCAATTAGTAACAGATCGTCTTAGTAACAAGAGTCGTTCTTGTCTTATACACAATACAAGGCATTAAGACCCAGTATTTTAAGGCAAGGCTCATATGTGACATATTTTATTAAAATCTCTTAATTGATATTATCCACCAAGCAGCAATGGCTAGCATATTATATGAGACCCCATGGTACGATTATGTTCCTGTTTTTAATGATGCTAAAAAATCTGACATACTATATATTTTAATTATATATTTGCTTGTCTACTCTCTTTAGAACCTCAGCAAACTAGGGCACAAATTTATTTTTCTGTTATTAATTCCTTTAACCTCAATGCCTTCAAGGATGTTTGGCACATAGTGGCTGTTAATAAATGTTTCTTCAATGAGTAAATACATGAACACATGTAAATATCTTTGAAATCACTACCATTCAACTCATAGGACCTCTCTCTTTTTCACCATTACCACTCACAGCAACTTCAAGTGAGAGATATGGAAGTAAGAATGTTCTTGCATCGTCTACTACCATTTCACCATACCTCCGGCACATCTTATCTATTCCTAAATTTGTGTTTTTCTATGCTCTATTCTCCAGTTAAAATTTCTTCACTCTTTATCTCTACCAATCTATGTGCCTTCCTTCCTTAAAAATCTGCCTTTATATTCTAACCCTCTAGTGATTTTTCTTTACATCTTCCCTGTATATTCTCTCAATATCGGCATACTTTATGCTGTCTTCCTTTTGGACTATAAATGGTCAGTTGTTTGGTAAATGTTTAGTCATAAGTCTTTAGTCTCAAGTGTACATCTCCAACTGAATAGGAAGCCCCTTAAAAGGAACAATTAGTCTACTGCACAGAGGATCCCCCTAGTTTTCTTAATGACTCTGAGTCCCCTTGTTGTCCTGCAGAGATTAGTGGAGGATTTAACACCTGCTAGCACTTTTATTCTTGAAATTCCATCACTGTTTTTTTTCTTCTTCAATAGGATCCACCCTTTCTTATTTGTTCAATATTTTTTCTAATTTCTTTCTTTTATTTCCCACTATTTACCTCTCATTCTTCTTTCTCAAAACATGGCATTTTTGAGTCACATCAAAAATTTTAAATATACTTCAAAAATTAAATGTATTTTTTTCACTAAAGATGTTCATTATATAAAATTGGAAATCACATAAAATATAAACATTACTAACAGTTTTGCTACTGGCAATATCTTAGATTATTTTCTTTATATTTTTAATATGCTGTTACAAGCAAATAAACGAAAACAATTGAAGTCCCACTCTGTATATTCAAATTTTACCTCAGAACATGAAGCTTTTCAAATTAAAATTGATCATGATTGTTTCCTATCTTCTAATGTGTGCATGTCCAAAGCCATATTATTTATCTTAGGGCATAAGCTTGAGGGTAGTATTTTTTAATATTAAATAAATTATATAAACTATTTAATCAAAATTTATGTATTGTGTTTGTATAGCATTGGGGGAAGAAGGAGAAGGTAAGGATTGAGTTAATACTAATTGTTGGTAACGAATTAGTTCTTGTATTATCTAAACCAATTTATGTTTTATGCTAACATCATGATGCAATATTTTCCTTAAAATTATAGATCTTTTTAAATAAAATAAACAGTAAAACAATCTTATTGTTCTTCACATATAGATAAACTTTCTGTGTGAAGCAATCATTCATATACAGGTAATTTTTATCAGGATATATATATCCATCCTGATATGTGTGTGTGTGTGTGTGTGTGTGTGTGTGTGTGTGTGTGTGTGTGTGTGTGTGTGAGTGAGTGAGAGACAGAGATTTCAATAATAGCTATATAGGGTGTTTGGGGCATGGCTATTCATGGAGGTGGAAAAAAGAAGGTTACTGTAAAGTAAGTTCCAGATTTCATAATATTTTACTCTTATACAGTTAACCTAAAAGTGACTAGGACCCTTTCAAAAGCAAGTACGTCTCTATGTCAGTAGTTTGGTGATTCATTAAGAGAAAACTTTTTCCTCATCTTGATTTAATGTCATTTTCTGGAGGATTGTTCATCATTTGACTCCATATAAAAACACTTCTTCCATTGGAAGACCTAAATAGTGTTTGAAAATTGATGACAGACTCTTCTTTTCAGCCATCAGTTACCATGCCTCTTTGTCTATTATTCTTGTCTTCCAGCTTCTACATAGTTGGCTTAGTGCATTTTTGAGCTTCATGTTCTCATATTCATAGCCTTTATACAAATTTTTCTCTTCCTGAACAAAACAGTAATAAAAATAGTTCTGGGATTTTTGCCAAACTTTGCTTCCAACATCCACGTAATTTGGAAAAAAATCTTTACCTTTGTTATAGCCTACATCTTGGTATTCCTCTGAATTCAGATTGTAATTCTGGATGTCCACAGGGCACTTAAAGCTTACTTTCATACACTAAAGATATTTGGAAAGCAAACCTTTTGCTGGTTCTGAATAAAAGTTACAGCCATAGGTCCAAGATCATCAGTGGAATAGGTAGTCTGAAGATTTACCAAACCAATAGACAGGAACTGACTTGTTTTATAACTTCCTTTCTCATAACCCTAAAACCAGCTGAAAGTTTTTGGTTAAAATTTTTCCAGCCTTTCTTTGTAACAGTTTCTTCCAATAAGAAAATTGATCTTCCAAACAAGCATTTTTTTACTCCATAATGATACACTTTTCAAAAAGACTAATCTTTTTTGTTTGTGTTATATATTGTTATTTTTATATTTTCTATTTACATTTTACACTAAGATTGTGCAGTCTTTCATCATATAAATGTACTTTTTCCTTTTTCAACTTTTATTTTAGAATGAGGAAGTACATGTGCAGGATTGTTACAGAGTTGTATTGTGTGATGCTGAGGTTTGGGGTACAATTGAACCCATCATCCAGGTAGTGAGCATAGTACTCAAGAGTTTTGCAACACTTTCCCTGTCCCTACCTCCCCTCTCTAGTAGTCCCTAATGTTTATTGTTCCCATACATATGCCCATATGTACCCATTGTTTAGCTTCCTCTTATAAGTGACAACATGCGATATTTCTTGTTTCAGTTTTTACATTAGTTTGCTTAGGATAATGGCCTCCAGCCGCATCCACGTTGCTGCAGAGGACATGACTTTGTCCTTTTTTATGGCTGCATGGTATTTCATCTGTATATGTACCACATTTTCTCTATCCAATCCACTATTTATGTGCACCTGGGATGTTTCCATGTTTCTGCTATTGTGAATAGCACTGTGATGAACATGCATGTGTCCTTTTGGTAGAAATATTTATTTTCTTTTGAATATATACTCAATGATGAGATTACTGGGCCAAATGGTAGTTCAACTTTTAGTTCTTTGAGAAATCTTAAAATTCCATTTCACAGTGGCTGGACTAATTTATATTCTGTCCAACAGTGTATAAGTGTCCCCCCTTTTCCACAGCCTTGCCAACATCTGTTTTTTACTCTTTTTTTTTTTTTGAGATGAATTCTCGCTCTGTCACCCAGGCTGGAGTGCAATGGCCCGATCTCAGCTCACTGCAACCTCTGCCTGCTGGGTTCAAGCAATTCTCCTGCCTCAGCCTCCCGAGTAGCTAGGACTACAGGTGTGTGCCACCATGCTCAACTAATTTTTTGTGTTTTTAGTAGAGACAGGGTTTCACCATGCTGGCCAGGCTGGTCTCGAACTCCTGACCTTGTGATCCGCCTGCCTTGGCCTCCCAAAGTGCTGGGATTACAGGTGTGAGCCACTATGCCCAGCCTGTTTTTACTTTTTAACAAAAGTCATTCTGACTGGTATGCAATAGTATCTCATTGTGAGCTTCATTTGCATTTCCCTTATGATTAGTGACATAGAGCTTTCTTTCATGTGTTTGTTAGCCACTTGTATGTCTTTTGAGAAGTGTTTGTTCATATCTTTTGCCCACTTTTTAATGTGGTTATTTGCTACTAGCTTGTTGAATTATTTAAGTTTCTTTGTAGATTCTGGATATTACACTTTTGTTGGATACATAGTTTGTGAATATTTTCTCCCATTCTGTAGGTTTTTTGTTGCTCTGTTGATAGTTTCTTTTGCTATGCAGAAGCTCTTTAATTTAATTAGATTTCATTTAGCAAATTTGATTTTGCCACAACTGATTTTGGAGACTTAGCCATAAATTATTTGCCTCCTTTGATAATCAGAAGGGTACTTCCTAGGTTTTCTTCTGGAATTTTTAGTTTGAGTTCTTACATTTAAGTCTATAATCCACCTTATTTTTTGTATATGGTTATAGGTAGGGGTCCAGTTTTATTCTTCTACATTTGAATAGCCAGTTATCCCCTCACTATTTACTGAACAGGGAGTCCTTTCCCCATTGCTTTTTTTGGTCAAGTTTGTCAAAGAACAGGGGGTGGTAAATGTACAGCTTTAATTCTGTGCTCTCTTCTGTTCCATTGGTCTATGAGTCTGTTTTTGTACTACTACCATGCTGTTTTAGTTACTATGTATTTGTGGTGTAGTTTGAAGTCAAGTAATGTGATGCCTCCAGCATTGTTCTTTTTGCTAAGGATTGCTTTGACTATTTGGGCTCTTTTTGTTTCCATAGGAATCTTAGTATAGCTTTCTCTGTGAAAACTCTATAAAAAATGATATTGGTAGTTTTATTGAAATAACATTAAATATGTAAATCATTTTGGGCAGGATGGCCATTTCAGCTATATTAGTTATTGCAATCCATGTGTATGGAATATTTTTCCATTTATTTGTGTCATTTCTAATTTTTTCAGCAGTGTTTTGTAGTTCTCCTTGTAGAGATCTTTAACTTCTTTAATTTGATATATTCCTAAGTATTTTATTTGTGTGTGTGTGGCTATTATAAGTGAAATTGTGTTATGTATTTGGTTCTCAGCTAGAACGTTATAGGTGTGTAGAAGTGCTACTGACTTTTGCACAATAATTTTATATCCTGAAACTTTACTGAAGTAGCTGATCATTTCTAGGAGCCTTTTGGCAGAGTCTTTAGGATTTTCTAAGTATAGACTCATATTGTGATAAAAGAATGATAGTTTGGCTTCTTCTCCTATTTGGATGCCTTTTATTAATTTTTCTTGCCTAATTGCTCTGGCTAGGACTTCTAGTACCATGCAGAATATAAGTGGTGAGACAAGGCTAATCCCTTCTGCTTATGAGCATGTAAAATCAAGAACAAGTTAGTTACTTCCAAGATATAATTTGGGGACAGACATTGAGTAAATACTTGTGTTCTCAAAGGAACAAATTGGCCAAAAGAAAGGGGCTATAGGCCTCTTGCAAGTCCAAATCCTAGCAGTGCAGTTATTAAATCTTAATGCTCCAAAATAATCTCCTTTGACTCCATGTTCCACAGCCAGGCACACTGGTACAAGGAGTGGACTCCCAAGGCCTTGGGAAGCTCCACCACTGTGTCTTTGCAGGGGTCAGCCCCCACATCTGCTCTCACAGGCTAGCATTGAGTGCCTGCAGCTTTTTCACACAGAGGATGCAAGCTGATATTGGATCTAAAATTTGGGGGTTTGCAGGATGGTGGCCCCCGTGTTCTCACTCCAGTAGGCAGTGTCCTACTGGGGACTCCGTGTGGGGGCTCCAACCTCACATTTCCCCTCTGCATTGCCCTAGTAGAGGTTCTAAATGAGGGTTCCACTGCTGTAGCAGGCTTCTGTGGGAATATCCAGGTTTCTCCATACATCCTCTGATATCTAGGTGGAGGCTCCCAAACCTCAACTATTGCACTCTGTGCTCCTGCAGGCTTAACATCATTTGGAAGCTGCCAAGGCTTACAGCTTGTGTCCTGTGAAGCAGCAGTCCCAGCTCTACCTGGGCCCCTTTCAGCTATGGTTAAAGTTGGGTCGGCTGGGATGCAGAAAGCAGTGTCCTGAGGCTGCACAAGGCAGTGGGACCCTGGGTATGGCTCATAAAACCATTAATTCCTCCTAGGTCTCTTGGCCTGTGATGAGAGAGGCTGCTGCAAAAGTCTCTGAAATGCCTTTGAGTCATTTTCCTCATTATTTTGGCTATCAACATTCAGCTTCTCTTTACTTATGCAAATTTCTACAGCCTGCTGAATTTCTCCCCTGAAAATGAGTGTATTAATCAGGGTTCTCTAGAGGGGCAGAACTGATAGGATATATGTATATATGAACAGGAGTTTATTAAGGACAATTGACTCACATGATCACAAGGTGAAGTCTCATGATAGGTTGTCTTAAAGCTGAGGAGCAAGGAACCCAGCAGTGTCTCAGTCTGAGTCCCAAAACCTCAAAAGTAAGGAAGCAGATAGTGCAGCCTTCAGTCTGCGGACAAAGGCCTGAGAGCCCATTCCACACCACTGGTGTAAGTCCAAAAGCCAAATAATTTGGAGCCTGATGTTCAAAGGTAGGAAGCATCCAGCACAGAAGAAAGATGAGGCCTAGAAGACTCAGCAAGTCTGCTCATTCCACCTTCTTTTCCCTGCTTTTTCTAGCCATGCTGGCAGCTGACTGGTTGGTGCCCACCCAGATAAAGGATGGGTCTGCCTCTCCCAGTCCACTAACTCGAATGTTAATCTCCTCTAGCAACACCCTCCCAGAAACATGCAGAAACAATACTTTGCATCTTTCAATCCAATAAAGTTGATAATTAATGTTAACCAACCCAATGGGCTTTTCTTTTCTACCAAATGATCAGGCTGCAAATCCTAGAAACTTTTACACTCTGCTCCCCTTTTAAATATAACCTCCAGTTTCAGATCATTTCTTAACTCATCCATATGAGCATAGGTTGTTAGGAACAACCAGACAACATCTTGGACACTTTTCTGCTTAGAAATTTCTTCTGCCAGATACCCTAAATCATCACTTTCATGTTCTAGGCTCCACAGATCCCTAGAGCAGGGGCACAATGCAGCCAGGTTATTTGCTAAACCATAGCAAAAGTGACCTTTAGTCCAGTTCCCAATAATTTCCTCATTTCCATCTGAGACCTCTTCAGCCTGCACTTCATTGCCCATATTACTATCAGCATTTTGGTCACAACCATTAAATAAGTCTCTACAAAGTTACAAATTTTCCCTCATCTTACTTCCAGAAGCAGGAGAGAGAGAGAGTGAGGAGGCGCCACACACTTTTAAACAACCAGATCTCACAAGAACTCACTCACTTTTATGACCAAGAGAAATGGTACCACACCATTGATGAAAAATTGCCCCCATTATCCAGTTACCTCCCATCAGGCCCCACCTCCAACAATGGGATTACAATTCAACATAAGATTTGGGTAGGGAAACAGATCTAAACCATATCAGGAACAAAGATCAGAGGAGAACTAAATAAAATCAGAACAAAAAAATATAGAAGATAAATGAAACAAAAAGCTGGTTCTTTGAAAAGATAAATATAATCAATAGATCATTAACAAGATTAACCAATAAAAAAGAGAGAAAATATAAATAAGCTCAATTAGAAATGAAATGGGAGCTATTACAACTGATACCACAGAAATACAAAAGAACATTCAAGGATACTATGAACATCTTTGTGTACACAAACTAGAAAACCTAGAGGAGATGGATAAATTCCTATGAATGTATTACCCTCCTAGATTAAATCAGAAAGAAATAGAAACTCTCAAAAGACCAAAAACAAGTAGCAAGATTGAAACAGTAATAAAAAAATGCCCAAAAAAAGTCCAATATCAGATAGATTCACAGTGGAATTCTATCAGGTATGCAAAGAATAACTAGTATCAATCCTACTGAAATTATTCCAAAAGACAGAGAAAGAGAGAATCCTTCCTAAATCATTATACGAAGCCAGCATTCCCCTAATACCAAACCAGGAAAGGACATAAAAAAAAAAAAAAAAAGAAAACTATAGACCAATATCCCTGATGAACATAGATGCAAAAATCCTCAATAAAATCCTAGCTAACTGAATTCAACAGCATATCAAAAAGAAAATATACCATTATTGAGTGGGTTTCATACCAGGAATGCAGAGTTGGTATATATGCAAGTCAATAAATGTGCTACAACACATAAACAGAAGTAAAAACAAAAATCAGCCCAGTGCAGTGGCTGATGCCTGTAATCCCAACACTTTGGGAGGCTGAGATGGACGGATCATCTGAGGTCAGGAGTTCGAGACAAGCCTGACCAATATGATGAAACCCCGTCTCTACTAAAAATACAAAAATTAGCTGGGTGTGGTGGCATATGCCTGTAATCCCAGGTACTTGGGAGGCTGAGACAGGAGAATAGCTTGTACCCAGGAGGCGGAGATTGCAATGAGCCAAGATCACACCATTGCATTCCAGCCAGGGCAACAAGAGCAAAACTCTGTCCCAAAAAAAAAATCATATGTTCATCTCAATTATGAAGAAAAAGCACTTGACAAAATCCAGCATCACTTTATGATTAAAACCTTCAGCAAAACAGTCATAAAAGAGACAGACCTTAAGGTAATAAAAGCCATCTATGACAAACCCACAGCCAACATTATACTGAACAGGAAAAAGTTGAAAGCATTTTTCCCTGAGAACTGGAACAAGACAAGGATGCCCACTTTCACCACTTCTATTCAAGATAGTACTGGAAGTCCTAGCCAGAGCAGTCACGCAAGAGAAAGAAGTAAAAGGCATCCAAATTGGTAATGAGGAAGTCAATCTGTCACTGTTTGCTGATGATATAATTGCATACATAGAAAACCCTAAACACTCATCCAAAAAGCTCCTGATCTGATAAATAAATTTAGTTAAGTTTCAGGATACAAAATCAATGTACACAAACAAGTAGACTGCTATACACGAACAGCAACCAAGCTGAGACTCAAACCAATAACTCAACCCCTTTTACAATAGCTGCAAAAAAAGAAATACTTAGGAATACACCTAACCAAAGAGAGGAGAGATCTCTACAAAGAAAACTACAAAACACTGCTGATAGAAATCATAGATAACACAAACATGGAAATACATCCCATGCTCATGAATGGGTAGAATAAATATTGTGAAAATGATCATACTGAGGGAGAAGGAAAGAAAAAAATCATTTAGGGGGAAAATTCAGTCTGCAGAAGCAGCCTGCCTGAAAAGTCTCAGCAACAGACAAAAACAAAACAACCTGGGGAAAAGAAAACTCAGGCTGCTCCTGGACAGATAATCAAAACAAGGTCCAACACAGACATTCTTTCTTCTTTTTCTAATTAGCGAGCTCCCAGGGAAAAGTTTTCTCCCCTTTTCAGTCATATACGTGGGGGGAACTTGCTCAGGGAGGAGTGGGGCTTATCAAAAACAACCCACCACACAAACAAGAGAAGTGGCACTTTGTGCTTGCCTGGAGACATATCCACAGCTTGCATGAGGTAAGGGGAGTTGCACAGGCAGCTTTACTAATAAGAGAAGTTACTCAAACTGCTACAGAGATGAGAGGAGTTTCTTATAAAAACTTTTGAATTTAGATGACACCTGGCAATCCACTCAGACTCCCCTCTCTGCTGCAGAGAGCTTTTTTTAATTCACTTATTAAACTTTCACTTCAACCACACCTTTGTGTCTGTGTTCCTTAATTTTCTTTGACGTAAGACAAAGAACCTGTGGCACTAGTTCGGACAATGAGAAACTGCTACATTATGGTGCCTTGATAAGACTGCAACATATACTTGGTGCATTTGGCTGGAAAAAAGAGAATTCATCAGAAAGGTGAGTTAAGAGCAGATGTTTTACTTTAACTCTTTACTTTCATTTCTGAGACTTCTAGTCTATCACAATCTAGTTTCCTTTCACAGAAGCTCTAAGCCATAGTGTGGGATTTGAAGGAGGTCCTAGGACAACTGAAGATTTCTGGCTGGGGCTACACCCCAGTGTTACCTGAAGGACCTTAGACTCCAGTCCCCAAAAGCTCATCAGGGAGTTGGCACAAGAGCCTCCCGTCCCTTCCTATTGCATTTTCCTCTCTCCTCTTCTGGCTATCACGTCTCCTATCCTTTCTTTGTACATACAATGTTGTGGGTGTTTCTGCAACCTAGAGATATAATCTTGCTGGTTAGAGTTAGTTGGTGTCTTAGTAATCAGGAATGTAACTTAAAGAATTGCTGACATTGTGATTTCTTTGAGACAGGGGACTTCAGCATTTCAATCTAAATTTTCACCTAGTGAGGGCTTTTTGTACCCAATCATAGACATTCATGGAACTGCATAGGGGGATATTTCACCCCAAGTGAATATCCTCTTCCCTCTCTATTTGGATTGTTTCCATCTCCATTTGGGTTGTTTCTTCCCTCCACATAAAAGCCCAGCACTGCCCAATAAATTTAAACAGTTGCTTCATGAGACGAGTCAATTTCCTTCTGCTCGGAGGCATGCTGTGGGGACAGCTTGCCACATGTTAGACGTCCCTGTCCATCCTCTGTTTAGAGAGGATATGGAAGCAAAGTTACTGCCTGGTATTTATTCATTTATTTTTAATTTATTTTTTATTATACTTTAAGTTCTAGGGCACATGTGCACAACGTGCAGGTTTGTTACATATGTATACATGTGCCATGTTGGTGTGCTGCAACCATTAACTCGTCATTTACATTAGGTATATCTCCTAACGCTATCCCTCTCCCCTCCCCCGACTCCACAATAGGGTGTGTGATGTTCCCCTTCCTGTGTCCATGTGTTCTCATTGTTCAGTTCCCACCTATGAGTGAGAATATGCGGTGTTTGATTTTTTGTCCTTGCGATAGTCTGCTGAGAATGATGGTTTCCAGCTTCATCCGTGTCTCTACAAAGGACATGAACTCATCCTTTTTTATGGCTGCATAGTATTCCCTGGTGTATATGTGCCACATTTTCTTAATCCAGTCTATCGTTGATAGACATTTGGGTTGGTTCCAAGTCTTTGCTATTGTGAATAGTGCTGCAATAAACATACGTGTGCATGTGTCTTTATAGCAGCATGATTTATAATCCTTTGGGTATATACCCAGTAACGGGATGGCTGGGTCAAATGGTATTTCTAGTTCTAGATCCTTGAGGAATTGCCACACTGTCTTCCACAATGGTTGAACTAGTTTACAGTCCCATCAACAGTGTAAAAGTGTTCCTACTTCTCCACATCCTCTCCAGCACCTGTTGTTTCCTGACTTTTTAATGATCACCATTCTAACTGGTGTGAGATGGTATCTCATTGTGGTTTTGATTTGCATTTCTCTGGTGGCCAGTGATGATGAGCATTTTTTCATGTGTCTGTTGGCTGCATAAATGTCTTCTTTTGAGAAGTGTCTATTCATATCTTTCACCCACTTTTCGATGGGATTGTTTATTTTTTTCTTGTAAATTTGTTTGAGTTCTTTTTAGATTCTGGATATTAGCCCTTTGTCAGATGGGTAGATTGCAAAAATTTTCTCCTGTTCTGTAGGTTGCCTGTTCACTCTGATGGTAGTTTCTTTTGCTGTGCAGAAGCTCTTTAGTTTAATTAGATCCCATTTGTCAATTTTGGCTTCTGTTGCCATTGCTTTTGGTGTTTTAGACGTGAAGTCCTTGCCCATGCCTATGTCCTGAATGGTATTGCCTAGGTTTTCCTCTAGGGTTTTGATGGTTTTAGGTCTAACATTTAAGTCTTTAATCCATCTTGAATTAATTTTTGTATAAAATGTAAGGAAGGGATCCAGTTTCAGCTTTCTACATATGGCTAGCCAGTTTTCCCAGCACCATTTATTAAATAGGGAATCCTTTCCCCATTTCTTGTTTTTGTCAGGTTTGTCAAAGATCAGATAGTTGTAGATGTATGGTATTATTTCTGACGGCTCTGTTTTGTTCCATTGGTCTATATCTCTGTTTTGGTACCAGTACCATGCTGTTTTGGTTACTGTAGCCTTGTAGTATAGTTTGAAGTCAGGTAGCATGATGCCTCCAGCTTTGTTCTTTTGGCTTAGGATTGTCTTGACAATGCAGGTTCTTTTTTGGTTCCATATGAACTTTAAAGTAATTTTTTCCAATTCTGTGAAGAAAGTCATTGGTAGCTTGATGGGGATGGCATTGAATCTATAAATTACCTTGGGCAGTATGGCCATTTTCACGATATTCATTCTTCCTATCCATGAGCATGGAATTTTCTTCCATTTGTTTGTGTCCTCTTTTATTTCATTGAGCAATGGTTTGTATTTCTCCTTGAAGATGTCCTTCACATCCCTTGTAAGTTGGATTCCTAGGTATTTTATTCTGTTTGAAGCAATTGTGAATGGGAGTGCACTCATGATTTGGCTCTCTGTTTGTCTGTTAGTGGTGTATAAGAATGCTTGTGATTTTTGCACATTGATTTTGTATCCTGAGACTTTGCTGAAATTGCTTATCAGCTTAAGTAGATCACTAACAAGACTAATAAAGAAGAAAAGAGAGAAGAATCAAATAGACGCAATAAAAAATGATAAAGGGGATATCACCACCGATCCCACAGAAATACAAACTACCATCAGAGAATACTATAAACACCTCTACGCAAATAAACTAGAAAATCTACAAGAAATGGATAAATTCCTCTACACATACACCCTCCCAAAACTAAACAAGAAAGAAGTTGAATCCCTGAATAGACCAATAACAGGCTCTGAAATTGAGGCAATAATTAATAGCCTACCAACCAAAAAAAGTCCAGGACCAGATGGATTCACAGCCGAATTCTACCAGAGGTACAAGGAGGAGCTGGTACCATTCCTTCTGAAACTATTCCAATCAATAGAAAAAGAGCGAATCCTCCCTAACTCATTTTATGAGGCCAGCATCATCCTGATACCAAAGCCTGGCAGAGACACAACAAAAAAAGAGAATTTTAGACTAATATCCCTGATGAACATCGACGCAAAAATCCTCAATAAAATACCGGCAAACCGAATCCAGCAGCACATCAAAAAGCTTATCCAACATGATCAAGTGGGCTTCATCCCTGGGATGCAAGGCTGGTTCAACATACGAAAATCAATAAACGTAATCCAGCATATAAACAGAACCAAAGACAAAAACCACATGATTATCTCAATAGATGCAGAAAAGGCCTTTGACAAAATTCAACAGCCCTTCATGCTAAAAACTCTCAATAAATTAGGTACTGATGGGACGTATCTCAAAATAATAAGAGCTATTTATGACAAACCCACAGCCAATATCACACTGAATGGGCAAAAACTGGAAGCATTCCCTTTGAAAACTGGCATAAGACAGGGGTGCCCTCTCTCACCACTCCTATTCAACATAGTGTTGGAAGTTCTGGCCAGGGCAATTAGGCAAGAGAAGGAAATCAAGGGTATTCAATTAGGAAAAGAGCAAGTCAAATTGTCCCTATGTGCAGATGACATGATTATATATTTAGAAAACCCCATCATCACTGCCTGGTATTTAAAGGCTTACACCACCACCTGCTGGAATCGGAATCTGTTCCATAGGGAATCTTGTCTGCCCTTTGACAAAAACCTCTAGCTTTCCAGTTCTTCTCCCTTTAACATATCTCTGCTAGAAACCAATCTTTATGCCCTCTCTGCAAGCAAGAGAATTCTGCTTTCCGCAGTGGGGAGAAAAACGTCCATCAAAAACAAATTTTCATCTCAATACTCCTCCATTAGCAGGAAGGCCACCATTTGACCCTTATGTTTTCTTGAGACACCTATTCTGCCTATGACTAGAATGGCATCTAAATAGAAAGTGGATTTTATGTCTAGAAGTTAACCAGAGCCACCACCTAAGAATAAATTCTCTAGTCTAGTACATAATAGCAGAGTATAAAGCTCAATCCAGTACACTCCCTCCATTAAGGGGCCTTGCCTAAATGCAATTGTTACGTAGTCTCTCCCAAGATCCATCCATCAAGGAGTCACACAGACCACAAATGTCTAGGAAATCAAAGGGTAATTATCTAATTACCAAGCAGCAGACTACTGTCACATTGGTAAGCATGACTAGATCCATTGCTTAGCTTCTCTGGTACCATGGTTTGAGGGTCATGCCTGCACCCATGGGGTGGCACATACGGTGTTGGGACCCAGGAACCAAAGACTGAGAACAGTTCAGGGGACACTCCCACTGTCTTTCCCTTCACCCTGGGTCACACGGAAAAGAACAAGAAGACTGAAGAATGCCTCTTTTCTGTCTCTTTTTCTAGATAGATAACAGACCAACTTCAGCTTACACCCTTCTGGAGTGCACCCTGCAACATTGGAACTCTTTGACCACAGGACTTTAAAGAGAAAAGCAACTCATTTTCTTTTGCACATGGGCATGGTATTTTTACTAAACCTTTTCAAGCACTGTAAGGTCAACCCAGCTTTTTTATCAGTCATATCAGGCAGGCCCATAGAGAATAATTCCCCAGAATTAGAAAAGCAACTTCCAGAGGAACCATCTGAGAATCCCTGTCATTTGGGACCACCACAAGTTCCCTTCTTATTATTGCAGGACCTTAGACAAATAAAAGGGAAGGTTCTCTGATAACCCTGATAACTATATAGAGAGTTTCCAAAATTTAACCCAAGTGTTTAATATTACATGGAGAGATGCTGTGCTATTTTTAAGTCAAACCCTAACTGTTACAGCAAAACAGGCAGCCTTACAGCCAGCAGAAACATTTGGAGATAAACAACATTTCTCCTATAGCCAGTCTAAGAGTCTTGAAAGGCAAAAGTCTAAAGAAAAAAAAGTAAGAGAGAAACAGAATCCCTATTGCCAACAGAAAGAGAAACAGTGCCCCTTTAAAAATCCTAATTTGAGCCCTAGTAATCCCATAAATGGGTGGAAAAGAAAACACTTTCTGATGTGCATTATAAAAGGCTTGCAAAGAACCAAAACCAAACCTCTTAATTACTCTAAACTATCCTTGTTAAACCAGAAACCAGATGAAAATTTCCTTGCCTTTTTGAAAAGGCTAAGAGAAGCTTTAATAAAACACACCTCTCTGTCTCCCAATTCAATAAAGAACAGGTTCATTACTCAGGCAGCCCCTAATATTGGAAGAAAGATGCTGAAACAAGCCCTGTCTAAAAATCTTTCTCATTTTTCTCACTCTCAAGTTGAAACTTTGCAGCATATAAAGGATACTATCCTCTGTGCCCCATTCAAGGAGGTCTCAGTAGGGCACTAAGACTTTCCTCAATTTCGTAGCTGAAAGGGAATATAAGGTCTCAAAATCTAAATCTCAGCTCTGTCAAACTTTAGTAATGTACCTAGGTTCAGTCTTATCAGAAGGGACTAGAGCACCAGGTGAGGAAGGGATTAAGCCCATTTTCTTTAACAGTTGAGGGGATTCTTAGGCATTACTGGATTTTGTAGACTGTAAGTACCTGGGTACAGGAAAATGTCTCACTCTTTATACCACCTCATAAGAGAAACTCAAACAGTTAAAACTCACCACCCCCACCTTGGAAACTTGAGGCTCAAAAAGACTTTAACCAGTTAAAGCAAGCCTTACTTAAAATACCCCAGCCTTCAGTCTTGCCAGAGGGAAAGCATCCAGTCTGTATGTGCCATAAAGGAAGGAAATGGCCCTGGAAGTTTTAACCAAGGCTTGAGGTCTGGCTCCACAGCCACTGGGTTATTTAAGCAAGGAACTTAACTTGGTGGCTAAAGGATGGTCATACTGCCTCCAAGCAGCTGCAGTTCTGGCTTTGCTGTTGCCAGAGGCCACTGGGTTAAACATGGGGAATAGCTTAACTGTTTACATCTCACACAATGCAGCAGGACTGCTGTCTTCTGAGGAAAGGCTCTGGCTAACAAACAATTGCCTCCTCAAGTATCAAGCTTTGCTGCTAGAGGGAACCACAGTCCAGTTGAAAACCCGCCCTTGCCTGAGGCACTTTCTCCCAGAGGAACCTGGAGAACCTGAACATAATTGTGAACAGGTAGTGAAGCAAACTGGTAAAAGAAACAGAATCACTGTTTACATTCTCTGTAAAGTTTTAATAAAAAATAATTTTCTTAAAGATCACTCAGCTTAATTGAAAGTAGATATCTAAGCTACACGTATATTTAAAAGCCCTTTATGTTTTTCTCTTCATAGATCTTGTTTCCCTGGAAAAGGTTTTTGTTTTTGTTTTTTTTCTCAGTCGACTAAATTACTTTATTCACTGTGTCTTGCCATTGTTGGTGCATCCATGGAAGAACGTAGAATAACTTCTGGTGGCCTGGGACTCCTTAGGAAAACGGACAAGGCACCACAGATCCCATTTTTGGAGAAATCTCTGTTTTCCTCATGGAACCCCTAAAATTAGAGGTGGATAAGTCCCTCTCAAAATCTGTCTTTGTCTTCTAGCTATGCTTGTTTACTAGGCCCTGGGAACTCTGTTCTTCACCCTGCTCTTAAAAGGGCTCTATCCTGGCCGGGCGCGGTGGCTCACGCCTGTAATCCCAGCACTTTGGGAGGCTGAGGCGGGCAGATCACGAGGTCAGGAGATCGAGACCATCCTGGCTAACACTGTGAAACCCCGTCTCTACTAAAAATACAAAAAATTAGCCGGGCGTGTTGGCAGGCACCTGTGGTCCCAGCTACTCGGGAGGCTGAGGCAGGAGAATGGCGTTAACCCAGGAGGCGGAGCTTGCAGTGAGCCAAGATCTCGCAACTGCACTCCAGCCTGGGAGACAGAGCAAGACTCCCTCTCAAAAAAAAAAAAAAAAAAGGCTCTATCCTGAGCTGTTGGATCTTCTTTTGTCTGTCTGTGTAGTCTTATATATGATATGTATGTGCTGTCTATAAAAAACTAATTAAACTAATTGGCATAAAAATAAGCACTTAAAACAAATGTTTTTCAGAAAAATGTGAAAGCTGTAGTACCTTTCAGTTCACGTAACTGTAATCTTTAAAAATATAAACAGTCTTAGGAATTCTTGGTAAAATACAAATGTCTTCAAGATGTAAAAATGCAGTCTAAATTACACAGGTCAGACAATAGGTTTGCTAAATGTTTTAAGGTTGTAAACTGCTTCTTTAGCCTTTAAAAACTGTTAGCTTGCCTGCTTCACTATTGGTAAAGCCTGAGAACAAAGGGAAGTAACCACACCCCTAACTATGCTAAGAGGAGTCAAATTTTATCTTCATCTAGCACATAATCAAAATAACCTACTAGGTTTTACATTAAAGTTAAACATTACTAAGAGTTACCATTATAATATGTAATTGAAACTACTGAACATGGATTTGCATGCAAGGTGTGTAAAAACATTAAAAGGTGTTGTTGATTAAAGATTATAAGAAGGTATGGAAATGTACATTTTCCCTAGGTAGAAAGAATTGTCTTACATTAAATAAAATAAAGTAAAAGGTTTAAGCAAATTGTGACAAGATTGTAAAAATTAATCTTGCAAAAGAAGCTCTGTGTGCGAACATATTAACTACATTCAAAAATTATATGTTTTTTCTTTACATTAAAAATTAAAATAAAAGCACAAGGTTTTCTTAAGATGCCAATCTGCTCTTCAGCAAAATTTTTAGAGAGTTATAAAAGGTTTGTGAAAATCTTACCTCATGGTCAAACTGGTAAAATTAAATAGGATTGCCTATAAAGTTTTATTAAAAATTGGGTTTAACATTAATAGTAAGCTAATGCAAGGGTGAAATTTAACTTTCTCTCTTGAATAGGATTTTCATGTAATATTAAAGGCTGATGAATGCTTTTCACTTTTTCAAATTTTTGGCTCATCATTTTGGCAAAACAAATAACTTATGATAATCCAAAATTCTATTTCATAGTATCAAGTGTTTTAATTTTGAACATATTTAACAGACTTCCCCAAATCAAACTTTGGTCTGAAGGCTGTCTTTCCTGACCCCTAGTTTTCGGGTGCTACAGAGGGCCCCTGGAGCATCCGGAAGAGAAGCAAACAGGATTATTTAACATGTTTAGGTATGTGGAATTGGTAAAGTGATGTCTAACACTCTTCAGGTTACAATTTAGGGAATAATATTAACATATGTTCCAAAACTGTATGGGATGTCTAAGGTTCTAGTGTATGAATATGTGCTATTAATTACAATTAAGCTTGTTATATTGGGTTATTGTAAGCCAGGAAAATAACCAAATTTGTCAATCATGTTTTTGCCTGTAACCATCCTGGATATTTTGTCATTTACAGACAATTGTTGTCTTGTTTTAATCTTCTTCTTAAAAAAAATAGTTTATAATCAGCTGTGGAACTTTAACAGGTGCTCTCAAATACAGATTTCTGGTAACAGAAAAACGTACAAGACTCAAAAAAGCTGAAATGTTTACTAATATCAAGCAGAACAAGAGTTAATGGAATAGACTAAATTAATAGAAAACTAAAGCAATTTTTTTAACTTATGTTGGAACATTGCTGATTCTTATTTTCTTTGTCTGAGTCAAGGAAACTTGTCCTAAGCTAGCTACAGCCTTTAACAACTGAGTAAGGTATACTCCTGTAAGCAAGGTTTGGAACATGTTTGTTTCTCTCTGCCGGGTTCCTCTAAAATTCAGAAACTGGTTGTGAGTATTCTTAGCTTATAACAATATAGTTGTTTGCATCAGTGCAATAAGAATCCATTTTATTTTGCAACAGGACACAATTGGAAAGATTGGTTGTTTTACCAAGTCTTTGACTGAAAGGGTGTGTTCCCCTTTGAAGAATCAAGATTGACTTGCAGAGCCAATAAAAGCTCCTTGGGAAAACTAGCCTCATACTTTGTCTACACAGCTCCTGTACAGGGTTCCTGACTTGTGGTATTAAAGAATGTCACTTTCTAGCAGGCATAGGAAACCCACGCTCCTGGAACATCAAGAAGAAAGAAGTTTACCCAACTCACAAGTATTTGAGGGTATAAAACCATGTCTGGGCTCAGCTTTAAAAAGTCCTACCTGAGATTCCTTGTGGAATAAAGTTCCATCAAAACCAATCTAAAAGTCCTATGTAAAAATAATTATTCTTGCTGCACTTTATGCAAATAATCAGACCAAGTTTAAAACTAAAGTGTATTTTGGAAACAAAATAGTCCTATCATATTTTTTAACAGAAATGAGGACTAAAAAGAGGGAAATTATGTTCCAAACTTATCATACATCTGTCATTGACTTCTAGTCTTATTAGTTGTTTTTAAGTTCTTGCCTACATTTTAAACTAACCCTGCTTATTCCTACAAGCCAACCAGTAATCTCTGGCTGCAGCTCAGAGGAAACAGAAAGGGATGGGTAATGTAAAAATCTGGGACAATGTTCTAGTTCTGGGCAACTAGTCTACATATCCTGCCAGGTAACCTATAACCCTGAGGTTACCTTTTTGGGAAGGTAAGACCAAGGAAGCTAAACAAAGCTAAGCCCCATGCACCCAAATCTTAACGGGCTAACTATAGCCACCAGTTATCAGGGCATGTCAGCAGACTCAGGGTTTTTAAGTTGTCCTTACCTCCTCCTTGTCTCGTTTTAATACATCATCACTAATAACCCAAATTGTTTCTTTCCACCTGAAAGCTATCAAGCTCCAAATGGTAATGCAAATGGAACCATGCATAGACATGCCTTTCAACTGAGGACACTTAAACCAGCCCCTGGAGGAATCCTAGCTGCTGCTCCCCACACAATGCCCCTCTCCAGCAGGAAGTAGACAGAAAGATCAATGCTCTATCTCCCTAACAACAGTTAGGGTTTCCACTCCTGAGGGGGGAATAAGGGAGAAGGAAGGAAAAAAAAACATTTGGGAAAAATTCAGACTACAGAAGCAGACTGTCTGAAAAGTCACAGCAACAGACAAAAATAAAACAATCTGGGGGGAAAAAAAACCCAAGCTGCACCTGGATAGATAAGCAAAACAGGGTCCAACACAGACATTCTTTCTTCTTTTTCTAATTAGCGAGCTCCCAGGAAAAAGTTTTCTCCCATTTTCAGGCATAAATATGGTGGGAACTTACACAGAGAGGAGTGGGGCTTATCTAAAACAACCCACCATTATATAAACAAGAGAAATGGCTCTTTGTGCTTGCCTAGAGACATACCCACAGCTGCATGAGATAAGGGGAGTTGCACAGATAGCTTTACTGATAAGAGAAGTTACTCAAACTGCTACAGAGATGAGAAGAGTTTCTTATAAAAACTTTTGAATTGAGCTCTAACTCGGCAATCCACTCGGACTCCCCTCTCTACTGTGGAGAGCTTTTTTTTTTTTTTCCAATTGTTAAACTTTTGCTCCAACTCCACCTTTGTGTCTGCATTCCTTAATTTTCTTGGATGTAGGACAAAGAACCCGGGATACTAGTTCAGACAATGAGAAACTGCTACATTAAGGTGCATTGGTGAGACTGCAACAATACTACCAAAAGCAATCTACAAATTCAATGAAATTCTCATTAAAATACCATCATCATTCTTCACAGAACTAGAAAAAGCAATCCTAAAATTCATATGGAACCAATAAAAAGAGCTCGCATAGCCAAAGAAAGACTAAGCAAAAAGAACAAATTGGGAGGTATCACATTACCTGACTTCAAACTATACTACAAGGCTATAACCAAAACAGCGTAGTACTGGTATAAAAACAGGCATGTATACCAATGGAACAGAATAGAGAACCCAGAAATAAGGCCAAATACTTGTATCCAGCTGATCATCAATGAAGCAAACAAAAACATAAAGCATGGAAAGGACAAACTCTTCAACAAATGTTGCTGGGATAATTGGCATGCCACATGTAGAAGAACTGAAACTGCATCCTCTTCTCTCACCTCATACAAAAATCAACTCAAGATGGAACAAAGACTTAAATCTAAGACGTGACCATAACGATTCTAGAAGATAACATTGGAAAAACTCTTCTAGACATTGGCCTAGGCAAAGAGTTCATGACCAAGAATGCAAAAGCAAATGCAACAAAAACAAAGATAAATAGATGGGATGTAATTAATCCATTTATGCCTGAGGTTGCAATTTTTTGAATTTTTGCTATCAGACCTTGGCGATGAACTTGATCAGTAGAATATAAATAACTCCCAGATGTTTAACGTTCTAATAATAGAACACTAGGCATAAGTTTAAAATAAATAGCTTCTGTACAGCAAAAGAAATAATCAGCAGAATAAACAGACAACCCACAGAGTGGGAGAAAAATCTTTGCAAACTATGCATTCGACAAAAGACTAACATCTAGAATCCACAAGGAACCCAAACAAATTAGCAAGGAAAAAAAATAATAATTCCATCGAAAAGTGGGCTAGGAACATGAATAGGCAATTCTCAAAAGAAGATATACAAATATCCAGCAAACATATGAATAAATGCTCAACATCACTAATTATCCAGGAAATGCAAATCAAAACCACAATGTGATAACACCTTACTCTTGCAATAATGTCCATAATTTAAAAAATCAAAAAATTATAGATGGTGGTGTGGGTGTGGTGAAAGGGAACACTTTTACACTGCTGGTGGTAATGTAAACTAGTAGAATCACCACAAAAAACAATATGGAAAATCCTTAAGGAGCTAAAAGTAGAACTACCATTTGATCCAGCAACCCCATTACTGGGTATCTATCCAGAGGAAAAGAAGTCATTATATGAAAAAGACACTTGCATGTGCATGTTTAAGCAGCAAAATTCACAATTGCAAAATACGAAAAATATGAAATTAGCCTAAATGTTCATCAACCAAGTGGATAAAGAAAATATGAATATGAAATGAAAGACAAATACCATGTTCTCTCACTTATATGTGAAATCTAAAAACGTTGAACTCATAAGAGTGGAGAGTAGGATGGTGGTTACCAGAGGCTAGGGTGAGGGAATAAATGGGGGGGTTGTAGGCCAAAGGGTATAAAGTTTCAGTTATACCGGAGGAATAAGTTTTGAGATGTATTGCACAACAGAGCAACTATTGTCAATAAAAATGTATTGTATATTTCAAAACGAGAGTAAATCTCAAATGCCTCACCACAAAAAATAAGTAAGTGAGGCATTGGATATGTTATTTAGCTTGATTTAAGCATTTCACATTACATACATATATGAAAACATCACAGTATACCTATGAATGTATACAACTACGATTTGCCAATTAAAAATAATATTAGTTTAAAAATAAATAAAAATAAACCATATCAGGGACATTGAAGAAAATTTTCTCATTTTAACTGCAGAGTACTGGTGGCTAATTGTGCTCCAGAGAGCATGTAACTGTAAATATGCTTACAACATCTTAATAGCAGTTGGGTAAACATGCTATATATGAGATGGAAAAGCTTACCTAAATGATTGAAGTTCATTATGCCAAATTACCCCAAACTATAAATAAAGTTTGGAAGTAAATGACACTTGCTTTTGTTAATTTCTATCCTTGTAATACTTATGCTACCAAATACCCTTTTTTGGATAATATTATTTGACAAAGATACTGAAAAACGGTCAAAAATATCCCTGCTCATCTGAAATATTTGCACTCCCTATGTGATTTTTTTCTGAAGAGACATGCCTTACTGCTTTCATACCCTTTCACCAGGGTGAGTCAGGGTGAGTTCACTCTTCATGCCACTAAGTAAAGGGAACAATCACACCTAGAAGTTTATTTATTTATACAGTCTGCACTCTTTATGGGCAGTGAACATTCCATCGAAAACCTCTTTAACTGATGCATTATTCAGTAACTTGTTCCATTTCCACTTTGCAGTTATTTTCTATTTATAATGGCATTGGATTTTTAACTCTATTTTTTAAATAATAACACTTTGAAAATTTAATAATAACTTACACAATGACTGATATTTCCCTGATTGTATTATATTATATTTCAAATAAATTTTATATAAAAACTCAATTCAATGGAACATCTTGTTGTCTGAAACAATATTCTGCATACATTCTAAATACATTTTTTTTACTCAGAAATGAATTCCTGTTCTGTTACATACTGTTCTCTTACCAGACCCAAGTATATTTAATCTTATTTGTACTTTTCTTCAGAAAAAAATCTTATGAAATGGTTATATTGCAATTAATATATTATTCTTATTAATATGCTTTCAAAATTATGAAATTCAGAAATATTGTTTACAAGATATGTCTTCCCTCGTAAAATTTTGCCTAATATATAAACACTTTACACTCAAAGTGAACACACTTAAGTTATAATTAACACACTTCCGGCCCTGAGGGTGAAAATCACTACTGTCAGTTTTGATTAGCCAGAAACAAATTGTTAGTCCATCACACATCCTGTCCTTACAGATAGTCTAAAAAACCATGAAGTTTTCTAAATTACCTAGTTTCCTAAATTTGCAAATCCTCTGTCCAAGGATCAATTAAAACTGTTTAAACCAAGAGTGCCATCTACCAAGCAATGGTCTTTCTTATGCACATATGCACATATACACATACATATTTATTCTATGTTCACCAAATTCATAAGACTAAGAATGAATTAAAATTATTTTGACTATTTAAAATTAAAATAAAACTTGTGTTTTTTTATTAAAATTGACAAGTAGTTTATAAAAACCACAGAGCAATTAGAGAAACTTGGATAGAATACTGGAGGGAGAAAGGGAGAAGGATGGTAAAAGCAATCAGAGTGGATAACTTGGTTTATTTCATAATTATTTTCTAGGATCAGACTTTGGAAAAACTTGTAATATTTTCAGCATATAACCTTTTTTGAATTGTGCATTACTTTTCAAACTGCACGACCATAATTGAAACCCAGATTATTCACTGGAATACTACTATACTTTAAAGTAACTTTGAATAGTTCACTTGTCTTATTTTATGTATGAGGATAACAGATGGCATTCCACCATTTACTTCTTTTCCTGTTTTGGGAAAAAGACTTTCTGACCTAATTGGAGATGACCAGCTCTAATGCCTCCATTAGTTAAGCTTTAACAATATAGTTAAAGAATAAAATATTAGCTTCATTCTTGAATTTATTTGCTTTCACAGATTTGTTTCTAGCATAATGTCATTTTAAATGTACTTTTAGTATGTTAATTATAATTAAGATAACTATCTCTTAAAATTAGAGTAGATGGAGTAAAAAAAATTAATGTATGATTCTGTCAAGTGTATTTATATTCTGTCAACAAAACCTCAGTAATTAGGTGTTACTGAACAAAACTAAATATTGTTCTTAGTTTCAAGTCTCATTATGTTTTATTTCTGGTGAAAATAATCATTTTGTTCTCATTTTGCTGTAACAAGGACTAGCTTATTTTCATAAATAAACTGCCCCTAGATTTTTTATTCACTCTTTAAATATCAGAAGATTAGAAAATAGCAGCTGGTAAGAGGAGGACAACCATCTCCTAGGGTACAGCAGGTTATAAGGCACTTTGGGGAAGATGTAGGACATTCACTGCTGTGAGAATTCTCTGCTGAATCAGATAGTCTTGTGTTTCAATTAAAAAAGATATTATACATCACGGAATTTCAGGGCTTATATATTTGAGATAATTAAAATTTACAGGTAAAGAACTGAGAGAGTTGGTTCTAAGTGCTTCCTACTCTGAAATTCTGTGGTACATAAAATCTTTTTTGGTATTACTATAATTAATATTATGTTATATTACCCATGCATATGTAACATATATATAATTATATGTATAAATGTTTTATATTACACATATAAGTGTATTATACCTGTTACATATCTCAACTATATTACTCTTTCAGTACAATTTATCACTATGTAACATCCCTCAAACTTTCTCAACCTCCTATGCTCTGAAAAACTTTCTTTGTAATTAAATCAAATTTCTCCTACTGCAGATTTCATTATTCATAAGTTTCACAGCATTTTCTGTCAGAAAAATATATAGAAACCATGTAGTCCCATCCTTTGCATTTACTAGGAAAAAGGCTGAATCTCACAGATCTTCTCAAGTTAATGGCAAGTTAAAGATAATATGGCTCTCGCCTGTATCTCCTGCCCCTCAGTCCACTGTATCAATCTGTCTTCCCTCCCCATTTTTATGCATCTTTGCAAACTGTTAAATCTCTCTTCTACCTTTGATACCTATGCTAATTCAAACAAACAAACAAAAACTCTTTTAGCCTCGAGGATTGAAATATCTGGTATTCCAATTTCCCAGATAATGAGAAGTGTTGACAGGTTGCCTCCTTAAACCTTTTCTACCAACTGTTATTCCCACTTTTCTGTTTTTCTTGTCTTAAGATACATTACTTAGGAGGAGTGACACAAAACTATCATCACTAATGAGTATCCTAAATCGGAGTCTCATCAGATTAAGTAAATGTATTCATTTCTGTTGCATAACACATTACCACAAATTTCCTGGCTTTAAAACAATATAAATGTATTATCTTACAGTTCCCATAAGTCAGAATTCTGAATTAGTTGGGTTAGCTCTGCATATAGACCCATCAGGCTTAAATCAAGATGTTGGCAAAGGGCTGCAATCCCATCTGAAGCTTGAGGTCCTCTTCCAAACTCACAACGCTTTTATACCAATTTAGTCCCTTGGGATTTTAAGACTAAAATTCTAATTTTCTTTCTTTCTTGTTGTCAGCTGGAGTGGGGTCATTGTTATATCCTTTAACAGCCATTCTCTGCCACATGGATGTCTTCACAACACAACAGTGAGAGTGGCAGGAGGCAACCAAATGCTTAGGCAGATAGGGGCGAGTCCCTGTTGAAACCGCACCTCCAAGCTGAAGACAGTTTAAAGCCTGAAAGCCAAGCTACAAGTTAAATCCTTTGACCAGATTGAGAATTTAATCTTCTTGTTTGGTATGCTTTCCTCTGATTGGTCCCCACCTTTCACCTACTTTACATATACCTACCCTTTCCTAATTGATTTTCTACTCTGTTGTGCCCACCTTTGAGTGTTTTCTTCGCTTTAAACTTTTTTGCATATTCACAAACCCATCAGCACACACTCCTCATTCTGAGTCCATAAAAGTCACCAAACTCAGCCTCACGGGAGAACTTTCTTGCCTTTGGGTAGGGGGACCAACCCCACATCCTCTCTTTGCTGAGAACTTTCCTTTCACTTAATAAATTATGCTCCACTCACTCTCCTGTGTCCGTGAGCCTAATTCTTCCTGATTGTAAGGCAAGAACTCAGACCTAGCTGAGCTAAGGAGCAGACTACAACAGAGGTTTATTTCCTCCAGGCCAGCAAAAAAAAAAAAAAAAAAAAAAAGTCTCACATGCTTCAAATCTACTTTCAAGAAGGGCACAGTCCCTTTTATAGCCTCATCTCATTGAGGCAGGGCCAATCAGGAAAGTCTTCCTTTCTTCCTTTTGATTAATGAAAAAGTCAACTAACTAGGTGAATTAATTATATCAGCAAAATCCCTTCACATTTATTATATAACATGATTTAATCACAGTAAAATCCATCACATTTCCAGTCCTTTATAACTCAAAGAAAGGGGATTATACATGGCATGTCTACCAGAGGGCAGGAATGTTAAGGGTCACCTCAGAATTCTTCTAACTACAATAAGTATTCACCCAGCAATGAGGAGAAGACAAACACTGGATGACTAAAGGAGAAAAATAAATAGTATACTGTTTAGAGAAGATGATCCTGAGACAAAATTTTTTGACTCTTGACAGTCAAAACCATGGCCAACCATATTTTAAGTAACTTTAGCTGTTTTGTGTTTTTTTTCTAAGTTCATAGCTTAATTGTGTTTAATTAATACTTACTAAAAGAAGGGAATTTATAAGTAACCACTATCTACTTCCAAATATTTATTTAACACCCATAAAGACCTGGAAAGAAACATGTTTTTTTCATCATTTTAAGAAATTATGCTCATAATATGATCAAAGTAATATATAACCAGTTAAAGTAGAGCTGGACTTGCACTCTAATCTTCTCTTTCTAAGTCAACTACATTGCTACTACAAAGGCTCCACAACTTACTTGCTCTGTACAGTAGGCTCCACTAGCACAGGTAGGAGACTATCAGTATATAATGCAATCCTTAACCTCACTGAATATAACATGTATTTGGCAAAACAGCAGTCTCATAAAAATCATGAAATAATGCAAAGTAATTTAAGAATAAGTATGAAGTGAATAGTAGTTAGGTTGTAGACACATTTGTGGTACCGTCGAATACCAAACATATCTCTTATTATAAATTTCAGGCCAGGTGCAGTGGCTTACACCTGTAATCCCAGCACTTTGGGAGGCCGAGGCTGGTGGATCATTTGAGGTCAGGAGTTCAATACCAGCCTGACCAACATGGTGAAACCCCATCTCTACTAAAAATACAAAAAAATTAGTCGGGCATGGTGGCACATGCCTGTAGTCCCAGCTACTCAGGAGGCTGAGGCAGGAGAATTGCTTGAACCTGGAAGACAGAGGTTGCAGTGAGCCAAGATTGTGCCACTGCACTCCAGCCTGGGAGACAGAGCGAGATGCTGTCGCAAAAAAAAAAATAATAATAATAATAATAATAACAATAATAAAAACAAATAAATAAATTTCATTATTCTCTTCTCACTTCTGTGTTTCCTCACTAGACCATGAACCACTTGAAGACAAGATCTGAATGAAATTTTGCTTTGTATTCAGAAAAGTTAGCACAGAAGTTGGTATGTAATAACATAATGGGCTCTCAATTGATGTTTGTTCAAAATCAATTATTTTCCCTATACTTTTCATTTGTTATAACTGTAGTAAAATTTCTTTTTAAGAATGTTCTTTTCTACCCAAAGCATAGGTTATACTGAAAAACTAGTAAGAATTTTGAAGCAATGATCACGTGGCTTATAGAAAGGCAATTTAAAATCTAGAATGAAATTTTATTCAGTAAAGGAATACTAAATTAAAAATAAGAAACTCCTATTCTAGATACTAATGAACCAAAGATGACTACTATGAGATCTCTACCCTTGCAAAAAAAGCTTACAGTCCCATGGGAGAAACAGCAACAAGTAGAAATTATGAAAGTGCACGAAGAATATGCCAACAGAGAATCTGTCATGGTGGCATTGAGGAAGAGGTGGCTAGATCTGCTTGGAAGTGCATAAGCAAATGTGTCTTTGTCAGTCCTATGTGAGTATTTAATAAGAAAAATATTGTTACTTTAATTAAATTAGCATGGGTTGTGCTTTCTTTGAGAACAAAGAAAAATATGTCTATGTTTCAGTTTCTAAGACAAGGGAACCACACTTAGACATTAAATGCTAAATACGCATAGGGAAGCCTTCATTCAATTAGATGAAAAATTACTTGAAATGACTCAGTTTTATGACTGCAAATGAGAATGGAGTCATCTAATAGTGATGACTTCATTTACTAATGCACAGTTTAATATATGGTATATATTACATATAAATAAATAAATCTATATACTAAATGTTATTAACAATTTTATAATATAAATACTAACTACTTAGATATTTTTCAAGTTAAATGACCAAATTATATAACTCTAATGCTTACTAATTGTAAATTGTTTCACTCTGTCATATGAGAAGATCTTAGTAAAAGAAGGTCATGTAAATTGTATAATAAAAGTCAAATAAGATATTCCACTAACTGTGAATAGGACAGGAGAAGGATTGCATGGAAATAAATGCACACATTGTTGCTGATTCTAATGAAGCAGCTGTGTTTTTATTCTGCAAATGTTTTTAGTTTGTAATTAATCATTTTGTGAAATGATTTTCCTCGTAAATCCAAAAGTAGATTTTTTTGCCCCCTTCTGACCATTCGTCAATTTCATCTTATCAGATCACTATTTCCAGAAGAGGCAGAGGCAAAGCAACATATTTATACACAGTTAATGTGACTTTTATTGCAACAATATGAAAACAAATTTTTTTCTTATAATTTACAGAAAGGAATTTTTTAAAATTATATTTGGATAGAGTGAGCTTCTTTTGATCCTGTAAAGTCTGAGTACTAAATGTATAAGTTCCCTTTTAAAGCTTGAAAGAGTTAAATAAATTTACCCAGAAATGCAATATTATCTAGAATTATAATCAAACCAATGAAATCAAAGAAGGGTTTAGATATGTTTTTATTCTCCATTTTTTCTAACATCTAACACACTACCTAAGAGTTCTCAGTAAATAGTTGGTTCAGTGAAAGAAAGAATTAACAAATATGTTCTTGGATAAGTAATACCTAGTGTGTTACGAATTTGTTTAAAAAGACATGGATAGGTTTGGCATATCTTTAAACTTAGAATTAAGGATATAGAGGATAATCACTTGTTCTAACACAAAATATTAGCCCATGATGCTTACCATTTCCATTTTCATTGTCCATTTTCTATGTAATTAAGTTCTCAAAATGTTTCTGAAACTTAAGAACAGTAAAAACATATTGTATCAGAACTATGTTAGCCCTTACTTCACAAGCCAAGGAACAAATGTCAGGGTTCTGACAACTCCAATGTTTGTCCATTGTAATAATAAATTTAAAGATCAAAAAATGACCACCAAGTGAGTATGTGGACCCAGTAGACTTACTATGATCCAGACATGAAATAGAAATTCATCATTACCTGGCCTCTATCTATCCCTCACTCTAAACAGCAATCTATGATAATACTTGTATCCTCGAGTACAAATGTCAACTCATATCCTGAATCCAATGGTCCTAGAATTGTTCGATATTTCACTTTTCCCAATATACAACTACACAAGCCAACGGTCATAGGTCCCTTTGTATAAGGACTAGAGAATCAATACAACAAGCACTTGCTATGCTGTCTCAGAGTTCTTCCTCATGAACACCTGGCATCCTCTTAGTCAATGGGTTTGGGCCCAAGAACTGGCTCTTTCCAAAACTAGGCTTGGGGTCACGACTTTATTGAGACTGCTTCCCTCAGGCTCACAATCATCCATCGTTGATTATTTTTTGTTGTATACATTGGGCAATTTTCTTTTTGACTGCACATCTCTGAGCCTTTGATTTTTTGTCATCCATCCCAGGTTAAGTCCTGGCATTTCTACTTCACTTTGTGAGAACCACTACTTTTTTTCAAGCCTACGAGAGACAACTTAGCAGTGTATTAACACTATCTCCAATACTCTTTTCTAAGGTATTAAATTCTGTATTCCAAGTGAGTGTTCTTATACTAATTTTCCTCATCTAAATTTATATTCTGTGTTGTTTGAAACAGCATCGATGGGATCCAGACTCAGATATGATATATGTATATACATTCTGAGTTCTTTCTAGTACATGTTGGCTAGATCTTGCAGCAATTTTGGTGTATAGCTCCTTTTCTTCTTTAGAAGACTCCGCACTTGTTTGACTGGTTTATACTGTAACATGAGTGTAATTATTGATTTGTTAGCCATGAAGTACGAATGTAGATCCACAGGGGGCAGATATTGCTTTTGAAAGGAGAGTTCTCTACGTTGCCTTTAAGCAAGGTGGCAAAACAGCCTTCAAAGTGGAAGACTAGGCTATTTTTGTAGATCTAGAGGGTTAAAGGTAACATAGAGATTGAATTTTCAAGTGCATCAATGCAGATGTCTCCATCCCAAGTCCTGAAATCACAGCCTTTTCCAATCAGGGCCCTGACTTTGGCATTTCAGATTTGCCATGGATGAGAATTCAACTTTCTCTGGAGTGCTGATACTCCTATAATTAAGTACAGGGTCTGATTATCACCATTTTCTATCCTCCAACTTCAGGAGATGATAGTATCTTTATATGCTGCCAAAGAAACCTTCTGGCTTTCATATTCAAATTATATTGCTTATTAATCACTCTCAGCCTTTCATTGTCTTTTTCCAGTGCATAAATTATCCCTAACACAGCCATCAGGTTCAAAAGTTCTTAGAATTAGTCTCTCTCATTATATCCCGCCCCCCCCAAAAATGAAACGTTCAATTGCCTGACATATACCTTTCAGGGCATTCACTTCCTTCAGTCTTTTATCCAAGTTCATTATTAATGAAAATGCTAAGTATTATACAAATGTCACAAGCTGGGGGGCTGTCAGTTATTCATCTGCTAACAGTTATCCATCACATTTTAGAATTTGTTCCCAGGAAGCTTCCTACTGCCAACTGTAGTATGTTGGGTTCCTCAAAAACCAGATTCTGAGACTCTCAGAGTTGCATGCAGGAGGTTTATTGGATAACAATACTCATGGGGAGGGAGGGAAGCAGGATTGGGCAGAGGGAGAAACAGGACTGCTGGGAAGTTGCAACTGAGGTCTCAGCTAATCCTATGGGTATCTATGGAACGCAATGGCTCTTCAGAGTTCTCCTGCCTTAAGACAAGAGGTCTGCGCCTTTATGCTTCATTATTGACCAGTCATTGCATATTGGGTGACCCCAGGAAGGTGATATGAACTTCAGTAAGACAGCTATCTTTTGTTAGAGGCAATTTGCAGAATGCAATTCAGGCGAGATTCATTAGTCACAAACACTCCATACAGCCAGGGTCCAAACTGCCTCTTCCTGAAGGGGAGACATGGGCAATTTGCTATGGCACTCACTATAATTTCCCAAAACATATTTGCAATTTTACATGGACATTCTGGAAGCTTTAAAATTTAACACAATGGCATAATTTATGATGGTGATTTTGAGAAGTGAGGTAAGTTGAAAGTAAAAAGAATTTTAGAGCAGGATGTGTACTTGATGATTTTCACACAAGATGAAATATTCTGCTCAGGTTTGAAGCTGACCAGTGATTCACAAACTTTGTAAACTGTACAAACCCCAATATTATGTAAAGTATAATGTGACCCTGTAGGTTTCATTTGCAGGCTTTTGTACTGGATTTGACTTGGAAGTGTTTGCTGGGAAAAGGCCCTGGTCTTGATTACTGTGCTCCAAAGGGCTCCTTTGCCTAGCTATCCACAGCCAGATAACAGTGCTTAAAGCCATATTTTAGGTTCCTCGTAAACCATTTTTTCTTCCCTTTCTTCTTGTAGCTGCCATATTTCAACTAACCACACAAAGGCTGCTAGCTGCATGTAATTATTTTCTGATATATAATTATAAAAATGCCTGAGAGAGGAGATTATATTCTTTAAAAACAGAAGTCAGAAAGACTGATAAACTGGACAAAATTTGCCACTTCTTATTTAAATGTATAATTCAGGAATTAACTTTGTTTTTCAATGGAGCAAGGTGGTCCACCATATCTTAAGGACAAGTGGGAAGAGGGAAATAGGGGCTGATTTTAATGTGAATGAATAATAGAATCCTAAATTGTTCCTATAAAATAAAAAATCTTCACTATTTGCCTTTATTTTTCGTTAGTTCAAATAATATCTCACTAATATTAAGTAATTTGAAAAACCTTCACTATAGCAATATGGTTATTCAAGTGAAAAATTAGCACTTTAAGTGGCTTCCAAGCCCACAATGAAATGTTTCTTATAACAATCTCCTCACCGTTAAATTGGATTCACTTTCAAGTCAGTCTCCTTTCAGGCAAAATTATCACATATAATTAGCTTACACAGAGACTTACTCTAGCCAAACTAGGCTGTCACTTTACATACAAAGTATATTCTTATGTGAAGGGTCAGAGACCCTCATAATTATAACTGCAAAAGATTTCTCTAAAGATAATAATATGCTTGTCTTTAGTGAGACCGAGTTTTAGCTTTAACTAAGGTCTTTCAAATCGAGATATATTGTATGTTTGAGGAATAGCGTAGGTAGAATTGAGTACCTTTCTGAAACAAACTGTCTTTGACCTATTTCTTTATGAATTATTTTATTTAGGATGGTTTGTTACAGATTATTCTCTTTCTTCCTTCTTACTCCTTGAATAATTTACAAAATAAGTAAACAATAACCATACATGTCCAGAGCAGTTCAACACAAGTGTTTCTAAATTTGTTACTTGGACAAAAATTCCTTGGGAATAATCAGAAAAAAAAGTTGAGTATTTTGGGATAAAGGAAATGCAAACCATGAAGAGAGCAATGTAGAAACAGATGAAGGGTAACTCTCCTAAATGGAAGTAATATTTCTGAAGCAAGTCATATATTAAGTAGAATGCAAAAGCCATGACATAAAATGACCATTTCGAGGATGTGTAACTTTTACTTTTCCAGTCAACAAAGTATAGCCTTTCTGAATGATTTCTACATCGGGAGACTACAGATACTGCTCAATAAAGAACATTTTAAAACAGGACAAAGAGGGACAGAAGTGATGTTTAATTTGAGTGGTAACAAATACATAAATGTGAGTGTGACAAGATGCTGTAGGAGCATAATTTAATAGAAATAAGGAGTCTCTAAAAGCATGAAATATTTACCATGGGAAATAATGGAAATAGATTGAAATGACATTTTCCCACTATTTGTCACTGCTAGGTTGGCCCATGCTGCCAAATCTAGCAAAACATTGATGGTTGTGGTGTCCCTGCTTGTAAGTAGAGCCACACAACCTCAGCTGTTTACTTCCACATTCCAAATATCACTCAGCTGTGCCTTCTCAGTGGGAACTAGTCACATGACTACACTCTGGTAAAAACGGGAAACCAAAATTTGTTTTAAATTCTAAATGTAAAAGGCAACTTTGGGAACCTATCAAAATGGAAAAGCAATTTTCAAAAGACTTGGCTGTCACAAACCGCGTAGTTCCTTTAGGGCAGTAAAGATGATTTTCAAGTCAAGGGTAAATAGAGGTTCCTATACAAGAGCTAAGCAGGAGTCTTAGATAGCAAACAGTTCAGACTGGAACAGAGAGACAGAGGACTTCAGAAGGTAGGTATTCAGAAAAAAAAAGATGAAACTGGTAAATTAAGTAATGAAATTGATTATTTTTTAGGCATGGCAGGAACTTTAAATTTTTGTTGAAGCATTTTAGTAGAACTGATAGGTATGCAGAGAATTTAGCAATAAAAAAGACAATATTTAAATCCAGTGATATTTTTAGGTTGCTCCAACAAAGTTAAAATCATAGTAAAATGTTTGGATCAGCAGTGAGTGAATTATTTTAAAATATGCACAAAATATAAACATTGAATGATGACATGACAGAAAGAGGTGATGTACTGGGAGAATGGGTAGAACAGAAAGGGTAGAAAGAGGGTGAAATAATTTAATAGTACTAAGCCTTCATGATCTTAAATGAAAAAACATGTAATATCTATAATGGAGAAATTAAAATATTTGAAAAGTATATAGTTTATAAATGTAAAAGTTAATCCCATAAGAGAGAGTAGAAGGCATAACTGAGACATATGAGGATTTGTTCCAGGTTTTTATTATAAATATTTCTGTATAAATTATGTTTTAAAACTACAAGCATGTAATACTTTGGTAAAAATAAAAATTTGTTAAAATTGGAGGAGGCTGAGCAAGATGGTTAAATAGAAGCCTCCTCTGAACCTCCTCCTCACAAGAACACCAAATTGAACTACCATCCACACAAAAAAGCACCTTCTTAAAAGCAAATGTTAGGTAGGTGATCACAGTACCTGGTTTCAACCACATACTGGTGAAAGAGGCACTGAAGAGGGTAGAAAATACAGTCTTGAATTGCTGATGTCACCATCCAACATCCCCTAGGAGTGGCCATGTGGCATGGAGACAGAATATGTACACTTCAGGGAGGAAGAGATCAGTGATTGTGAGATATTGCATTGGAACTCAGTTTTGCCTTGTCACAGTGGAAAAAAGAATCAGGCAGAACTCAGTGCGCATCCATTGAGGGAACATTTAGACCAACCCTAATCAAAAAAGAATCACCCAGCCCAGTGGTTGAAACCTGAGTTCTGCCAAGCCTTGCCACCTCAGGCGAAAGTGCTGTGGGGTCCTGAACAAACTTGAAAAGTAGTTTAGGCCACAAGAATTGCAATTCCTGGGCAACTACAGGGGTGGTGTTGGTCTCAGAGCCAGTGGACTTGTGGGGCATGCAACCCAGTGAGACACTAGTCAGGGTGACCAGAAGAGTGATTTTGTCACCTTTCCCTCAACACCAGTGCAGCTCACAGCTCCAGGAAAGATTCCTTCCTTCTATTTGAGGACAGGAGAGGGAAGAATAAAGAGGACTTTGTCTTGCAACTTGAATGCCAGCATAGCCACAGTAGAATAAGGCACCTGGCAGAGTCCTGAGGCCCCCATTCCAGGCCCTAACATCAAGAGAGCATTTCTAGAAACGGCATGGGCCAGAGAGGAACCCACTAACCTGAAGAACAGAACCAGTCCTAGCAGGATTCAACAATGGCTCACTAAAGAGTTATTGGACCCTAAGTAGTAGCAATGTAGCCAAGCAGTTCTTGCCATGGGAACTGGGTGAGACTCAGACATATGCTGGCTTCAGTTGTCACCCTGCACATTTCCAGCTGTAGTGCCTACAGGGAGACTCCTGCTTGAGAAAAGGAGAAGGAAGAGTAAAAGGGGCTTCATCTCTAAGCCTAGGTACTAGTTCGGCCACAGTGGGGAAGCACCAAGCAAGAACTTAGGGTAACTGAATCCAGGCCTTGGCGCTTGGATGGCATTTCTGGACATGCCCTGGGAAAGAGGAAAGGTCACTGCCCTCAAGGGAAAGTCCACAGCCTGGCAACATTTACCACAAGTAGATTGAAGAGTACTTGCTTTGAAAGAATATTAGCAGTAGTCAGGTAGTAATTGCCTTGTGCCTGTGGTGGAGTTGGCCACTGGAAGAGATTCCTCTGCTTGTTAAAAGTAGAAGAAAAAAGGGGAAGGACTTTGGCTTCCAAAGGGGAAAGGTTTGGATGCTAGGTCAGCCACAGTAGAATAGAGCACCAAGTAGATTATTAATGCTCCCAACACCAGGCCCTGTCTCCTAGACAGCACTTCTTGACTCACCTGGTACTATGGTTAACTTACCACCCTGAAGAGAAGGATACAAGCATGGCTAGCTTCACTACCTGCTGATTGCAGAGCCCTAGGGCCATGAATAAACATAGATGACAGCAAGGTAGTGGCTAACATGGACCATGGGCAAGACCCAGTGCTGTGCTAGCTTCAGGTGTGACCCAGCACAGTCCCAGTGGGGGTGGACACAGGGGTGCTCCATGCAACTCAGCACAGCTGCAGGAAGCTCAGCATAGAGAGAGAGAAAGACTCACTTTTGTGGGGAGAAAGTAAGGAAAGAGAACAAGGTTATCTGCCTGGTAATCCAGATAATTCTTCCAGATCTCATCTAAGAAAACCAAGGTGGTACTTCTACATGTCTGCAAGAATCATGGTGTTTCTGGGTTCATGATGCCCCATAATTCAGATATGGCCACAGTGACCAAAAAAATAAATTACAACACTGAGATCCCTTCAAATAATTAAAAAGCCTTCTCAAGAAGGATGGGTATAAACAAACCCAGGCCATGAAGACTGCAACAAATACTTAATGCTTCAATGCCCAGACACTGAAGAACATCTACTAGCATCAACACCATCCAGAAAAACACAACCTCATTAAATGATGTAAATAATCCATCAGAAACCAATCCTGGAGAGATGGAGATATGTAAATTTTTAGACAGAGAATTAAAAACAGCTGTCTAGAAGAAACACAAAGAAATTGAAGATAGCACAGTGAAGGAATTCAGGATTCTATCAGGTAAATTTAACAAAGAGATTGAAATAATTAAAAAAGAATAAAGCAGAAATTCTGAAGGTGAAAAATGCAATTGGCATACTGAAGAGTACATCAGAGTCTTTTAATAGCAGAATTGAATAAGCAGAAGAAAAGATTAGTGAATTTGAAGATAGGCTATTTGAAAAAAGACACAGAGGAGATAAAAGAAAAAAGTATAAAAGAGAATGAAGCTTGACTACGAGATCTAGAAAATATTGTCAAAGGGCACATCTAAGATGTAGTGACCTTAAAGAGGAGGCAGAGAGAGAGAGAGAAAAAAAGAGAGAGATGGGGTATAAAGTTTAATAAAAGGAATAATAACTAAGAATTTCCCAAACTTAAAGAACATATCAATGTTTAACTACAAGAAGGTTTTAGACACCAAGCAGAGTTAAGCCAAATAAGACTACTTCAAGCCATTTAATAATAAAACACAAAACTCAAAAATTTACAAAAAATATTGAAAGGGAGTGAAAGAAAAGAAACAAATAACATACAAGTACATTCCAAAACATTTGGCTGCAGACTTCTTAGTGGAAAACTTACATACCAAAAGATACTGACATATCACATTTAAAATGCTGAAGGAAAAAACTTTTATCCAAGAATAGTATATATCCAGCTGAAATATCCTTCAAACAGGAAAGAACAATAAAGACTTTCCCAGAAAAACAAAAGCTGAGGGATTTCACTAACACCAGATTCATACTACAAGAAATGCTAAAGAGAGTTCTTCAGTCTGAAAGAAAATGATGTTAATTAGCAAGAAGTAATCATCTGAAGGTCCAAAACTCACTGATCAAATAACTACACAGGAAAAGATGGAATACTATGACTGTAACTGTGGTGTGTAAACTACTCATATCTTGAGTAGAAATCTAAAAGATGAACCAATAAAAAATAAAAACCATAAAAATTTTAAGACATGGATAGTACAATAAAATGTAAATAGAACAAAAAATATTAAAAAGGAGAAAGATTAACTTTAAGTGGAAGTTTTAATAAATTTTCTCTTTGCCTATTTGTTTACACAATCAGTGTTAAATTTTCATCAGTTTAGGAAACGGCTTATAAAATATTTTTTGCAAGCCTCATGGTAACCTCAAATCAACATACAAATATTAGATACAGAAAAACAAATAAAAAGCAAGAAATTAAAACATATCACCAGAGAAAATCATTTTCATTAAAAGAAAGACAGGAAAAGGAAGAGAAGACCACAAAACAACCAGAAAATAAATTAAAAAATAATAGGAGTAAGTCCTTGCTTATCTATAGTAACAATAAATGTAAATGGATTAAATTATCCAATCAAAAGACATAGAGAGCCAGAACAGATTTTAAAAGAAAGATTTCTTGCCTACAAGAAACACAATTCACATATAAAGAAACACGCAGGCTGAAAATACGAGGGTGGAAAAGCATATTTCATACAAATGAAAACCAAAAAAGAGCAAGAGTAGATATACTTATATCAGACAAAATAGATATAAAGACAAAAACTATAAGAAGAGATAAATAAGGTCATTGTATATTGATAAAGCAGTCAATTCAGCAAGAGGATATAACAGTTTTAAATACATTTACACCCAACATTGGGGCATCCAGATGTATAAATCACATATTATAAGTCTTAAAGAGAGAGATAGGCCCTGATACAATAAAAGCAGAAGACTTCAACACCCAACATTCAGCATTGAACAGACCATCCAGATTGAAAATCAACAAAAAACTCTGGAGTTTTTTATAGACAAAAAACACCTAATAACTATTTTTTTCACCTGCTTCTTGTACCTTTTTCCTTTTTTTATTTTTATTTTTTATTATACTTTAAGTTACAGGGTACATGTGGAGAACATGCAGGTTTGTTAAATAGGTATACATGTGCCATGTTGGTTTGCTGCACCCATCAACTCTTCATTTACATTAGGTATTTCTCCTAATGATTTCTCTCCCACTGCCCCCCACTCCCCAACAGGCCATGGTGTGTGATGTTACCCGCCCTGTGTCCAAGTGTTCTCATTGTTCAACTCCCACCTATGAGTGAGAACATGCGGTGTTTGGATTTCTGTCCTTGTGATAGTTTGCTGAGAATGATGGTTTCCAGCTTCATCCATGTCCCTACAAAGGACATGAACTCATCATTTTTTGTGACTGCATAGTATTTCATGGTGTATATGTGCCACAATTTCTTAATCCAGTCTATCATTGATAGACATTTGGGTTGGTTCCAAGACTTTGCTATTGTGAATAGGGCCGCAATAAACATACGTGTGCATGTGTCTTTATAGTAGCATGATTTATGATCCTTTGGGTATATACCTAGTAATGGGATCACTGAGTCAAATGGTATTTCTAGTTCTAGACCCTTGAGGAATCACCACACTGTCTTCCACAATGGTTGAACTAATTTGCACTCCCACCAACAGTGTAAAAGTGTTTCTGTTTCTCCACATCCTCTCCAGCATTTGTTGTTTCCTGACTTTTTAATGATTGCCATTCTAACTGGCATGAGATGGCATCTCATTGTGGTTTTGATTTGCACTTCGCTGATGACCAGTGATGATGAGCATTTTTTCATATTTCTGTTGGCTGCATAAATGTCTTCTTTTGAGAAGTGTCTTTTCATATCCTTTGCCCATTTTGATGGGGTTTTTTTTCCTTGTAAATTTGTTTGAGTTCTTTGTAGATTCTGGATATTAGCCCTTTGTCAGATGGGTAGATTGCAAAAATTTTCTCCCATTCTGTAGGTCGCCTGTTCACTCCGATGATAGTTTCTTTTGCTGTGCAGAAGCTCTTTAGTTTAATTAGATCCCATTTGTCTATTTTGGCTTTTGCTGCCATTGCTTTTGGTGTTTTAGTCATTAAGTCTTTGCCCATGCCTATATCCTGAATGGTATTGCCTAGGTTTTCTTCTAGGGTTTTTATGGTTTTTAATAACTATTTTAAGAACATTTCATCCAACAAGGGAAAATTAACTATTCTTCACAGCACACGGATCATTCTCAAAGACAGACCATATGTTAGAGCAAAAAAAATGTTAAAAATTCAAAAAATTAAAATTATATCAAGTATCTTCTCTGACCACAGTGGAATAAAACTAGAAATCAAAAACAAAAGGAATTTTGGAAACTACGCAAAAACATGGAAATTAAATAATACGCTCCTGAACGACCAGTGGGCCAATGAACAAATTAAGAAGAAAATTGAAACTTTTTAGAAAGAAATAATAATGAAAACACAACATACCAAAACCTATGGGATACAACAAAAACATTACTAATAGGAAAACTTATAAATGCTTACATCAAAAAAAGATAAACTTCAAATAAAAAATTATCAATGCATCATAAAGTATGAGAAAAGCAAGAGCAAACCAAATCCTAAATTAGCAGAAGAAATAATAAACATCACAGCAGAAATAAATAAAATTGTAACAGAGAAACAATACAAAAGATCAAGAAAACCAAAAAGTTGATTTTTGTAAAAGATTAAAAAAAGACAAGACCCATATAAATAAAATTAGAGATAAAAAAGGAGATATTACAAATGATACTACAGAAATTCAAAGAATCATTAGTGGCTACTATGAACAGCTATATGCCAATAAATGGTAAAACCAAAAAGAAATGGATAAATTCCTATACCCATACAACCTACCATGATTGAACCATTAAGAAATCCAAAACATGAACAGATCAATAACAAGTAATGTGATCAAAGCCATAATAAAATGCTTCCAAGTAAAGAAAAGCCCAGGACCTGATGTTTTCACCGCTGAATTATACCAAACATTAAGAAGAACTAACACCAATCCTACTCAAAGTATTTCAAACAATAGATGAGGGAATACTTCCAAACTTATTCTATAAAGCAAGCATTACCCTGATACCAAAACCAGAAAAAGACACATCAAAAAGAAAAAAATACCTCCCAGTCAATATCCCTTATGAACTTCATCAATTCTCAACAAAATACTAGCAAACCAAATTCAACAACACATTTTAAAAAGTCATTCATCGTGCAAATGTGTTTCAAAATACACAAAACAAACAATGTGACACATAATGTCAACACAATGAAGGAGAAAGATCATAAGATCATTTCAACTGATAACTGAAAAAGCCTTAGATAAGATTCAACATCCCGGCCGGGCACGGTGGCTCACACCTGTAATCCCAGCACTTTGGGAGGCCGAGGCGGGCAGATCACGAGGTCAGGAGATTGAGACCATCCTGGCTAACACGGTGAAACCCCGTCTCTACTAAAAATACAAAAATTAGCCAGGCGTGGCAGTGTGTGCCTGTAGTCCCAGCTGCTGGGGAGGCTGAGGCAGGAGAATGGCGTGAACCTGGGAGGAGGAGATTGCAGTGAGCCGTGATCGCGCCACTGCACTCCAGCCTGGGTGACAGAGCCAGACTCCGACTCAAAAAAAAAAAAAAAAAATTCAACATCCCTTAATGATTAAATACCTTAAAAAACTTGTTATAGAAGGAACTTACCTGAACACAATAAAAGTCATATATTACAGACCCACAGCCAGCATCAGACTAAATGGGCAAAAACTGAAAACCTTTTATCTAAGATCTAGAACAAAACAAAGATACCTACTTTTATCACTGTATTTCAATACAGTACTGGAAGTCCTCACTACAGCAATCAGACAAGAGAAAGAAATAAAGGGCAGCCAAAATTGGAATCGAAGAAATCAAATTATCCTTGTTTGCAGATGATATGATATCATATTTTGAAAAACCTAAAGACTCCAGTAGAAAACTATGAGAACTGAAAAACAAATTCAATGAAGTTGGAAGATACAAAATTAACACACAAAAATCAGAAGCGTTTCTATATGCCAACAGTGAACAATGTGGAAAAATAAAATAAAATCAATCCTATTTACCAGAGCAACAAAATTAAATACATATATTTAGGAATTAATCAAAGACATAAAAGACTTTAACCAAGAAAGCTATTACTTACTCATTAATAAAAATATAAAGGAAAGCAAAAAATGAAAAAAATTCCAAGTTCAATGATTGCAGAAATCAATAGTATTAAAATGTCCATATGACCCAAAGTAATCTACAGATTTAATGCAATTTTGTCAAAATACTAATGACACTCTTCACATAAATAGAAAAGCAATCCTAAAATTTATATGGAGACCCACACACACGTGCGTGCGCGCACACACACACACACACACACAAACAGAATAGCCAAAGATATCCTGAGCAAAAAGAACAAAAATGGAGGAACCACGTTACCCAACTTCAAATTATGCTACAGAGCTATAGTAACCAAAACACCATAAAACTGGCATACAACCTTCAACATTCACAATGGAACAGAACAGCAAACCCAGAAGAAATCCATATATATGCAGTAAACTCATTTTCAACAATGGTGCCAAAATGTATATTGAGGAAAGGACATAATTCAATTATGTCATTGATTCAAGTTATTTTACATCTTTTTGTGTCATCTATAGTGCATTGGCTTTGTCCCTTGGCTAGCTCTTTTCATACTTTCAGGATTTTATCAAAACATAAGGCTTGAGCAGAGTAGCTATTTTATCCTTTGGATCACTTTCAGATTCTTTCCCCAAGAATTCCCAATTGCACATATTCTCAGTATACTTCCCTTCACACAGTACTGGCCAGAATTGTATGATATGCTTAATTCCCAAATGAATCTTTGGTAAATGGAATTGAATTAACTATAATTGGCTTAGTGAAAATATATGGCCCTGTGGATGAAGGTTAATACTGAACAAATTTTTGTAGTCTCGGCCAATGCACCAAAATGTAGCAGTCTCTCATTCTCTGAGATAGTACCCAGAATTCTTTGTCTCACATCCAAGAGAATTAAAAAGTTCAGACGAAAGGGTGAGGTTGAAGCAAAAGTTTAATAAGCAAAAGAAGAAAGCTCTCTGCCAGTGAAGATGGGGCTTTAATGGGTTGCCCACTATGAGGCTGGGGTCTGGGGGTTTTTATGGACTGGGGAAGGGGAAGGAATGTGCTTAGTCTGTCGGCTATCTGGGAGAAAGCATGATTCAGCTTGTCCCAGGACCAATCAGGAGCTGAAGTGATGATTCATAGGGGCTACTCAGCTTGGCCTGGAACCTATCAGCAGCCGAAATGAAAGCTTGGCCAGGGACCTTGGCCTGGGACCAATCAGGGGCTGAAGTGATGATTCATAGAGGCCGGGCTCACAGTCTAAAAAAGAAATGAAAGTCTCTACAGGAACCCACTCGAACCCACCGGGTTCATGCCCACAAAAGGAGAAGAAACGTTTTCCTGGGAGCCTGCTGATGATACAAAGGAAAAAGGCATTTCTGTCAGACATTGTTGCCTTATCTGAGTGAGCCAGAGGTTTGCGCAAGTTTTTATCTCAGTGGGCTGGAGGTTCTCCTATCTATGCAGCTACGGGCATGTCTCCAGGCACAACTCCCTGTGCTAGTTCCTTAGCTCAGTGCCCACAGCTTGATGTTATTACCCCATGCTGCTTTTTGTGTTGTGTGGGAATGAGGCACTGACCCATGGGTCAGTGGCTCTCCAGGGACCCTTCCTTTGCTGTCTATTTAAGGCAAGCTAGCTAACTCCTCTCAATATGAGACACTGCCAGTAAAAAAAGAGTACGAGTGCAAATTTTGAGTAGCAATCAATAGTGTCTGTTACAGAAGGAGAAGACAGGACCCTTATGTGAGGAGAAACAGCCCAAATCAGAAGATGACTAACCACGATTCTGGCCATCAATTCAACTGTCATAACCATATCCAATAAGTGAACAAAGTTTAAGGGAACTTGGTTTTTTCACCCAGTATATTGTATTTCTAACATTTATTCATGTTGCCAGTAATTGTAGTTTGTACTTTATCACTAGTGTATAATGTTACATTATATAGCTATAGTATGCTATATTTTTTATCCATTCTTCTGCTGACAATCATCTCAGTTTCTTCAAGTTTTGTGCTATTGGAAACAATGTTGCTATAAATCTTTTTGTAATACATAAACATTTTATTGTTTAAATAGTAATGAAATTGATGGGCCATTGGGTTGTGAATGTTCAAACTAATTAGGTAATGGTATATAACTTGAGAGCTATATAGCTCTCAAGAAAGCTAAGTTATGTAATATATTTTAGGTCAATCTTTCATATGTGATAAATATATTTTAGAAGCAATAATTAAAAGATGAATTCAAAATTCAAAATGGTGATTATCTGTGACTGAGTATGGAAAAGAAAGCAGAAGGATAGGGTAGGGAACATAGATGTAGAAGCAATTGGTGATATTTTATTCTTGAAATTGATGAGCTCACAGATGTTTATTATAAAATTAAGCAAAACAGCGTAAAAACTTCATAAGATCATATATATATCTTCATAAGATCATATATCTATATCTTCATAAGATCATATATATATATATATATATATATACACACACATATATATATATGGTTAAATAAATTCAATGAAAATAGCCGCAAGCTAAAGCAACTTCATAGGCTGTGTCCACTTTGGAATTTGTTAAACTTCAGGAAATGTCTTTTTGTGTGACCTCATCCATTCGGACTTCATGTCTCCTTTATGTTTTCCTTGCAAATAAAATTGTAGGGCAAGAAAAGAGAGAGAGACGCAATAATCACCACTTTAAGGAAGTTCAGTCTTCTCCCTTCTTATTTTGCTCTTGACTGGCATTAGTGCAAAATTTTGTACTAACAGTGAAAGTTGGGAAACCTGAATTAGATCTTTGAATTCAAATCAAACATTCCTCTTTAGGTTTCCATTATCTGTATTCACTTGTTTGCTTTGTTTTTTCTGTGCCCTTGCTATCTTTTGAGTTTGATAGTTCTTGTTAGCCTACGTTTTGTTTCTATCTCTCTATGGCATTCAAGGTAGACATTTCGATGACAATTCTATGAGTCCTCACCTTGAGTTTTTAAAAACACTGTTAAGCATTCATATATATAGTTTCAAAACTGAATAACATTTGCTTTCCACTTGTAGTAAAGAAAATATTTGTAACATTTTCCAGACCCTTCCTACCCCAACCCTCTTTCTTATCTTTATCAAATAGTTGGTTGAAAACCCCCATAATTAAAAAGGGAAATAAAATCTCTATTCCTCTCCTTTTTTTTCTTCCTTCCACTTTATTTGTTACAACATTACAGTATTTATTTAGATATTTCAGTTTGAACATACGCTTCATGAACTTGAGTATTTTTGTACAATGGTTTAGTAATCTTCAGTGTATTTCAATGTTCAATACTTTCGTCTTTTGACATTTTATTTTGATTCACCTCTTGGTGACCTAGTGCACATTTTTATATTCTTATTTTTTTTAATCTTCAGGGAGTGGTGGGGCATTTTCTCAGACCTTGGCTATTTAGTTAGTAGTCTCTGAAAGAAGGTTTGATTTTAGAATTAGTTATAAGCTGGTAACCTTGAGAATGCTTTTTTTTAATTATCCAAGTTTTTGTTTCTTCACTTTCAAAGTAGAGATAAGATCTAACTTACAGTATTATTGGGAAGATAGTGTGAGTTACATGTAAGGTGCCTACCACATTACCCAATGTATACTAATTACTCGCTAAATACCCCATTTCCATTCTCCTTTCCTTCCTTTATTTTCAGTCACATGTGAATGACCACATGGGCCATAATACTTTTCCTGCAGAAACTGCTGGCATTATGATGGTCTTTTGGAATTTATAGTTATAGCACTAAATCCAGAGGCTAACTATATTTTTATTCCTTTATTATAAGTTATTTTTCTTCCATAATTTCTTATTAGAGGCTTCATTTTTCCTTCACAAGTAAACATTCTACTAGAGAGTGTTTCGATGCTTTTTAGTCCTTGTCCAAACAAGGAATTTTGGAATGGGCATCTAGATACGTTTAAGATATTCTGCTATTCTCCAAGGGTCAAAGGGGGCCAGTTAGGCATTATATCAAAAACCATCACTCCTAGTCAACAATGTTTTAAAATCAACATAACTATATTCAGCCAAATACAAAAATGCCAAGTAACTCCGTAGGTTGTCTAATAGCAGCATCTTTGACAACATCTCTGGGATTACCAGTTAATTTATCAACTCCCATTACTGCCCAAGCAAGATCGATCTTGGGTGCCAGGAATTTGAGAATCTACTCCTGCAGAAGCTTACGAAGGAACTGGAATCTCTGTCATTTACATCAGCCAGATAACTTAATTTTACTTATTTTTATTCTTGTAAGCTGTAATTTTGAGGGATATTTTGCTTCTACTTTTTCACAACTCTTGTAGATGTCCTGAAATGTCCCAAATGTAAGTATAGTTTAACCTACAAATCATCCATTTTCTCTTTAAATCATATTTCTGTTCATCATCAATACCTTATATTTATGTATTTATTTAAGTATTTATGTGTATACACTATATCGTTTATGTACTTTTTCACACCACAACTCAGTATAAGTATTGTTATCCTCATATTTTTATTGAGGTGAAATTTACATAATATAAAATCGACCATTTTAAAGTGTAAACTTGGTGGCATTTAGCACATTCACGACTTTGTCCAATGATCACTTCTATCTAGTTTCCAAATATTTTACCCACAAAAGAGACTCAATACTCATTAGCAGTCACTCCCAGTTCTCCCCTCCTTAAACCCTTCACTACCATTAATCTGCCCTCTGTCATTATGAATGTGCTTATTCTGGATAGTTCACAAAAATGAAATCATACAATATGTAACCTATTTTGCCTGAAATCTTTCACTTCGCCTAGAGTTTACAAGATAAACCAATGTCACCACATGCATCAATACTGCATTAGTTTTCATGGCTGAATAGTATTCTATTGAATCTGTATGCTAAAATTTGTATATCCACTCATTCATTGATGGACATTTGAGCTGTTTCCACCTTGTAGCTATTGTGAATAGTGCTGCTAAGCACACATGTGGGCATTTATTTGTTTGAGTACTTGTTTTCAGTTTGGAGGAATGGGGTATGTACTTAAGAGTATACCATATGCTTGGGCATATGGTAATTCTGTTTAACTTTTTGAAGAAGAGCTCAATTGTTGTCAGTTTTAGCTAAATCACTTTGTATTCCCACCAATAATTATAACTTCTTCACATCCTGAGCATATGATTATTTTCTATATTTTTGATTACAGCATCCTAGTAGGTATGAAGTTGAATCTCAAAGTAGTTTTGACGTGCATTAACTGAATGAATGATGATGTTGAACATTTTTTCATGATTTGTTGTTCATTTGTGTATCTTCTTTAGACACATGTTTATTCACATACTTTGCTTATTTTTAATTGGGTTATTTCTCTTTTTATTGTTGAGTTATAATATTCTGGATACCAGAAACTTATCCTATATAAGATTTGAAATTATTTTCTCCCATTAAATTGTCTTGTTCACTTTTTCATTTTTAATGTTTATAGATACATAACAGTTGTACATATTTATGGGGTACATGGGAGATTTTGAAACAAGCATGCAATTCATAATTATCAAACCTGGGTAGTTAGGATATCCAGCACCTCAAATAATTATCACTTCTTTGTGCTGAGAACATTCCAACATTCCATTTCTAGTTATTTTTTTTAAAGTCTTTTCATATCTTTAGTCCATTTTTAGTCAGATTTTTTAAATTTTACTATCCGAGTTCCTTATATACTCTGGTCATTAATCCCTTGTCAGTTTAATAGTTTGCAAAACAAAACTGCATGGTACTTGCATAAAAACAGACACACAGACCAATGGAACAGCATAAAGAGCCCAGAAATAAACTTATGAAATTACATTCCATTCATTTTCAACAAAAACACCACGAGCATACATTGAAAAAGGAACAGTCTTTTCAATAGATGGTGTGAGAAAAACTGGATATCTATAAGCAGAAGAATGAAACTAGACCCCTATCTCTCACCATACATAAAAGTCTAATGAAAATGGGTTAAAGACTCCATTTTAAGACCTAAAACTGTGAAACTATTAGAAGAAAACATTGAGGAAACTCTCCAGAACATTGGTCTGTGCAAAGATTTATTGAGTAAGACCTCAAAGTACAGCCAATCAAAGCAAAATTGACCAATGGTATCACATCAAGCTAAAAATGCTTCTGCACACCAAAGAAAACAATCGACAAAGTGAAGAGACAACCTACAGAATGAGAGAAAATATTTGTCTTTTCATTTCTGTAATAGTGTCACTTGATGCACAAAAGTTCTTTATTTTGATGAAGTCTAATTTCTCTATTTTTTATTTTGTTGCTTATGTTTTTGGTATCATATACTGAGAATTAATACCAAATACAAGGTTATGAAGATTTAGTGCTAGCTTTTCTTCTAAGAGCATTAGAGGTTTAGCACTTACATTTAGTTATTTGATTTACTTTAATATTGTACATGTTGTGAGACAGGAATCCAGATTCATTATTTTGCATTTGGATATACAGTTCTCCTAGCACTATTTATTGAAGATAATGTCCTTTCCCCATGACACAATCTTGGTGGCTTATTCTAAAATAAATTTGCCTTAGACACATAGGTTTATTTCTTGACTGTCCATTCTATTCCCTGGGTGTATATGTGATTACTTATGCCAAAACCGCACTGTTTTGAATATTGAATCTTGCTTATAAGCTTTAAAATCAGAAGTTTGAGTCCTCCAAGTTCATTATTCTTTTTTAAAATTGTGTTGGCTAGTAATATGGCTTAGCTGTGTCCCCACCCAAATCTCATCTTGTATTGTAGTTTCTATAATACCCACATAGCATCGGAGGGACCCAGTAGGAGGTAATTAAATCATGAGGGCAGTTTTCCCCATGCTGTTCTCATGATAGCGAGTGAGTTCTCACAAGATCTGATAGTTTTATAAGTGTCTGGCATTTCACTGGCTGGCATTCAATTCTCTTGCCTGCCACCCTGTGAAGAGGTGCCTTCCACCATGATTGTAAGTTTCCTGACGCCTCCCCAGCCACGCAGAACTGTGTGTCTATTAAACCTCTTTTCTTTATATAAAAAATTACGTAGTCTTCGGTATGTCCTTGTAGCAGCATGAGAATGGACTAATACAGCTGGTCAGTATCCCTTGCAAATCTACGTGAACGTCAGTATGAACTTTTCTATTTTTGTCAGAAGGCATTTGTGATTTTGAAGATGTTAGCATTGAATCTATATGTGGCTTTGGAGAGTAATGCCATCTTTATGATATTGTCTGTCATTCCATAAACATGGGATGCCTTCTTTTTTATTTAGGTATTCTTTAATTTATGTCAGCAGGGTTTTGTAGTCTGAAATGTATAAGTCTTGCACTTCCTTGGTTACATTTATTCTTATTGAGTATTTTATATTTTTGATACTATACTAAATGGACTTTTAAATTTTACTTTTGGATTTTTCATTGCTAGTTTATAGAATTACCACTGCATTGTGTGTGTTGATTTTGTTCACCGCAGCTTTGTGGAATTCATTAGTGCTAATAGTTTGTGTGTGTGTGAGTGTGCATGTGTGTGTGTGTTTTAAGATTCTTTCTATAAGTGATCATGTCATCTGTGAATAGAGGTGAACAGAGATAGTCTTAACTCTTCCTTTTCTATTTGAATGATTTTAACCTTTTTTTTCTTGTTTGAATGCTTTGGCTATAACTTCTCATAACCTGTTGAAGAGAAGTGGTAAGAGTTGCCATCCTTATCTTCTTCAAGATACAAGGGTGAAAGTTTTCAGCCTTTCACCATTAAGTCTTATGTTAGTGCTGAGTTTGTAAAGTATGTACTTCATCACTTCGAGAAAGTTTTATTCTATTTCTAATTTGTTGAGTGTTTTTATAAAATGTTGCATTTTTTAAATATGATTTTTGCATCAATTGACATGATCATGTGCTTTCTTTACTTCATTCTGTTAATGTGGAAAATTCCATTAATTGATTTTCTTATGTTGAAACACACTTGCATTCCTGGGATAAATCCAACCTGGACATGACATAGAATCCTAAATTTTATAATTCAATTATGCTTCCAGATTTGCTTTGCTAGTATTTCTTGAGGATTTTTTGCATCAATATTCATAAAGAATTTTGTTCTATATAATTATTTTCTTGTGACGTCTTTGCTTGCTGTGAGTATTGGTGTAATGTTTACTTCATTGAATGTGTTATGAAGTATTCCCTTCTCTTCTATTTTTGCTGTTTTTATATTTGTTTATCTAATTTGTTGGTGTACAAATGTTTGCAGTTTTTATTTCAATAAGGTTAGTAGTAATGCCCCACTTTTATTCTATATTCTAGTTATTTGTGTCTTCTCTTTTTTAACGCATTCCTTTTAGCTAAATTTTTGTCAGTTTTGTTAATATTTTCAAAGTACCACCTTTTATTTAATCAAATAAAACTCTATTGTTTATTATTTCTTTATTTTGTTTATCTTCATGCTAATTGTTACTTCCTTCCTGCTGTTAGTCTTGGATTTAGTCTACTCTTATTTTTCTAGTGCCTCAGATATAGAGTTATTAATTTGGATTTTTTTCTTTTTTAATGTGGATGTTCATAACAATACATTTCTCTCTAAGAACTGCTTTTGTTATTTTCTATAAGTTTCGGTATGTTGTGCTTTTCTTTTTTTCTCTATGTATTTTTAAATTTCCTACGTGATCACTTCTTTGATCCATTGGTTAAGAATGTATTGTTTAATTTTCATTTTTTTGTGATTTTACCTTTTTTTGTTATTGATTAATAGACTGATTTCTTTGTGGCTACAGAAAATAATTGGTATGATTTTAATCTTTTAAAATTTATTAAGACTTGTTTTTTGACGTAACATATGGTCTATTCTTCAGAATGTTCCATATGCACTTAAGAAGAATGTGTATTATGCTCATTTGTGTTAGTGTGTTCTCCATATGTCTACTAGGTCTACTTGATTTATGGTGGTGTTCAAGTCCTTTATTTTCTCCTTTCAATTCTATCAATATTTGTTTCATATATTTGGGGACTCTGTTGCTTGGTGTGTATATGCTTATAAATATTTACATTATTGATGTGACCCTTGATATGTAATGCACGTTTTTGTCCCTCATAACCTTTTTCTTTCAGCTCCTTTTTGGTCACTATGTGCATAGAATATCTTGTTCTATCCTTTCATTTTCAAGCTGTTTGTGTCTTTGGATCTAAAGTTGATTTATTTCAGTCTGCTAATTAATACATTTCATTTTTTATTTAATCCAGTTATATTTAAAGTAATTACTGATAAAGAAAGACATTCTTCTGCCATTTTGCCATTTTGCTACTCATTTTCTCTACATCACACATCACTTTTGTTCCTCAAGTTTTCCATTTCTCCCTTATTTTGTGTTTAATTGATTGTTTTAGTGTAATGTTTTGAATCTCTTCTCATTTTATGTATATTTTTAGCTGTTTTCCTAGTTGATACATTAAGATTATAATTAACATCTTAAACTTATAACAAATTATTAAATTAATACCAACTTAGCTTTAATAGTATACAAAAATTATATTCCTACATATCTTGTACCTTAAAGTTGTTATTGTCAGAAATTACATCTTTGTACATTGTTTACCATTAGCATCTATGTATATTTATAATTGTATGAATTTATCTTTCAAATCATATAAGAAATAAAGAAGAACTACAAGCAAAAAGTACAATAATCCTTGTTTTATGTTTACCAGTATTCTTTATTTCTTCATATGGCTTTGAGTTACTGTCTAGTGTCCTTCCATTTCAGCCGGAAAGACTCCCCTTAGTATTTCTGGTACAGCAGGTCTACTGTAGCAAATCTTAACGTTGTTTACAAAAGAATGTATAATATCTTGTTTCTTTGCATATCTCATAACTTTATTGGGAACTAGAGACTTGAATATTATAATTTGTTACCTCTGGAAATTTGAAGCTTCCCCCTCCTTAGTGTTTGTTGTTGCTTGGTGTGACTTGTAGTTGTTTCTTTAATAACTTTTAAAACTATATTTTAAATACTGCATTCTTATTGTGTTTGATATCTGAAGTCTTTTTCCCTTCAGCTTGTGGTTGGGTAGTGGTTTAAAATATATTTACTTAAATAAAGAGATAAAGGACGAGGAGGAGGAGAACGAGGAAGAGAAGGAGGAAGAGAAGGAGGAAGAAAAGGAAAAAGACAAAAAGGAGGAGCAAAAAACAAGAAATAATTTCTGACCTTTACAGAATGCCTGTTTTTTTTTTTAGCACTCCTTCAAGGCTTAGCCATATTTTTAAACAACTCTTCATTAGCCTTCACTTCTTGCTTGCGATGAGCCTAAATCAGCCATTGATGAAAGCTTAGAGTCATCCCAGGTCTTCTCTGACAATTCTTCCTTCCCTGGGCATTGTATTGGCTTTCTAGGTTCCCTTACACATAAGAACTTTTCAAAGCCCTTATTCTTCAAAGCAACTATTGCCCCAAGTATTTCTACTAGGTTTTCATTATATCTGTTATTTGCTACTACTGTAGTCTTTTGCCAAAAGTGGCAGCTGATTGTTCATGTGCTTTTCAACACATTCAGGGAATGTCCTCTTCTTAGCTACTTTTCTGCCTAAAGAGATTTTCAAGTTAGGTGAAACAAAGGCAGATGCCTTGCATCAATTCTTTAAGGAATCACCAGACAAGTTAAAACAGACAAACATGATCCTGGGTAAAAGTCCTCTCTGCTGCATGCAGAACTAGGTACTCACACCTGTAATGCTGACTTTGATCTTCAAAATTGCTGCTACCCCATTATTTTCTGCATTTTATAGATATATAATCAGAGGTCTAGGCTGAAGTCTAGAGAAGTTAAGTAAACTTCTAAGGTTTCATTGGTAGCCAATGAAGGTGAAGTATGCTATTTATTATTTTAAATCTGGGACTCCCTTATTCCTAAAATAGTAATTTTTCCATGCTCTGTGCTTCCTTATATGCACACTTAGACTCCATATTTGGCCAAGCTGAACCCAATATACATTCTTTATCTCCATCTACACACTTGGTCTCTGATTTCATCCTTAAAATCGCTGTCCACATACTCCACTGTAACCATGCTACTACCTTCCTACTATCTACCCTTTTCCACACACTTAGTTTCTCCTTTGTTTCTACTACACTTTGTGTCCATTACTGAACTATTCTTCAACATTATGCTGGAAACACACCTTAAAAATATAGATTATTGTTCATTAATTTTGTTTACCTTATGTATGAAAATAGACAATAACAGTTTTATGTTCTAATTATTTAGTTTTATCTATTTTTCTCTCTTCTCCAGTAATACCTATTAATTGGCAGTTGGACCTCTATAACCAACCTTCTATATGCTTTATCTATTCTTCATTTTTCTCCTTTGTTCATTTTCTATGTATTCTTTTATTGCTTATAAAGTTTATCCTTTGCATCACTGATTCAATTTTCTCTAATTTCAAGTATGCTATTTATTCCTATCAAGGCAGGTTTCCTGTAGCATGTATAGATTGGTGCATAGCAATAATTCAACAAATGCTAGTTATTTCCTGTAGGCGTGAGCCTGTATTCAAATTCACTAAGCAATTTAAAGGTGAATTTGGATATGGTCCATTGGAAACATACTTTATAAGTAGAATCTCATTTTTTGTATAAAAAAGGAGTGCTAATTAGGGGCTTATCCACACTGTCTGAAAAATTCTGAGGCAATGCAAGCTTCACAGTATAGCTTTTTGTTGGTCACTGAAGTGCTATTATCATAGACAATAAAGTAGTCCAGGGTATAAACCTGAATTACTTTAGGAGTTGTAAGAAATGACTACAGTATCCAGAGGGGAAAAAGTTAATCCAATGTATCAGAAGAAAAGACTATATCAATTTTTGGCAGAATCAAAAATAAGTTTCTAATTTTTTCAACCCAATGATAATACATAAAATTTTTTCACATCAGTTTTTTAAATAAGACTCAGAGATGAGATTCTGAGCACCTACACAATTCTACTATTTTCCCAGAAAAGTATATAATCAATAAGATTAGAAAGCTTAAGATTAATACTAAATCAAATATGAATTAAACATGATTCACAAGGCACCTTAGAGTCACACAATCCCTCATAGTACTGACTGTAATATTAAACTCTGACTGTACTATGCATATAGAACTTACAAGTAGGCTGGGCGTGGTGGCTCACGCCTGTAATCCCAGCACTTTGGGAGGCTGAGGCAGGTGAATAACTTGAGCTCAGGAGTTCATGACCAGCCTGGGCAACATGGTGAAACCCCGTCTCTACAAAAAACACAATAATTAGCCGGGCATGGTGGCTCATGTCTGTAGTCCCAGCTACGTGAGAGGCTGAGGTGGGAGGATGCTTCAGCCTGGGAGAAGGAGGTTGCAGTGAGCCCAGATCGTGCCACTGCACTCTAGCCTGGGCAACAGAGTGAGACATTGCCTCAAAAACAAAAAGAAAAACAAAAAAGTTACAAGTAATTCATGTCAAATGGGTACTGATTTTATGGTCACTTAAAAGACCCTGGAAATTGACATTTGCCATTAGGGTGCATCATATCTTCTTTAATGGGCATTTGTCTTATTCTTATAACAAAATCCATTTGTTTCAATTTTCATAACCTGGAGCATTCTCTAATACTACTTTAATTAAAATTCAGATTTTATAACATAAAAGTGACTGGCAAAAAATTGGGATGATGCTAATGAACTTTTTAATTAATTTTAAATATTTATTTTCTTTATATTCTAGTTTGTTAATAAAGGTGAAAAGAGAGAAAAGAGTGGGTATATTTTATATACAATCATTATTGAAACAAGTTGTCTTTTTCTTAACATTATTAGACCAAATTGTACATTTTCTTAATTTACAAAATATAAATTTTATATAACAACTTCTTTGTCAATAATTTGCATATTAAATATTCAAAGTGATTTTTCTAGAAACTGATGTAGAATCATGGCATAAATATCCACTTGCATAATACAAAAACCTATGCAGAATTTGACGTGAACTGCAATGCTTACAGAAGGGCACAAGTACCCAAGTATTACCACTTTTAATCATGACTGGGAAGTCAAATGCTAAAAGTACTACTAAGAACACACTAGTATATGTTTCACGTAGAGTGAATAAAACAAGAAAAGCAGACTAGCTTTTGTTAATTTGAATGAGAATACAAAATTATATTTCTTCTAGCCAGTAGCATTTTTGTTTTACATTTATCTATTGGAGTATTATTTTGCTGTTACAGAGTATTTTCATTCACACCGGCAGAAGGCCAAGATGATACAGTAGATGGAATTTGGAATGCTGTAGTTTAGGGAGGAGATCAAATAGGAGGATTCAATGGGTTTGGAATGCCAACTAGTTAAGCACCTGGAGATGAAATGCACTGTCCTTGACTAAATTCTGTCAAGTGTGTCTTATTTCAATAATCATGGAATCATAGCCAGGTTATAGGTGTATGCAGTTGTGGAAATAACAATCCTGTCAGCATAGAAGATTGTCTCCCAACAATGTATAAAATAAGACAGAATAGCTCACATATATTATCATTCTATTTACATGAAATATCAAGAATAGGTAAATCCACACAAACACAAAGCAGATTTATGTTTGCCAAGGGCTATGGTGAAGGAAAAAAATGGGGAGTAGCTGCTTATGGGCATGAAGTGTCTTTTTAATGTGATGAAAATATTTTGGAATTAAATGGAGGTGGTAGTTTCACAATATTATGAATGTATTAAGTGCCACTGAATTGTTCACTTTAAAATAGTTAATTTTATGTTTCATTAATTTCATCTAATTTTTAACAATAATTTTAAAAATAAAATAATAATAAATACTTGAAAGCATCCAGAGAGAAATAATGCATACCTAAATGGGAAAACAATTTGAATAACAAGGGATTTTTAAATCTGAAATCATAGTTAACAAGGAAGTAGAACAACTTTTTTTAGCACTGAAATAAAAAACTGTCAACAGTGAACGATACATCCTGTGAAAGTATCCTTAAAGAATTAAGAGAAAATAAAGACATCCTCAACTGAAGAAAAACTAACAATTTATTGCTATCAGACCTACCCTTGAAGAATGATTAAAAGAATTTTAAATAGAAAAATAATGATAATGGATGAAGATTTGATCTTTCAGAAAAGAATGAACAATGGACTGGGTAAAAACTACAGGTAAACGAAGAGATTATACTTCACCTGATTAATCTCTTTTATTATTCTTCATGATTGAATCAAAAATGATCATACCATCTTATGTGGTACTCAACATATACAGAGGAAATACTTAAGACAATTATATTTAAAAAGTGAAGTTATAAAGATCTAAGTGGAAGTAAAGTTTCTTCGCTTTACTTGAAATGTTAAGACATCAAATCCAGCAGACTGTGATAAAGCATGTATATATGTGGTAATACCTAGAGCAACCACTAAGAAAATTATATAAAGAGATATACTTTAAAACACCTTAAGTAGGAAAGTTAAAATGCCATTTTATAGTCAGAAATATGAAGTGGAGAAAGTTTTCTAGGTTGACAAAAAGACTAATAGTGTTATTTAATTAGAAATAGACTGTAAGTAACAAAAAAGTAACAGCTGGTGATTGGCACGTTAATAATAGATCAAGTTTGGGGAAGCAAAAACGAAAGCTGAAATACAGTGGTGATTACAATGGAGTTTGACCTTTTACGTTTTTCCCAAAAAAGTATAATTTCTGGGGAGTCCATGAACATTAATATAGATGGCATTAATTTATGAGTCTGTGAGTTTGTTAGGTTGATTTTAAGGCACAGACAAATAATTCTACTACTGCCATTAGTATTACAGATAGATTTACAGATGAAAATAAACCTCAAGGCAAATTGTAGTTGAAGTTCCATACTATTCATTCTATATAATCATTAAGTGTGCCCTTAGATCTCATGAGAAGCTGGAAATAAAATAACCTTCGATAAGCAATGAAGTGTGCATTTTCTCTACTTTATAGCTTTAATAATAAAAAACAAAATACATAATAGAAATCAAAATAGTGGAGATGTGTTTTAAACTAATTTTAAAATGGAAACATCATACTAGAATTATATATAATACTTTCACAAGTTTATTTTAAACACCAAGTAAAAGATATGTAAGTTAAAAAGGTCATGAAAAGGAGTTCTCAGCATTATATTTACAAACTTTTAACGAGTAGGGATGGATTTTTCCAGTCAAGTTGTATAAAACAGCACTCTCTTGAATAAAGTATTATGATCATGGTTGCAAATGGGAAAAAAAAAGCATTTCTCAAACTCTAATGTGCTTACAAATAGCCTGCCAAACTTGTTAAAATAAAGTTTCTAATTCAGCAAATCTGGAGTAGGGTACAAAAATTTGCATGTCTAACAAGCTCCGAGGTGATGCTGATAACTACAGATTTTGGACCACAGTTGAGTATCACGGGTCTAACATATTAGGAATGTGGTACTAATAAGGCCAAAATTATGAATTCTAACTTATATTGGCCAGTTAGCTTGAGGTAAAATGAAAGAACATAGAATCTGGAATGAGGTTGAACAGCCACCATAAATTATATCACTTACTCCAAAGATTTTACAAGTCATTTGTACAAAAGTGACAATCAGAGATTATGTACAAACATTTCATAGCAAACAGGTCAAAGAATCCCAAATTGTAAGCACAAGTCAATATACATATTGATCAATATAAAAAGCAACTTCTGTAGTTTGGCCCACTATTTCTCTTACTCTACCCCCTTTCAGCCTCACATCCCCAGGCCATTATTTTTGAGGCCTCTTTGTTTTTGGTCCAAGGATCTGTGAGCATCTGAAGTACAAATAATTAGTAACACTATTTAAAAATATTCACACCTATAAAAAGAGGAAATAAATAATATGATAAAATAATTTCGATAAGAATTATGAGGAAAAATGTACTCAGTATAAATTATTAGGAAACAATAAATATCAAACAAATGGTTGGTAAAATTTTGATTAAATGTTGTTCTTTTGTTTTTGGTTGCTACTGTTGTATTTTGGATGTGCACCAACCTTCATCTTGCTAGTTTTATTTCCAAAACAATTAAAACAATGTTAAATGACTTATAGTTCTTATTCTTTCCAAATCAAACACTCTAAAGCGAAAAACAGAGTTAGTCTTCCGTACTTACAAAATATACACGTATTTTGTCTAAATACAATAAAGAAAATGCAATATTCTGCTGAATAAATACTTTCCATATTAGATAAAATGTGTGTCTTTTCCAAGCAACTACTACTAAGAAACCTGTTAAGATGAAAACTATTTTTTCATCTATCCCATTTTTTTGTGCATAGAAATATGCCTGGCCTAACATTTGAAGCAGGAAGCATGTAAGATAAATTAGACTAAATAAATCTATTACAATATAGAAATGTCTGTCTCATTGAAATTAAATTTGTATTTACTTGGCCTCTAAGGTCAATTGTTGATCTTTACATTAAGGGACAGACATGCCCCCTAGTGGTTCCAATAGTGGATTTAAAAAACAAAAAAGAAACAAAAAAAAACACAGGACAACCTTGGCTACTGTCACTTTTGCAATTAGTCATCAGAGAAGACTGTTTTAATTTCACAGACACACATGGCTCATAAGCATCAGAGCTGTAGGTGTAGGTGTAGTAATTTCTAACTCATGAGCATGTGAAACAACGTTCTCATCAAATTTTTGTGTTTCTATGTCTCTACTAGAATACTTTTTATTGGACTGTTGTGTGTATAAAATAGAAATGTTGTGTTTCAAAATGAAGAGGATGCTGCTGTCCATGGAAATACCATTAGCAAAAATGATGCAAATATATTTAAGTGGTGTTTCTCAAAGGACTCAATCTTTTTGTTCTACCTTAAAGCTGACAAATTATGTAACACATATATGTGATGCTCACTAGAATGAAGAAATTGAAACAAATCAAAATCAAACTAAAACAGAACGTGCTCTCTTGCACTAAGTGTTAAAGTTAAATTAACACTATCAGAAACGCTTAAACAATATTTCTTCCATAGCGTAGGAAGTTAGTCTGGGTTTCATCTAAATCAAAAGTTAGATAATGGTGTGTCTTGCTTAACATAGAAGTTTTACTACTGAAAGGGAAGATAATGGTACAATATGCACATTCAGTGCATGGTCTGTGTGAATTCTACACTTTATTATTTTGTGAAGTTGAAGCACCCTTCTGTAATATACCCAATTAGCATCTAATATTTTATAAGCCTGGGTTTTTCTTGTTCTTCTTAAAGTTGGATGTTGAATATTTAATAGAATTTTGTTATTAAAACCTCCTCTTGGCCATCTGGTAGAAGTATTCTGCATGTATTGAGATTTCTGACTTATTTTGGAAAATCAAAAAGCAGAACAATTTTTGCCACATTTTCAGGGAATCCATTTTTTAGACTAGCTTTATCCGCAATTTATGTATGCTAAGTAACATTTCATAGCAAATTGACTAAATTGTGTTAAAGTTTGAAAGACAAAATTAAGGATTAGTGGAGTGCTGCATCTGATAAATACTTGTTGAATGAATGATAGAGAACACAATTGATCAGATCCATATCATTGCCTTCTTAACTGTTCCCAGGAACAAAAGTAATCCTATAATAAAGAAGTTACTTTTTGATAATAAAACCCAATGTTTCCTCATTATACAAGCATTTTCCAAGGAAATAGGATCATTCACTGCAAAGTTCACTTCTTACTACTTTTTCAGGTGCATTTCAATCCCCATGTATCTTCCTTTTTCTCTTAGTTTGGACTCCGATACAATGATTTACCTTGTCTTCTTTGAACATAGTGCCTTAGTCATAATAAGCACAAAAATATATGTTGATTGTTTTATTAATCAAGGTACCTGCCACCAAACTACTCAGGTGAAAAAAATGAAACATGCAAATTAAAAATTAGCATTTTTAATAACAGTAGGAAGGGCGTGGAGGCAAGGGTTTAAACACTACCCAAGGCAAAACAAGCTTGCAGTGGAATATTCTGAGGGCCTAATTTTAAATAGTCCTACTGATAAACAGCATTAATCGTTGAACTCACTATTGATGGGAGTAAGAACTGTTAAAATCACTAGGCTAGGGGTGAAACTTCAATCTCTTTTTCTTTCATTAACTCTTCCTTTTACATAGGTTAGCAGTATTTAAAATACACTTAGTTTGCCTTGAAGGATTGTTTGCTTAAAGTAACTATCTTTAAGTATGTTTCTTATATTATGGTCAATATATTCTAAAGAAAATTTGTTATTCTTTGGAGAACACTACATCACCATTAGACCTCGATGCAGCTGAAACAAATAAAGCAAGAACAAAATTATACTCCAATATCCTTGAAATCTTTGTTGTTTTGTAGTAAATGTAGATTGTTTCTTTAGCTTTGTTGTTTGAACAGATGTGTATTTGCATAATGTGAAGATTTAGTTAGACTTGTGAAAGGAAAATCACATCTCTATTTTACAATAGGACTAATATATGTATAAAGGATTAGATAAAGCAATTCAAAAACAAGCATATGATTTACACTTTGGTTCTAACCCACTCTGTACTTGAGAAGCTACAAGATGTATCATGAATGTATAACACTATGCCTAATTTTCAATAGAGCACATAAAGGTATGCTTCATCTGTAGAAAATTATTCTCTTTGCATTCTTGGGAAATCAACTTGTACTGTTGCAGTTCTAATTTTTTTTTAAGATTTGTATGCTTGGGTGTTTTCTTATGACTGCTAACTCTGAATCTTAGATAATATCCAAACCAACAGCAGATAACTGAAAATTTAATATAGTATAATACAAAATTTCAAACAGGCTACTATTGTGCCTTGAATTATAATATCTCATTACTTTGAGTCATTTAGTGTCACAAAGGCTTCTGTGCACCAATTTATCATCTGTCTTTTTTCCCCTAGAATAGAAGGGTTGATTGTGGACATAGCAGGCTCATATTAAACAATTTTTATGATGAGCACGAAAGTCAGTTTGCCTTATATTAGGACTATATTTCCTATAATAATAGTGTTTATTAGTTGCAGTGGTAAAGAACAATAGACGCTTACTTAACTATTAGCAGAAAGTAGCTTGATATAAGACATATATTAAAATCTATTACAAATTAGGTCCAGCATAACCTATGTCAATCCACAGCTGAACAAAGTATATTGCTTTGATTTTAGATTTATCACATTTGAATTTAACATAAAAATGGGATCTACAGTGAGGTCACAAATGTCTGAACTAAACTTGGATATTTTCTCCTTTCTCTGTTCAGTGAAATAAAGGTTTTCAGTCCTTAGTAGTGTCTACCTTCAGTCCTGAAAATCCTGAATCCTCTCAACTATATGATGTGAAAGAAGAGAGCATAAAGAAAAACATTCAACCATATCACAACTGCAAAGGAAAATAAACACATTCAACCACATTACCTTTTTGACCTGATCTAAATGCATCATTGTAACAAATTTTTTATATTTGCAGTTTCAGTAGTCAGAAGGTCAAAAGCACTGACTGACTAACTTTAGATTATCTTTTGATTTATCTTTAAGAGGCTTCTGGAAGACTTGAAGAAAGATTTTGTAAAAAAAGAAATAAGATCATTAAAAAAGTCATATAGCTTGAGGCTTTTAAATAATATATAGAAATGGAAATTCTCCCAAAGAAAAATTCTTTTCATTCTTTTTGCTTTATAATTCCATACTAATAAATAAACTAGTGTTTCTACTCTAAAAAAATTAGAAGTAAAAGTTCAAGATAGCCAATTAATAATCCATAAAGTATCGTGTTGATTTAATCCAAATGCTTGCATAATATAATTTTGCAAAACAAAGGTCAAACAATTCCTCTGATATTATCTATTCAAAAATCTACTGCAGTCAGAATCACAAAATATTACTATTTTATAATATATAGAATATTAAACTAACATTAGCATAAGACATTTTATTTAATTTTGATTAAAATGAATTCATTGACTTTTGTGTCTAGCTCTGAAAGCCTTATTAATACTTTTTGTAATAATCTGAGATAAATAAAATTCCTTATACTGATTGGCAAAAAAAAAGAAAACCTCTGTGGAAAAAAAGTCATAACATACATGCAAAGCCTGTTGCTTTTAGATTTCATTTATTTATTTTTTAGATCTTATTTCCTGAACATCTTAAGATTTTGTATTATACTATTAGAACAATAAATATTCGTATAGCACAATCTCATAAATATTGCCCCAATTTTCTAAGACATATATGGAACATTCAAAATAATTAGTGAATACTAGAAACTATTGATTTTAAATATTTCTCTTTATGTTTTCATGTTTTATAAATAATTTCCCCTCCAAATAGTGTGAGCACAAAAAGTCTCACAATAAAAACTTTATTTTTTTCTTAAATCTTTTCTTTTTAGCAGGAAAAAAAATGTTTCATATCCAAACTGAAGACAATATTCCTAAATTATAGTTCATAGAAAAGCCTATATTTATGTTGCAGCTTCTTATGGTCAGTGCTACATACCATTCTGAAATAAAATAATAACTTTACTGTGCATATGCCAGAGCATAGTTAGGCTATTGTACTTCTGATAAAGATATAAGCTGAATAACCTTACCTGTCTGGCTTCTTGCAAATACATTTCATTTTCTCCTTTCTATATTTTGTCTTTTCCATGATAAATAGGTATGAGGAATGATTCTTTTGAACATCATTTTTGTTCATAGTCCACTATTCCTTTCAGTGACTGACTGTTCTTTGTTTATTCTGTTTTTTGGTTTATGTACAAGTTTACTTTTTGAATAACATTATTTCAGTATCATGGCACTTTGATAAACCATTTTATTTCTTTAGAATTCAGGTGGCTTTGGCATGATGGAGATTTTCCAGAGTGGTATAAACCTAATCCATGAACTCATTTTTATTTAAGATCTCTGTAAATGTCATAATACTATGTCAAGACAACATATGTCACAAAAAATAGTTCATTTGCCTTCAAAATAAACATTTTTTCCTGTTTCTGTCTGAGTTATTATACTGAAATTAATAAGTATTATAAGCCGCCTTGCCAATTCAGCATCAACAATAGCTAATTTTCAGTTAGCACTTGTTCTGTACCAGGTAAAAGTCAAGCTTTTCATATAACTAACTAATTTAATTATTGACCTTAAGAAGTAGGCACCATTATTATGTTTATTTTATAGATAATAAAATTTGTGTAGTGATAAGAGAAATCTGAAATTACACTGCCTATATTTGAGCATCTACCACCTCTTTGACGTAACACTAATTAATATAACCTCTCTAGACCTGTTTCCTCATTCCTTCAGAAATGGCAAATAGTCCCATTTGATTTCAGCAACAGGGGATTTATATTAGAAGATTATTTGACTTAAGGTTAGAAAAATGACATGAGATGAGTTTTGGAAAGCCTATTATGTTGAGCTAAATATTTTCAATTTTATTTCATAAGCAGTGGAGAATTACATAATTTTTAAAAAATGTTTACCAGTTGCTATACTATAAAAATACATTTTCAATTTGTTATTCAATATGAAACATGAACTTGAAATGTCCATGTTTCTACTGCTTTTGAGTATATTATGTCACATTTATTTTAATATCCTAGACCTGCACTGTATAAAACAGTAGCAATTAGTCACATGCGGCTATTTAAATTAAATTAAGTCAATTTTTTTTAATTGGCTCCTCAAGGAAGACGGCACAACAAGATGGCTGAATAGAAGCCTCCAGCAATTGTCCGCCACTCCACTCCACCACAAGAACACCAAATTGAACAATTTGCCACACAAAAAAAAATGTACCTTTGTAAGAATCAAAAATTAGGTGAGTAGTCACAGTACCTGGTTTTAATATATCAAGGAAAGAGGCACAGAAGAGGGTAGAAAAGACAGTCTGGAATCACCTACACCACCCCTGCCCCATATCCCAGCAGCAGTCTAGTGATGTGGAAGGAGAATCTATGTTCTTTGGGGAAGAAGAGTTAAGTTGATTGTAGGACTTTGCATTGGAACTCAGTGATGCCCAGTAAGAGTGGAAACCAACAAGGGGCAGAACTCATCTGGCACCCATGGAGGGAGCATTTAGACCAGCCTTAGCCAGAGGCAAATAGTCTATCCTAGCAGTTGGAACCTGAGTTAAACTAAGCCTCACCACCACAGGCTAAAGTGTTCTAGGATCCTAAATAAACTTAAAAAGCAATCCAGACCACAAGAACTGCAATTTCTAGGCAAGTCCTCATGTTGTGCTGGGTTCAAAGCCAGTGGAGTAATGCAAATGATCTAGTGAGACACTAGCCTAGGCAGCCAAGAGAGTGCTTGTTTCACACCTCCTCCAACCACAGGCATTGCAGTTCACGGCTCTAGGAAAGACTCTTTCCTTCTGCTTGAGGGGAGGAGAGGGAAGAGTAAAGAGGACATTGTTTTGCAACTTGGATACAAGCTCGGCTGCAGTGGGATAGGGCAACACGTAGCGTCCTAAGGACCCCATTTCAGGCCCTAGCCCCCAGATGACATTTCTAGACACACACTGGCCCAGAAAAGAAATCACTGTTTTAAAGGGAAGAACCCAGTCCTGGCAGGATTCATCACTTGCTACCTAAAGAGCCCTTTGGCCCTGAATAATGAGCAGTAGTAGCCAGGCAGTACTCACCATGAGACTTGGGTGAGACTAAGAGCTATGCTGGCTTCAGGTGCAACCCAACATATTCTGAACTTGGTACAGAAGACCTGGTACAGAAGGAGTACAGAGACTCCTTCTGCTTGAGGAAAACAGAGGGGAAAGTAACGGGACTTTGTCTTGCAGCTTGGGTACCAGCTGGGTCACACTGAGGTAGAGAATTAAGCAGGGTTCTGGGGTCCCCTAAGCCAGGGCTTGGCTCTTGGATGTCATTTCTGGACATTCCCTGAGACAGAGAGGAGTGCACTGCCCTAAGGGAGAGATTCAGACCTGGCAGCATTCACCACAAGCTGACTGAAGAGTCCTTGGGCCTTGAATGAACATCATCAGTAGCCAGGCAGTACTAGCCACAGGCCTGGAGTGGTGGTGGCTATGGGGCCAGACTACTCTGCTTGACAAAACAGGAAAGAAGAGTGGGCAGGAATTTGTTATTCAGCATAGGTGCCAACTCAGCCACAGTAGAATAGAGTACGAGGTGGATTCCTAAAGTTTCCAAACTCAGACACTGGTTTCTGGACAGCACCTTTGGACCCACCTCATGCCAGGGGAAACTAGCTGCCATAAAGGGAAGGACACAAGCTTAGTTAGATTCACCACTCACTGATTGTAGAACATCTGGACCTTGAGTAAACATAGGCAGTGGCCAGGCAGTGCTTACCACATGCCTTGGGTGAGACGCAGTGCTGTGCTGGCATCGGGTCTAATAGAGTACAGTTCCACTGGTGGAGACTACAGTGATCCTTGTGTCACATATCCCACTGCTTCAGGCACCTCAGGAGAGACACACACACACACACACAGAGAGAGGGGGAGAGAGACAGAGAGAGAGAGAGAGAGAGAGAGAGAGATTCCAATTGTTTGGAGAAAAGTAAGGGACTAGAACAAGAGTCTTACATCACTGGGTTTGTGGTATCTCCTAATGCAGAAATGACTGCAGTGACCAAAGATTTAGACGACAACACCCAAGTCCCTTCAAATACTTAACTTTCACAAGAAGGATGGGTACAAACAAGCACAGACTGCAAGAACTACAATAAACATTTAACTCTTGAATGACCAGACACCAATGAACATCCACAAACATCCAGACTATCCAGGAAAACATTACCTTTTTAAATGAACTAAATAAGACACCAGTGATTAATGTCGCAGAGACAGAGATATAAGACATTTCAGACAGAGAATTGAAATAGCTGTTTTGAGGAAGCTCAACAAAATTAAAGATAACGTGAAGAAGGAAACTGAGTCCTATCAGATAAATGTAACAAAGAAATTGAAATAATCCAAAAGAATCAAGCAGAAATTCTAGACTTGAAAAATTCAATTGGCATAATGAAGAATACATCAGAGACCCTTACCAATAGAACTGATCAAGCAGAAGAAAAAAGTAGTATGCTTGAAGACTGGCTATTTGAAAATACACAGTCAGAAAAGACCAGAAAAAAAGAATAAAAAAGAAAGCACACCTACAATATCTAGAAAATAGCCTCAAAAGGGCAAATGAAAGTGTTATTGGCCTTCAAGAAGAGGTAGACAGATATATAAGGGTAGAAATTTATCAAGGGGATAACAGAAATCTTCCCAAACCTAGAAATATGTATCAATATTCAAGTCCAAGAAGGCTACAAAACACCAAGCAGACATAATCTGAATAAGACTACCTCATGACCTTTAATAATAAAATTCCAAAAAGTCAAGGATAAAAAGAAGATTCTAAAAGCAGCTAGAGATAAGAAATAAATAACATACAATGGAGCTACAATACATCTGGCAGAAAACTTTTCAGTAGAAATCTTACAGGCTAGGAAAGAGTGGCACATCATACTGAAACTGTTGAAGGAAAACAACTTCTACCCTATAATAGTATAATCAGTGAAAATTGCTTTCCAACATAAATGAGAAATAAAGACATTCCCAGAGAAACAAAAGCTGAGGGATTTCATCAACAGCAGACATGTCTATAAGAAATGATAAAAGTACTTCAATCTGAAAGAAAATGACCTTAATAAGAAATAAGAAATCACCTCAAGGTAGAAAACTCACAGGTAATAGTAACTACACAGAAAAACACAGAATTATATAACACTGTAATTGTAATTTTTCAAGACATAAACAGTATAAATTTAAATAAAAACTACAAAAAATTAAAAAGGGGGGTGTGAAGTTGTAGAGTTATTTTATTATTTTTCTCTTTGCTTGTTTATTAGTTTGTTTATGCAATGTGTTGATTTGTCATCAGTTTAACATAATGGGTTATAAGTTATTATTTGTAAGCCTCATGGTAATTGCAAGTCAAAAAACATACAACACACACATGAATAATAAAAAGAAAGCAATTAAAACATACCAATAGAAAAAAATTAATATCGCTAAAAGTAAGAAATGAAGCAGGGAAAGAAGGAAGTGAAGACCACAAAACAACGAGAAATCAAATAAGAAAATGGCAGGAATAAGTCCTCACATATCAATAGTAACATTTAATGTAAATGGACTAAATTATCCAATCAAAAGATATAGAGTGGTTGAAAGGACAAAAAGAAAGACCCAACGATCACCTGCCAACAAGAAAAACACTTCACTGTAAAGACACATACAAACTGAAAATAAAGGGAGGAAGAAGATATTCCAGGCAAGTGGAAACGAAAAAAGAGAAGGAGTAGCTAAGCTGATATTAGACAAAATGCATTTCATGACAAAAGCTGTAAAGAGAAATGAAAAAAATCATTATATAATGATAAAGTGGTCAATTCAGAGAGAGGATATAATAATTATAAATATATATTCAAACACTGGAACACCCAGATATATAAGCAAATATTATTAGAGCTAAAGAGAGAAATAGACACCAGTACAATAATAGTTGGAGACTTTAACATCTGGCTTTCTGCATTAGACACACCATCGAGATACAAAATTAACAACAACAATAACAAAAAAAAAAACACTGGGCATAATCTGCACTACAGCCCAAATGAACCTAATTGATATTTATATAACATTTCATCCAAGGGCTACAAGTTACACATTCTTCTCTTCAGCAAATGGATCATTCTCAAAGATAGATTATATGTTAGGCCACAAAATGAGACTTAAAATAATTTAAGAACTTAAAATAATATCAATAATCTGACCAAAATTTAAACAAAACAGAAATCAATAACAAAATAAATTTTGGAAACTATGCAAATACATGAAAATTAAATAATGTCCTTTTGAAAGACTAGTGATTCAATGAAGAAATGAAGAAAGAAATTTTTAAAATTTCTGAAACCATAGAAAATGGATACACAACATACCAAAACCTATAGAATACTGTGAAAGAAGTACTTCAAGGGAATTTTATAGCTATAACTCCCTGCATCAAAAAAGCAGAAAAAGCTCAAATAAACTACCTAACTAAGCTTTAAGAAACCTCTAGTTTCTTAAAGAACTAGAAAATCAAGAGCAATCCAAAATTAAAATTAGTAGAAGTAAAGAAATAATAAAGATCAGAGCAGAAATAAATGAACTTGAAGAAAATAAAGCAACACAAAACATCAACAAAAGTTGAGTTTTTTGAAAAGATAAACCAAATTGAGAAACATTTAGTTGGACTAATGAAAAAAAAAAAAAAAGAGAGAGGGAAGACCCAAATAAAGTAAAATAGAGATGAAAAAGGAGAAACTACAATGAATACTACAGAAATTCAAAGGATAATTAGAGGTTACTGTAAGCAACTCTATGACAGTAAATTGAAAAACCTAAAATAACTGGATACATTCCTAGACACATATACCTATTAAGATTGTGTGATGGTTAATACTGAGCATCAACTTGATTTAACTGAAGGATGAAAAGTATTGGTTCTGGGTGTGTCTGTGAAGGTGTTGCCAAAGGAAATTAACATTTGAGTCAGTGAGCTGGGAAAGGCAGACACACCCTTCATTTGGGTGGGCACTACCTAATCAGCTGCCAACGAATATAAAAGAGGCAGAAAAATGTGAAAATGAGAGACTGGCCTACCCTCTCAACCTACATCTTTCTCCTGTGCTGGATGCTTACTGCCCTCGAACATTAGACTCCAAGTTCTTCAGTTTAGGGACTTGGATTGGCTCTGCTTGCTCCTCAGCTTGCAGACAGCCTATTGTGGAACGCTGTGATCCTGTGAGTTAATACTTAATTATATATAGATATAGATGTAGATATAGATATAGATATAGAGATATAGATATATAGTTTTACCAGGGTAACTGTGCATTGGGAAAAGGGAAATGATCAGACATTGCTGGGACTACCGGACACTGGCTCTGAGCTGATGTTGATTCCAGGGGACCCAAAACATTATTGTGGTCCCCCAGTTAAACTAGGGTCTTATGGAGGCCAGGTAAATGATTCAGTTTTAGCTCAGGTCTGACTTACACTGGGCCCAGTGGGTCCCTGGACTCATCCTGTGGTCATTTCCCCAGTGCCAGATATATAGATAGATAGATAGATAGATAGATAGATAGATAGATAGATATAGATATAGATATATAGATATATATCCTATGAGTTCTGTCCCTCTAGAGAACCCTAATACAGATTGAAACATGAAGAAATCCAAAACATGAACAGAAATGAGATAGAAGCCATAATAAAAACCTCCCAGCAAAGAAAAACCCAGGATCCAATGACTTCACTGATTAGTTATAGCAAACATAAAGAAGAACTAATACTAATCCTACTCAAAATATTCTGAAAAATAGAGAAAAAGAGAGTACTTCCAAACTCATCTTATGAAGCAAGCATTACCCTGGTCTTAAAAGCACACAAAGACAAATTAAAAACAAATACAACAATGAAACTACAAGCCAATATCCATGAGGAACATTGGTGCAAAAACACTCATCAAAATAGTAGCAAACCTAATGCAATAACACATAAAAAGATCATTCATCATGATCAAGTGGGATTTATCCCAGGGATGCAAGGATGGTTTGACATATGGGAATCAATCAATGTGATATATCATATCAACAAAATAAAGAACAAAACCCATATGATCTTTTAATCTATGCTTAAAAAAAAGCATTTTAGGCCAGGCACAGTGGCTCACGCCTGTAAAGCAGCACTTTGGGAGGCTGAGTCAGGTGGATTGCTTGAAGTTAGGAGTTTGAGACCAACCTTACCAACATGGTGAAACCCCATCTCTACTAAAAAATAAAAAAAATAGCTGGATGTGGTGGTGGGTGCCTGTAATCCCAGCTTCTCAGGAGGCTGAGGCATGAGGATCACTTGAACCTGGGAGGCAGAGGTTGCAGTGAGCTAAGATCATGCCACTGCACTCCAGGCTGGGCTACAAAGTGAGATTCTGTCAAAAAAAATCCCAGCATTTTATAAAATTTAATATTCCTTCATGATAATAACCCTCAAAAAACTGGGTATAGAAGGAACCTACCTCAACTTAATAAAGCCATATAATATAGGTCCAAAGCTAGTACCATACTGAATGGGGAAAAACTGAAATCATTCCCTCTAAGATCCAGACCATGAAAAGGATGCCTACATTCACCAGTGTTAATCAACATAGCACTGGAAGTCCCAGGTACATCAATCAGACTAAAGAAAGAAATAAAGGGCATTCAGACAGTGATGGTTAATACTGAGTGTCAACTTGACTGGATTGAAGGATGTAAAGTATTGCTTGTGGTTGTGTCTGTGAGAGTGTTGTCAAAGGAGATTAAGATGTGAGTCACTGGGCTGTGGAAGGCAGACCTACCCTTAATCTGGTGGACACATTCTAATCAGCTCCCAGTGAATATAAAGCAGGCAGAAAAATATGAAGAGGGGAGACTGGCCTAGTCTCTCAGCCAATATCTTTCTCCCTTGCTGGATGCTTCCTGCCCTTGAACATCTGATTCCAAGTTCTTCAGTTTTGAGACTTGGACTGGCTCTCTTTGCTCCTCCAGCTTGCAGACAGCCTATTGTGGGAACTTGCTATTATGTAAGTTAATACTTAATAAACTAATAGCTCCTATTAGTTCTGTTTTTCTAGGGAACCCAAACTAATACAGATTTTGGTACCAGAAATGGTCCTAAAGAAACAGAATATTAAGAATGGAGTTCTTTCATTGGTTTTGGCATTTCTGGAGTTGGCTGCTTAATATGATTAGACCCCCAAATGCTAAGGACTCTACTACTAATAGTATGGAGAACACCGATAGTCTTGGTGTGAACTGTTTAGAGAGTTATGCAAAATAAATACATTTGACACACCTGGTTAACCACTCATGAGAGGCAAGGAGTTTAGTGACTCTATACATAATACCTTTGACCGTACGTGGAGAACCAAGGAACATAATGAAGACGGTTGTTTGCTCCTAAGTTCAGTGGACAAAATGATGAAAGAAAATGATCAACTCAGGGATTCTATCTCCTGGTTTCAGAAGCAGATACTGAGCCTCAGATCTGCTAAAATTGCCCTAAGTGAGAGTCTTATCTCCTGTAGAGAAAGAGCTAAAATTTTGGAAAATCAGACAAAATCTTATCATGTGAGTGATAAGTCCAAGTGGTTCTCTAGAAGTGAGGTTGAAAGTGTGACCAATAAGGAGGTTCTCTACACTTGAAAAGAATTGCTTGGGTTTCTAATTTATAAAAAGAGAAATCTGGAGAACAGGCATAAGAATGAATATTAACGGTATGAGATAATTGTGGAAGGAGCATAGAGTTGGATCAGGCTGAATTTATTGATCTGGGCCCCCTAAGTAGGCCCAGAATTAATGTTGCAGCTCAGGGAGTTAAAAAAGTTTCTAATAGTTTATCCGCTTGGTTAGCTGAAATATGGATTAAAAGATGGCCCACTGTGAGCAAGCTGGAAATGCCTGATCTCCCTCGGTTTAATGTAGAGGAAGGGATCCAAAGGCTTAGGGAGATTGGGATGGTGGAGTAGATTAGTCACTTTAGGCCTATTCATTCCAGCTGGGAGGGTCCAGAAGATATACCCTTGACCAATGCCTTACAAAATAGATTTGTGAGGGCAGCACCTGCATCTTTGAAGAGCCCTGTAATTGCTCTTCTCCGTATATCAGATCTAACAATGGGAACCACAGTCACTCAAATACAAAATTTAAATACAATGGGAATAATTGGATCCCGAAGTGGCAGAGGCCAATTGGCGGCACTCAACTGTAAAAGGCAAAGTGGGAGTAGCTACCACAATGAACATCAGAGACAAAGCAGAAATCAGAATAGTCTGACTCATGTAGAACTCTGGCATTGGCTAATTAATCATGATCTTCCTAGAAGTGAAATTCATAGGAAGCCTACTGCATTCCTACTTAATTTACAGAAGCAGAAAACTTCTAGGATGAGTGGACAAAAGACTAATTTGAATTATAAAAACAGAATCACGGCCCCTCAATCAGTTCCCAGACTTGAGCCAGTTTACAGACCCAGAACACCTTGAATGAAAAAGAGGCTGAGTCCCCTTGAGGAAGGACCCCACTACATTATCGACAGTTTATGCAGTGAATCTTTCTCCCATCCTTCCCCAAGGAAATCTGCATCCTTTTACCCTGGTAACTGTGCGTTGGGAAAAGGGAAATGATCAGACATTTATAGGACTACTGGACACTGGCTCTGAGCTGATGTTGATTCCAGGGTACCCAAAACATCATTGTGATCCTCCAGTTAAAATAGAGTCTTATGGGGGTTAGGTAATTGATTTAGTTTTAGCTCAGGTGTGACTTACAGTGTGTCCAATGTGAGTCAGGACTTATCTTGTGGTCATTTCCCCAGTGCCAGAATGCATAATTGGCATAGACATATTTAGCAGCAGGCAGAACCCCCACATTGGTTTCCTAACTGGTAATGCAAGGGGTATTATGATGAGAAAGGCAAAATGAAAGCCATTAGAGCTGCCTCTACCTAGAAAAATATTAACTCAAAAACAATATCTCATCCCTGGAGGGATGAGATAAGAACTTGATAAGAACCATAAGAACTTGTTGAGATTAGTGCCACCATCAAGAACTTGAAAGAGGCAGGGGTGGTGATTCCCACCACATCTCCATTCAGCTCTCCCACCTGGCCTGTGCAGAAGACAGATGGATCTTGGAGAATGACAGTGGATTAATGTAAGCTTAACCAAGTGGTGACTCCAATTGTAGCTGCTGTACCAGATGTGGTTTCATTGCATGAGCAAATTAGCACATCTCCTGGTAACTGGTATGCAACCATTGACTTGGCAAATGCTTTTATCTCCATTCCTATCCCTAAGGTCCACCAGAAGCAATTTGCCTTTAGATAGCAAGGCTAGCAATATACCTTTACTGCCCTACCTCAGGGGAATACCAACTCTCCGGCTTTGTGTCATAATCTTATTTGGAGAGACCTTAATCACTCTTTGCTTCTGTAAGATATCACATGGGTCCATTACATTGATGACATTATGCTGATTGGATCCAGTGAGCAAGAAGTAGCAAACACACTTGGTGAGAAATTTGTGTGCCAGAGGATGGGAAATAAATCCAACAAAAATTTAGGGACCTTCTACCTCAGTAAAATTTCTAGGGATCCAGTGGTGTGGGGCCTGTCGAGATATACCTTCTAAGGTGAAGCGTAAGTTGCTGCATTTGGCCCCTCCTACAACCAAGAAAGAGGCACAATGGCTAGTGGGTCTATTTGGATTTTGGAGGCAACACATTCCTCATTTGGGTATGTAATCTGGCCCATTTATTGATTGACCCAAAAGGCTGCCAGTTTTGAGTGAGGTCCAGAACAGGAGAGGGCTCTGCAATAGGCCCAGGCGGCTGTGCAAGCTGCTCTGCCACTGGGGCCGGATGAAACAGCAGAACCAACGGTGTTTGAGGCATCAGTGGCAGATAAGTATTCTGTCTGGAGCCTCTGGCAGGCCCCCATGAATGAATCACAGTGGAAGCCTCTGAGATTATGGAGCAAGGCCCTGCCATCTTCTGCAGAAAACTACACCTCTTTTGAGAGACAGCTCTTAGCCTGTTACTGGGCTTAGGTGGAAACTGAACAATTGGCTATGGGTTATCAAGTCACCATACAACCTGAATTGCCTATCATGAACTGGCTGCTTTCTGACCCATCTAGCCATAAAGTAGGTCGTGCACAGCAGCATTCCATCATCAAATGGAAGTGATATATACAGAATTGTGCTCAAGCAGATCCTGAAGGCAGAAGTAAGTTACATGAGAAAGTGGATCAAATGCCCATGGTCTCCACTCCTGCCACCCTGCCTCTCTCCCCCAGCATGCATTGATGGCCTAATGGAGAGTTCCCTATGATCAGTTGACAGATGAAGTGAAGACTAGGGCCTGGTTCATAGATGGCTTTGCAAGATATGCAGGCACCAACCAAATGTGGACAGCTGAAGCACTACAGCTCCTTTCTAGGATATCCCTAAAGGTCATCAGTGACGGGAAACCTTCCCAGTGGGCAGAACATCAAGCAGCGCACCTGGTTGTGCACTTTTCATGAAAGGAAAAATGGCTAGATATGCCATTGTATTATGATTATTTGGCTGTAGCCAATGGTTTGGCTGGATGGTCAGGGACTCTGAAGAAGCATGATTGGAAAATTGCTGACAAAGTAATTTGTGGAAGAGGTATGTAGATGGACTTCTCTGAGTGGTCAAAAACTGTAAAGGTATTTGTGTCCCATGTGAGTGCTCAACAATGGGTGACCTCAGCAGAGGAGGATTTTAATAATCAAATGGATAGGATGACCTGTTCTGTGGACACCACTCAGCCTCTTTCCCCAGCCTACCCCTGTCATCACCCTGTCATCTGTTCATAGGCCCATGAACAGGGTGGACATTGTGGCAGGGATGGAGGTTATGCATGGGCTCAAAAACATGGACTTCCACTCACCAAGGCTGACCTGGCTACTGTCACTGCTGAGTGCCCATTTTGCCAGCAGCAGAGACCAACACTGTCCTCAATATGGCACTATTCGTTGGAGTGATCAGCCAGCTACCTCATGGCAGGTTGATTAGATTGAATATCTTTTATCATGGAAAGGGAAAAAGTTTGTCCTCACTGGAATAGACACTTACTCTGGATATGGATTTGCCTATCCTGCATGCAATGCTTCTGCCAGGACTACCATCCATGCGCTCACAAAATGCCTTATCCATTATCATGGTATTCCACACAGCATTGCCTCTGACCAAGACACTCACTTTATGGCTAAAGGAGTGCAGCAGTTGGCTCATGCTCATGGAGTTCACTAGTCTTACAAAGTTCCCCATGATCCTGAAGTAGCTGGATTCATAGAATGATAGAATCAAATTATCTTTGTTTGCAGATCTTATATTTGGAGAAACCTAAAGACTACTAAAAATTATGAGAAATAATGAACAAACTAAATCAAGTTGTAGGGTATAAAATAAATACAAAAAATATAAGTAACATTTTTATATGCCAATAGTGAGCAATCTGAAAATTAAATTAAAAAGCGATCCCACTTACAACAGCTACAAGTAAAATTAAATAAATAGAAATTAAACAAAAATGTTAAAGATCTCTACAATGAAAACTATAAAATATTTGTGCAAGAAATTTAAGAGGACATCACAAAATTGAAACATGCTCAATGTTCATGGATTAGAAGAATCAATATCGTTAAAATGTCTATATTACCCAAAGCAATCTATAGATTCAATGCAATCCCTACAAAAACACCAGCAATGTTCTTCACAGAAACAGAAAAATAATTCTAAAATTTATATGGAATCACAAAAGACCCAGAATGTCCAACTTTACTCTGAGCAAAATAATAATAAATAAAATGAAGAATCACATTACATTACTTCAAATTAAACTATAAACCTATAGTAACCAAAATGGCATGGTACTGACCAAAAAACAACAGAAATATGAACAATAGAACACAAAAGAAAACTGAGAAACACATCCATATACCTACAGTTAACTCATTTTCAACAAAGGTGCCAAGAACATGTATTGGGGAAATAACAGCCTCTTAAATATATGGTGCTGGGAAAACTGGATACCCATATGCAGAAAAATATATGTAGACCCCTATCTTTCACCGTATACAAAAATTAATTCAAAATAGATTAAAAACTTAAATCTATGACCTGAAATTGTAAAACTACTAATGAAATATTGGGGAAAGTGTCCAATACATTGGCCTGGACAAAGATTTCTTGAGCAATACCCTACAAGCACAGACAACCAAAGTAAAAATAGACAAGAGTATGTCAAATTTAAAAACGCCTGCACAGCAAAGAAAACAAAAAAGTGAAAAGGCAACACACAGAATGGGGAAAAAATTTGCAAACTATTCATCTAACAACTGATTAATAACCAGAATATATAATGAGCCCAAACAACTTGATAGGATAAAATCTAAAATTGTGATTTAAAAATTGGCAAGAAGACACAAAAATGGCCAACAGGTAAAAGATTAGGTGCACAACATCCTTGGTCATTAGAGAAATGCAAATTAAAATTACAATGAGATATCATATCACCCCAGTTAAAATGGTTTACATCCAAAGACAGGGAATAACAAATACTGGTAAGGATATGACGAAAAGGGACCCCTCATACACTGTTTTGGGGAATGCAAATTAGTACAACCACTATAAAGAACAGTTTGGAGGTTCCTCAAAAACTAAAATTAGAGCTACAATATTATCTTGCAACCCAACTGCTAGGTATATATCTCCCAAAATGGAAATCAGTATATCAAAATATAGCTGCACTCTTGTGTTTATTGCATCACTCTACCCAATAGCCAAGAAGAGTTGGAAGCAACCTAAATGTCTATCTACAGACAGATGGATAAACAAAATGTGGTATCTATCCATGGAGTAGTATTCAATCATAAAATAGAATGAGATCCTGTCATTTGCAACAACATGGATGGAACTGGAAGACATTATGTTGAGTAAAATAAGCCAGGCACAGAAAACCAAACTTTGCATGTTCTCACTCATTTGTGAGAGTGAAAATTAAAAAACTTGAACTCACAGAGATAGAGTAGAATGATGGTTACCAGAGGTTGGGAAGGATAGTCGTATGGGGGGAAGAAGGATGGTTAACAGGTACAAAATAATAGTTAGAAACAATGAATATATCTAGCATTTGACAGCATAGCAGGGTGATTACAGTCAACAATAATTTATTGTATATTTTAAAATATCTAAAATTGTGTAATTGGATTATTTGCAACATAAAGAAAGGAAAAATGCTTGAGGTGATGGATACCCCATTTTCCCTGATGTAATTATTATGCATTGAATGACTATATCAATAAATCTCATGTAACCAATTAATATGCACACTTGCTATGTACTCACAAACTTAAAAAAAAAGGCTCCTTTATCACGACAGGCACATTTTAAATGTTCAAATGCCAACTATGTCTAGTGCTTACTAGACTGTATTGGACAACACAAATTTAGTATATTTTCATTATCACAAGATTTTTATTTGACCACACAATTCTAAACCATACCATCATATTTGTTGGAATACTTCAGTCACTTCACCCTTACTGTATTAATTATTTCTACATGTCCCCCAAAGGGCACCTAGATGTCACAGTCTGCCCTTTAAAAGAGTGCCTACAATATACTTCCTTGTCTGCTCCAATTCCCCCCAAGTCAATGTTTTCAGACCTTGAGGCTTTTCTGAAAGGACACACTATGGCCAATCCAGTGTCCATGTCAGAGTGTTGTCTCCCAGTGCTCCCAAAGTACCATTCTCTCTATAAAAATAAACAACTATTAAAGCACTTTGTTATTTATCTGCACACAGAAAATTATTTTCCCCACTTCTATTATCTCTTCAAAAAGCAAGCCATTTAATTCTACATAATTTTAAGCATATTCTACAACTTACATAACCAAATTCAAATATTCACCATCTACTTTACAGTCTCCTTAAAGACGTTTGAAACTGCACCTGCTTTATATATGTATAACTAAAAGGCTCCCTTGGATGCTTCCTAAACAGAATAAACTATTTTCATTGAAGTTCATTTGAAGTTACTTACACCAATAGATAAAACAGACCTATGGTAACTTTAAAGTGCCTCCTTCTTTTTTTCATATTTCAAAACTCTCAGATGAATTTATTGACAGTATATACTATAACCAAGAAAATACTGATCAATACAATTTTATATTGACATAAAATCTGGCATACACTGATCTCAATAGTCCCTGGAAATTTTAGACAATAGACTATTTGATTGATAGGTAGAATGATAAATAGATAATATAATTGCATCAACTATTTCTTTACAAGATATTGATTGGATAGCAATTCAAGTACTTATTTGGATTTACTATATTTGTGTAATCTGCATTATATAACCCCTGACTGTGATCTCTTTCTGTAAATTAGGGGTAAGGTAAGCAAGACAATGATACTTGATTTAAAGAAACATGATATAGTGGGTTTGTATGCTTAAAATGTTAGAAAATTTGGTGCTAAACATGAAATGAATTAAAGAAAGAAATAAAAATCAAAGGTTGGAGGCAAAAAATCATTTAAAATTAGATTTCTTTAGGATAATCCTTAATCTCTGAAAATGCACTTTAAAATTGCATAGAAATGTGAAGTGCTAATAGAGGCACTGAAAAATTAATTTAAGGACTGCCAACTTACTTAATAAAACATCAGAGAATATCGTTGAAATTTGCAATGTCATTTTCCCTCACACACATTTGCATATCTGTGACTATAAATACATCCCTTTAAGACTGTTCAAGTCTGCCTATTCAGATGTGATTTAGGGCACTGTATAAAGAGAGGTCAGCATTTATTTCAAGTTCCAGGATACCCCTGTCACATTGTTTTGCTTTTATAAATATAAGGACTTTTATCATTAACAATACATATGTGGCCATTATCAAATATTTAAAAAAGATATCACAATTAGATTCCATGTCACACACACAAGATTCACTATAATTAAAACAAAAAGATGATAAGCATTGGTAAAACTGTAGAGAAATCAGAACCTTCATATACTGCTGGCAGGAATGTAAAATGGCACAGCCACTGTGGAAAACAGTCTGGCAGTTTCTCAAAAAGTTATACATAGAGTTACCATATGACCTGGTGTATTAGTCCGGTTTCATGCTGCTGATAAAGACATTCCTGAGACTGAGAAATTTACAGAAGAAAAAGGTTTAATTGGACTTACAGTTCCACGTGGCTGGGGAAGCCTCACAATCATGGTAGAAGGGAAGGAGGAGCAAATCACGTCTAACATAAATGGCAGCAGGCAAAGAGAGAGTGCTTGTGCAGGGAAACTCCCCCTTATAAACCCACCAGATCTCATGAGACTTATTCACTATTATGAGAACAGCATGGGGAAGACCTGCCTCCATGATTCAATTACCTCCTACCAGGTCCCTCCCACAACACGTGGGAATTCAAGATTGGATTTGGCTGGGGACACAGCCAAACCAAATTATTCTGCCATTGGGCCCTCCCAAATCTCATGTCCTCTCATTTCAAAAGCAATCATGCCTTCCTAAGAGTCCCCCAAAGACTCCCCCAAAGTCTTAACTTATTTCAGGGTTAACTGTAAAGCCCATAGTCTGAAGTCTCATCTGAGAAAAGGTAAGTCCTTCCATCTATGAGCCTGTAAAATCAAAAGCAAGTTAGTTACTTCCTAGATACAACGGGGGTACAGGCATTGGGTAAATACAGCAATTTCAAATGGGGGAAATTGGCCAGAACAAAGGGGCTACAGGCTCCATACAAGTCCAAAATCCAGCAAGGCAGTCAAACCTCAAAGCTCCAAAATGATTTCCTTTGACTCCATGTCTCACATCCAGGTCACGCTGATGGAAGAGGTAGGTTCCCATGGTCTTGGGAAGCTCTGCCCTTGTGGCTTTGCAGGGTATAGCCCGCCTCCTGGCTGCTTTCACAGGCTACCATTGATTGTCTGTGGCTTTTTCAGGTGCATAGTGTAAGCTGTTGGTGGATCTACCATTCTGGGGTCTGGAGGATGATGGCCCTCTTCTCACAGCTCCACTGGGCAGTGCCACTGTAGGGACTCTGTGTGGGGGCTCCAACCCCACATTTCCTTTCTGCACTGCCCGAGCAGAGGTTCTACATGAGACCCCTCCCCTGCAGTAAACTTCTGCCTGGACATAATTATGTTTTAAATTGTGAGGACATGAGATTTGGCAGGGGCAGGGATGGAATGATACGGTTTGGTGGTGTCTCTACTCAAATATCATCTTGAATTGTAATTCTCATAATCCCAACCTGTCAGGGGAGGGACAAGGTAAAGATAATTCAATCATGGGGGCAGGTTTTTCCTGTGCTGTACTCATGATAGTGAATAAGTCTCCCGAGATCTGATGGTTTTATAAAGTGCAGTTCTCCTGCACAAGCTCTCTTGCCTGCCACCATATAAGACATGCCTTTGCTCCTCCTCTGCCTTTCACCATGATTGTGAGGCTTCCCCAGCCATGTGAAACTGTGAGTCTGTTAAACCTCCTTTTCTTTATAAATTACCCAGTCTTGTGTATGTCTTTATGAGCAGCATGAGAACAGACTAATACAGGAAGAAAAAAAGAAAGAGAAAACCACAAAACAACCAAAACATAAATAACAAAATGGCAGATGTAAGTTCTCTTATCAATGATAACATTTAATGTAAATTAACTAAACTCTCTAATAAAAAGACAAAAAGTGACTGAATAGATTAAAAAAAAACAGACTCCTTGATCTGTTGCCTACAAATATATACACTTCACCTATAAAAATGCACATACACTGAAAAAAAGGGATGGAAAAAAAATTCCATACCAATGGAAAATATAAAGATTTGTCCAATGCTGAAAGTGGAGTATTGAAATCTCTAGCTATTATTGTATCATAGTCTCTCTCTCTCTTTAGCTGAAATAATATTTGCTTTATGTATCTGGGTGTTCCAATGTTGAGTACATATATAATTGTTATATCCCCCTGCTCAATTGACCCCTTTATCATTATATAGTGACCCTCTTTTTCTCTTCTTGCATATTTTGTCTTGAAATTTACTGTCTGATATAAGTATAGCTATTCCTGCTCTTTTTCAGTGTATGTGCATGGATTTGTGAAATCAGTGCCACAATCAGACACAGAACCATTCCATCATCTCCCCAAACTCTTTCATGATATCCCTTTATAGTTACACATTCTCTCACCCCTAATCACTAGCAAACACTGTTCTATTCCCAGCACTATAACTCTGTCTTTTAGAGAAGGTCATATAAATGGAATCATGTATAACCTTTTCAGACTGGCCTCTTCCAATCACTTTAATGCTTTTGAGATCCATCCAAGTTGTTGCATATGTCTATAGTTTATTCTTTCATATTGCTCGGTGGCCTTTCATTGTATGGATGTACCACAATTTTTTTACACATTGGTAAACATTTTCATTTTTTCCAGATTTTGGCAATTATGAGTACAGCTCCTATAAGCATTTTCGTACAGATTTTTATATCAACATCAATTTTCATTTCTCAAGGGTAAATACTAAGGAATCTAATTATTGGCCTGCATAATAAATGTACTTTTAAATACATAAGAAACTGCCTGTTTTTACATTGACTGTGCCATTTTGTATTCTCATGTATGAGTGTTTCCAAAGCTCAATATCCTCTGCAGCATTTGGTACTGTCAGTTTTTATAAGCCATACTAATAGATGTGTCCTGGTATATCTTAACAATTTTAATTTGCATTTGCATAATGGCTAATCATATTGAACATCTATACATGTGCTTGATTACTTGTCATTCTTATATCATGTTTACATGTCTCTTCACTTTTTTTGCTCACTTTAATGGTGTTCTTTATTTTATTACTGTTGTGTTTTGTGGATTTGATATCCTGAATGCAAATTCTTTCCCATGTAAGTGCTTTGCAAATATTTTTTTTCTCAATCTATAACACCTCTTAGTTCTAGAAGATTTTTTGTAGATTCCTTAGAATTTTTCTACATAGACCAACATATCATTTGGCAGCAGAAGCAATTTTATTTTTTTCTTTCCAATTTATATATCTCCTATTTATTTATTTTTCTTGCTGTATTGCCCCTCCAATAAAGTGTTGACTAAGGCTGGTGAGAATGGCCACGCTTACCTTCTTCTCAAAAGTGGGGAAAAGCATTCACTCTTTCAGTAAGCATTATGTTCAGTAAGATTTGTGTAAATGGTTTAGATGTTGCAGATAATTAATATCCATAAATGTGTTAAATTTAGTCAATATTTCATGCAATAATGGTGGTTAATGCATTGTTTTTCATCTTTAGTCTGTTAATATGATTTGTTGCATTGATTGAATTTCTAATATTGAAAAAGTCCAGCATACTAGGGAAAACCACACTTGGACATGGTACATTGTTTTCATATCTATTGTTGAACTTGGTTTCCTATTATAATTTTTTTTGTCTTTATACATAATAAATATTTGTTTGTAGTATGTCTCCCCCCTTATACTGTCCACTAAAACCAGCTGGGCCTGGGAATTTTTTTACCAGAATGTTTGTAATTATAAATTTACTTGCTTTAATGGTTATAGGACTATTCAGATCACTTATTTCATATTGGTCAAGTTTTGATATTTTATTGTTTTTGAGGTATTAGGGTGTTTTCTCCAAGATAACTAAATCATATTCATATAATTATTCATAGTATTTCATTATTACCTTTTTAATATTTATAGTGTCTATAGTGATGATCCCTGTAATTTCTGATATTGATAATCCATGATCTCTCTTTTTTATTCATTGTCACTATTGTCAGAGATTTTTCAAATTTATTGATCTTTTCAAAGCACCAGCTATTAGTTTCAATTTCTCTATCGTTTTTCTCCTTTCAATTTTGTTGTTTTCTGCTCTTATCTTCATAACTCCCTTCCTTCTGCTTGCTTTGTAATTATTTTGCTCTTATTTTTATAGTTTCTTGAGATAGGAGTTTAAATTTATTATTTGAGACCAGTCTTCTTTTCTAATAAGAAATAATTAATGTTATTAATTTCCCTGGAAGCACTGTTTTAGCAGCATCCTGCAAATTTTTATACACTGCATTTTCAATTTTGTTCAGGTGAAAAAGATTTTTAAATTTTTCTTTGACTTTTCCTTTGACCTAGGCAGTATTTAGAAGTGTTTTTAAATTTCCAAGTGTTCAAAGGTATTTCTGGTTGTTTTTTTGTTTTTGTTTTTTTTTTTTTGCTATTCATTTCTATTTTAGTTCCATTATTACCAAAGAAAATACTATGTATCATTTTGATTAATTTATACTTGTGATTTGTTTAATGGCCAAGAATATGATCTGTCTTGCTGAATGTTCCACATGCACTTGAAAAAACTGAGCATTCTGCTGTATTGTGCAGAATGTTCAAGAGATATCAATTTCATTCCATTTGAAGATGCTGTTATTCATTCTTCTATATAATTGCTGATTTTCTACCAGTCCATCTATTATTTTGAGGAGACTATTGATATCTTTAACTATAATTGTGATTCTTCATTACAGTTTTCAGTTCTGTAAGTTTTTGCTTCATTTATTTTGAATGTGTGTTGTTGGATATACATATTTAAAATTGTTGTGCCTTTGCGAATTCACCATATTCTTATTAGATAATGTTATCATTTGCCCCAGAAAATTTTATTTCTGCCAAATTCTACTTTGTCTAATACTAACATAGCCATTCTTGATTTCTATTGTTTGGAGTTTACTTAGTTTATCTCTTCCATCCATTTACTTTCTATCTATCTATATCATTATATTTGAAGTGAGCTTCTTGTAGATGGTATAAAATTAGGCTGTGCTTTTTAAAAAAAAAAATTTCTTAACAACCTCTACACTTTAACTGATGCATTTGTTTTAAAACAATTTTCTTAGTTATATATTTGTATACCACACAATTATGCCATTTAAGATATAAAAGTTAATGGTTTTTTGTATATTTAATAAATTGTGCAGCAACACCCAAAATCAATTTTAGATCACTTTCATAAACACAAAAAGGAATTCTGTACCTTTAGTAGTTACTTCCTCAACTCTTCTCAATTCCCCCAGTGTTGGGCAGCCATTAATCTACTTTCTGTCACTATAGATTTGACTATTTTGTGCAATTTACATAAGTGGTATCATACAGTGTATAAGCTTTTGCGACTGGATTCTATTAGCGTAATGTTTTCAAAGTTCATTATGTTTTAGCATATATCAGTACTTTATTCCTTTGTATTGCTGAATAGTATTCCATTGTATGGATATACCACATATTGTTTATTCATTCATTAGGTGATGGACATTTGGGTTGTTCCCACTTTTAGACTAATATGCATAATGTTGATATGGATATTTATGTACAAGTTGTTGACTGAATGCCTGGTTTCAGTTGTCTTCAGCACATACCCAAGTATGGAATTCCTTGGTTATTTGGAAACCATGTTTAACTTTTTGAGAAATGTAATGTTATTATTGATACGCTATCATGTTATAGTTTTTTTTCTATTTGGTTCTCCTGTTCTTCCTTCCTCTTTTATCCCTGTCCTGCTGTCTTTTTGGTTATTTGAATAGTTTCAGCATTTTTAAAAATTTATCAATTATAATTTTGACTATATAGCTTTTTAGTCATTGTTCTAGAAAGTAAAATGTGCATACTTAGCTTTCCACTCTTTAGAATTAATATTTTACCACTTTAATCAGAATACAGAAATCTTATCAAATAGGTTGTTATTTTACTCTTCCTCAATTATATTTCACTTATTTTTTCTACATGTATCAAAAACACCATCAGAAATATTATATATTTTCTTGCAAATGTCAAATGTATTTTTTGAAACTCAAGAAGATAAAAAGTACTCTATTACATTTACCTTCCTATTTACAATTTATATTGCTCTTCCTTCATTCCTGATTTTCCGAAGTTTTATTTGGTATCATGTACTTTTGGCCTGAAGATATTTCATTAGCAAATCTTCTAGAGAGAGGCTTCTGATAATGAATTTTCTTATTTTTTCTTCATCTTAGTAGTTCTTTATTTCACCTTCATTCCTGAAAGATGGAATTCTATCTGAAAGTTTTTTTCTTCTAGCAGTTTGAAAAATTTTATGCCCCTTTTCTTTGGTGTCCACGTTTCTGACAAGAAATCCACAGTTATTAAAATTATCATTCATTTCATTAGTTTGCTGGGGCTGCCATAAGAAAATATTTCAGATTTGGTGGATTAAACAATAGAAATTTATTTTTTCACAGTTGTATAGGCTAGAGGTCTGAGATCAAGGTGTTGGCAGAGTTAAATTCTTCTGAGGTCTCTTTGGCTTACGGGTCATTGATTTACTTTGGATGTCTGCTCTAAATCTCAAGTTTAGATGTAATCCCCAGTGTTGGAACTGGAACATGGTGGAGGTGTCTAGGTCAGTCATGGGGATGGATCCCTCATGGCTTGGTGCTGTCCTTACAATACTAAGTGAGTTCTCATGAGATCTGGTTATTTAAAAGCGTGTGGCACCTGCTGTTTCCACTCTTTCTCTTATGTGATATGCCTGTTCCTCTTTCATCTTCTACCATAATTGTAAGCTTCCTGAGGCCTCCCCAGAAGCTAAGCAGATGCTAGCACAATACTTTCTGTAAAGCCTGCAGAACATTAAGCAAATTAAATTTCTTTTTAAATAAATTACCCAATCTTAGGTATTTCTTTATAGAAATGTAAAAACAACCTAATATAGTCATCCTCTTCCTGTATTTTCACATGGTCTTTTCTCTGTATGTGTCTGTGTCCATATCTCTTTTTCTCATAAGGACACCACTTATGTTGGAAGAAAGCCCATTGTAATTATCACATTTTAACTTAATTACCTCTTTAAAGACCCTGTCTCCAAATACATTCACATTCTGAGGAACTAGTGGTTAGTGTTTTAACATGTAGGTTTTTGGGAAACACAATTTAGGTCAGTTTTATCTGGCTTCTTTCAAGATATTTTTTGCTTAGTTTTCAGCAATCTAATTATAATATGTCTGGGATAAGCCTCTTTTAACTTGACACAGCTTGGAGTTTGTCAAGATTCTTCCATTTATTTGGATATGTCCCATGTGTGAGCTACTTAGTGGTCAGTCTGTGACATGGGTTGTGTTCTATTTGTTACTTAAAGTCTCAAAGTCTTTGATATTCTGAATGGGATCTAGTTAATGTGCAGCTCAGGGATGACCCCGGGATTTGATGAACATCTTTATGGGGTCACTTTTCCATGTTTCTCCCTCTCTGTAATATTCTTGGCATGTAATGCGTTCCTGAGGCTTCCCATTTGGGCCCTGCATCCAAAAACTTGGGGCTTTATTTACCCTACTAGGCCACACACTTTACAATGCTGCCCATTTCTAGGGCCAAACAGTAGAGGGCAATAAGTGAGAAACAGGACATTTTAATAGAACGGCTTTCCCTCTCAGTTTTGAACCCCGTGGGTTTCCACTGGGTCTCTCTTGCAACCTCTATGAGATTGCCTGGGGTTGGATCAAACCAATGAATAGAAGTAACACAAACATCAGCTTATGGCCCTCTCTCTGACTATTACTTGTTCTCTTTATTACTTCTCGAGCCAAAAATATAGGTATTTTCATGGAGTTTTCTGGGTTTTCTTTTGTTTAGGTTAGGAATGATGTGTACTATGTTGCTTTATTTGATCATTTTAGTTGTTATCTGAGGGAAGGTTATAGTTTATGGTTAGCAGTTCATTGACCATCTTCCCAGAAGTTCCACATTATTTATAAATGTGTAGAAAAAATTACAATTTCTTTTGGCAATGGTAAAAATACAATGTGAGTTTTCATGGCACCAGGTTTTAATGGTGTATAGCTCTTCAGGAAAGTGTGTGAAAAAAATAGTTGCTTAAATTATCATCAAACATGGAAAGATATTCAATTCAAGTTGAAGTGGTAAAGACACAGTGTTGCAGAAGAGGGATAGCTGTGCTGCCAGATTTCAGAATCCATCTGATCAGATTTATAAAATTTGGGCACAAATTATATTGGAAAATACCTGGAAGTTCTTGGATACCATTGTCTTTCTATTCCTAAATTCTACATTTTAAATAATCTCTCAATAACATGTGACACATCTTCAAATAATTTGTTGAGAATACACTGGTGAGAATTTAAACATTCACTTGCTTGCAGATTGGTTGGTCATCTTCACATATTGAAAACTACATGGCTTAAATATTTCGGCCACAAACTCTGTAGATCTTCTTCCACAGCTGCAAGGACCATGAACTCTGAAACCAGATGAACTTTGCATTTCTAAACCAGTGACCAGAAAATAGGTGGCAAGGGCAGGACACTGGTGGGGTGAGCCTGGCTGGTTCTGTGCCCACCAAGGCTTTGACTGCAATGGCAGTTGGCAGTGGGAGGAAGGGTGGGCTGTACTCCTGTTGCAGCAGTGGCACAGCAAGGTTCACTGACACATGCACACTGTAGGGACAAAGAAAGCATAAACCACCTATGCACACACATGTCATCAAAGTGATGTGAAGGGTTGCCATGGGCCCAGGGGAAGCTGCAGTGTGGGAAGGGAGCAAGTGGGCTTCTGCATGGCTGTGGGGGCTGCTCCACTGGAGCCCTTCTCTGGTCAGGCACAGCCCACCAGTGCAGAAGCTATGACACATGCTCCCAAGGCACTCGAGGCTGCCCTGCAAGAAGGCATGGCCAGGCTGGGGCCCCAGAGAGGACAGCAGACCAAAGGGTGCTCAGGTCAAACCTGCCCTGTCTGATGGGCAAGACCACCCAGCAGAGTTCAGGTCTGACATTTCGCCTAGGGCTAAAGGCTCCTATGGGAGCAAGTTGAACCTTGGGGGATGGTTGTTCCTGGCCATGCTTCACTACAAATGCTCCTACGCCAATCACTCTGGGCTCCACATTAGTTGGCTTACTGCCCCACTACTTCTCTAAGCAGATTTCCCTGCCTACTGGAATGTCTGTCGTGGTCAAGCGGTTGCCTCCTGTGGAGATTCCAGAGGCCCATATGAGAGTGAGTTGCTCCTCGCCAGTTCAACTCACCCATTCCCCCAGAGACACTGGAGACCAAGAATGAGTGCTGGTGCATGGTAGCCACATGCAGGGTTCCCAGCTTCCTCCCACTTCAGCTCAGCTTCTGCGTCTTCCCTCTGTCCCCTCTCAGTGTCTTCCCTCTGAATATCTATCAGGAGTGTGCCAGTCATCTGGGTCCTTCAGTGGCAGCTGTTACACCTAGCTGTGTCTAGTCATCCATCTTGCCTTCCTAATTGCATTATTTTTGTATTCACCAACTTTCTTATTTTTGACATATATAACCAATGTTACATACATTTATTATATTTTTGTTGTTGTTGTTTTTTATTATACTCTAAGTTTTAGGGTACATGTGCACAATGCGCAGGTTAGTTACATACGTATACATGTGCCATGCTGGTGTGCTGCACCCATTAACTCCTCCTTAGCATTAGGTATATCTCCTAATGCTATCCCTCCCCACTCCCCCCACCCCACAATAGTCCCCAGAGGGTGATGTTCCCCTTCCTGTATCCATGTGTTCTCATTGTTCAATTCCCATCTATGAGTGAGAACATGCGGTGTTTGGTTTTTTGTCCTTGCAATAGTTTACTGAGAATGATGGTTTCCAATTTCATCCATGTCCCTACAAAGGACATGAACTCATCATTTTTTATGGCTGCATAGTATTCCATGGTGTATATGTGCCACATTTTCTTAATCCAGTCTATCATTGTTGGACATGTGGGTTGGTTCCAAGTCTTGGCTATTGTGAATAGTGCCACAATAAACATATGTGTGCATGTGTCTTTATAGCAGCATGATTTATAGTCCTTTGGGTATATACCTAGTAATGGGATGGCTGGGTCAAACGGTATTTCTAGTTCTAGATCCCTGAGGAATCGCCACACTGACTTCCACAATGGTTGAACTAGTTTACAGTCCCACCAACAGTGTAAAAGTGTTCCTATTTCTCCACATCCTCTCCAGCACCTGTTGTTTCCTGACTTTTTAATGATTGCCATTCTAACTGGTGTGAGGTGGTATCTCATTTTGGTTTTGATTTGCACTTCGCTGATGGCCAGTGATGATGAGCATTTTTTCATGTGTCCTTTGGCTGCATAAATGTCTTCTTTTGAGAAGTGTCTGTTCATGTCCTTTGCCCACGTTTTGATGGGGTTGTTTGTTTTTTTCTTGTAAATTTGTTGGAGTTCATTGTAGATTCTGGATATTAGCCCTTTGTCAGATGAGTAGGTTGCGAAAATTTTCTCCCATTTTGTAGGTTGCCTGTTCACTCTGATGGTAGTTTCTTTTGCTGTGCAGAAGCTCTTTAGTTTAATTAGATCGCATTTGTCAATTTTGGCTTTTATTGCCATTGCTTTTGGTGTTTTAGACATGAAGTCCTTGCCCATGCCTATGTCCTGAATGGTAATGCCTAGGTTTTCTTCTAGGATTTTTATGGTTTTAGGTCTAACATTTAAGTCTTTAATCCATCTTGAATTAATTTTTGTATAAGGTGTAAGGAAGGGATCCAGTTTCAGCTTTCTACATATGGCTAGCCTGTTTTCCCAGCACCATTTATTAAATAGGGAATCCTTTCCCCATTGCTTGTTTTTCTCAGGTTTGTCAAAGATCAGATAGTTGTAGATATGCGGCGTTACTTCTGAGGGCTCTGTTCTGTTCCATTGATCTATGTCTCTGTTTTGGTACCAGTACCATGCTGTTTTGGTTACTGTAGCCTTGTAGTATAGTTTGAAGTCAGGTAGCGTGATGCCTCCAGCTTTGTTCTTTTGGCTTAGGATTGACTTGGCGATGCTATTCCAATCAATAGAAAAAGAGGGAATCCTCCCTAACTCATTTTATGAGGCCAGCATCATCCTGATACCAAAGCCGGGCAGAGACACAACCAAAAAAGAGAATTTTAGACCAATATCCTTGATGAACATTAATCCAAAAATCCTCAATAAAATACTGGCTAACAGAATCCAGCAGCACATCAAAAAGCTTATCCACTATGATCAAGTGGGCTTCATCCCTGAGATGCAAGGCTGGTTCAATATACGCAAATCAATAAATGTAATCCAGCATATAAACAGAACCAAAGACAAAAACCACAGGATTATCTCAATAGATGCAGAAAAGGCCTTTGACAAAATTCAACAACCCTTCATGCTAAAAACTCTCAATAAATTAGGTATTGATGAGACGTATCTCAAAATAATAAGAGCTATCTATGACAAACCCACAGCCAATATCATACTGAATGGGCAAAAACTGGAAGCATCCCCTTTGAAAACTGGCACAAGACAGGGATGCCCTCTCTCACCACTCCTATTCAACATAGTGTTGGAAGTTCTGGCCAGGGCAATTAGGCAGGAGAAGGAAATATAGGGTATTCAATTAGGAGAAGAGGAAGTCAAATTGTCCCTGTTTGCAGACGACATGATTGTATATCTAGAAAACCCCATTGTCTCAGCCCAAAATCTCCTTAAGCTGATAAGCAACTTCAGCAAAGTCTCAGGATACAAAATCAATATACAAAAATCACAAGCATTCTTATACACCAATAACAGACAGAGAGCCAAATCATGAGTGAACTCCCATTCACAATCGCTTCAAAGAGAATAAAATACTTAGGAATCCAACTTACAAGGGACGTGAAGGACCTCTTCAAGGAGAACTACAAACCACTGCTCAATGAAATAAAAGAGGATACAAACAAATGGAAGAACATTCCATGCTCATGGGTAGGAAGAATCAATATCATGAAAATGGCCATACTACCCAAGGTAATTTATAGATTCAATGCCATCCCCATCAAGCTACCAATGACTTTCTTCACAGAATTGGAAAAAATTACTTTAAAGTTCATATGGAACCAAAAAACATACCTTTATTTTTTAAAGTTGTTTAGACTTAAGCCATATTTTCAAGGGATTTACTTAAAAAGCAATTGGCTACTTAAATTCAAAAATAGTTTTTCTGTTCTCTTTAAAATTTTTATTTTTATTTAAATAGTTTTGGAGTACAAGTGGTGTTTGGTTACAAGAATAATTTATTTAGTGGTGATTTCTGAGATTTTGGTGCGCACATCATCTGAGCAGTGTACACTGTGCCCAATGTGTAGTCTTTTATCCCTCACCCCTTTCCACCCTTTCCCAGAATCCCCAAAGTTCATTATATCATTCTTATTCCTTTGCATCCTCATAGCTTAGGTCCCAGTTGTAAGTAAGAACATAAAATATTTGGTTCTCCATTCCAGAGTTATTTCACTTAGAATAATGGCCTTCAGCTCCCTCCAATTTGCTGCAAAAGACAGTATTTTATCAGTTTTTATGGCTGAGTAGCATTCCATGGTGTATATATAACACTTTTTTATCCATTTGTGATTAATGGGCACTTATGTTGGTTGCATATCTTTGCAATTATGAATTGTGCTACTATAAACATGTGTGTGCATGTGTCCTTTTCATATAATGACTTATTTCCCTTTGGTAGATACCCAGCAATGGGATAGCTGGATCGAATGATAGCTCTATTTTTAGTTCTTTAAGGAATCTCCTTACTGTTCTTCATAGTGGTTGTACTACTTTACATTCCAACCAGCAATGTAAAAGTGTTCCCTTTTCACCACATGCATGCTAACATCTGTTCTTTGACTTTTTAATTATGGCCATTCTTGCAGGAGTGGGGTGATATCTCATTGTGGTTTGGATTCGCATTTCCCCAATAATTAGTGATGTTGAGTATTTTTTCATATGTTCATTGGCTGTTTATCTATCTTTTGAGAATTGTCTATTCATGTACTTTACCCACTTTTTGATTGAATTATTTGTTTTTTTCTTTCTAATTTGTTTGAGATCCCTGTAGATTGCGGATATTATTCCTTTGTCTTCCCTCTTGGGAAGTTTGTGGATATTTTATTGCATCGTTGTGGATTTATTGCATAGTTTATGGATATTTTATCCCATTCTATGTGTTGTCTGTTTACTTGGCTGATTATTTCTTTTGCTGTTCGGAAGCTTTTTAGTTTAATGAGGTCACATTTATTTATTTTTGTTTTTGTTGCATTTGCTTTTGGAGTCATAGTCATTAATTCTTTGCCTAAGCCAATGTCTAGAAGAGTTTTTCCAATGTTATCTTCTAGAATTTTTATGGTTTCAGGTCTAGATTTAAGTCTTTCATCCATCTTGAGTTGATTTTTTTTATAGGGTGAGAGATAAGAGTCCAGTTTTATTCTTCTACATGTGGCTTTCTAGATTTCCCAACACCATTTATTAAATAGGGTGTCCTTTCCCTAATTTATATTTTTATATGCATTGTCGAAGATCAGTTGGCTGTAAGTATTTGGCTTTATTTTTAGGTTCTCTATTCTATTTCATTGGTCTACATGCCTATTTTTATGCCAGTATGATGCTGTTTTGGTAACTATAGCCTTATAGTATATGAGTTGAATACCTCAGCTTTAGTTTTCTGTTTGCTTTTGCTGGTTTTGACTCTGCATAGTGAGAGCTTTAGATGTAATAAAATAAGTAATGGCAAGAATAAGTGAGCTCAAGTTTACATTTTATTTCTAGCTCTGTGATCTTGAAAAAAGAATTTAACTTTGCTGTTTTATCAAGTAAAAGTAATTAGATTGGATGAGATAATCAATGACTAACAAAATTCCTATAAGTGGAATACTTTGACCTCTTCAGCTGTGTTGTGGACATTGTACTGTGCTCCTACGTCCACCCCCAACCCCACATCTCTGCCACAAGTACTGCCGGCTGACATTCTCATTCAAAAATTTTTCTTACCTGAAAAGAGTCTCTTCACATGAGGCCATATCCCTGCATCCAATTACTTCTAGATATAGAGATATAAATACTCAGCCCCCACATCAAAGCCCAGAACACTTCTGAAGAGCCATCCCACTTTCAGAGCCCATGGTGAGATCAGCTGAGGCTCTGGTTCTCAGCAACTTTTGCTGCTCAATTTCTTCCTCTGCCCAATCCTGTTTCCTTCCTTTCTCTCAACAGATTTAATCCTGAGAAATCCTCTTAATAGAATTACAGCACAATAGTCTTTGACTCAGAGACTGCTTTCCAAAGAGCCCAGTGTTCAATCAGCTGGAAGTACTATTGTTATGGGATCCTTGGTGTGTTGCTTATTCAGCTGGAAACTTCTGTGGACAGTGACGCCTTTGTCTGAGTTTTGTTTGGGCCTGCTGGGCTCATTCTGCCTGCTCAGCCTGGAAGCTGTGCTCAGCTTGCATTGCTGGTCTGGATCCCATGCCTGCCAAGGGTGAGCCAGATGCAGAGCAGGTGTGTGAGCAAGTGAGCATGGGTTCTGGCCACCGTGCACAGTCAGGCAAGCTAGCTGTGGCAAGGTGAGCACCTCCAGGCACCGGCACAGGCACCGGCTCCCTGCAAGGCTGCGGCTAGACCAGGCATACTGCAAGCAGCTTCCAAAGTTGGCATGGAGGAATGCAGTGATGCCTGGAAGCTTGGAGATGCCAGGAACTGCAAAACCCCAAAGAGGGTGTCACAGCCCTGGCTTGGGGAACTGATAGGTCTGGGCTCCCCAAAATTCAGCAGCTCTTCTATCTTGCTCCTCTCCTACTTTTCACACACAATGTGGTGAGCAAGGGGCGTGTTTCAGCCTTGTTTCTGTTACAGCTCTTTTAGCCACACCATTCAGTGGGTCTTGAGTTCTTGGCCTGTATCCAGGAAGAATGAGGTACACAGACAAGCAGAGGGTGAGCAAGGCAAAGAGGAGCTTTATTGAGTGACAGAACAGCTCAGAGGACACCTGCAGTGGGTAGCTCCTCTCCACAGGCAGGGTGTCCTGTCAAGTGTTCACTTTTCAGCAGAGAGGAAACCCTGCAGTGAATAATTCCTCTCCACAGCTGGTCATCCATCAAATGTTCAGCTCTCAACAGAGAAAGGACCCTGGGGTGGGTAGCTCCTCTCTGTAGCTGGTCATCTTGTCTTCTTTTCAGCTCTCAGCAGAGGGAAGACCATGGGCTGGGGAGCTCCTCTCCATGGGCAGGTGGTCTAGTTGAGTGTTCAGCTCTCAGCAGAGAGGAAACCCTGGAGTGGGCCGCTACTCTCCACAGCTGGTCACCCTGTTGTCTCCTTGAGTCTTGCTGAGCACACGGTTTTTTGGGCTTCAGAGGGGAGGAAGTGCATGCTGATTGGTCCATAGGTGGCCATGGGTGGGCACAGAAAAAGCACCATAATATCCCACTCTGGTCCACAGGACTGGCATCCCAGCCCCCAGTACAGCTTGAAGTTGGGGCTTCACTGGGGACCCGCCCCTTTCCCCCCTGGAACCTGTCTGCCTTCTGCTGCTGTTCATGGTGCCCAGGCTGTTCATGCTGAGGGGTGCCTGCAGGCCAGTGCCAAACTGCCCTCAGCACCCCCTTGGCCTCCCTCCCATGCTCTTTGGCATCCAAAGTCAGGAGGGGGCCATGCAGCAGGGTGCTGGTGTGTCAGCTCTGCCTCGAGCTGACATGCCCAGGCTCGGCCTCAACTTTGCTCCAAGATCAGAGTGGGTTCTGGGAGCTGAGAGGCACCAGGCAGTGGGAGCAGGCATTTCTGAGCCTGTGGAGTGGGTTCCAGGAGCAAGGAGAGGCCAGGCAGTGAGAGCAGGCATTTTCAAGCCTGTGGGGGCAGGAGGGCCTTCCCTGGGCCCTCAAGAGTGCAGAGATGCCTGGGCCCACAGCCATGGCTTGAGTGGCAGCATCTGCACCCAGGAGGGAGGGGCTCCCACCTGCCCCCAGCCCCCAAGAGCACAGGGATGCCCAGGCTCACAGCTGCAGTTTGGGAGGCTGCAGCTGCACCCAGGATGGTGGGGCTGCTGCCTGCTTTGTGGAGGGCACAGCCCCAGCCACACCTCCCCACTGCAGCCCGTAACTTTGCAGCAGCCACTCCAGATGGGCTGCTGCTGCCATCACTATGTCCCTCCTCTTGGGATTTAATTTGATCCTCTGCCTTGATGGTGCTTGCATTCTATACTGTATTTTACTTATTGCATGTTTTCTTATGTATTTTTTGCATACTAATCTGCAACTTCTTGAAGGTAAGAAATTAAAAAAAAATCTTTCACATCAGCTAACAGTGATCCATTACTTACTGGGTTTGGTGAATGTATAAAGTGACATTGAAATAGTCATATTTTTTCCTGCTTGATCTTTGTAGAATCAATAAAGAGTTCTTTTTTTTGTAATTTTTACCCTTTATTACAGGAGCTGTGATTTCCCTATCTTCACGAAAGTTGAATTGTTTTTGTAATTTTTTCTGTGGATTTGTGAGTTTTGTGGTTTATTTATAATAACATGATAGTTGGGGTATTATTGTTGGCAATGGAGATATTAAATACTGTGATCCCATAATGTTTTTTAATTGGTTTGCCAATAATCAGTTAGAAAGCTTTAATTCTGTTAGAACTAATAAAGAAAATGTGCTATATCAAAGAGTTAAAGGCATATTTCTTTTCTTTCTATTGTATTGGTAAAGTCAGTTGGTGATTTTTATTATTTCTAGTATTCAAGTTTCATTTTTAATTATACATGGTTGAAAGAGAAGTCCATTCAAATATTGCAAAGTAACATTAGTATTCTTAAAAGTGAAATCCATAGGTATAATCAGTTCCTATCCATTCAGAAGTCAAAGATAAGAATACTATATCATTTGTAATCACATAGACAATTTCATTCTTTGTATCAGCTTTAATTTCTAAAAAGTGTTTCATTTAGTAGAAGTTTTTAGAGCAACATTAGACCAATTGTAAACTACATAGCATTCATATTGTATTAGCCCCTTTCCAATGCCTTCCATTCTGTTTTCCAAATTATATTCCTGTAATTCCTGAATCTTTAAGCCTCAGTGATTTGAATTTCATGTGCAACCACAGATACCCTTTCAGTAAATCGTGTCATTATTTGGTATTTTTCTCATTCAAAGAAATGCTTTCATATTTTATAACCATTTGGACCATTCCATTTTCACATCATTGAAAGTCTTCATACATTTTCTTACAATATCATCTTGGAATTTTAGCTTCAAATAAAAAATAGCAATCTCTATCTTGCTAACAATTAGTTGGGGAAACACCATAGATTATGATCACTTCTATGTTGCCACACCAGTAGTACCAGTGACACGCCAAATATCACCTTGAAGCATCTGTTATCATCTGATGCATTTTTGTTGGCAAAGCCAGCATCTATTTTGCCAACATCAAAATTATCTCAACCAGATTCTACATTAACATCTACCACCACCTTAAGTAGTCCTAACACTCTTCCAGAGAATGTGATAACATTAAAAAGGCACAGTATATCCATTCTATGGATTTAGCTATATCTGTAAGAATTTTCCCAGGTGATATCCAGTACATCTTGAGTGAATAAAAAGGGAAGTATCAAAATAATATAGTCCGATTGTATTAAAAAACAAACTAAAAATGTGTATATGTATTTTGTCACAGGACAAAAGATAGAGGTCGTACAAAATGCATTATCATTGGTTACCTTGGAACAGTGGCGGTGGGGTGGATACTTGGAGTGAGAAGAAACCATTATGCTTCTCTTTAATTGTGGTTAGCTGTGTGGTTTTCATTATCAAAATGAGTGTGCAAGGATTATGTAGTTAAAATAAAGCAAAATATTTTAAATAGTACATAGTCAATGTTACCCTGTTTCAGCATCTGTTTGCTCATATTCTCTGCATAAAATGAAACTACTTTTCTTCTCTTATACATTACAAATGAACTCCCCAGCTGAAGCATTTTTCCCTACCTATTATAATATCTCTTTTTCCATGTTTCTTCCTTGTTTAAAAATAATTATCACACTGAATCTCTTCATCAAACCTTATAATCATCCCAATGACAACAATAACCTCTTACCACTTAAATGCATGACAGGGTGGACAAAGACCCAAGTAGGAAAGACCAAGTATCAAATTCATCAATTAAGGCCTTGCTTTCACCCTTTCTGTCAACTTAAATCATTTACTTCTTTCAACATTTTTTATTACATTCAGTAATGACTTTTAGTGAATGATAATCTATTTGAATTCCACAAGAATATTAGAATTTCACAATTTGCATTTCTATTAGTCAATAGTTTTACAAAATAATATCTGTTACCAATATACGATAGGTTTAAAGTAAGCTCACAAGTGGCATTTCTTAATGACAGCACTTTAGCAGAAATTTAGATCAGTTGATTACCTGCAGGTATTTTCTCAGAATACTTTAATGTTGACAAAGTTTCATATATGACTCATGTCTGCATCTCTGTAACCACCAATTTTTATGAGTCTTTTTCGTGTGTGTGTGTGTGTGTGTGTGTGAGAGAGAGAGAGAGAGAGAGAGAGAGAGAAGCTGTTTTATTGTGTCCTAATGATTGTATTGCAAGCTTCCAAACAGATATATATCAGATTTTCACCTGAATTTTATTTTAATACCCTATAGTATCTATTATGTCTTTACAACATTTGGTAGACCTACTCCATAAATTGAGTTATTAAAAGAGAATTAGGAGCATGGCATGGAGATGTCCTAAGGTAGTATGGGTGGAAGAGTGAAAATGTGTTTTGCATATTTTTACTACCAGGGTAAAAACTCAGAATGAAAGTTCTAATGCTGGAATTACTTTTTTAAGTCAAACTTATTTTTTTGCCTGAGTATAAATGTTAATCATGCTTTGTGTTTTGGTTATTTCTGGATATGTTAGATAGATGTTGAATATTTCAAACAATAAATTTTATTTATTCATCATATTATCTGCTATGACAAGCAAATTTCAGATAGTCACTGTCTGCTTAATTTATTATGGTAAAAAATGATTTGTTCGTGCCCTGAAATTGAACTTTTGGCTATTTTATGTGAACCTTTGGCAAATATGTCAGAATAAAACTATATCAAGAAGAAATAAAATTATCTTTTCCTGCCTTAACTTCAGGCTGGGACCAACCTCAGGTGGTTAGTTTGATTTTCACAGGAATGGTCTCGGAAAAACATAGAAAAGGTCATACTGGATTTGTGGGGGGACAGAGGGGGAGCCAAGATGGCTGATGATGCAGACAGGAAGAGCTTCTCCCACTGAGAGACCAGATCATCAAGGAGACAGGCATACTTCCAAACAGATGTCCACAAATAAGGCATTGAGAGTGGACAGAGGGAGGACACAGACCCTGGACTGAAAGAGGAGGAAGGTGGGAACCCTGCACATGGTTGCCAAGCACCAAGACTTGTTCCTGGTCCCAACCAACTCTTGGGGAAGGGGTGAGTAAATTAGGCATGAATTGGCCCACTTTAACAATGGACTTCCAGAATCATAGCTGCAGGAGACCCCAGAATCCCCAGGTACATTTGAGCTGACAGGGAGAACTGCTTTTTATGCAGAGACAGAACACCAGCTTGCACAGAGCCTAGAGGGTTGGATGCAGTAAAGGCTGCAGTAGAGCACAGCCATGGGCAACTACCCCCTAAGGCTCAGATACCCACTTAAGTGACCATCTACCAAGGTTCAGATACTCCTCTAGGTAACTTTAGAATTTGTTGGCTGCCACACCCAGACAGAGCAGGAATATCTTGCCCAGGGGACAGGGCCCGAATTACATGAGTGAGTCCCTGTCTGCTGGTCTATCCCAAGGTCCCTGCCTGCCTGCACCCACTTGCAGTGTGGCCTCTACTGCACAGCACAGGAGCTGGCCAGCAGCCACCACCATGTCTCTTTTGCCACGGACCCAAAATAGCAGATGGAGAGCTATCGCAGGCAGGATCCTGCCAATGTGCACCTGCCCAGACCCCTCCCCCACCAGAGTTCACTTGCCTACAGCCTCCCCTTACTGCTTCATTGGCAAATGCACATGTGTGGGACCGTCCACTGCCCTGCTGCTGCCCTGCCAAAGTGTTAATGCTGGCACCCCCTATCAGAGTATTGTTGCAAGCAGACCAAAAACACCTTGGCCCCTCCAGGGCAGCAGGTGCTTAACCTCAAACAATCACAGGAAAAAGCCGTGGGCCTGGTCCCATGCCCTTAAAGTTAGCGAATACAGCCCAGGAGTGCTGAGCTGAACCTTGAACTCCTGATATCATCCAGAAAGAAACCCAATTGACTAAGCCCATCTTATGCCACAGTAAAACCTTCAAGGGCATCAAAGAGGATAAAAGCAAACAAACAAACAAAAAGGACAGAAGCTTCAAACATTAAAGAAACATCAGCCCACATACATGAGAAAGAACCACTGTAAGAACTCTGGAAACTACCAAAGTCAAAGTGTCTTCTTATTTCCAAACAACTGCAATAGCTTTTTAGCAATGGTTTGTAAGCTGACTGAAATGGCCAAAATAACAGACACACAATTCAGAATCTCGATGGCAATGATGATCGTCAGGATTCAGGAGAAAGTTGAAATTCAATCCAAGGAATGTAAGGGATCCAGTCAAACAATTCAAGAGCTGAACAATAAAATAGTCATTTTAAGAAAAAACTAAACTGAGCTGTTAGAGCTGAAAAACTCACTACAATAATTTCATAATACAATCAGAAGTATATCAGAATATACCAAGTGGAAGAAAGAATCTCAGAGCTTGAAGATGACTTCTTTCAAATCAAATTTGTCAAATAAATTAGGAAAAAAATAAAAAAAAACCTTCAAGAAATATTAGATTATGTAAGGAGAGGAAACCTATAATGCACTGGTGTCCCAGAAAGAGAGTGAGAGAAGGGAAGCAACTTGAAAAATATATTTCAGGATACTGTCCACATAAATATCCCCAAACTTGCTAGAGGGGTCAACCTGCAAATTAGGAAAATTCAAAGAATAACTGTAAGATACTGTACAAGATGATCATACCCAAGGCACACAGTCATCAAATTCCCCAAAGTTAATGTTAAGGAAAAAAATATTAAAGGCAGCTAGAGAGAAGGGACAAGCCATGTACAAAGGGAGCTACATCTGACTAACATAATACATTCAGCAGAAACCTTATAAGTCAGAAGAGATGGAGGCCCATATTCAGCATCCTAAAATAAAAATAAAAAAATTCAAACAAAGAATTTCATATCAAGTCAGACTGAGCTTCATAAGTGAAGAAAAATTATTCTTATTAGGCAGGAAAACGTTAAGTGAATTAATTACCACAGCCTTCAAAGATGTCTTTAAAGGAGTGATAAACAAGGAAACAAAAGACTGTTACCTGCCACAACACAAAAAAACTTGCATACGTAGCCCACTGACACTATAAAGTAACTATTCAATCAATTCTACTTAACAACCAGCTAACAACATGATAAAAGGATCAATTCCTCACATATCAATATTAACCTTGAACTTAAACAGGCTAAAAGCCACAAAGAGTGACAAGTTAGATAAAGAGCAAGACCCAGCTGTTTGCTCTCTTCAAGAGACACATCTCACATACAATGACACCCATAGGCTCAAAGTAAGTGGTTGGAGAAAGATCTATCAAGCAAATGGAAAACAAAACACATCAGAGGTTACTCTTCTTATTCCAGGCAAAACAGACTTTAATGCAACAACATTCAAAAAGGACAAAGAAGACCATTACATAATGATAAAGACTTAAATTCAACACGAAGTCTTAACTATCTTAAATATATATGCACCCAACACTGCAGCACCCAAAGAATCACTTTAAAAAGTTCTTAGAGACCTATGAAAAGACTCAGATAATCACACAATAATAGTGAGAGACTTCAACACCCCACTGACAATGTTCAGCAGATCATCGAGGCAGAAAACTAACAAAGATATTTGGGACTCAAACTTGACACCTGATAAAATTTACCTAACAGAGATCTATAGAAAGCTCTATTCTGCAACTAGAGAATATACATTTATCTCATCTTCACATGGCACATAATCTAGAATTGACCCCACAATTAACCATAAAGCAATTCTCAACATATTAAAAAGAAAAAAAGTACACCAAGCACACTCTCAGAGAACAGTGCAAAAAAAAAATACAAATCAATACCAAAAAACGATCTCAAAGCCATACAAATGCATGGAAATTAAACAACCTAATTTTGAGTGACTTTTGATGAAGCAACAAAATTAAGGCAGAAATCAAGAAATTCTTTGAAACTAATGAGAACAAAGATAAAACATAACAAAATATCTGAGACACAGCTAAGGCAGTGTTAAGAGGGAAGTTTATAGTGCTAGCCACTAACATCAAAAAATTGGAAGAACTAAAATTAACAACCTAACATCATGCACGTGGGAACTATAAAAATCAGAGCAAACCAAAACCAAACCTAGGAGAAGAAATAACCAAAATCAGAGCTGAACTGAACAAAAATGAGATCAAAAAAACCCATACAAAAGATCAATTAAGCCAAAATTTTGTTGTTTGAAAGAATAAATAAGATTGACAAACCACAGGCTAGACTAATAAAGAAAAAAATAAGATTCAATAAGCACAAGCAGAAATGGCAAAGATGATATTACCACAATCCCCACAGAAATAAAAACACCCACAGAGACTATTATGAAACACCTCTATGAAAGCAAACTAGAAAACCTAGAAAAAAATGGATTAATCCAGAAACATAAAACTGCCCAAGATTGAATCAGGAAGAAATTATATCCCTGAACGGGCCAATAACAAGTTCTAAAATGAAATCAGTAATATAAAAATCATACCAACCAGTAAAAGACCAGGACCAGATGGATTTACAACCAAATTCTACCAGAGGTGCAAATGGAGAGCTGGTTCCAATACTACTGAAACTATTTCAAAAAATTGAGGCCTCATTCTATTTAGCCAGCATCATTCTGATACCAAAATCTGGCAGAGACACATGAAAAAGGAAAACTTCAGACAAGTATTCTTAAGGAATTTAGATGCAAAAAATTCTCAAAAAAATACTAGCAAATAGAATTCAGCAGCATATTGAAAAGCTAATCTACCACAATCAAGTAGGCTTTATCCCTGGGATGCAAGGATGGTTCAACATACACAAATCAATACATGTGATTCATCACATAAACAGAACTAAAAATGAAAACTACATGATCATCTCAATAGATACAGAAAAGGCTTTCAACAAAATTCAACATACCTGCATGTTAAAAACCCTCCTCAAACTAGACATTGAAGGACTATACCTCAAAATAATAAAAGTCATAAATATAAAATGCACAACCACCTACTGTATGGGCAAAGGCTGGAAGCATTCCACTTCAGGACCATTAAAATACAAGGATGCCAACTCTCATCACTTCTATGCAACATAGTGTTGGATATCCTAGCCAGAGCAAACACATAAGAGAAATAAATAAAAGATATCCAAATAGGAAGAGAGGAAGTAAAATTATATTTTTACAGATTATATGATTCTATACCTAGAAATCCCCATAGTCTCTGTGCAAATGCTCCTAGGACTGAAAACAACTTCTGTAAAGTTTCAGGATACCAAATGAATGTAGAAAAATTAGTAGCATTTCTATACACCAAGAATGTCCAAGTTGATAACCACATCAAGAACTCAACTTTATTCACAATAGCCGCAAAAAGAATAAAATACCTAGGAAGACAGCTAATCAGGGAGGTGAAATATCTCTTCAATAAGAATTACAAAACATTGCTGAAAGAAATCAGAGATGACACAAACAAATGGAAAGGCAGTTCCTGCTTATGAATAGGAAGAATCAATATTCATAAAATTATCATATTGCCAAAAGCAATTTACACATTAAGCATAATTCTTATCAAACTACCAATGTCACTTTCCACAGTACTATAAAATGCTATTCTAAAATTCATATGGAACCTAAAAAGAGCCCACCTAACCAATGAAATCCTAAGCAAAAGAAACAAAGCTGAAGGCATCACACTACCCCACTTCACAGTACACTACATACAAGTCTACAGTAAGCAAAACAATGTGGTTCTAGTGTGCAAATAGACACACATAGACCAATGGAACAGGTTAGCAAACCCAGAAATAAAGCTGCACACCCACAACCATCTGGTCTTTGGCAATGTTAACAAGGGCAAACAATGGGGAAAGGACTCCCTATTTAATAAACGATGCTGGAATAACTGGCCAGCCATATGCAAAAGATTGAAACTGGACTCCTTCCTTTCACTATACACAAAAATCAACTCAAGTTTGATTAAATCCTTAAACATACAACCTAAAACTATAAAAACCTAGAAGAAAACCTAGGGAATACAATCCTCAACACAGGCATTGACAAAGATTTCATGACGAAGACTCCAAAGGCAAAGATTTCATGAGGAAAACTCTAAAAGTAATTGGAAACATAACTGACAAGTGGGACCAAACTAAACTAAATATTTTCTGCACAGCCAAAGAAACTATCAACAGAACAAATGGACAACCTAAAGAGTAGAAGAGAATATTTGCAAACTTCATTCACCAAAGGTGTAATATCCAGAATCTACAAAGAACTAAAACAAGTCAACAAGTAAAAAAGCAAATAACCCCTTTAAAAAATGGGCAAAAGACATGAACAGACATTTCTCAAAATAAGATATATATGCAGCCAATGAGCATACGAAAAAAATGCTCAACATGACTAATAATTAGAGAAATGCAAATCAAAACCACAGTGAAATACCTTCTCACACCAGTCATAATAGCTATCGGTAAAAAGTAAAAAAAAAAATAACAGATGCTAGCAATATTGATGAGAAAGGGAAATGCTTATACACTGTTGTTGGGAACATAAATTAGTTCAACTACTATGGAAATTAGTTTGGTGATTTCTCAAATAACTTAAAACAGAACTACCATTCAAACCAGCAATCCCATTACTGAGTATATTCCCCAAGGAATATACATCATTTCACTACAAAGGCACATGCATACATATGTTCATTCCAGCACTTTTCACAATAGCAAAGACATGGAATCAACCTAGGTGCCCATCAACAGTGGATTGGATGAAGAAATTGTGGCACATATATACCATAGAACATACACAGCCATAAAGAAAATAAAATCATATTCTTGTGGCCAAAAAGTATTTAAAAAACCTGAACATCACTGATCATTAGTGATGATTAGTTTTGATGATTAAGTTCAGGGGTACACGTGTAGGTTTGTTATATACAAACTCATGACCTTTGCCCATTTTTAATAGGGTTATTTGATATTATGCTTGTTAACTTGTTTCAGTTCCTTATAGATTTTGGATATTAGATCTTTGTTGAATAAAATTTGCAAATGCTTTCTCCCACTCTGTAGGTTGTCCATTTACTTTGTTGATAGTTTTATTGGTTTTAAAATTCAAATCTAAACCACAATGAGACATTATCTCACACTAGTCAGAATAGCTATTATTATAAGTCAAAAAATAACAGATCATGGCAAGGTTGTAGAGAAAAGGAACACTCACACACTGTGGATGAGAGTGTAAATTAGTTCAACCATTGTGGAAGTCAGTATGGCAATTCCTCAAATATCTAAAGACAGAAATATTACTTGCCCCCCCACAACAATTCCATTACTAAGTATACACCCAGAGGAATAGAAATAATTCTATCATAAAGACCCAAGCATGTGTATGTTCATTGCAGCACTATGCACAATAGCAAAGACATGGAATTACCTAAATACCCATCAATGGTAAACTGGATAATGAAAATGTGGTGCATGCACATCATGGAATACTGTGCAGCCATAGAAAAGAATGAGATCATGTTCTTGGCAGGAACATGGATGGAGCTAGAGGACATTATCTTTATCAAACTAACACAGAAAAAGAAAACTAAATACCTCTTATTCTCACATATAAGTGGGAGTTAAATCATAAGAACACGTGGACACACAGAGGGAAACAACACACACTGGGGCCTATTAGAGAGTGGATGGTGGGAGGAGGGAAAGGGTCAGGAAAAATAACTAACTGGTGCTAGGCTTAATACCTGGGTGACGAAATAATCTATACAACAAACACCCATTACACAAGTTTATCTGTAACAAACCTGCACATTTAACCCTGAACTTAAATACAAGTTAAAAAAAGAAAAAAAGTCATGTCCTTTGCAGTAACTTTGATAGAGCTGGAGGCCATTATCCTAAGAAAATTAACACAGGAATAGAAAACTAAATACTGTGTGATATGCTTTGGCTGTGTCCTCACTCAAATCTCTCTTGAATTGTAGCTCCCACAATCTCCACGTGTCATGGGACAGACCCAATTAGAGGTAATTGAATCATGGGGGCAGGTTTTTCCCGTGCTGTTCTCATGATAGTGAATAAGTCTAATTTTGTTATCACATAGAGATTATTTACCTCCAAGAAAATAATTTACAGAGTTGATTCTAAAGTAACTGACTGCCAAAAGTTAGCCAAAATTTGGACCCATAACCACAGAAGTCATTCAACAAATAGTCTTGACCGTAATGGTAAATTCTATAGTAAACGGTTATAAATAACTGTGATGATAATATTCATTTAGAGATGATTGTGTCTTAGTATCTAACCTTGAAGGAATCACATGTGCTAGTCCTTTTCCACTAAGCTTGAATAGATCCATTTTGTACTCTAAAATAAATGTGTTGGTTGGAATGATGATAAAGATAGTTCTCTTAAACTAATGGGCAGTAACTATGGCATTCTGTTTTGAAATACCTACCATCTGGAGTTCAGTACATTTTGTGTTATGGCACATTGTTTTCTTATTTCTGATATAACAATTCCTAGTGTTTTAAGAGGACTGAAAGGACTTATGATTACACCTATATGTTCTAGCATTTTAAAGAATAATTTTAAAATTTTCTACTGCATGCATTTTAGTGTTTTTTCTCATACTATGTTTTCACTTATATAGCTATTATAAGCTGACCAATGTGACAGACTAATCAGTGTTTCATAATAGGAACATATCTTTTTTTTTTTTTTTTTTTTGAGACAGAGTCTCACTTAGTCACCTTCCAGGTTCAAGCGATCCTCCCATCTCATCCTCCTGAGTAGGTGGGACCACAGGCATGCGCCACCACACCCAGGTAATTTTTGTACTTTTAGTAGAGACGGGGTTTCACCATGTTGCCCAGGCTGGTCTCAGACTCCTGACATCAAGTGATCCAACCACCTCGGCCTCCCAAAGTGCTGGGATTACAGGCATGAGTGACCACGCTTGGCCCATAATAAGAAAATACCAAAATGAACAGAAAATTTACATGCTCAAAATAAAAAAAGAACTGTGATTATTGTTCCACATGATCTCATTTAAGAAATATATTTATGTATGGATACATGAAAGTATAAAAATAACTTTTAGGTCATTATGAATAGGTCAAAAGGAATTTGACTGCCAATTTTTATTTGACATACGTCTACTTCTTTATTGCTAAAATGAAGACTATTTAATTTTTTGCAAAAGTTTTACTGACATAGTGTATTTCATGTATGTTTGATATACTGGCAGAGACTTATAAGCTGCTGGTGTTGTCTGATGATTCATCAGCAAAACTGCCACTGACTTCAACAATGTAGCAAGAAATGCTATATATTCTTCTACAGAATATGAGCCACAGAAGGACAACTTTGGGCACTGTATTATTTCATATTTATTACCCCTTTAAGCACAATAGGTCACAATGTGGACAAAACACACTTGGCTAGAGTTGGATGCATTAGAACACTTGAGGGGAAATTATATTAGTCAGTTCTCCACTAGCCAATTTCACCAGGTAAAAAACCTAAGACACCGGGTTTTGTTTGTGAGTGTGTAAGTGTATTATTGTATATCTTAAATACGGTTTATCATTGAAATTCAATTGATAATTCTGAAGTTGCATGATTGTGTGAAGTGTGAAAGACTGATTTAATAATTAGAAAAGCACATATAAGTATTTTATAATTTATAAAAGATGCCATGTCATTTAAAATATTAAAATGCAAAAAAATCTATAGAATATTGGTAAGGCATACCTAGAAAAGCAGTTTATTTTTTAAAATACAAACATAAACAAAAGCCTACAAGATGATTTTTTGGTCCCTGATCATCATGGTCTGAAACAGTTAACTCAACTTTCTCCAGCATAGTGTCAAATAAACCAAGATTCTGCACTCGTTCTCTGTGTGAGCTGGTTTGCTTTCACATTAAAAGAAATTCCTGTTCCAGTATTACAGACTTCACCCTTCATGCTATCAAGCTGGTTCAAAATCATGTGTTACGTTCACAAAGGAAGGCTCTGTGTAAGTGTATCTCCATACTTGGAAAATAATTCAAAGTGCATGCTTTAGTGATGGGGATTCAGTAATACTATATATGTGATGGGCAGTGTATATAACTTGATTAGTATATGACATATAACCTTCACTGTCTTTAGTTTTACTGTTTTTATTTTTATTATTAATATTATTTATTTATTTTGAGACAGAGTCTCACTCTGTCACCCAGGCAGGAGTGCAGTGGTGCAATCTCGGCTTACTGCAACCTCTGCCTCCCGGGTTCAAGCGATTCTCCTGCCTCAGCCTCCTGAGTAGCTGGGACGACAGGAGCATGCCACCACGCCCAGCTATTTTTTTTGTATTTTTAGTAGAGACAGGGTTTCACCATGTTGGCCAGGATGGTCTTGATCCCTTGACCTCGTGATCCGCCTGCCTCGGCCTCTCAAAGTGCTGGGATTACAGGCGTGAGCCACCGCGCCTGGCCTGCTGTTTCTATTTTATATATTAGAACATAAGCTCTGTGCTATCCAAAATGAGGCATCCAACAGAGAAGAAAGAATTGCATTAACTAGATATATAATGCAACCCACAGTATAGTTTCATATTAAGAGAGGAAAATGGGTCAGATTTTTGTAAAGTTTTAAGGAATTATTATCCAAAGACAGAAATCTGGCTCATATTGTGTAAGCACTATGTTTGTTACCACTGAGTTGGAAAAGCACTACAAGGCCTTTTTTTACCATCACAGGAATAAGACATGTTTATAGTTCCTGAAATGCCTTTTTTTTCTAAGAAGAGCCAGTCTTTTTGTATCAGAAGCAGGTTACAGGAATTTAAAGTTGCCCACTTTTCCTAGTTTTAAAATGTCCACTATGTGCCTAAGTGACCAGTCTTCATAAACATCTATTTGTATGCACTATATCAATAGTCATAATGCACTATAACAAAAATGTATGTCTGTAACTAAACTGAAAATCAGTTTTAGCTCAACCACAGAAATCAGGTAAGGAAAGGAGTTGTGCAGGAAAAAGCCAAAATCAAATTCTACAAGTTCATCAATCTTCATTTTTCTTGGCCTACCTGTTAAAAAGTAGTATTGCTCTATAGTGAATATCAGAATATAGCTGGAAATGTCCAATAAATAAAGGATCTATTGGTCTTTTCACATAGTGATGTTTTAAAACTTGGTTTGCAAGAATAGCAACAAATTTATTGAGGTCTTTCAGACAATATATAGTAATTTTATTTGAAAGGATAGGTAAGAAGCTTGACAGTGAACAAATGTCTTACCAAATAAATAAAATAGTCTAAAAGACATGTTCTTCTTTATTTTTTGGGGGGAGGGACATTTATTTAGATAAACCACATTCACATAATTTACTTTCTACTTATATTTAACAAATCTGATTCTATTCAGCTTCAAATTTTTGTATGCCTTCCTATTGAAATTCAGCCCTTCATACATTTTGACCTTTTCAAGAAAGCCAGCTACATAGTAAATTGTGGTGCATTAAAAGAGTAAACACATTCAATACTTGTTATTCAATGGGTTTGGATTTAGAAAGCTACTGTCAATAGGTTAATCCTTTTGAACAGACAGTCTCTTTGGCTAAATGGCATCTTAAACAAATAAAGGTTTTACCAAAATGCTAATTTCTCAGTATTCCTGTCAACTGTCAAATAGTAAATCTCAGCAGAGGCCTTAAAATTGTCTAACTCTAGTTTATATTCATTTTCTATCAGCAGAATTTCAAAAAGAACTTATGTACAATAGTACATAAGTCTAGTCAGAAGTTATTTGTAACCTAGCTCAAAAAATCATTACAACTTTTGACTTTTACTCACTCATCTACTATTTTGCAATTGTGTTTAATCAATAAAAGAGCTACCTACTTTGGATGCATATTCAGAGATTACCAAAGTAAAAGAGAATCACAATTATGTTATTAATTTAAAACTCACAATTTTACTGTGCTACATGTAACTGTCAAATAAACAAATCTGGACGTAGGTAAGGAGAGACTTTACTCAAAAACACGTTTCCAGTAGGAAAAGGAGGATTGTAACAGTGAAGGAAAATGCTCTGACCATAAGATCTGTAAGCTTCTCAAAGATCAGACAGAAAATGATATTTAAAGAGGAGAAAAAAGAGGCTAGAAAGAAGTGAGATTCAATAGTTGTTCAGGGAACATCTCTCTTTGTGGCCAGATAATTTTTAGGAGGGGTACTTAAGGAGAGGTGTGATGGTTGATTTTATGTGTCAACTTGTCTGTGTCAACCACAAATAATGAGATTCAGAAAATATTATTAAGCGTAGAGCTTAGTTGAGCCTGAAGCTTGAGGATGGTCAACCAGGAGCATAAATTAAAGAAGTTGTCCTGAATATACACTCTTGAGTAGCAGCAGTTACAATTGGGTTTTTAAGAAAAATAGAAGAGGCAGTTACTAAGTTCTTTACCAAGAATTTACAATGACATAACATAAGGTGCTGATTGGCCATACATTGTTCTTTGCCTCACAAATTCCAGGAACATGAAGATAATGGACCAGACAATAAGACAGGAACAAAAATACCTGCAAACAATTTTCCCAGGGCATGGGGAGGCAGAGATGGGCATGACTGAAGTCCCATACTCATGTATTCCTGGGCCTGATAAATTTTACATAGCTTGCATAGCTCACACTGCCCCGAGCAATTTTTCTTTTCTCATTCCCCCCTTTTCATAAATATCTTTTGAAGAAAGCATCATAGATAAACTCAAATGCTTTTGGCTCTTTTTATGTTAAGAATCTTAGTCCTGCATTGCTAGTAAGGCTCATTCCCAGATGGCTCTATCTCACATGGTTGCAGGGAGAGGATATGCCTCATTGAGGAAATCTAAGAGCTTCAAAATCCAAATTGGAATGGCCTCATAGGTTCACAAAAATAAGACCAGTCAAGTCACTGATTTACATAGTTGCTATCACTTGTTGAATCATCTTTAGTCTTTAGAATATCATGTGTTTAGTTTTCTTAAAAGAAGTCAAACAACAGGAGATACATAGCAGAATTATAACACACATAAGGATTATAACAAAAAAATTGTGTACCAGAGCAACAACAACAAAACAACTGTTCTACTGAGGAGTCAACTAAAAACATAATAAAAAAAATTAACACCCAGATTTTCTTTAGAGTCTTGTAGCCAGGAAATACTTCAGAATTTAGTCTGAGTTGTAGGAAAATAATAAAAACTCAAAAATAATAGTCAGGGCTGTAATCTAATAACAAGTATGCTATAGTTTTCTTCTAAAACATATTTTTTTCTCTCTCCAATTTTCCATTTCTACCAAAGATAAATAGTAGTAGGACCAATTTAATTGCAAAATAAGTTTTAGTATTATACTTGGCCTGATCATTGCATAAACATTCACAAGAACAGTGACTGGTCATGCAGGCTCTTTTAAGTTGGCTTTGCTGGAAATTTTTCATTAGAAGACTCATATTAGACTATTAAAATTATCTCAAGGCTAGGAAGGGAAGCCAAAGAGTCACCATAAAATGGTACTTACAATACCTGTACAAATTGAGTGAATTTCTCTCTTCTTGTAGTCCCCAAATATCTTGAGTTTCCTGAACCTGTCAGAAAGTGATATTTATTATTTACTACAAGGTCTGGAACCTTGTAAGGAAACTGTGTACACTAGGTTCCAGGCCATTCTTTCCATGTGGCTTTAATTTCTCAAAGCAGACTGGTTATATCTGAAAATACACTGTTCCAGACAAAACATTGGTAAAACCACCGATGTCTCCAATGTGTTCTGTTAGAAAAGAAAGCATCTTTTTATTGAAATTATGAAATAAACTATATTGCCATAAAATAAGAATGCTCATGAATAGTTTTCAAATTTTGGAGAAACCACATAGAAGGAAGGGTAACTGTTTCAGTTTTGTTCACAAAATTATACTATACCCAATTGCTGTAAGCTATAAATGGCTAAAAAAACTGTTTTCTTGACTCTGAAAAGCAAAATTTAGAAAGAATCAACAATGTTTCAAACAAAAATGCCATAAAAATAATTTTAATTCTCTATCAGCTTAGTCCCATGTAAGTAATTATTTTTCTGCTTAACGTTGGGTTCGCTGCAGGAACGAAAAACCAAACACCGCATGTTCTCACTTGTAAGTGGGAGCTGATTTATGAGAATACATGGATACATGGGAGAAAACAACATACATTGGGCACCTGTGAGGAGGAGTGTGAGGGGAGGGAGAACATCAGGAAGAATAGGTAATGGATGCTGGGCTTAATACCTGGATGATGGAATGATTTGTACAGTAAGCCAACGTGGCACATGTTTACCTATGTAACAAACTTGCACATCCTGCACATGTGCCCCTGAACTTAAAACAAAAATTGGAAAAAAAAAATGTTAGGTTGGCAATCTTCATGAACACATCAGTTTTTGTTAGAGTTCTAGAAGTTTTTACTTAGTTCAATGGTATTATCTCTAAAGTTATCAGAAACCTGTACTCAAGAGTACTTGTCAGGATCCTCTTCCATGAATTTCCTTTCAGAAGAAACCAATTTTAGACAGCAGTTGATCATAAACTACTTTTTGAGAAGAATCAAAGTAAAACAATAACTGTCCATGAATGACAAAAACTTTGAATTGTCATGGTTTATATTAGTCTGTTTTCATACTGCTATGAAGAAATACCCAAAACTGGGTACTTTATAAAGAAAAAAGGTTTAATTGACTCACAGTTCCACATGGCTGGGGATGAGAGGTGACAGCCTGCTGGCAGCCCTTAACAGCCCTCACTCGCTCTCGGCGCCTCCTCTCCCTGGGCTCCCACTTTGGCGGCACTTGAGGAGCCCTTCAGCCCGCCGCCGCACTGTGGGCGCCCCTTTCTGGGCTGGCCAAGGCCGGAGCCGGCTCCCTCAGTTTGCAGGGAGGTGTGGAAGGAGACGCGCCAGCGGCAACCGGGGCTGTGCGCGGCGCTTGCAGGCCAGCTGGAGTTCCGGGTGGGCGTGGGCTTGGCGGGCCCCGCACTCTGAGCAGCCGGCTGGCCCTGCCGCCCCGGGCAATGAGGAGCTTAGCACCGGGGCCAGTGGCTGCGGAGGGTGTGCTGGGTCTCCCAGCAGTGCCGGCCCACCGGCGCTGCGCTCGATTTCTCGCGGGGCCTTAGCTGCCTTCCAGCGGGGCAGGGCTCGGGAACTGCAGCCCGCCATGCCTGAGCCTCCCCCCGCCTCCCTGGGCTCCTGTGCAGCCGGAGCCTCCCCGACGAGTGCCGCCCCCTGCTCCACCGCGCCCAGTCCCATCTACCACCCAAGGGCTGAGGAGTGTGGGCGCACGGCGTGGGACTGGCAGGCAGCTCCACCTGCAGCCCCAGTGCGAGATCCACTGGGTGAAGCCAGCTGGGCTCCTGACTCTGGTGGGGACTTGGAGAACCTTTATATCTAGCTAGGGGATTGTAAATACACCAATCGGCACTCTGTATCTAGCTCAAGGTTTGTAAACACACCAATCAGCACCCTGTGTCTAGCTCAGGGTTTGTGAATGCACCAATTGACACTCTGTATCTAGCTAATCTAGTGGGGAGGTGGAGAACCTTTGTGTCTAGCTCAGGGATTGTAAACGCACCAATCAGCACCCTATCAAAACAGACCACTCGGCTCTCTGTAAAATGGACCAATCAGCAGGATGTGGGTGGGGCCAGATAAAAGAATAAAAGCAGGCTGCCCGAGCCAGCAGTGGCAACCTGCTGGTGTTGCCTTCCTCCCTGTGGAAGCTTTGTTCTTTCGCTCTTTGCAATAAATCTTGCTGCTGCTCACTCTTTGAGTCCACACTGCCTTTATGAGCTGTAACACTCACCACAAAGGTCTGCAGCTTCACTCCTGAAGCCAGCGAGACCACGAACCCACTGGGAGGAATGAACAACTCCAGACGTGCTGCCTTAAGAGATGTAACACTCAGCATGAAGGTCTGCAGCCTCACTCCTGAGCCAGCGAGACCACAAATCCCACCAGAAGGAAGAAACTCGGAACACATCCGAACATCAGAAGGAACAAACTCTGGACACGCCACCTTTAAGAACTGTAACACTCACCGCGAGGGTCCGCGGCTTCATTCTTGAAGTCAGTGAGATCAAGAACCCACCAATTCCGGACACAGGGAGGCCTCACAATCATGGCTGAAGGTGAAGGAGGAGCAAAGGCATGTCTTACATGGTGGCAGGCAAGAGCATGTGCAGGAGAACTGCCCTTTATAAAACCATTAGATCTCCTGCTACTTATTCACTATCATGAGAACAGCCTGGGAAAGATCCACCACCATGATTCAATTACCTCCCGCTGGGTCCCTCCCATGACATGGCTGGATTATGGGAGCTATAATTCAGGATAAGATTTTGGTGGGGACACATCCCAACCATATCATGGTTAAATATGCAATTGACAAAAAATTGGCTATTTTTTGTAGTATACAACAGTTTAACATAATCATAATTATGACTGATAATGTATTCCAAGATATAATTTTAGGCATCTTTTGATCACACATTTTGAATTTTGAATCACACATTAATAACACATTTATACAAATATAATTCTAAGAAACTTAAACATAATTTCTTATTTGACATTTCTTTCTGTATGAAAGAAGTTTAATATGTCTCTCTTGGATTTCCAGAGTTTTTATTAATTATCTTCATCAGTTTGGGTCAGAAAGATAACTTCAGAATTTAAAATGTAATTTTAAGAATGTCAAATATTAAAGGTGTAAAAACCTTAATATTAAAATAAAAAAGGTTTAAAACACATAGTAAATTAGGATCACAGTGTTCTCAGACTGAAATGAGGGTCATGCTACTTATTCTTGTTGCCAAATAATGAGACACAGATGAAATGGGAAAGAAGAGAGTTTGTTTCTGTAACCAGGTACAGGGAGAAGGCCAGGAAAATAGCACCAGACCAGCTCAAAATTACAAAGTTGTACAGAGCTTACGTACCTTTGGAGACATATGTCTAAGTGTAAGTGTGCATTCATCTAAAGACGTAAGTGATTAACTTCTAATCCATAACTAAGTTCTGAGTCCTGAAGACCTTCCTCTGCCACCTCAGTAAATTTACTTAATCTAGATGGGTCCAGGTGCCAGGGATGATTACCTGTATCTTGTCTCCTGCTAAATCATGGAGGTCTGGGGAGGTCCTTTACATCCCCAATAAAGTTTGTTGGCGGAAGTCTGGGGAATTTCTTCAGACCCCCAATAATACTTGTTTAATCCTAAACAGGTCCTGTTAAGAATTTCTTCATTATCTTGTCATGCTTCAAGGCTGAGGAAAGGCATAGGCAAAACTCTTGGTGGGCTTTTGTTACATTCCAGCCTTTGTATAAGGGCACTGGCTCTATCAGCTTCTAATATTTAACTTAACCATTCAATCAGTGCTGAAAGAGTTGTCATGGAGGCCTGCCTGTTCAGCTGTTAGTCAGACCTGGCCTGCCACAACAGGTCACTGTAAAATAATAGTCATTTATTTAGCCAATATACTAATTCAAAGATTAAGATTTCAAACAGCAAAAATTTTACTATTTGATAGAGAGGAGACTCAGTTCCCAATCAAGAGACCTAATAATGACAGCATGAAATAAACTCTTCCCTTTTTTTCTGTAGTTTACTCAAGAGGTAAACAAATCTTATCTCTCATTAATACTACATAAAATCTTGTTCAAAGGAAAAAAAAGAAAATTTACTTTTACATTACTGTATTACCAATACTAAAGCTAATTTTAATAAAACCTCAATACCAAATTCATCCAGTCTCAGTCAACTTTGACCATATAAGATTTCCATAAATGTTTTATAACCTCTTACAATTTTCTATTAAGGAACAGATCAGTGCTCTGAGAAAATTGTTGTTCTGACACAGGAGCCCAGACTCTGGCCCTAAATTAATGTGTTTTTTATATTAATGCTCAATTTTTAGAAAAACCTTATAAATAATTTTCTTCTAATTTTAGCCAATTCAATCACAGACAAAATTCCTTTCATGAGCTTAATCTTCTACAAACCTTATATAACTGGCTTTAACCTCCAATTTTATCCTATTATACCTTTTTAAAAATATTGCCATTCTATCATAGAATAAAAATGTACTTTCCTTTATCCCTTATCATTTTGACCACACAAAGTTCTTTTTTCTGCCAAGCAAACACACACAAAAATCACTATCTCCTTTCATCTTATTTTACCAAAAATATATTTGACTTTCTTCATATACCTTGTATATTGAGTTGTATCTCATATATCTACTAGTCTTAATTACATATATAAATGTGATAGGAAAATAAATCTTGGAGCCCCCAAATCACTAAGCTAAAGGGAAAAGTCATGCTGGAAACAGCTTAGGGCAAATCTGCCTCCCATTCTATTCAAAGCCACCCCTCTGCTCACTGAGATAAATGCATAACTGATTGCCTCATTTGGAGAGGCTAATCAGAAACTCAAAAGAATGCAACCATCCCATCAACCTATGACCTGGAAGCTCCCTCCTTGCTTCGAGTTGTCTCACTTTTCCAGACTGTGCCAAAGCACATCTTACACATATTGATTAATGTCTCATGTCTCCCTAAAATATATAAAACCAAGCTGTGCCCCTACCACTTTGGGCACATGTTGGCAGGACTCCCTAAGGCTGTGTCCCAGGCACATGTCCTCAACCTTACCAACATAAACTTTCTAAATTAACTGAGACCTGTCTCAGATTTTTGGGGTTCACATTAACTATAATTTTAACTATTATAAACTCTAATTTTCTGGGAAAAATCTAGGAAATAAGTAATTTGGAACTGTTTTATATGAGTATTTGTAGTTGAAAACCATTTCAAAATTTTTAGAAAAATGTTTCTTTTTTTGTTTATTAAGAAATATAAATATGTTTCTCTTTTCTATACCATATGAGCAACTCAGACACTTTATGATTACATATTACTTAATTTAACATAATATGACTTTAATATTAAGTTACTGAATATGATTTCTAAACAGTGGATATTTTATTTATAAACATTTATTCCATTTATATTTGTTTAATTCATTCATTCTTAACAATTATACCTGAATTGCTCATTAAATTAAGCTAGTCTTCATCTCAAGTTTTTTTGATAGTCATTTTAAGAGTATGTGAATGTTATTAATAGGTAGTTACCATTTAAGCAAGAACTCTATAGGTAAATGCATGGGTATTTTGCTGATCAGAATACACTACTGTTTTCATCAAACCAGCAATATTAAACAAGTCTTATTTATGAAAGATGACCCAAGTCATGTGAACTAAATAGCATTTGAGTTAGTTTCTGTTTTTCTAATAAAATATTTGATTTATGTGCTTTCTTTTTCTTCAAGCCAGTTAATTAGATTCATATAATTTTGTAGTTACATATAATATACACATGATTCATATAAACATATTGTGAAAGAAAAATAAACCTTGGGACCCCAAACTCACTAAGCCAAAGGGAAAAATCAAGCTGGGAAGTGGGTCATGCAAACCTGCCTCCCATTTTGGCTCCCAAATAAGATGGCTACAAAGATGAAACGCTACATATTTCCCTCACATATTTCTCACAAGGAAATTCTTTGTGGGCCCCAAGATCTTTACCATAAAGCATTTCTGTTAAAGTTCACCATGGCAATGTAAATTGATAGCTTATCTTTACAGGTGCAGGGACATAGGACAGAACTCAATGTCATACCTCCACCTGAGACAAATGCATATCTGATTGTTTCCTCTGCCCTATTATCTTCCTTATGTTGTATAAAAATGCAGATTCACTGAGCCAGAAAAAGGCATGAATGACTAATTTTTCTACCTCCCTCTCACATGAAAACTGTGTACTTTTCAATATCCCAAACTTTCCCCTTTAAATATAGAAACCCTCAAAATCATCTTTGGAGAAAGGCATAGATCTGTCTCCTGGGCATGCATCTTCAACTTTGGCAAATAAACCTAAAATGATTGAGACTCGTCTGGGTCATTATTCTTGATTGACAATGTAGACTTACAGATACACAGACAGAAGATTTGATAGCTTTATAAGGTACTTCATTGGCCAGTTTTCAAAGAGTTTCTCTTCTGCCTTTAGACTACCAAGCCGTAAACAATTGTTAGCTAGGTGACCATAAATTCACCCCTCCGAAGACATGAATGTTAGGTGAAAATTTACATCCCAAAGGCACAGAACTTAGACCTATACAATATTATTTGCTGAGTCAAAGAAAGGCATAGATAAAGGCCTAGTCAAGCCAAGATTCTAGGAAAAGTATCTTAAATAAAGGTAAAGTTTGTTATGCAATGTGTTCCTCAACTTAAATGTTTCTAGCAGTTTAGTTACAGTAAGGGAGATGCCCTTACAAATGGAGATTTAATTTATAGATATAAATTTCTTTTACAAAGCATTTCAAAACAGCCAGCTAAATGCCAAAAAGCCATATTTTGGAGACTTACCTGGGTAGATAGTTGGTCTTTTCGATTTAGCTTGTTTTTTTATGAGTTTACTGACTTCAGAGTGGAGCCTTTTAATGAATAGGGGAAAGAGCTCATTCTCATGGTCCAGGGCCAGGGCCTAATATTTAATATGTGAAAAGCAGGCACAGCTGGAAGGCAACACATCTAGATCTTTAAAAATCAAGGATTCCGCTTGTGAAAGAAAAATAAATCTCCCCAAAATCACTAAGCCAAAGAGAAAAGTGAAGCTGAGAAGTGTATCCAGCAAACCTGTCTCCCATTCTATTCCTAAATAAGATAGCTACAAAGATTTAAAAAAAAAAAAAAAGAAAGAAAGAAAAAGCTACTTACCTTTCTCACAATTTGCCCACAAGGAAATTCTTTGTGGACAAAGGAAAGGCAGAACTCAAAGTCATCTCTCTGCTCACAGGAGACAAATGCATATCTGATTGCTTTCTTTGCTCTGTTGTTTCACTAAGCCAGACATGTGACTATTCCTGTAAATTGTGCATTCAGTGAAAGGCTGATTAGAAACTTAAAAAAAAAGTAACACTTTATCTTTTATCTACCTATGACCTGGAAGTCTTCTCTCTGCTTTGAGTTGTCCCACCTTTCTGGACCAAACCAATGTACACTATACATATATTGATTGATGTTTCATGTCTCCCTAAAATGTATATAACCAAACTGTGTCCTGACCACCTTGAGCACATGCCTTCAGGATGTCCTGAGGCTGTGTCATGGGCACATCCTCAAACTTGGCAAAATAAACTTTCTTATTCATTTATTTATTTTCTTTCAATAGGTTTTTAGGGAAACAGGTGGTGTTTGGTTACATGAATAAGTTCTTTAGTGGTGATTTCTGAGATTTTGGTGCACCCATCACCTGAGTAGTATACACTGTACCCAATTCATGGTCTTTTATCCCTCAGCCCCCTCCCACCATTTCCCCAAGTCCCCAAAGTCCATTGTATTATTCATATGCCTTTGCATTCTCATAGCTTAGCTCCCACGTGATAACATACACTATCTGATTTTCCATTCCTGAGTTACTTCACTTAGAATAATGGTCTCCAATATTATTCAGGTTACTGCAAATGCCATTATTTAATTCCTTTTTAGGGCTGAGTAGTGTTCCATGGTATATATATACCACAATTTCTTTATCCACTCATTGATTGATGGGTATTTGGGCTGGTTCCATATTTTTGCAATTGTGCATTGTGTTGCTATAAACATGCATGTTCACATATCTTTTTGTATAATGACTTATTTTCCTCTGGATAGATACCCAGTTGTGGAATTGCTGGATCAAATGGTAGTTCTACATTTACTTCTTTAAGAAATCTCTGCACTGTTTTCCCTAGTGGTTCTACTAGTTTACATTCCCACCAGCAGAGTAAGAGTCTTCCCTTTTCACCACATCCATGCCAACATCTATTATTTTTTATTTTCATTTTTTGATTTTCTCATGGTTTCAGGTCTTAGATTTAAGTCTTTGATCCATCTTGAGTTGACTTTTGTATAATATGAGAGATGAGGATCCAGTTTCAATTTTTCTACATGTGGCTTGTTAATTATCCCAGCACCATTTGTTGAATAGGGTGTCCTTTCCCCACTTTATTTTTTTGTTTGTTTTGTCAAAGATCAGTTGGCTGTAAGTATTTGGCTTTATTTCTGGGTTATCTATTCTGTACCCTTCATCCATGTGCATATTTTTATACCAGTATTTTATACTTGTTTTGGTGACTATAGCATGGTAGTATAGTTTGAAGTCAAGTAATGCGATGCCTCCAGATTTGTTCTTTTTGCTTAGTCTTGCTTTGGCTATGCGGGCTCTTTTTTTTTGTTCCATATAAGTTTTAGAATTGTTTTGTCTCATTCTGTGATGGATGATGTTGATATTTTGATGAAAAGTGCATATAATTTGTAGATTGCTTTTGGCAGTATGGTTATTATCACAATATTGATTCTACCCATTCATGAGCATGGGATGTGTTTCCATTTGTTTGTGTTGTCTATGATTTCTGTCAGCAGCGTTTTGTAGTTTTCCTTCTACAGGTCTTTCACCTCTTTGGTTAGGTATATTTCTAAGTATTTTATCTTTTTTTTTTTTGCAGCTATTGTAAAAGGGGTTGAGTTCTTGATTTGATTATCAGGTTGATCACTGTTGATGTATAGCAGAGCACTGATTTGTGTACATTAACTCTGTATCCTGAAATTTTGCTGAATTCATTTATCAGTTCTAGGAGCTTTTTGTAAAGAGTCTTTAGGGTTTTCTAGGTATGCAGTCATATTATCAGCAAACACTGACAGTTTGACTTCCTCTTTACTGATTTAGATGTCCTTTATTTTTTCTCTTGTCTAATTCCTCTGGACCACCTATGTTCATTCAAGGCCTCCTGGCACTATAATCAGCAGGTGATGAAGCCACCATATTCGTGTCCTTCTCTTCAGAGTGATAAGTTCCCCCAAGCCCCAGGTGTGTCCAGAGATGCTGTCTGTGAGACAAGGATTAGAGCTAAACTCAGTAATTTGCCTGATGCTGCATTCTACTTTAGCTAGGCTGGCACTCAAACCACAATACAATGTGCTTCTTGCTCTTCCCTCCCCTTTTCCCAGGCAGAGGAGCCTCTCCCCGTGCCCACCACCACCACTGGCCCATAGAGGGTTCTGCTAGGATATTGCCAATGTTCACTTGAAGCCCAAGTTTTCTTCTGTCAGTTTGTGATGAAGGCTACCAGGTGTGGGACACACTATTCAGGGCAGTGGGCTTCCTTTTGGCCCAGGGAAGAGGTCCAAATGCTGTTCAAGAGCCACTTCCTGGAATCAGGGACCCCCCAAGAGCCTTCTTGTTGTTCTACCTCACTGTGGCCAAGCTGATACCTAAGGTGCAAGACAAAGTCCCCTTTATTTTTCCCTCCACTTTTCTCATACAGATGGAGTCCTTCACCACAGCTACCACAGCTGGAAATGTGTTGGTTTTTCTCTGAAGCCAGTATGTCTCAGAGTCCAAGGTCCATAGTGTACTACCTGGATATCACCGTTGGTTATTCAGGGCCCGAGAGCCTTTTAGTTAGCAGGTGATAAATCCTGCCAGGACTGGGTCCTTCCCTTCAAAGCAAGGGTTTCCTTTTGGCAGAAGGTGTGTCTAGATATGTCTCTGAGCTAGGGCCTGGAATGTGGACCTCACAACTCTGCCTGGTGCCCTATTCTACTGTGGCCGCATTGGTATCCAAGATATAAGATGAAGTCCTCTTTACATTTCACTCTCTTCTCATTAAGAAGGAAGCATTTACTTTCATTGCTGTGAGTTGTGCAGCCTGGGGTTGTGGGAGGAGTGGTGCAAGCCCTCCCTTAGCCACCCTGTCTCATGTGTCTGTAGGTCACATACCACCCTAGTCCCCTGGCTCTGAGCCCATCTCAGCACTACAAGTTACCTGTGAATTGCCATCCTTGTGTCCTAGACTGCCTTTCAAGTTTACCTAGGACACCAGAGCACTTTGTCCAGCAGTGGCAAGACTCACCAAGAAACTCAGGTTCTGACCACTGGAATAGACAATTCCCCTCTGGCTAGGGCTGGTCCAAATACTCCCTACCTGTGGAGGCACTGGCTGAGCCCAGCACAGGTTTTCTATTCGCTATTACAGGGTAGCCCTGAGTTCAAAGTAAAGTCCTCCAGTCATTGCACTCTCACTTCCCCAGGTACACAGATGCTTTCTTTGTGCTGCAAGGCTGCTGCTGGGGAATAGGGAAGTGCTTGCATCAATGACTCAATATTGTCTCTCCTATTCTCTTCAATGCCTCTTTCAGTAATATGAAGTTAAAACCAGGCACTGTGATGGCTCACCTGATTTTGGTTCTTGTGACAGTGCTTTTCTTTGTGCAGATAGTTGTTAAAATTTGGTATTCCTGTGATGGGGGTGGAAATGAAGAGTGTAGGCTTCTATTCTGCCATCTTGCTCTGTCCCTGGATGTCTTCTTAAGGAAGAAGTCCCAGTTATAGAAGTATGACTCACCATAATTTAGATTATTCCTTTGAATGGCCAAAAAGACCTAACATGAGGAATTTTGGTCAGTCAAAAGAAAGTTTAGATTCATCATTTGATTCAAGTTTCAGAATCTGGCCAGTTTTAAAGATTATAAATTTTGCTTAAGCCACAAATATCCACTTCCTCTTTTAAGGGAGAGAATCTATTTTTCTCCCTGACCAAGATTTGAATGAGAGAAAAGGTTATACAAACTCTAATGAGTAATTCAACGCAAAACCTTAACATCAGAGAAAAGTGAAAATCACAACTCTGCAATCTCTAGAGAATAACAAACAAAATTTATGCCTTAAAGTAGACTTCAATTCCAAACTTGTCAAGTTAGGAATGTGTATGGCTCAAATAAAGTCTGAATTCTCAGCAAAGCTAGAAAGATGCAGATCCTGAGAGGGGCCTGCCCAGTGATCCCTGTTGACATTGGCGAGGTCAGGTCAATGAAAGTCATTCATGATGGTACCAAGGCTTCAATTGTCAGTGAAGTGATACGGATTGCTGGAGCCCCACTTTGGGTCCCATAGGCATCACCAAAATGTCAATCTTAAATAATGAAATTCAAAAATATGATTAAGTACAGAGTTTATTTGAGCCCAAAGCTTGAGCATGGCCACCTGGGAGCATAGATTCAAGATTCTCTAAGTACACACTCCAATTAGCATCAGTTACAAGTGTTTTTTTAAGAAAAAAAGAAGAGGCAGTTTCTGAGTTCTCTAGCAATAATTCACATTAAAGTGACATAAGCTATTGGTTAGCAGTACATTGTTCTTTTTTGCACAAATTCCAGAAACATGAAGATAATGGATTAGGCAGCTACTCAGAAACAAAATGCTTTCAAACAATTGCCCCTGGGCTTGGTTGCGTAAGGGGATTAGGGAGTGACTGAAGTCCCATACTCATGTCTCCCTGGGCTTGATAAATTTTTAATACCTCACATTGCTCAGATTGCTTTTTCTTTTCTCCCAGCTGGGCCATAGTGCCCAAATATTATGTCAAAGATTAATCTGGATGTTTCTGTGAGGATGTTTAAGGATGATATTAACATTTAAGTCATTGGACTTTGAGTAGATTGCCTTTAATAATGTGGCTGGGTTTATCTCATCAGTTGAACGGCTGAATAGAATAAAAGACTGACCTCATACAAGAAAGATCTAGTTCTGCCAGCAAAGGACTTTTGGACTTGCACTTCACTATTGACTCTCCTTGGCCTTCAGCCTGAGTGCCTTTGGGCTTGAACTACAACATTGGCTCTTCCCTAGATCTCCAGTCTGCTGGCCCACTCTGAAGATTTTGGACATTCCCGCTTCCATAATTGCATGAGTCAATTCTTCAAAATAAATCTTTTTTTTCCTATATATATAAATATCCTATTTATTCTGTTCCTCTGAAAAACTCTAGTACAAGGAGCTATTTCACATTTTAATGTTGGCTCAGGCTAAGGATGCATCAAACTTAAGAGTCTTATAGGAGAAGAGAAGCTTACATTTTGGTCAAGACAAGTTAAAAATTATTTTGTTTCCATTGATCAGTGGAGACAAACAGTTCAGCAAATAATGTATGTGAGAAAATTGAGAATTTGGATGATCTATCTGGCCATGCCCTGGGTAAGCAAGGGCATTATGTAGAAGTCTTATCTAAGTTTCTAAGTCACATTGGGAAATGTGAGTGTTTGCAGTAAATCCTTTACAGGAATACAAAGAATAAGAGGATTTATTTAACTGTTAATATTTTGCAAGAGCACATGCCTTAGGTAAATTTAATATTATAATTATTTAAATGAATTAGGCATAAATATTTTATAACTGGCATACATAATTAAGTAGGGCAAATCATTGAGAAATGTAGGAATTAATTTTATATTATTAATGATATTGTTATTTATGTTATATTTATGTTACTGTTATATTTTAATCTTATTATCAGTAATGCCATTGTTCCTTTTAAACAATTCTGATTAAAGTGTGCTATAGTGAATGCAGCATGTATTCTGGGAAACTTGAATTTAAAACCCCCATTTACTTATTGTGCAAAATGGGCATAGTTTTATAAAAGTAAAAATACACTTACTACCTATCTCACATTTTTACGGCACTACATACTATCATGTATGTGCAAGTCCTTGGAAATAATATATCCTCAATAAATGGTAGTGTTTTTCCCATTTCATTCCTTTTACTTCCCTCCATGAGGCAAATATAATCCATGAGTAACACATGATAAAGATTGAGCATAAAATCTATAACTGGTATGAAGGGAAAGTTAACTGGGCTAAAAATTAGACTTTAAGAATCCTAGCTCCCAATAAACATACCCACAAAGGACACTACTAAAACTAAAATAGATTTGGCCTCAAAATAACAGTGTCAGTAAGAGTTTAATTATTATTTTCTTCATCACTTTTATTCTTCAGCACTATAAGATGGATAAACCCTAAAGGTATTATCTAAGTAATAAAAGTTTAAGAATCCAGACACAAAAGACTATCTGAAATGTTCAGAATAGATTAATTTATATGCATAGAAAGTAGATTAGTGTTTTCCCAGAGACAAGGAGAAGAAAAAATGGTAAGAGCTGCTAATGAGGAGTAACTGCTATGGGTACAGTGTTTCTATTCAGAGTGATGATAATGTTCTGAAACCAGATAGTATTTATGGCTGCACAACTTTGTGTATATACTAAAAATGACTGAGTTGTACTCTTTAGAATGGTGGATTTATGGCATATGAATTATATCTCAATAAAGAAAAAGAAGAGTGAAGTGAGCACTGGACTTCATCATGAACCTCTGCACAAGGTCTGCCCCAGTAAACCCTGGCTCCAAGCCTGCCTCAGCACCAGGCTGAATCCTGTGGCCCCATGTCAAGGCCTGTCTCTGTGATTCTGAGCTCCATTAGATCCAGGGCCTAGGCCTGCTCCAGAAAACCTAGTATCCAGTTGCACATCAGCAGACCCAAAGTCCAGGCCCACTCTATAGACCCTGGCACTGAATCATCCCCCATGAACCCAGGATCTAGGCCCACCTCAATGGACTCCAGCACGAGGCTGGCACCTGTGGACCCAGGATCCAGATCCAGGCTTCAGGTCAGCCTGCCTCAGCAGACATAAAGATCAATGAAGCAGAATAGAGAGCCCAGAAATATATCTGCATATTTATGGTCACTTGATCTTTAATAAAGGTGCCAAAACAAATAATAAGGAAAGGGAAGTCTTTTCAATAAATTGTGTCAAGGAAACTGAATATCCACATGGGGAAAAAAGAAATAAGACCCTTATCTCCCACAAGAACAAAAATCAACTTAAAGCTATTAAAAACTTAAAACTTGAAAATGTAAAACTACTAGAAAAAAATATAGAAAAAAGCATCTTGACATTGGCCTGGGCAATAAATTTTTTGAATATAATGCTAAAAGTACAGGCAACAAAAACAAAAATAAACAAATGGGATTTTATCAAACCAAAGTGTTTCTGCACAGCAAAGGAAACAATCAACAGAGTGAAGAAACAACCTACAAAATGGGATAAAATTTGCAGACCATATATCTGCAGGGGTTAATATTCAAAATATTAAGAAACTCAAGTCAAAAGCAAGAAAACAAATTACCCAATTTTTAAAAAAATGAGTGAACGATCTGAATAGACTTTTCTCAAAAGAAAACATAAATTGCCAACAGGCATTAGAAAAAAATGCTCAACATTACTAATCATCACAGTAATGCAAATCAAAACCACAATGAGGTATTACCTAACACCTGTTAGAGTCACTATTATCACAACGACAAAAGATAGTGTGTTGGCAAGGATGTGGGGAAAAGCAAACTCTGTACACTGTTGGTAGCAATGCAAATTAGTACAGTCATCATGGAAAAACAAAGTGGGAATTTCTCAAAAAATTAGAAATAGAACTTAGATATTGATAGGATTTGGCTGTGCCCCCACCCAAATCTCATCTTGAATTGTAGTTCCCATTATCCCCATGTGTCATGGGAGGAAACTGATGGGAAGTAATTGGATCATGGAGACTGTTTGCCCCATGCTGTTCTCATGATAATGAGTGAGTCTCTTAAAATCTGATTGTTTTATAAGCATCTGGAATTTCCTCTGCTTGTGCTCATTCTCTCTCCTGCCATCCTGTGAAGAGGTGCCTTCTGCTATGATTCTAAGTTTCCTGAGGCCTCTTCAGCCATGTGGAACTGTGAGTCAATTAAACCACTTTTCTTGATAAATTACCCAGTCTCAAGTATTTCTCCATAGCAGTGTGAGAATGAACTAATACAGTAACTTGGTACTGATAGTGGATTACTGCTATAAAGATACCTGAAAATGTGGAAGTGACTTTGGAACTGGGTAACAGGCAGAGATTGAAATGGTTTAGAGGGCTCAGAAGACAGGAAAATGTGGAAAAGTATCAGGGGAACCAGCCCCCAATATTTCAGCATAGGCTCTTTTCTATTTTCCCTAAGTGTCAGCTAGTCTGAGAAAGAAAGAGTACAAAGAGAGAAATTTTACAGCTGAGCCTCCAGGGGTAACATCACATATCGGCAGGTTCTGTGATGCCCACCTGAGCCACAAAACCAGCAATTTTTCATTAGGGATTTCAAAAGGGGAGGGGGTGTACGAATAGAGAGTAGGTCACAGGGATCACATGCTTCAGAGGGCAATAAAAGATCAAAAGGCAGAGGGTGAAATTAGAATTACTGATGAGGTTCCATGTCCCGCTGGGCATGCATTGTCTTGATAAACATCTTAACAGGAAACAGGGTTCAAGAACAGACAGCCGGTCTGACAAGAATTCACCAGGCTGGAATTTCCCAATCCTGGTAACCCTGAGGGCACTGCAGGAGACCAGGGCTTATTTCATCCCTTATCTTCAACCACATAAGACAGACACTCCCAGAATGGCCATTCATAAACCTACCCCTGGGAATGCATTCCTTCCCCAGGGTTATTCTTTGCTGGGAAAAGAATTCAGTGATATTTCTCCTACTCACTTTCTGCAAGAAGAAAAATATGGCTCTATTCTGCCTGACCCTGCAGGCAGTCAGACCTTAAGGTTATCTTCCCTTGTTCCCTGAAGATCGCTGTTGTTCTGTTCCTTTTCAGGGTGCCCTGATTTCACATTCGTCAAACACACATGTTTTACAAACAATTTGTACAGTTAGACAATCACAGGATCCTGAGGTGACAATACATCCTCAGCTTGTGAAGATGATGGGATTAAGAGATTAAACTAAAGACAGGCATAGGAAATTATAAGAGTATTGATTGGCGAAGTGATAAATGTCCATGAAATCTTCACAATTTATGTTCAGAGATTGCAATAAAAACAGGCATAAGAAATTATAAAAGTATTAATTTTGGGAACTGATAAATGTCCATGAAATATTCGCAATTTATGTTCTTCTGCTGCAGCTTCAGCTGGTCCCTCCATTCGGGATCCCTGACTTCTCACAACAGATAAGTTAGGAACTTCCTAAAGACTTGTTGAATGGCTTTGATCTAAATGCTGATAGTGATATGGACAATGAAGTCCAGGCTGAGGTGGTCTTAGATGGAGATAAGAAACTTGTTGGGAACTGGAGTAAGGGGCACTCTTGCTATGTTTTAGCAAAGAGACTGGTGGCATTTTGCCCCTGCCCTGAGGTCTTTGGAACATTGAACTTGTGAGAAATGATTTAGGTATCTGGCAGAAAAAAATTGTAAAGCAGCAAAGCATTCAAGAGGAAACAGAGCATAAAATTTTGGAAAATATGAAACCTAACAATGCAATAGAAAAGAAAAACCCATTTTCTGGGGTGAAATTCAAGCCTGCTTCAGATATTTGCGTAAGTAACAAGGAGTCACATGTTAATCACCAAGACAATGCGAAAATGTCTTCAAGGCATGTCAGAGACCTTCACAGCATCACCACCAATCACAGGCCTAGAGGCCTAGAAGGGAAAGATGGTTTCATGTGCTGGGCCCAGGGCTCACCTGCTCTATGCAGCCTCAGGACATGGTGCCCTGTGTCCCAGCTGTTTCAGCTCCAGCTGTGGCTAAAAGGGTCCAAGATACAGCTCAGGCCATTACTTCAGAGGGTGCAATCCCCAAGCCTTGACAGCTTTCATATGGTGTTGGACCTGCAGGTGCATAGAAGTCAAGAACTGAGGTTGGGGACCCACCGCCTAGATTTTAGAGAATGTATGGAAATGCCTGTATGCCCAGGCAGAATTTTGCTGCAAGTGTGAAGCCCTCATGGAGAACTTCTGCTAGGGCTGTGCAGAAGGGAAATACTGGTTTGGCACCCCTACACAGAGGACCCACTGGAGCACTGCCTAGTGGAGCTATAATAAGCAGAAACCAGAATGATAGATTCACCAAGAGCTTGTACTGTGTGCCTGGAAAAGCTGCAGCCACTCAATGCTAGCCCATGAAAGCAGCCTAGAGGGGGGCTGTATACTGCAAAGCCACAGAGTCAGATCTGTCCTTGGGAGCCCACCTCTTGCATCAGTGGGAACTAGATCTGAGACGTGGAGTTAAAGGATATCATTTTGGAGCTTTAAGATTTAATAATTGCCCTGTTGAATTTCGGACTTCCATGGGGCCTGTAGTTCCTTTGTTACGGCCAATTTCTCTCACTTGAAATGGATGTATTTACCCAAAGTTGGTATCCCCATTGTATCTTGGAAGGAACTAACTTGTGTTTGATTTTACCAGCTCATAGGCAGAAAAGACTTGCCTTGTTTCAGATAGACTTTGAACTTGGACTTCTGAGTTAATGCTGGAATGAGTTAACACTTTAGGAGACTGTTGGGAAAGCATGATTGTGTTTTGAAATGTGAGGACATGAGATTTGGGAGGGGCCAGGGGAAGAATGATACAGTTTGGGTCCCCATGCAAATCTCATCTTGAATTGTAGGTGCCATAATATCCACATGTGATGGGAGGGACCCAGTGGGAGGTAATTTAATTATGGGAGTAGTTTCCCCCATGCTGTTCTCATGATAATGAGTGAGTCTCATGAGATCTGATGGTTTTATAAGCATCTGGTATTTGCCATGCTTGCACTCATTCTCTCTCCTGCCAACCTGTAAAGAGGTGACTTCCACCATGATTGAAAGTTTCCTGAGGACTACCTGGCCATGTGAAACTGTGAGTCAATTAAACCTGTTTTCTTTATAAATTACCCAATCTCAGGTATTTCTTTATGGCAGCATGAGAAAAAACTAATAAACATATAATCCAGCAATCATACTATTGGATATATATCCAAAAGTAATAAAATCAGAATGTTGAAGAGATACCTGTACTCTCCTATTTATTGCAGCACTAGTCACAATAGCCAAGACATAAAATCAACTTGTGTTCATTGATGGATGAATAAGAAAGATGTGATACACACACACACATACACATATGCATATATACACACACATATGATTGAGCCATGAAAAGAGGTAATCTTGTCATTTGTGACAATATGAATGAACCTGAATGGCATCGTACTCATGAAATAAACTAGGCATAGAAGGAAATTTAATACTCCATGGTCCCATTTACATATGGAATCTAAAAAAAGAAAAAAACTCATAGGAATAGAGAGTAGAATGGTGATTACCAGAGGCTGGGGACAGGATGAAGAATTGGGAGATATTGGTCAAAAGATACAAAATTTCAGTTGGATAGGAGGAATAAATTCAAGAGATATATTGTCTTACATAGTGGCTATAGTTAATAACACTTTATTGCATACTTGAAAATTGCTAAGAGTGTAGATTTTATGTATTCTTACCACAAGCAAATTGTAAGTATGTGAGGTAATGCATATATTAATGAACTTGATTTAGCCATTTTGCAATATATACATAAAACATCATATTATAAAACATGAATACATACACTTTTATTTGTCAAACAATTTAAAAATCTGATACAGGACTGTAATACAAAATATAGAAAGATCACTTTAAAATTTAATAGTAAGAAAACAAACAACTCAATAAAATAATGGGCCAGAGGGCATAACAGGCTTCTCACCAAAGAAGGTATAAAGATGGCAATAAGCATGTAAAGAGATGCTTCACATTATGCCATTAGGGGAAATAAAATTAAAATGAGATATCACTACACATCTTTTAGAATGGCCGAAATGCATAAAACTGACAATACCAAATAATGGCAAGGATGTAGAACCATAGATACTCTCATTCACTCTTAACATAGGTTGCAGCGATAAAGTTTCTTACTATCTACTCAAAGATTTGGAAACTTATGTCCACACAAATCCTACACATGGATGTTTATAGCAGCTTTATTAATAATGGCCAAAACTCAAAAACAACTAAGATGTTGTTCAGTATGTGAATGGATAAGTAAACTGTGGTCTCCCCAGACAATGGAATATTATTTGGCACTAAAAGTAAATGAGCTATCAAACTATGAAAAGACATAGGGAAAACTTAATGCATATTGCTAAGTGAAAGAAGCCAATCTGAAAAGGCAATATAATGTATATAACTATATACTCAAAAGTACATATACTGTATCATTCCAACTACATGACATTCCGTAAATGGCAAAATTATGGAGGCATTAAAAAGTTCTGTGGCTTCCAGAATTTGAGGGGAAAGGGGGTAAACAAGCAGAGCACAGAAAATTTTTACAGCAGTGAAACTATACTGTGTGATGCTATAATGGTGTATCCATGCCATTATACATTTGTCCAAACCCACAGAATATACAAGAGCAAAAGTGAACCTTTATGTAAACTATGGATTCTGAGTGACGCTAATGTGTCAATGCAGGTTTATCAATTGTAACAAATGTACCACTCTGGTGGGGAATTTGGTAATTGGGAGGCTCTGCATGTGTGAGGAGGAGTACATGAAAAATATCTGTACCTTCCTTTCAATTTTGCTGTGAGTCTAAAATTGCTCTTAAATATAAAAATATTTTTAATTTTTTCAAAGCACACAATATTTTTTCATATATATTATACATTAATACATATTTCAAAAAGTGACTGCAGAATGATAAAACAAAATCTTTAATATATGTTTATATAGGGAAAGTGGGAGACAGGTAGAAAGAAACTTTGACAGAAAGATAAAACCTAAATATCTGTTTATGTCCCTTGTTTTTCAGGTTTGGATTTTGGGCTATGAGTTTTACAAAATTAAAACAAAATTAGATGAAAAAGTAGAGAATCATAAAGTGAATAATAAACAGTAACAAATGAACCTAATTAAATATCAAGTGGTGGCATAATCATACTGGAAAGAAGTACTTTAAGTGACATTTAAATATATTTTTAATTAAAAACTTTTGCTCCATGAAATACATTGAGTTAAAAACAAAAATCTGGCCAGATGCAGTGACACAAGCCTATAATCCCAGAACTTTGGAAGGCTGAGGCATTAGGATTGCTTGAGTCCAGCAGTTCAAGGCTAGGTTGGACAACATAGTGTGAACCAGTCTCTTTTTAAAATACTAATAGTAAATTATAAATTATAATAAATAATAAATAATTGAAAAGCCAAGTCGCAGACAGGGAGAAAATACCTGCAAATCATGTATTTGACAAATGACTTATATCCCGAATATTTTTAAAAACTCTCAAAATTTAATAGTAAAAAGTAAATAGCCCAATTAAAGGCATCACAAGGAAAATTACTTTCTGAAAATGGTTGGATCCTCATAAATGTCCCATTATTTTCTAACGAAAACCAGTAACCTATGGTTGACAAGGTTTCTTGGAATTTACCCCCACCATTCGTGTGTTCTTTTTTTTTTTTTTTTTTTTTTTCTATAGAGTTAGGCTAGGGTTTTGTTTTCTTTGTTTGTTCTCTTCCCTGCCTTTCTCACATTGGCTGTTTTTCTTCTCTCCTCTTCTTCTCTCCTCGGCCTTTACAATGAGTGATTTTTTTTTTCAGGATTCTTGCCATTCTAACCCAGTTAGGTTTGTGGAGAATAGCCTTCAAGTGTGTGCCCATTCCCCTTACGTCTGTCAAATTGTTCTATACTCTTGCCAGCACAGACCTGACTGTTACCATTTGTTAGAAATTTTAGCTGAAATCCTAATGATACTCAACTGCATCTGCCCCAAGTAAGAAAGTACTTGTGCCCTGTCTACCTTTGCCTGAGTTTCCTAGGACTTTGGGTTTGTTGGTTGTCCTGTGACCTCAGCTTTCTTATGGGATCAAGAAAAGTTGTGAATTTCGAGTTTGTCCAGCTTTTTTGTTGATATTTCAATGGCACAAGTGATGTTCTTCCATGGTTTTTATATCCCAAGTGGAAATCAGAAGTTCCATTTTTTTCAGTTTCAGTCTTGATTATTCTAGAACAAAAGAGATCTTTAAAACTCAACTGTTTGTGAAAAATGATTTCTTATTTTCAACAAATGCAAACTCAGTATCCTTATAATTTGAGGGTTCTGATAAAATAATTATTTTTATTAAAATGGTGGCACTGTATTATTGATTACAATAGAATTTTCTCTAGACTTAGTTTTTCAGGTGGCAATATGAACTAAAACTAAATCAATAGTTGTGTTTCACTGGGAGAAGGTGATAAAGCAAATCTATCACTCCAAATATCACTCTAAATATCCTTTATTTATTGAATGCCAGGCACTGTGCAAGGTACTTTATGTGTGGTATGCCATTTAATCTGCACAGCAGTTCATAAATTAGGACCTATTGTTATTTTGCAGATAAGTTTATGAGGCTCAGGGAAGTCATATGGCTTGTTCTTAGCTGTAGAGACAGTAAATGGAAAAGCCTAAAATCAAATGTAGTTCTACCTGGTTCCTGTCTGCTTTTTATTTATCCTCTCTACTATGTTATATTGCTTTTCTTCACGAGCTCAGATAATTTAATCTCCAATCTCCTCTATTCCTGCTTGGTAAGAAATCTAACATCAAGAGCTTCTGCACAGCAAAAGAAACTACCATCAGAGTGAACAGGCAACCTACAAAATGGGAGAAAATTTTCACAACCTACTCATCTGACAAAGGGCTAATATCCAGAATCTACAATGAACTCCAACAAATTTACAAGAAAAAAACAAACAACCCCATCAAAAAGTGGGCGAAGGACATGAACAGACACTTCTCAAAAGAAGACATTTATGCAGCCAAAAAACACATGAAAAAATGCTCACCATCACTGGCCATCAGAGAAATGCAAATCAAAACCACAATGAGATACCATCTCACACCAGTTAGAATGGCAATCATTAAAAAGTCAGGAAACAACAGGTGCTGGAGAGGATGTGGAGAAATAGGAACACTTTTACACTGTTGGTGGGACTGTAAACTAGTTCAACCCTTGTGGAAGTCAGTGTGGCGATTCCTCAGGGATCTAGAACTAGAAATTCCATTTGACCCAGCCATCCCATTACTGGGTATATACCCAAAGGACTATAAATCATGCTGCTATAAAGACACATGCACACGTATGTTTATTGCGGCATTATTCACAATAGCAAAGACTTGGAACCAACCCAAATGTCCTACAATGATAGACTGGATTAAGAAAATGTGGCACATATACACCATGGAATACTATGCAGCCATAAAAAATGATGAGTTCACGTCCTTTGTAGGGACATGGATGAAATTGGAAATCATCATTCTCAGTAAACTATCGCAAGAACAAAAAACCAAACACCGCATATTCTCACTCATAGGTGGGAATTGAACAATGAGAACACATGGACACAGGAAGGGGAACATCACACTCTGGGGACTGTTGTGGGGTGGGGGGAGGGGGGAGGGATAGCATTGGGAGATATACCTAATGCTAGATGACGAGTTGGTGGGTGCAGCGCACCAGCATGGCACATGTATACATATGTAACTTACCTGCACATTGCGCACATGTACCATAAAACCTAAAGTATAATAATAATAATAATAATAATAATAAAAGAAAAAAAAAAAGAAAAATCAAAAAAATAAATAAATAAATAAATAAATAAAAATAAAAGGAAGTGACATGATAGAAAAAAAAAAAAACAAATTAAAAAAAAAAAAATAAAAAAATAAACATATGTGGCACATTCTCTCTCTCTCTCTCTCGCTTTCTCACTCCTCCTCCACCATGGTAAGACATGCCTGCTTTCCCTTCAACTTCCACCATGATTATAAGTTTCCTGAGACCTCCTAGCTATGCTTCCTGTATAGCCTGCAGAACTGTGAGCCAATTAAACCTCTTTTCTTCATAAAAAAAAAAAAAAAAAAAAAAAAAAAAAAAAAAAAAAGAAACCCATAATAGGAGAAGAAAAAAAAAAAAAAAAAAAAAAAGAAATCTAACATTTCTTAGAAATGACAGGAGGCACAATGGAGATGCAGAGAGCTAAGTAAGGACTCTTCTGTGCTGGCAGTGCTGATTCTGGGGTTTTTAGAGGAAGAGTTTGACTTTTGACAGCTTTCTTTAGGTGAGCTGGCAAGGATAGATCTTTGCAAATGAGAACTTTGCAACATAATATTCATATGACAACTCACTTACTATACAGATGACTGGATTCCCCCAAGAACAGGAGGCAGTTTAGACTAGCCACAAACTGAAGAGTGGCACAACAACCATTATAGTGTCTGAGTCCAGCTGCTAAACCTGGAGAGGTTAAGGCCACATTAATATCTGCCGAGTAAATCTCTCTGTTTATAAATCTGTGTGGCAATCTATTCTTATCTCTTCCCTTTAAGTGAGGGATAGGGGTTACCATGGCCATAACTGAAAACATATTGGCATATCCAGCTGATTTAGAAACTAAACAAACATGTTGCTGCCCTTAGAGTAAGGGCAGCCTCTGGTTCTACTGATAGGCCCTTTCACTTGAACAGTGTTTCAGTGGGACCTACAGTCACTCCTGAAGAAATAAGATCAGTGATGTACTATGGGGAACAAGTATGGTAAGTAGCTAAGAGTAATAAGTGGAAGAGTCTGATAGGTTAATTCAGAAAACCTTCCTTATCAGCTATAAAATCTTTTTTTTTCTTTTTATTATTATTATTATTATTCTTATACTTTAGGCTCTATGGTACATGTGCGCAACGTGCAGGTAAGTTACATATGTATACATGTGCCATGCTGGTGCGCTGCACCCACTAACTCGTCATCTAGCATTAGGTATATCTCCCAATGCTATCCCTCCCCCCTCTCCCCACCCCACAACAGTCCCTGAAGTGTGATGTTCCCCTTCCTGTGTCCATGTGTTCTCATTGTTCAATTCCCACCTATGAGTGAGAATATGCAGTGTTTGGTTTTTTGTTCTTGCGATAGTTTACTGAGAATGATGATTTCCAATTTCATCCATGTCCCTACAAAGGACATGAACTCATCATTTTATCAGCTATAAAATCTTAAGTTGTTTAACTTCTCTACCCGCCAGGTTCTTCATCTGTAAATTGAACTAATATCGGCAATTTACCTTTATGTTGTTGAAAATTAAAGGAATCAATACATGTAAAGTACTTAAAATAGAGCCAGAACATTGCTAAGTACTATGCAAGTGTTAGCCATTTATTATTATTCTTCTCCTTGTTATTGAATGTAATGTTTACAGTAACAAAAATTGGAGTGGCTAATAAACAATTCATTTGCCAAAGATGCTTTTTCAAAATTATATAGCATACCTTGGAGTGGAGAGATGTTACAGATTGCTCTATTGCTATAATCTGTGACTTCCATGATAAGGACCAAAGTGGTGGCAAAAATGTAGAATGAGAGTAGAGAAGCAAAAATATATTTGGCAGGGGTGGGAAATGGGCAGATCTTGATAATGTGAAAGATGAAAGATAGAATTTGGGAAGCTAGAAGATTGGTGAAGCCAATTATGGTAATGAAAAAATTTATAAAGGGTGACTTGGTAGGAGATTAGAAGTATACTAAATTTAAGATGTCATTAAGACTTAAAAGAAAAATGTCCCATGTGTGACTGAGAATGTGAAAGAAAACAGAGAGGTTTGCATTAGAGATGTATATCTAGGAATTATCTGTATTTAGGTAGTTCCTGAAATCATGTGTTAATCTCAGCTTTCTGCTAAAGACTTCCAATACAGACATGGACTTGAAAAGAAGAATTTGAGGATGAATAAAGAATTCTGATTAACATAAAATTATTCAAACAACTGAGGAGAAAAATGGATGCATAACATAGGTATAACAAAATCAACAAGAACAACCTGCCTAATGGTGTATTCTGATCCCTGCTACAATTGCCCAAATTACACACCAATCTGGATATTGCCTATACTTGTAAAAAATAAATAATAATAATAAAGTACTTAAGTTTGAAATATTTTATCATTCAACTACAGTAAAACTATGTTTGAAAAGTTAGAGATGCAATATTGTATAAAATAATATTTTCTCACTCCTTAGAAAACAGGCCATTAATACCACCCTGTATAACTCTATAAAGATACATTCCATATTGTGCAATAAAGGAATTCCTGAAGAGTTGTATGCAAATATGTTATATGAAATGTATTGGGATAGTTTCATAATTTATAAAAAACCCTTCCCTATGCTTAATTATAACCTATCTGTATTGTTAATTTAGAGATCTTTTTTTTTTTTTTTAAAAAGGGATGTTGCCTACATAAAGTACGATCAAGAATAGTGGGGTATTGATGTGTCTGTTCAGTTCATCTAGTTTTCTCTGAAAATAGCTAATGTCTACTCCTGCTACCAATACATAGGAGTGAGCTCCCAGAAGTCATTTTTTTAACTTTGTGATTGCACACTCAAGATCATGGCTAATTGAACCAGATGGGAAAGCTTGATCGCAATTACTTAAATAAGAATATTTCCCCAGGGAATTTGGAATTAGGATTTAACATTAGTCAGTCTCTAATTGGAAATATAAAGTGTACATTAGCAGCTGAAGGGCAGCCATAGCTTCCTGAACAGGACAAGCAGAAAATGCCTAACTGAAGAGAAAAAAGAGAACAAAATAGATGAGCAGATATAAGCAGAGATGAGAGAGTTGGATTAACACTTACTGAAGCCTTTTCCAGCTTTGGATCCAGTCTCCTTCTGAGTCCTGGGTAAACCCTTGCCCTTCAGCTCAGTAAGGCAATTACTTATCCTCACATTCTATTTCTACGTTTTTTCTTGCCTAATCCAGTTAGATTTGGTTTTTGCTACTTACAACCAAAGGATCTTAGTTAATGGAATAATTGATATCAGGGATGAGGATGCAATTTCCAGCATGTGGAATTACTTGAAGCAAGATGAGGTGAAGCATAGTGAGAACTCCTGCTTCTCTAGCTGGGAAGCGAGCCATTTATGTAAAGAGCTAGGAAAGAAGCATTTTAGACAATTGTCTCTTTCTTCTTAATATGAAACCAATTGTACTCCATATGTAAGATTCAATAGAAAATGGTTATAAACTTCAGAATAAAAGAATGTTTTCTATACGCACTATTTAATAAGTTGCAACAAGAAAAGGGAAGATCAAATCTAGATTTATCAAGGGTTGTCAAAATTGAAACCTATGGCTATAAGTGGGATTGTATAACTGAAATCTCTGAAGTATAAGTTACAGAAAAACTATTTTATATGTAGATTGCTGTACTAAAGAGCCAAGTTCCTGATTTCCCCCTTTTAGGGTAAGGTTGATCTAGGAAGTGGAAAATTGTGGAATCTTGGTAATTTCAATGAGCAAGTGTAATAGGATCCAGATACATTAAAAGCTCAATTGCAGCAGGTTCCTTCATTGTGCTTTCCTTAGTGCTTCTCAGAATTGATTTATTCCACCCATTGTTAAGCATATTACACCACTTAAGTTGGAATATGAAATAAAGACAAGATCATGGTTCTGAGACCATTTAGGGTAGAAAACTCATTAACTAAATCATTTATTCTTCTTTCATTCAAAATTGGAGTTAAGAACACTACCACTCAAACTAAGTCACCTGGAACTTATTATGAATACATTCCTTCTTAGCAGCAGTGGTTACAGGTAAATTGTTGATTTTCTCTGTTTCTTAATTTCGTTGTTTGTAAAATAGGCCTATAAACTATATATCTGTCATTGGATTTTTGAGGAATAATACAGGTAAATGATTCAACACAGTACATGATACATAGTAAGAACACAACAAATGATAATTTTATCATCATCAACATCATCATCATCCAATAATTATTTCCAGGTGGCTTCTATGTGCCAGTCACTACTCTAGGTGCTAAGGTATAGCAACCACAAGAGAGATAAGGTTCCCATCTTTGTGGAGCTTACATTGTAGAGGAAATAGCACGTGAAGGTGAAACTAAACAAATAAAAATAAAATGTAATTCTAAAGCATTAAATGTTATAAGGAAAATAAAACAGGATACTGGGAAACAGTAATAAGTGTGGCGATGGGAAGATTAAGATCATCAGGAAAGTCTTCTGTCTTAGTTCAGGCTATTTTAACAAAATAGCTTAAACTAGGTAACTTATAAACAATAGAAATATATCGCTTACAGTCCTGGAGGCTGGGTAGTCCAAAATCAAGGTAAAAGTAGATTTGGTATCTTGCAAGGGCTGGCTCTCTGCTTCCTAGATGGTTAACTGTTTTCTCACGTAACCGAAGAGGCAAGGGAATTCCCAGGATCCTCTTTGATAAGGGCACTAATCTCATTCATGAGGGTGGAGCCCTCATGAACTCAACGATTTCCCAAAGGCCCCATTTCTTATTATTGTCACATCAGGTATTAAGTTCCAACAAGTGAACTTTGGAGGCCACCAACATTCAGACCTTAGAATCCTCTCTAAGCTGAGATCTGAATATGAGACCAGTCATGAAAAAAGGGAAGTGTTTCAAAAGAAGAAAATGGCAAATGCAAAACTCTAAGATGGGGTGGGAGGAGGGGTAATTTAGCGTTTGCGATACAAAGAAAGAAAGTCTGTATGACTAGAATGTTGTGAGTAAAAAGAAAAGAGATGCCAGATGAAGTTAAAGATCATGCAAGGTATTGAATGACCCGCTGAAAGTTTGGATTTTATTCTAAGTGCAATGGAAAACTATTGAAATGTTTTTAAGCAAAGTGTTGACAAGAAACTGATTCATATCTTGAGAAAACCATAAATTAAGTGATTGTGGATAACTAACATATTCTATTACTTTTAATCCAATTTTAGTGGCATTTGTTTTCTGAGAAGACATTCAACATAAGAGGGATGTGGCTTTGTCACTTATTAGCAATATACCCTCAGGAGAGTTACTTAAACTCAGTGAATCTAAGTATCTTTATTGATTATGAAATGTTAGGAATAATCACACTGACCTCACATGGTAGTTGAGGGTTAAGTTTAAAGTTTGATTATTCACTCAACAATTTTTTATACTTTTACTATAGGTTCAGGGGTACATGTGCAGGTTTGTTATACAGGTAAATTGTATGTCATGAGGGTTTGGTGTACAGATTATTTCACCACTCAGGTAATAAGCATAGTACCTGATAGGTAGTTTTTCAGTCCTCACTCTGTTCCCACTCTCCAGTCTCAACTAGGCCCTGGTGTCTCTTGTTCTCTTCTTTGTATCCACATATACTCAAGGTTTAGCTCCCACATATAAGTGAGAACATGCACTATTGGGTTTTCTATTCCTGCATTATTTCACTTAGGATAATGGCCTCCAGCTTCATGCATGTTGTTGCAAAGGTTATGATCTCATCCTGTTTCATGGCTACATAGTATTCTGTGGTGTATTTATCCAATCTGCTATTGATGAACATTTAGGTCGATTCTATGTCCTTGCTTTTGTGAATAGTGCTGCAGTGAGCACACAAATACATGTGTCTTTATGGTAGAATGATTTATAATCCTTTGGCTATATACCAAGTAATGGTATTGCTGAGTCGAATGATAATTCTGTTTTAAGTTTTTTAAGAAATCACCACACTGCTTTCCACAATGGCTAAACTAATTTACATACCCACCAACAGTGTGTAAGCATTCCCTTTCCTCTATAACAACTCCAGCTTCTGCTGTTTTCTGTCTTTTTAATAATAGCCATTCTGACTGGTGTGAGATGGTATCTCATTGTCGTGATTTGCATTTCTATAATGATTAGTGCTGTTGAGCATTTTTCATATGCTTGTTGTATGTCTTCTTCTGAGAAGTGTCTGTTCATGTCCTTTGCCCATTTTAATGGTTTTTTTTTGTGTTTTGCTTGTTAATTTGTTGAAGTTTCTTATAGATTTTGAATATTAGACCTTTGTCAGCTGCATAGTTTGCAAATACTTTCTCCCATTCTGTAGGGTGTCTGTTTACTCTGTTGCTATTTTCTCATGCTGTGCAGAAACTCTTTAGTTTAATTAGGTGCCGCTTGTCAATTTTTGGTTTTGTTGCAATTTCTCTTGTGGTCTTTTTCATTAAATCTTTGCAAGGACCCATGTCCAGAATGGATTTTCCTAGGTTATCTTTCAGGAATTTTAGAGATTTACATTTTACATTTAAGTGTTTAATCCACCTTGACTTAATGTTTGTATATGGTGTAAGCAGGGGGTTTCAGCCTGCTGCATATGGCTAGGCAGTTAGTCCAGCACAATTCATTAAATAAAAACTCCTTTTTACATTGCTTGTTTTTGTCCTCTTTTAAAAAGAACAGATGGTTGTAGGTGTCTGGCTTTACTTTCAGTATCTTTTGTCTGTTCCATTGATCTATGTGTCTGTTTTTGTACCAGTACCATGCTCTTTTCATTACTGTAGCCTTATAATATAGTTTGACATCAGGTAGTGTGATATCACCAACTTTATTCTATTTCCACAAGATTGCTTTGGTTATTCAGGTGCCTTTATGGTTCCACATAAATTTTGCAAGTTTTCTTCTAGTTCTGTGAAGCATGTCATTGGTGGTTTGATTGGAATAACATTGAATCTGTAAATTGCTTTGGGCAGTGTGGCCATTTTAATGAGACAAATTATTTCCATCCATGAGCATAGAATGATTTTCCATTTGTTTGTGTGACCTTTGATTTCTTTCAACACTGTTTTGTAATTCTCATTCTAGAGGTCTTTCACCTCCTTTGTTTGCTGCATTTCTAGATATTTTATTCTTTTTGTGGCTTTTGTGAATGTGATTTCATTCTTGATTTGGCTATCAGCTTGGTCAGTGTTTGCATGTAGAAATGGTACTGATTTCTGTACATTGATTTTGTATCCTGAAACTTTGCTGCACTTGTTCATCAGATCTAGGAGATACTGGGCAGATACCATGGGAGTTTTCTAGATATATAATTATATCATCTGCAGAGTGATAGTTTGACTTCCTCTCTACCTATTTGGATGCTTTTTATTTATTTCTCTTGCCTGATTACTCTGGCTAGGACTTCCAATACTATGTTGAATAGGAATAATAAGAATGGGAATCTTTGTCTTTATCTGATTCTCGAGGGGAATGCTTCCAGCTTTTGTCTGTTCAGTATGATGTTAGCTATAGTTTTGTCATAGAAGGCTTTTATTATTTTGAGGTATGTTCCTTTAATGCCTAGTTTGTTGAGGGTTTTTAATGTGAAGTGATGTTGAATTTTCTCAAAATCCTATTGTGCATCTATTGAGATGATTATGTGCTTCTTGTTTTTGGTTATGTTCATGTAATGAATCACATTTATTGATTTGTGTATGTTGAACCAACCTTGAATCCCCTGGATAAAGCCAAGTTGACTGGCTGATTAGCTTTTAGATGTGCTGCTGGATTTGGTTTGCTAGTATTTTGTTAAATATTTTTGTGTCTATGTTCCTCAATATTTGCTGGAACTTTTATTGTTTTTCTTGTGTCTCTGCAAGGTTTTGGTACCGGAATGATGCTGGCCTTGTAGAATGAGTGATGGAGGTGTCCATCCTCTTCATTTTTTTGAATAGTTTTTGTAGGTTTGATACCAGCTCTTCTTTATACACCTGGTAGAATTCATCAGTGAATCTGTCTCATCCTGGGCTTTTCCTGGTTGGTAAGCTTTTTATTACTGATTCAATTTCAAAATTCATTTTTGGTCTCTTCAGGGATTCAATTTCTTCCTGGTTCAACCTTAAGAGGTTGCATGTTTCCAGTAATTTATTAATTTCTTCTGAGTTTTCTAGTTTGTGCACATAATAGCCTCTGACAGCTTTATGTGTTTCTGGAGTATCAGTGGTAATGTCCCCTTTGCAATTTCTGATTGAGTTTATTTGGCTCTTCTCTCTTTATTATTAGTCTAGCTATTGGCCTATCTTATTTTATTTATTATAAACCATCACTGTGATTCATTGATTTACTGTATAGTTTCCCATATCTCATTTTCATTCAGTTCAGCTCTAATTTTGGTAATTTCTTGTCTTCTGCCAGCTTTGTGGTTGGTTTTCTCTTCTTCTTCTAGTTCCTCTAGGCATGATATTAGGTGCTTCATTTATGATCTTTCTAGCTTTATTATTTCAGTATTTAGCACTATACACTTTCCTCTTAACACTGATTAAGCAGTGTCCCAGAGGTTCTGGCATGTTGCATCATTGTTCTCATTAGTTTCAAAGACTTTCTTGATTTCTGCCTTAATTTCATTGTTCACCTAAAAGCCATTCAGGAGCAGGTTGATTAATGTAATCGTATAGTTTTGAGCAATCCTCTTAGTATTGATTTCTATTCTAATTGCATTTGATCCAGTAGTGTGGTTGGTATCATTTCAGTTTTCTGAATTTGCTGAGAATTGTTCTATATCCTATTATTCGCTCAATTTTATATTATTTGTCATATGCAGGTAGTAATTATGTGTATTGTATTGTTTTGGAGTGGAAATTCTGTAGATGCCTGCTAGGTCCATTTGGTCAAGGGTTGAATTCAGTTCCCAAATAGTTCTGTTAGTTTTCTGCCTCAATGACCTGTCTAATACTCTCAGTGGGATATTGAAGCCTAACACTATTATTGTGTGGTTATCTAAGTCTCTTCATAGTTTTCTAAGAACTTGTTTTATGAATATGGATGCTCCTGTGTTTGTGCATATATATTTATGATAGGTCTTCTTGTGGAATTGAACCCTTAACCATTATGTAATGCCCTTTTTTCCTTTTTTGATCATTGCTGGTTTAATGTCTGGTTTGAAATTAGCATAACAATCCCTCCTTTTATTCTATTTTCCATTTGCTTAGTGGATTTTTCTCCATCTCTTTACTTTGAGCCTATGTGTGTCACTGCTTGTGACATGGGTCTGTTGAAGACAGCATAACACTTAGGTCTTACTTCTTTATCCAACTTGTGACTATGTGCCTTTTAATTGGGGACATTTAGTCAATTTACATTCAAGTTTAATATTGATATGTGTGGACTTGAACTTGGCATCATGTTTGTTAGCTGACTATTATGCATAATTGATTGTGTAGTTGCTTTATCATGTCAGTGGTCTATGTACTTCAGTGTGTTGTGGTGTCTGGTAATGGTTTCTTCTTTCCTATTTAGCACTCTCTTAAGGACTTCTTGTAAGGCAGGTCTGATGGTTTCAAATCTCCTCAGCATTTGCTTGTCTGAAAAGAATTTTATCTCACCTTTGCTAATGAAGCTTAGTTTGGCTGGATATAAAACTCTTGGTTGAAATTCCCTTTTTTAAAAAGAATGCTGAATATAGGCCCCAAATCTCTTCTGGTTTGTAGGATTTCTGCTGAAAGATCTGCTGTTAGCCTGATGGGGGTTACCTTTGTAGGTGACCTGCTGCTTCTCTCTATCTTCTTTTAACATTTTGTAGTTTGTTTCAAACTTGGAGAATCTGATGACTGTGTGTCTTGGTGAAGCTCATTTTGTATAGTATCTCACAGGGGTTCCCTGTGCTTCCTGAATTTAAATGTTGGTTTCTCTAGTGAGGTCGGGGAAACATTCATGAATAATATTCTCAAATATGTTTGCCAAGCTACTTGCTTTCTCTCCTTCTCTCTCAGGAAAACCAATGTGTCATAGATTTGGTCTCTTCGTATAATCCCATATTCTCAGAGCTTTTTTTCCATTGTTCTTTATTTTTGCCTGACCGAGTTAATTCAAAGGCCCTTTGATCTCTGAAAATATTTCCTCATTTTGGTTTATTCTGCTGTTAATTTTTGCCATTGTATTATGAAATTATTGAAATGAATTTTTTAGCCCTATCAGATCAGATTTTTTTTCTTAAAATGGTCATTTCATGTTTCAGCTCATGTATCATTTTATTGTATTTCTCAGATTCCTTGGACTGGAACTTGATGATCTTCATTCCTATCTGTATTGTAAATTCTATGTCTTTCATTTCAGCCATTTTACCCTGTTAAGAACCATTGCTTGCAAAATAGTTTGGTTGTTTGGAGGTAAGAATACGCTCTGGATTTTTGAGTTGTCACAGTTCTTATGCTTGTTTTCTCATCTGTGTGGTCTGAAATTTCTTCAATCTTTGAAGTTGCTGTCCTTTAGATATTTTTGTTTGTTTGTTTTTGCTTTTATCTTCTTTGATGACCTTGGGGATTTAATTGTGGTATAAGTTGGGTTCATTCAACTGGCTTCATTTCTGGAAGCTTTTAGGGAGACAAGGCTCAGCTCAGCACACCTGGGCTGCATGTTGTAACTCTGGGGGTGCAGGTACCAGGCACCTGGCTTTCTTCTTTAACCCCTGCAGGTTAAGAACCTGCTGCACTGGATGGCCTGAGGTGTTCCTGGTCCACTGGCCACAACACTTCAATGGAGGATTCTGGCCAAATTTATTCTTTGGTGAGGTAACAATGGAAGCCATGCTCATGTATACATGACAGCAGCCATAGGTGAGTGATAGAGTACATGCATGCTAGCCAGAGAGGGGAACTGGGGGGAGCAGGTTTGTTGGTATCTATACTAGCACTCATGCTGGAGGTTGCAGCCCTGGTGCAGGGGCAGGATGCTGGTGGAGCTGGGGTTGCCATTACCCTTTTGTGTCTTTGAGCCAGTGGCAGAGGTGTAGTGGGATGCCCATGTGTCAGTGGGGTAAGGTGGAAGGGTGTGCTCATGGTGGCAGTGGGGGCACAGTGGGCTGTGCACTCACATGCACGTCAGCAGAGGAGGTGAGGTCTGCCTGCATCCATGCACTAGCAAAGCAATGGGGAGGCCATGGGTAAGTGTATGCCACCAAAATGATGTGGGGAGGCTGCTGTGTGGGGAAGCTGTGGGTGAGCTGGTGCATGTCAGTGGGGGCTAGTCTGCTGGAGCTCTCCCATGGTCAGGTGTACTCTGCTGTTGAAGGAGCTATGATGAGGGCCCCTGGGAAGCACCCTGGTTGTGTATCTGAGGTTGCACTGCCAGTGAATGTGGCCAGGATGGAGCTCCGGAATAGGTCATTCAACAGGGGTTGCTCAGATTGAACTGTCCTCGTCCCACAGGGAATAGTTCTTGCTCTGTCCCAGTCCAACCGTCACACTAATGCTAAAGTCTCCCAGAGGAGTGTAGCAAGCACTGGGGGATGGGTGTCCTTGGCCAAGCTCCACTGTAGCCCTTTATGTACTAAGCCCTTTGTGCTCCACACAGGCTGAAGTCTTTCTCCTGCTACCTCTCTAAGCAGCTCACTGCCAGCTCCAGTGTCCATGAGGTTTGTGGAGTCTACTGCTGCTCAGATTCTGAAGATATGTGGTGAGAGAAGTCTACTCTTTGCCTGATCAACTCACCCCATCCTCAGGAGTCGCTAGGGCCCAGGAATGAGTCCTGATGTTCAGCCACCCTGTGTAGGGTTCCCAGATTTCCCCTTTAGCTCAGCATTTTGCAACCTCCCTCCATTTACTCTCAATTTCTTCCCTTCAAAGATCTGCTTAGAGTGTGCCAGACTTCTCAATGCCCTGGTCTCTCTGTGAGAGATGTTCCTCCTGGCTGTGTCTAGTAAGCCATATGGAATTCTATATAGCAAATATGTATTATGCTTTTATTATGTGTCAGGTACTGTTTCAGGAGCTAAAGATATAGCAATGACTATAGTGAAGTGCTGGACTTTATGGAGCTGACATTCAAATGAATAAGACAGAAAATAAAAACAAGTATTAGGCTGGTGCAAAAGTAATTGCAGTTTTTGCCATTGAAAGTAATGGCAATGTCACTGAAAGTAATTGTTTTTGCCATTATTTTCAATGGCAAAATCCACAATTACTTTTCCACCAATCTAATACTATTTAGGTTTATTATAATACAAGCTACAAAAAAGAGTAATTCAGAGTAAAAGAATTGATAGTGGTCAAAAAAGCTCCTCTAAGAAGTTGTCAGATCTCTTAGGCAATGTTCTAAATGACAAGAGAGAGTGAGCCATGCAAATATCTAGGGAAGAAATTTCTGGACAGAGAAAACTGCTATTTAAAAATCTTGAGATATATGATAGAGTTCTACTTGGTGAACTTAAGGGACATCAAGATCTGCATTGTTTGAGGTCAAAGAGTAAAAAGAAGAGTAGTAATGGATGAGATCAGAGAAATAACCTGGGACAAGATTATATAGAACAATGTAGGTCAAGATAAAAATCTTGGAGAGTGACATAATCTGAATTACATTTGTACAGAAACAGTGGGGGCTGGCTAGAGAACAGATTTTTGAGTATGTTGTATTTGATATGACTTTTAAACTTACAATTAGGGATTTGCTAATATATGAAAGAATGAGCATCATGACTTAAGATCTGAGATATTAGAGAAGTTACTATGCCTCTTATTTTGTAAAAAAAGGATATTCAGGCTGGGTGTGGTGGCTCACGCCTGTAATCCCAGCACTTTGGGAGGCCAAGGCGGGCAGATTACCTGAGGTCGGGAGTTCAAGACCAGCCTGACCAATATGGAGAAACCCCATCTCTATTAAAAATACAAAAATTAGCTGGGTATGGTGGTGCATGCCTATAATCCCAGCTACTCAGGAGGCTGAGGCAGGAGGATCACTTGAACCTGGGAGGCGGAGGTTGTGGTGAGCCAAGATCACGCCATTGCACTCCAGCCTGGGTAACATGAGCAAAACTTCGTTTAAAAAAAAAAAAAAAGATGTTCAAGTTATTATTGCATTGCCTGGCTCATGGTATGTGCCAATTACATGTTAATTTTCATCACCCCTTCCTTAATTTGATTACTATTAGGTGATATGCTATATAATATAAAGGTGGAGATCTCTTTAATAAAATATCCCTTTCATTACTTATCTTCATCACTTATTTTTTGCATCTGTATAACAGTAACTTATCTAAATTTGACAAATTAGATAAACAAGTCCATTGCATTATTTTTATGTGGAACATTGGTTAAATCATTCCAACTGGCCCAGATTATGTTTGAACTAAAGTTCACAAATAACACCAGTTATAATGACAGGTGTGAAGCAAAATCTCCTTCTCTTCTTCCCTCTCTTCTTTTCTTTTTCCTTTCTTCCTTTCTCAAGAAAATTCTAAATCATTGCCTAAATTTTCTGATTAAATTAGGCTATGATTTCTCTGTGCGAGGCTATCCACGTATACCACTCACACATCTTTCTATCATTTATAAAAATTATATTGGAAGAAATAACACACACAGCAGCTATCTTTTATTAAACTCTTGTTAGTGTTCCTACATGAAACTAGGCATTTTTCATCAATTGTGTAATTTTATCCTCACTAAAAATAATTAAAGTGGCTATTACTTTCTCCATTTTATAATGACAAAACTGAGTTTTACATAATTTAATTAACTTTACCAAAGTTATATATTTATATACAAATATATGTATGTATATACACACATTTAAGAATTTTGGGTCTATAATTTTTAAACAGTTGTGTCTAAATGTTTTAAAAGGATGAACACAACTAAGAAAAGATATAGGTAGCAGGCTAATTAAAAATTAAAATTTCTTATGACACAAATTTGGAAGGATCATTACAAAGTTACATAAAAAATTCAGGATTGAAATTGATTTAAGAAAATAGAATTCTAGGCAAAGAACAGTATACCATTTCCTCAAGCTTGCATTACAGCTGGGGTCCCCAAACACCAGGCCAAAGACCAGTAACAGTCCATGGCCCGTTAAGAACCGAGCTACATAGCAGAAAGTGACCAGTGGGCAAATGAGCATTACTGCCTGAGTTCCACCTCCTCTCAGATCATTGGCAGCATTAGATTCTCATAGGAGCATGATCCCTATTATGAACTGTGCATGTGAAGGATCTAGGTGTTATGTCCCTTATGAGAATCTCATGCCCGATGATCTGAGGTGGAACAGTTTTATCCTGAAACCATCCCTTTCTACTCCAGTCTGTGGGAAAATTGTCTTCCATGAAACTGGTCCCTGGTGCAGTTGCAGACAGCTGTATTACTGGATAGTAATCTTGTAAATAATCCTGCAAGTTGTATAACAAAGGGTTCCATCCCAAATAAGTTTAGTAAATATTGGTTTAAAGAAAATTAAAAGTCTTTATTTACTTCAAGACTTCAATTTAATTTAGTGCTGTTAGTTCATGTAAAATATCACTTTCTAGGAAGTTTACTGATGTCCTCAACTATGAAATGCTAGAAAACAATAGGATAGATTGATGGATGAATAAAAGAATGGAGAGTTGAAGATATGTGATAAAACTAGTCAAATGGTAATGGTAGCATTTAGGTGGTAACTATACATGTATGCGCACTATTTTTTTTTCAAATTTACCATATGTTTGAAAATATTTCTAAGCACATTCTAGACAAATGTTCTTTAAAAACCTCTTCTCTCCAAACTTCTAACAATATTAGTAGACAATTAAAAAACATTTTTAAAAGACAGTCATGATCAAAAGTAAAATAAACATCAATGGATCAGAAATGGAGCAGAAACACACATTGATAAGGAGGACCTAGATCTATAAACTCAGTACCTGGACCCATGGATCTCAGAAGCCATAAGCAGAAATAGGTGGCACAGAGACCAACTGCTATGAATTAATAAAGACTGACTCCTCTCTATGACTATTAGGGATTGAGGCTGAGTTCAACAGCATGAACTCCCCCACATTCCCACAATATTGCTACAAAGTTTGCAGGCCATTGCAAATGGCCATAGCCATTGTCAATCTGTTGACAAAGGAGACAGGACAGAGCAAGACAACATCTGCTCTAGAACAAGCTCCCTGGTTTTCCTCCAGGAGGAGAGATATCCATCCAATAGGTTGAGACCTGGTTTTGATCAGAGAAGCTTGGTGGTCTTGGTAGAAACAAGCGTAAAATATTCTAGACATGAAGGGACAAGAGCAGAGAAAAAAAAAAAAAACACACTCATCAAAAAAAAAAAAAGAAAAATTAAAAACGGACAAAAATGCTGCCAGAGATAAACCTGTAAACTAAAATTCCACAGCAGGTGGTAAAACAAAGGTCATAAAAAATAGATAACAAATATTTTCTCCCATTCTGTAGGTTATCTGTTTAATATTTTGATGGTTTCCTTTGCTGTAAAGAAGCTCTTCAGTTTAATTAGTTCCCAATTGTCAATTTGTGCTTTTTGTTGCATTTGCTTTTGAGGTCATAGTCATAAATTATTTGCCTAGGCCAATACCAGAATAGTTTTCTCTCTGTTTTCTCCTGGGATATTTCTAGTTTCAGGTCTCACATATATAAGTTTTTTAGTCCATCTGGAGTTAATTTTTTTTTCTTTTTCTTTTTTTTATTATACTTTAAGTTCTAGGGTACATGTGCACAACGTGCAGGTTTGTTACATATGTATACATGTGCCATGTTGGTGTGCTGCACCCATTAACTCATCATTTACATTAGGTATATCTTCTAATGCTATCCCTCCCTCTTCCTCCCACCCCACGACAGGCCCCAGTGTGTGATGTTCCCCTTCCTGTGTCCAAGTGTTCTCATTTGTTCAATTCCCACCTATGAGTGAGAATATGTGGTGTTTAGTTTTTTGTTCTTGTGATAGTTTGCTGAGAATGATGGTTTCCAGCTTCATCCATGTCCCTACAAAGGATATGAACTCATCCTTTTTTATGGCTGCATAGTATTCCATGGTGTATATGTGCCACATTTTCTTAATCCAGTCTATCACTGTTGGACATTTGGGTTGGTTCCAAGTCTTTGCTGTTGTGAATAGTGCCACAATAAACATATGTGTGCATGTGTCTTTATAGCAGCATGATTTATAATCCCTTGGGTATATACCCAGTAATGGGATTGCTGGGTCAAATGGTATTTCTAGTTCTAGATCCCTGAGGAAATGCCACACTGACTTCCACAATGGTTGAACTAGTGTACAGTCCCACCAACAGTGTAAAAGTGTTCCTATTCCTCCACATCCTCTCCAGCACCTGTTGTTTCCTGACTTTTTAATGATTGCCATTCTAACTGGTGTGAGATGGTATCTCATTGTGGTTTTGATTTGCATTTCTCTGATGGCCAGTGATGATAAGCATTTTTTCATGTGTCTTTTGGCTGCATAAATGTCTTCTTTTGAGAAGTGTCTGTTCATATCCTTTGCCCACTTTTTGATGGGGTTGTTTGTTTTTTTCTTGTAAATTTGTTTGAATTCTTTGTAGATTCTGGATATTAGTCCTTTGTCAGATGAGTAGATTGCAAAAATTTTCTCCCATTTTGTAGGTTGCCTGTTCACTCTGATGGTAGTTTCTTTTGCTGTGCAGAAGCTCTTTAGTTTACTTAGATCCCATTTGTCAATTTTGGCTTTTGTTGCCATTGCTTTTGGTGTTTTAGACATGAAGTCCTTGCCCATGTCTATGTCCTGAATGGTATTGCCTAGGTTTTCTTCTAGGGTTTTTATGATTTTAGGTCTAACATTTAAGTCTTTAATCATCTTGAATTAATTTTTGTATAAGGTGTAAGGAAGGGATCCAGTTTCAGCTTTCTACATATGGCTAGCCAGTTTTCCCAGCACCATTTATTAAATAGGGAATCCTTTCCCCATTGCTTGTTTTTCTCAGGTTTGTCAAAGATCGGATGGTTGTAGATGTGTGGTATTATTTCTGAGGTCTCTGTTCTGTTCCATTGGTCTATATCTCTCTTTTGGTACCAGTACCATGCTGTTTTGGTTACTGTAGCCTTGTAGTATAGTTTGAAGTCAGGTAGCATGATGCCTCCAGTTTTGTTCTTTTGGCTCAGGATTGTCTTGGCAATGCGGACTCTTTTTTGGTTCCATATGAACTTTGAAGTAGTTTTTTCCAGTTCTGTGAAGAAAGTCATTGGTAGCTTGATGGAGATGGCACTGAATCTATAAATTACCTTGGGCAGTATGGCCATTTTCACGATATTGATTCTTCCTACCCATGAGCATGGAATGTTCTTCCATTTGTTTGTATCCTCTTTACTTCGTTGAGCAGTGGTTTGTAGTTCTCCTTGTAGAGTTCCTTCACATCCCTTATAAGTTGGATTCTTAGGTATTTTATTCTCTTTGAAGCAATTGTGAGTGGGAGTTCACTCATGATTTGGCTGTTTGTCTGTTATTGGTGTATAAGAATGCTTGTGATTTTTGCACATTGATTTTGTATCCTGAGACTTTGCTGAAATTGCTTATCAGCTTAAGGAGATTTGGGGCTGAGATGATGGGGTTTTCTAAATATACAATCATGTCATCTGCAAACAGGGACAATTTGACTTCCTCTTTGCCTAATTGAATACCCTTTATTTCTTTCTCCTGCCTGATTGCCCTGGCCAGAACTTCCAACACTATGTTGAATAGGAGTGGTGAGAGAGGGCATTCCTATCTTGTGCCAGTTTTCAAAGGGAATGCTTCCAGTTTTTGCCCATTCAGTATGATATTGGCTGTGGGTTTGTCATATATAGCTCTTATTATTTTGAGATATGTCCCATCAATACCTAATTTATTGAGAGTTTTTAGCATGAAGGGCTGTTGAATTTTGTCAAAGGCCTTTTCTGCATCTATTGAGATAATCATGTGGGTTTTGTCTTTGGTTCTGTTTATATGCTGGATTACGTTTATTGATTTTCATACGTTGAACCAGCCTTGCATCCCAGGGATGAAGCCCACTAGATCATGTTGGATAAGCTTTTTGATGTGCTGCTGGATTCAGTTTGCCAGTATTTTATTGAGAATTTTTGCATTGATGTTCATCAGGGATATTGGTCTAAAATTCTCTTTTTTTGTTGTGTCTCTGCCAGGCTTTGGTACTGGAGTTAATTTTTATATATGGTGAGTGGTAGGAGTCCAGTTTCATTTTTCTGCATATAGCTAGCCAGTCGTCCCTGTACAATTTATTGAATACAACGTCCTTTCTCCATTTTTTATTTTTTTGACTTTGTCAAAGATCAGTTGGTTGTAGGTCTATAGCTTTATTTCTGGGCTCTCTATTCTGTTCAGTTGATCTATGTGTCTATTTTTGTACCAGTACAATGCTGTTTTGCCTGCTATATATCCTTGTAGTATAGTTTAAAGTTGAGTAATGTTATGCAAAGGACTGATATTCAGATTAGATAAAGATCTTAAACAAATAAACAAGCAAAAAAATGAATAACCCCATTAAAATGTGAGCAAAAGATGAAAAGACACTTCTTAAAAAGAAGACATTCAAGTGGCCAATGAACATTTGGAAAGATACCCAACATTACTATCATCAGATAAATGTAAATTAGACCACAATAAAATGACACTTCACACCAAGAGTGGCTATTATTAAAAAGTCAAAAAATTATAAATGTTAGTGAAGATCCAGAGAAAAAGGAATACTTACATACTCTTGGTGGGAATGCAAATTAGTTTATCCCCTTCGAAAAGCAGTATGGAGATTTCTCAAATAACTAAAGGTAGAACTACCATTTGACCCAGTCATCTCACTACTGAGTATCTACCCCCAAAAATCACAATTCATTATTTTTAAAAAGACACCTGCACTTGTACCTTTATCACAGCACTGTTTGTAATACCAAAGTCATGGAATCAACCTAAGTGTTCATCGTGGTTCATTGGATGAAGAATGTGGTACATACATACTATGGAATACTATGCAGCCACAAACAATAATGAAATCATGTTCTTTGCAGCAACATGAAGGGAGCTTAAGGCCACTATGCTAATTGAAATAACTCAGAAACAGAAAATCAAATACCGTGTACATTCTCATTTATAAGTGGGAGCTAAATAATGGGTACATGTGGACATAAATATGGAAGTAATAGACACTGGGGACTCCAAGAAGCAGAAGGTAGGGAGAAGGGGAAGGATTGAAAATTTATCTAGTAGGTATTATGTTTAATATTTGGATAATGGCTTGAATAGTTTCCTAAATCCTAACCATATGCAACGTTTCCATGTAAAAAACCTGCACATGTAACCCTTTGAATCTAAAATTAAAAAAAAAAAAAGACCAACTAACAAATGGGAGAATTAACTTATAAGCAGTTCCACAAAATAGAACCATCTTCCATAAATAATACTTAGATGAATATGTTTAATTGGGAATAAAAGAGATTTTTATAAACCTTAAAAAACATGTCTACCCAAATTCTGCATCCAACAATATACCTAACTTATTGTTGTATTTTGGGGACAAGGATAAAAACACCTGATCTGAGATGTAAGAGTAAACTTATGAAGACAAATAGGACAGAATATTTAAAGGGAACCATGGTAGAAAGTCTAGACAAATTAAACTTTATATAGTACTAAGTGTATACCCCATGATTAATTATTTGCATTACTTCCATTTACAGATTAGCTGTCACTATTTTTTTTTCATTTTGTTCCTCCAATTATTGGCATGCTAACATTTATAGTGCAATTTATAGTATACCACAGCAACTACAGCACTGGACACCCAGTGCAGATTGCAAATACTAATGCTAATCTCAGCTGCCAGGCACAGATTACAGCAGTTACATGTCCCCCAGGAACCAGGACAGCCTCAAACCGCTAACATGACCACCAACATCCAGCATAAGTCAAAGTAGCTGTTGTGGTTCTTAGCAGAAGGCAAGGAATCTCAGCAGACAGTGCAAACCTTGGCAGAGGGTGCACTTCTCAAACGCTACCCCAGTTCTGTGGGGCTGAGAGAAGGCACACAATTTGGGGATTTCTCCTTCAAGAGGAGGAAAGAGAAATGGAACTTACTCGCAGTGTTCTGTCACCCAATGCACTTCTCTGGTTAAAATGAAAGAGCAGCTCTTAGTATTCAACACAGCTCAATGGGATTGGAAGAAGGTTCACAATATAGAGTTTTCTTCTTCAGGAGAAAGAAAGGGAAGTAAAGATAATATTCGACATAGAAATGTTAATGTCCTACCCCAAGGAAAACTGATGAGTGATTCTAAGTTCCGGGCAGAACTCCAAGGGACTGGGAGAAGGCATAAACTCCCGAAACTTCTCCTAAAAAGGAATGGAAAGAAGTGGAATGTGCACATTTATTAAAAAGGTTTGAGAGACACACTCCGAATCTCCAGCTGAGATAATTGGTGAAGTTCTTTGCATGCTGAAGCCAGTCTGGAAAGAATAGAAGAGGTGATTGATGCTTCAAATATTCAGATGCCAAAAGCAATTGAGTACAGAGAATCAGGAAAATATCACACTACCAAAAAAAATCTCCAGGAACTAATCCTAAAGAAATGGAGATCTATGAATTTTGTAACAAATAATTTAAAATAATAGTCTTAAAGAAACTCAGTGAACTGCAAGACAACACAGATAGGCAACTAAAAAAAATCAGGAAAATTGAAAGGAATAAGAATATCAACAAAGAGGCCGGGCGCTGTGTGGTTCACGCCTGTAATCTCAGCACTTTGGGAGGTCGAGGTAGGTGGATCATTTGAGGCCAGGAGTTTCCCAGCCTGGCCAACATGGCAAAACCCTGTCTCTACTAAAAATACAAAATAAATAGCCTGACACAGTGGCACACCAGCCTGGGCAACATGGTGAAACCCTGTCTCTACAAAAATATACAAAAAAAAATTAGCTGGGTGTTGTAGCAGGCACCTGTAGCCCCAGCTACTAGGGAGACTGAGGTGGGAGGATCACCTGAGCCCATGAGGTGGAGGTTGCGGTGAGCCAAGATCATGCCACAGCAGTCCAGCCTGGGTGACACAGTGACAGAGTGAGACCCTGTGGCAAAAAAAAAAAAAAAAAAGAAAAAGAACAACCCTACATTTAAAAATACGAAAGACAATAAAGTAAGTGAACTTTACAATTTAAGGGACTAGACAAAAAGAACAAACTAAGCTCAAAGTTAACAGGAGGAAGGCAATAACAAAGATAAAAGCACAAATAAATGAAATAGAGACTAAACATTTAGATAAACAATACTGACACACTTTTAGCTAACATAATAAAAAGTGAAAAGATTCAAATACAATTAGAAATAAAAAAGAAAACATTACACTTGATGCCACAGAAATAAAAGAAAATTTATACGAGACTACCATAAACAATTATGCATCAAAAATTGGATAACCTACAAGAAATGAAAACATTTTTGGAAACATATGAACTAGCAAGACTGAATGATGAAAAAGTAGAAAATCTGAACAAACCAATAATGAGTAAGAATATTGAATAACCCTAATCAAAAGCTTCCCAGCAAAGAAAAGCTCAGGACCAGGCACTTTCACTGGTGAACCTAACCAATTATTTAAATAAAAATAATGCCAATCATCACAAACTCTTCCAAAAAATTAAAAAGAAGGGAATACTTCCAAACTCATTGTATGAGACCAGAATTTCCCTGATACCAAAGCCAGACAAAGACAAAACACAAAAAGCCTATTACAGGCCAATATTCCTGATGATCATACATGCAAAAATCCTTACTAGCAAACTGAGTTCAGCAGTATATTAAAAAGATCATACACCATGACCAAGTGAGATTTATCACTGGATACAAAAATAGTCTAATATATGCAAATCAATAAATGTGGTGCATCACATTAACATATTTAAAAATAAAAACCACATGATCATCTTAATATTTGCAGAAAAAGCATTTGACCAAATTCAACAATGTTTTATGATAAAAATACTCAAGAAACTAGGTATAAAAGAAATTTACCTGAACATAATAAAGACCATATACAACAAGACCACACCTAACATTATATTCAATGGTGAAACAATGAAGGCTTTTCCTCTAAGATCAGGAACAAGATAAAAAATGCAACTCTTGTCACTTGTATCAAAAATAGTACCAGAAGTCTTAACCAGAGCAATTAGGCAAGGAAAAGAGAAAACAAAATTGGAAAGGAAGAATTAAAATTATCTCTGTATGCAGATGGCATGCTCTTATGTATAGCATATCCTAAAGACTCCACAAAAAACACAGCAACAATTAGAACTAAAAAATGAAGAAGTCAGTAAAGTTGCAGGGTACAAAATAAACGTACAAAAAGTTCTTTCTATATACTAATAATGAACTATCTTAAAAGGAGATTGAGAAAACAGATTCATTTGCAATAGTATCAAAAATGAAAATTAAACACCTAAGAGTAAACTTAACCAAGAAGGTAAAGGAGTTGTACACCAAAAAGTAAAAGACATTGATGAAAGAAATTAAAGACAGAAATAAATGGAAAGATATCCCTGTTTCATGGTTGGAAGAATTAATACTTTTTAAATGTTTATACGATCCAAAACAATCTATGGAGTCAATGTTATCCTCATCAAAACTCCAATGGCATTTCTTATAGAAATAGAGAGAACATATAAATAATATAAAATTCCTATGGAACAACAAAAGATGTAGAATAGCCAGTGATTTTGAGAAAGTAGAACAAAGCTGAGGCATTAAATTTCCTGATTTCAAATATATTATATATTACAGTAATTAAAACAGTATGATACTAGCATAAAGACACACATATAGATCAATGAAACATATTATGGAGACCAGAAATAAACCAATGCATATATAGTCAACAAATCTTTGACAAGGGTATCAAAATACATAATGGGAAAGGATAGTCTCTTCAATAAATGATGTTGAAAAGACTGGATAGTCACACACAAAATAATAAAATGGACTTTTTAACTTAAAGCGTACACAAAAATCAACCCAAAAAAGATTAAAAACTTAAATGTAAGTTTTGGAACTGTAAAATTCCTAGAGAAAAATATATAAAAATATCTTCTTGATATTGGTTTTTGAAATTATTTATTGAATCTGACACTAAAAGCACAGGTGGCAAAAGCAAATATAGACAGTGAGATTATATTAAACAGAAGCTTCTTGCACAGAAAAGGAAACAATCAACAAACTGAGAAGCAACATAGGAAATGGGAGAAAATACTTGCAAACTGTATATATGATAAGGGGTTAATTTCCAAAATATATAAGGAAAAACATAATAGCAAAAACAAATTTTAAAAAATAACCTTATTAAAAATGAGAGAAAGACAGGAGCAGAAATACTGCAAATACCATATGATGATCTCACTCACATGAAATGTTACAAGTTGTTCTCATAGAAAAACAGAGTAGAATAGTGGTTACCAGAGGATGGGGAGGGGAGGAGAAAGGGGAGGATGATGAAAGATTGGTCAGTAAATACAAAGCTATGGTTAGACAGAAGGAATAAGTTCTTGTGATCTATTGCATAGTAGGATGACTAGTGTTAATGTATTGTATATTTCAAAATAGCTAAAAAAGAGGTTTTTAAATGTTCTCCTCACAAAGAAATGATAAATGTTTAAGGTAATGGATATGTTAATTTCCCAAATTTGCTCATCACAGAACTCATACGTGTATCAAAACATCATGTTATATCCCTTAAACAGTACAATTACAGGGTATCAAACATAAATTTTTAAAATGGGCAGATAATTTGAATAGACTTTTCTTGAAAGAAGATTTGCAAATGACCCGTAGATATATGAAAGAGTGCCCAACATTGTGAGTCATCAGGTAAATGCAAATCAAAACCACAATAAGATACTACCTCACACCTGTTACAATGTCTATTATTCAATAAAACCAAACATAACAAATGTTGGTGAGGATGTGGAAAAAAGAGAAAAATTGCACACCATTGGTGAGAATGTGAAATGGTGTAGCCACAATAGAAAACACAATGAAGGTTCTTCAAAAAAATTTAAAATAGAACTAGCATATAATCCAGAAATCCAACTTCAGGGTATATATACAAAGGAATTGCCATCAGGATCTAAAAGAAAGATCTACACTTCCATCTTCCTGGCAGCTTTAGTCAAAATAGCAAAGATATTGAAACAACAAAAATGTTTGTTCACAGGTGAATGAATAAAGAAAATGTTACATATATGCACACACATATGTATTATAATTTGTATAAATGTATATGTATAAATTTGCATATATGTGTTATATATAAGGGGAATATTATTTAGCCTTAAAAAGGGAATTCTATCACCCACTACAACACGGATGAACATTCAGAACAGCACGCTAAGTGAAGTAAGCCAATCACAGAAGAACACATACTACATGATTCCACTTATATGAGGCATCCAAAATAGTCAAACTTACAGAAGCAGAAAAAAGAATGGTAGTGGTCGGTGGTTGGTGTGAACAGGGAATGAGAACTTGTTGAAAAGACATACAGTTTTTATTATATCAGATGAAGAAATTCTAGAGCTCTACTGTATAATACAATGCTTATAGTTAATAATACGGAATTTTAAAAAGATAGCTGATGACAGCATTTTAGCAATACCTCATCCCTTTAGAAGGACCAAAGTAGCATGTAGACAATCACATTTTTAATACATTAATCAAAAGGAAACATGGGAAATCAGCAGAAAAACAACACAAAACACTAATATCTAGGAAGGAAAAGGAAAATGTGCAACTTATGTGGCTGGGACCAGCTAGGAACCAAAAGTGAATCTCCAGTACAGGAGCCAGTGAGTGATAGTGTTTGGTTCTGTGTCCACCCAAATCTCATGTCGAATTGTACTCTCCACACGTCAGTGGAGGAACCTGATGGGAGATGATTGGATCATATGGGTTTTATTCCAGGGATTCAAGGATGGTTTAACATATGCAAATCAATAAATGTGATTACCATATAAACAAAATAAAGGACAAAACCCATATAATCATCCCAATGAACACACAAGAATAATTTGATAAAATTCAGCATCCCTCATTAAAAAAAGCCTCCTCAAACTCAGCATATAAGAAACACATGTCAAAATAATAAAGGCCATATATGACAAACCCACAGCCAACATTACACTGAATAGGTAAAAGGTGAAAGTCCTTTCTCTATGTCCTTGCTTGCCAAGGACCACCCTGAGTGCTGGCTGCTGTCAGTGGGGGATAGGACCCATGTCAGGATAGGATCCCAAGCCCCCAGGCCTGGACTGGGCCTCAGGGGCCATCAAATAGCCCTGGAACTGGAACAAGACAAGGATGTCCATTTTCACCAATCCTACTCAAGATACTACTGAAAGCCCTAGCCAGAGCAGTCAGGCAAGATAAAAAAATAAAAGGCATCGAACTGGAAAAGAGACATCAAATTATAGCTGTTTGCTGATGACATAATCTTATATCTGGTAAAACCTAAAAACTCCACCAAAAAACTCTTACGTTGGAAAAATGAATTTAGTAATGTTTCAGGATACAAAATCAACATACAAAAATTAATAGCATTTCTATATATCAATAATAATTTTCCTGGAACCAAATCATGAAGGCAATTGCATCAAAATAACTACAACAAAATTACCTAAGAACAAATTTAACCACAGAGGTGAATAATCTCTAGGAGGAAAACTACAAAGCACTGATAAAGAAAATTGTAGATGACAGAAACAAATGAAACAATATCACATGCTCATGAATCAGAAAAATTAATATTGTTAATATGACCATACCACCAAAAGCAATCAACAGATTCAATGCAATCTCTATCAAAATAACATCATTTTCCACAGCAACATAAAAAAGTCAGTTCTAATATACACACAGAACCAAAAAAGAACCTGAATAAACATAACAATATTACGCAAAAAGAGCAAGGCCAAAGGCTTTGTGAAAAGGTAGATACACTGACAGCTTGCACCATGCACCTGGAAGTCAGGTAATGAAGACATTACCTGACTTTAAGTTATATTAGAAGGGTAATATATTTAAACTAGAACTACCATATAATCCAGAAATTCAACCTCTGGGTATATATACAAAAGAATTGCAATCAGGATCTAAAAGAAAGATCTACACTACCATTTTGCACAGTAGACAAAATAGCATGGTTCTTGTATAAAAATAGACATGTAGATAATTAGAATAGAGAACCAGAAGTGAAGCCACTTATTAACAGCCAACTAATCTTTGACAAAGTTATTGAGAACATTTATTGGGGAAAGGACACCCTTTTCAACAAATTGTGCGGGGAAAATTGGATTTCCATATACAGAAAAATGAAACTGGACTTCTATCCCTCACCATATACAAAAATCAACCAAGATGGATTAGAAACTTATATGTAAGACCTGAGACTATAAAAATCCTGAAAGAAAACCTAGGCAATACTATTCTGAACATTGGTCTAGGCAAATAATTTGCTGCTAAGACCTCAAGAGCACAACCAAAAAAAAACCCCAAATAGACAAATGAGACTTAATTAAACTAAAAAGCTTCTGCAAAGAAAAAGAAATAATCAACAAAGTGAACAGACAACCTGCAGAATTGAAAAATATATTTGTAAATTATTCATCTAACCAGATACTAATATTCAGAATATACAAATAACTCAACAAAAAATAATAATTCCATTAAAAGTTGGCAAAGGACATGAATAGATATTTTTTTAAAATAAGACATACATATAACAAATAAGTACATGAAAAAAATGCTCACCATCACTAATAGTCTGGGAAATGCAAATGAAACTCACAAAGAGATATCATCCCACCCTGCTCTGATGGCTGCTATTAAAAAAACAGAAAAGATGTTTGTGAGGATGTGGAGAAAAGGGTAAGCTTTTACACCGTTGGTGGGAATGTATATTAGTATAATATTTATGGTAAATAGTACGGAGATTTCTCAAAGAACCAAAAATAGAACTACCATTTGCTCCAGCAATCTCATTACTGCCTATCTACTCATGGGAAATCATTACATCAAAAAGATACTGCACTCATATGTTTACTGCAGCACTATTTGCAATAGCAAAAAAAACGGAATCGACCTAAGTGTCTGATATAATTGGGCTCTGTGTCCCTACTCATTCATGTTGAATTGTAATTCCCAATGTTGGGGAAGAAACTCGGTGGGAAGTGTTTGGATAATGGGGGCAGTTTTCCCCAATCGCTGTTCTTGTGATAGTGAATGAGTACTCATAAGATCTAATTGTTTAAAAGTGTGCAGCACTTCCCCTTTTATTCTCTCTCCTGCCACCATGCAAAGACATCATTGCTTCTCCTTCGCCCTTCTGCCATAATTGTAATTTTCCTGAGGCCTCCTCAGCCATGCCTCCTGTACAGCCTGTGGAACTATGAGTCAATGAAACCTTTTATTCTCCATAAATTATCCAGCCTCAGATATGTCTTTATAGCAATGTGAGAATGAACTAATACAGAAAATTGGTACCAGGGAAGGTGGGCATTGGTATAAAGATACCTGAAAATGTGGAAGCGACTTTAAAACTGGGTAACAGGCAGAGATTGGAACAGTTTGGAGGGCTCAGAAGAAGACAGGAAGATGAGAGTAAGTTTCAGACTTCCTAGAGACTTGTTGAATGGTTGTGACCAAAATGCTGATGGTGATATGGACAGTGAAGTACTTGCTGAGGTGGTCTCAGGTGGGGATGAGAAACTTATTGGGAACTGGGTCATTCTTGCTAAGCTTTAGCAAAGAGACTAGTGGCATTGTGCCCCTGCTGTAGGGATCTGTGGAACTTTGAACTTGAGAGAGATGTTTTAGGGTATCCGGCAGAAGAAATTTCTAAGGAGCAAAGCATTCAAGGTGTTGCCTAGCTACTTCTTACAGAGTACACTCATGTGCTTTTGCAATCAGATGGTCTGAAACTGGAGCTTATATTTAAAAGGGAGGCAGAGCATAAAAGTTTGGAAAATTTGCAGCCTGACAATGTCGTAGGAAAGAAAATACCATTTTCTGGGGAGAAATTCAAGGCTGCAGAAATTTGCATGAGTAAAGTGGAGCCAAATGTTAATAGCCAAGAGAATGGGGAAAATCCCTCCAGAGCATTTCAGAGACCTTCATGATAGCTCCTCCCATCATGGTTCTGAAGGCCTAGGAGGGAAAAATCGTTTAGTGGGCCAGACTCATGGCCCTGCTGCCCTGTGCTGCCCCAGGACACAGCACTTTGCGTTCCAGCCAATCCAGCTCCAGCCACAGCTAAAAGGGGCCAAGGTACAGCTTGGGCCATTACTTAAGAGAGTGCAAGCCCCAAGCCTTGGTTTATTCCACGTGGTGTTGGGCCTGGTGGTGTGCAGAAGGCAAGAGTTGGGGATGGGAACCTCTGCCTAGATTGAAGAGGATGTATGGAAACTCCTGGATATCCATGTAGAAGTGTGTTTCAGGGGCAAAAGCCTCATGGAGAACTTCTACTAGCACAGTGCAGAGGAGTAATGTGGATTTGGAGCCCCCATACAGAGTCCCCACTGGGGCATTGCCTAGTGAGTCTGTGAGAAGAGGGCCACCATCCTCCAGACCACACAATGGTAGGTACACTGACAGCTTGCACCATGCACCTGGAAAAGCCACAAACACTCAACTTTTTCAGCCTGTGAAAGCAGCCAAGAGTGCTGTACCCTGCACAGCCACAGGGGTGCAGATGTCCAAGGCCTTGAGAGAGTCCACCCCTTGCATCAGTGTGGCCTGGATGTGAGACATGGAGTCAAAGGGTATTATTTTGGAGCTTTAAGGTATAATGACTTCCCTGCTGGGTTTAGGACTTGCATGGGGCCTGTAGCCCCTTGTTTTGGCCAATTTACCCATTTTGTAACGAAAGTATTTACCCAATACCCATGATCCCATTGTATCTTAGAAGTAACTAACTTGTTTTTGATTTTCATAGGCTCATAGGCGGAAGGGACTTACTTTGTCTCAGATAAGATTTTGGACTTGGACTTTTGAGTTAATGCTGGAATGAGTTAAGACTTTGGGGACTGTTGGGAAGGCAGGCTTGTGTTCTGAAATGTGAGAAGGATATAAGCTATGGGAGGGGGGCAGGGGTGGAATGATATGGTTTGGCTCTGTGTCCCCACCTAAATCTGTTGAATTGCAATTTCCAATGTTGAGAGAGAAACCTGGTGGAGGGTGATTGGATCATGGGGATGTGTTTCCCCTTTGCTGTTCTCATGATAGTGTGTGAATCCTTGCAAGATCTGGTTGTGTAAAAGTGTGTGGCACTTCCCCCTTTTTTCTCTCTCTCTTCTGCCACCATGTGAAGATGTGTTTGTTTCACCTTTGCCCTTCTGCTGTGATTGTAAGTTTCCTGAGGCCCCCCAGCCATTCTTCCCGTACAGCCTGGGGAACCATAAGTCAGTTATACCTTTTTTCTCCATAAATTAGCCAGTCTCAGGTATGTCTTTATAGCAATGTGAGAACAGACTAATACAATGTCTGTCAACAGATGATTGGTTAAAAAAAGTGATGTATATATACAATGAAATACTATTCAAGCATAAAGAATGAAATCATATCTTTTGCAGCAAAATGGATGAAATTGGGGGTCATTATCTTAAGTGAAACAGTTTTGACACAGAAAGACAAATCTCACATACTCTTACTCAAAAGTGGGAGCTAAAAAATGTGTACATATGGACATAGAGAAGAATGGGCAAAGATTTCATGACAGAATAACATAAGTAATTGCAACAAAAGCAAAATCGACAAATAAGATCTAATTAAACTAAATAGTTTTCTGTACAGTAACTATTAACAGAGTAAACAGACAACCTAAAGAATGGAAGAATATATTTGCATACTACGCATCTGACAAAAGTCTAATATCCAGAATCCATAAGGAATTTAAACAAATTAACAAGCAAAATATTAAAAAAATTTAAAAAGTGAGCAAAGGACATGAACAGACATTTCTCAAAAGAAAACATAAATGCAGCCAATCAGTATATGGAAAAAGGCTCCTCATCACTAATCATTTGAGAAATGCAAATCAAAACCACAATGAGATACTATTTTCACCAGTCAGAATTGCTATTATGAAAAAGTAAAAAAAAAACAAAAAAGTTACTGCTGAGGTTTTGAAAAAATAGAATGCTATACACTGCTGGTGGGATTGTAAATTAGTTCCACCACTGTGGAAAGCAATTTGATGATTTCTCAAAGAACTTAGAACTAACATTTGACCCAGCAAGCCCATTATTGGGTATATACCCAACCAAATGTTTATCATTTTATTATAAAGACACATACACATGTATATTTATTACAGTACTATTCACAACAGCAAAGAGAGAATCAAATGGCTCTCAGTGATAGATTGGATAAAGAAAATGTGGTACATATATGCCATGGAATATTACACAGTCATAAAAATGAACGAGATTATGTCTTTGCACTAACATGGATCGATCTGGAGGTCATTATCCTAAGTGAACCAAGGCAGGAACAGAAAAGCAAATACCACATTTTCTCACTTTATAAGTGGAAGGTAAACACTGAGTACACATGAACACAAGGAAACACCAGACACCAAGGCCTACTTGAGGATAGAGGATTACAGGAGAGTAAGGATTGAGAAACTACCTATTGGGTACTATGGTCATTATTTCGGTGAATAAATAATCTGTACACCAAACTCCCATGACATGCAGTTTGCCTGTATAACAAACCTGCATATGTATCCCGAATCTAAAATGAAAGTTTTTTTTAAAAAAGAGATTCTGGCATTCTCCCCCAAAAGACAATCATAATTATTATAATATTTGTTGTTATTCATTCATGATTTATTATTATTAAGAATTTAATATGGTGGTTGAGGAGAAGAATTTGGGATTCAACCTGACAGACATAAATTCAAGTCACATATCCAAACCTTCCTGAATGTATTATCTTAGATAAATTAACCTCTCTGGCCCAGAGTCTTCTCATTTGTGAAGCCAAAAACAATAATAGCTCATCTTTTCTATGAGACAAAAACACAAAAACTGTTAAAATAACTACATATATAATATATATACATATAAATGGTGTATATATATATATATATGCCATTTAATAGTCACAAAAAATTGAGATGATTACTATTATTATCCTTCACCCTCAAACTGAGGCACATAGAGATAGTGAATTGCTTGAATTCATACAAGCAATAAAGTGGTAGAGGTGTGATTTGAATCCAAGTAGTCCCAGTCCAGGATCCAAGTTCTTAACACTTACAATGAAATACCTTCCTAAGGCATTGGGACTATGAAATTAGTATATGTAAAAGCCTTAGTATGATGTTTAGAAGATAGTTAAACAATAGATTTCATTGTACTTGTAAGGGTTCTTGTGGTTGCAGTTGACAAAGCCAATTCAAAATAGTCTAAGCAAGCACCCACACAAGTACAAATACTCACAGGATTATTGACTTACATGACTGAAAAAGGCGTGGATCAAATGAGATTAGCAGGACTCAATCTTTCTCTCTATCCCTTTGCTCCACTTTTCACTGCTGTCATTATTGTTAGTGAGGTTCCCACCATGTAGTAGCATAGATATATATCGAAAGCCTTAGAAATATATTATCTTTACAATTATCAATTCTAAAGCAAAGATAACCTTATTTCTTAATCATATCTTTCATTGGTGTAGCATAGACACAGGCCCTTTTTGAAAACCATTTACCACAGCCAGAGGAGGAGCAATAGGCAGATCTTTGTCATGCCCTAACCTAGGACAAGGGCATAAAATTATCCTAACTCAATTGTATAAACTAAAATTGAAAAGATTGATGAACACTATGGTTTTCTTTCCATATGTACTTTTTGATCTGTTAATACAAGTCTTTTCATTTAAATATATAATAATATAGTGTAACAAAAATTTCTCAAAAGAACATTAATTGAATTACAGAGAAAGTGAATACCAGCAATATTATAGGTATAAGAAAAAATTTTGTCTATCAAAAACTTAGAAAAAATACTTACCAAGTAGATGCCCCAAGCAGTGAGAAATTCATACAGACACACACACACACACACACAGAGAGAGAGAGAGAGAGAGAATCTCACTATATTGCCCAGACTGGTCTTGGACTTCTGGGCTTCTACTCCTGAGCAACCTTCTTGCTTCAGCCTCTCAAGTAGCTGGAAATACAAGTGCATGCCACTATGCCCAGCTAGTGTGTATGTGTATGTGTGTGTGTGTGTATATATATATACTGTATATATATATACTGTATGTTTTCCTGGATGTTGGAGATTCTCACCTGACTGAAGGCAGGGTGTTGGATATGGTGGTCCCTTAAGAGTTTTTTCTAGGTCTCATCCTATCTTTCTATTCTCATGCTCATTTTATAATAAGGCCAAAAATGTCAAGAGTAAATTTCCCTGCTCTTTTTTGCTTGCTCCTTTCTCATATCACTCTGTTCTGTGCCTGATTGGGGAATTAGGGTCTTACTGAATAACATACCTTGACTATTTTAGTGTATCCCCTTCACCTACCTTGCCATTTTCTTTTTTCTTTTTTCTTTTTTCTTTTTTTTTTTTGAGACAGAGTCTCACTCTTTCACCAAGGCCGGAGTGCAGTGACGCTATCTCGGTTCACTGCAAGCTCCGCCTCCCGGGTTCACGCCGTTCTCCTGCCTCAGCCTCCCGAGTAGCTGGGACTATAGGCACCCGCCACCACACCCAGCTAATTTTTTGTATTTTTAGTAGAGACAGGGTTTCACCGTGTTAGCCAGGATGGTGTCAATCTCCTGACCTCATGATCTGCCCGCTCAGCCTCCCAAAGTGCTGGGATTACAGGCGTGAGCCACCAGGCCCGGCTGCCATTTTCTAATTTAAAGGTAAAATATATGTGATAACCAATTTTCCTTTCTGAATTAGGTCATGTAAAATTAGCAGGTATTTGTGGCTCTTGCTATATGACTAATACTATGCTATGTTATAGAAAGGAAGTGAAATGGTGCATTGTTTATCGTCCATTGTAATCAATTTATTCAATAGTTTCAATGTGGTGGAGTAAAAATGTGAAATGATTTTGCGTTTTTTCTCCAATCTCTGCCAGCACTTGAGCTATGGTGCATCTCTCTTTCCTGTACTTTAATGACACCTTAAGTATATTACATAACCTCTCAGTCGTATGTAGTTATTAAAAGTCTGGTTCAGGTCACATTATAACTGTAAACTCACATTTAATTTAAATATCTTCCTCTTTCATTGCCAGTGAGGATTGTTTGCATAAAGGAAGAGCCTGAAAACAAGAGGGGTGTGATGGTTAATATTAACTGTCAATTTGATTAAATTAAAGGTTGCAAAGTATTGTTTCTAGGTGTGTCTGTCAGAGTGTTGCCAGAGAAGATTAACATTTGAGTCACTGGACTGCGAGAAGCAGACTCACCCTCAATCTGGTTGGGCACCATCCAATCAGCTGCCAGCACAGCTAGAATAAAGCAGGCAGAAGAAGATGGAAGAGCATCCTTGCTAAGTCTTCCAGCCTTCGTCATTCTCCTGTGCTGGATGCTATCTGCCCTTGAACATTAGACTTCAAGTTCTTTGGCTTTTAGAGTGTTGTACTTACACCAGTGTTTTTGCCAGGCGCCCTCGGGTCTTCAGCCACAGACTGAAGGCTACACCATCAGCTTCCCTATTTTTCAGGTTTTTGGACTCAGACTGAGCTGCTACTGGTTCCCTTGCTCCTCAGCTTGCAGATGGCCTATCGTGGGACTTCACCATGTGATTGTGTGATTCAATTCTTAATAAAATTCCTTTCATATATAGATATATTCTATTAGTTCTATCCCTCTAGAGAACCCTGGCTAATACAGATTTTGGTAACAGGAGTGGTTCTAGAGGAACAAAATTTTAAGGATGGATTTCTTTAGTTGGTTTTGAGGTTTCTGGAGTTGGCTGCTTAATCTGATTAGACCCCAAAATGCTAAGGACACTACTTCTAATAGTATGCAGAACACTGACAGTCTTTGGCACATACTCTTTTGAGAGTTATGCAAAGTAAATGCATCTGATACTCCTAATTCACAGCTCTTGAGAGGCACAGAGTTTAATGACTCTACACAGAATACCTTTGATTGTATGTAGAGAAACAATGAATATAATGAAGTTGGTAAGTTGCTCCTAAGTTTGCTGGACAAAGCAATGAAACAAAAAGATGAGCTCAAGGATTCTAACTCCTGGCTCCAGAAGCACATACTGAGCCTCGAATCTTCTAAGATTGCCCTGAGTGGGAATCTTATCTCCTGTAGACAAAGGGCTGAAATTGCGGAAAATTAGACACAAGTTCTTATAGTGGGAGTGACTGACATACAACGAAAGGTGCACACTCAGTCTCACCATGTGTCTACTGTTAGAATAAGGATATTGATTGGAAAAGGATGGGATCCTGCAACTTGGAATGGGGACGTGTGGGAGGACCCTGATGAAGCTGGGGACACTGAGCTTGTAAATTCTGATGAGCCCTTTTTGAGAGAGGAAACAGCCTCCCCTCCCCTAGTGGTGGCAACCTCCCTTCTCCCACCTACTCCGCCATCCGCCTTTTTATCTTTGTCTGAGTAAATTAACCATGCACTGCCTGAGGCAACAGTGATGGCCTTCCATGAGGCAGTTGCCAGTCAAGACAATGCTGAGTCTCCTCAGGACCCATCTCCATCACCCGTGTTTGCTTCTAGGCCTATAATTAGATTAAAGTCCTGGTAGGCCTTTAGAGGTGAAGTTCAGATTGTGACCCAAGAGAAGATGTGCTATACTCCAAAAGAACTGCTTGGGTTTTCTAATTTATATAAGCAGAAATCTAAAGAACAGGTATGGGAATGAATATTAAGAGTGTAGGATAATGGTAGAAGAAACATAAAATTGGATCAGGCTGAATTTATTGATATGGGCCCACTAAACCAGGGATTCTGCATTTAAATGTTGAAACTAGGGGAGTTAAAAAAAGTTATTATAGTTTTTTTGCTTGGTTAGCTGATACATGGATCAAAAGATGGTCCACTGGGAGCGAGCTGAAAATTCTTGATCTCCCTTGGTTTAATGTAGAGGAAAGCATCCAGAGGCATAGGGAGATCGAAATGCTTCAGTTTATTAGTAACTTTAGACCCACTGATCCCAACTGGGAGGGTCCAGAAGACACACCATTCACAAATACCTTTCAAAATAGATATGTGAAGGGAGAACCTGCATCCTTGAAGAGCTCTATGATTGCTCTTCTCTGTATGTCAGATCTTACAATGGGAACCACAGTCATTCAACTGGAAAATTTAAAAGCAATGGGAATATTTGGATCCTGAGGTGGCAGGGGCCAAGTGGCAGCACTTAACCATCAAAGGCAAGGTGGGTGTAGTTGCCATAATGAACAGCAGAGGCAAAGCAGCAATCATAAAAGTCTGACTCGTGTAGAGCTCTGGAATTGGCTAATTAATCATGATGCTCCTAGAAGTGAAATTGATAAGAAGCCTACTACATTCTCACTTAATTTGTATAAGTAGAAACTTCCAGGTCAAGTGGACAAAAGACTAATTTGAATTATAAAAATAGAGAATCAGAGAATCATGGCCCCTCAATCAATTTCCAGACTTGAACCAGTTTGTACACCCAGAACCCCTTGAATGAAGAAGAATCCAGTCCCCTTGAGGAAGGACCCCACTACGTTACTGACAGTTTATACTGTTAATTTTTCTCCCATCCTTCCACAAGAAGACCTCTGGCCTTTTAGCAAGATAATTGCATGGTGAAAAAGAAATGATCAGACCTTTGGAGACTACTGGACACTGGCTCTAAACTGACATTAATTCCAGGGGACCCAAAACATCATTGTGGTCCTCCAGTCAGAGTAGAGGCTTATGAATGTTAGGTAATTTATGAAGTTTTAGCTCAGATCTGATGTACAGTGAGTCCAGTGGGTCCCTGGACTCATCCTGTGGTCACGTCTCCAGTTCCAGAATGCATAATTAGAATAGACGTACTTAGCAGTTGGCAGAATCCTCACACTGATTCCTTGACTGGTAGAGTGAGCACTATTATGGTGGGAAATGCCAAATGGAAGTCATTAGAGCTGCCTCTACCTAGAATAGTAGTAACTCAAAAACAAATTACATCTCCGGAAGGATTGCAAAGATAATCGCTCCCATCAATGACTTGAAAGATGCAGCGATAGTGATTCCCACCACATCCCCATTGTGCACTCTCCTATTTGGCCTGTGCAGAAGACAGATGAATCTTGGAGAATGACAGTGGATTATAGTAGGCTTAATCAAGTTGTGACTCCAGTTGCAGCTGCTGTACCAGATGTGGTTTCACTGCTTGAGCAAATTAACACGACTCCTGGTACCTGGTATGCAGCCATTGATTTGGCCTTTTTCTCCATTCTTGTTTATAGGGCCCATCCAAGCAACTTGCCTTCAGCTGGCAAGGCCAGCAATATACCTTCATTGTCCCACCTCAGAGGTGTATCAATTCTCTGGCTTTATGTCTTGTTCACAGAGGTATTGGTTGCTTTTTCACTTCCACAAGATATGACACTGGTCCATTACATTTATGACATTATGTTGATTGGACTCAGTGAGCAAGAAGTAGCAAACACATTGGACTTGTTGGTGAGACATTTGCATGTCATGGGACAGAAGATAAATCTGACCAAAATTCAGGGACCTTCTACCTCCGTGAAATTTCTAGGGATGTGGGGCCTTTCAAGATATACCTTCTAAGGTGAATAAGTTGTTGCATTTGACCCCTTCTAAAACCAAGAAAAAGTAAAATCAACTAGTGGGCCTATTTTGATTTCAGAGGCAACACATTCCTCATTTGGGTGTGCTATAACAGGTCATTTATCTAGTGACCCAAAAGGCTGACAGTTTTGAGTGGGATCCAGAACAGGAGAAGGCTCTGCAACAGGTCCAGACTGCTGTGCAATCTGCTCTGCCACTTGGGTCATATGACCCAGCATTTCCAGTGGTGCTTGAGGTGTCAGTGGCAGATAGTGATGCCATTTGGAGCCTTTGGCAAGCCCCCATAGGTGAATAACAGCAGAGGCCTCTAGGATTTTGGAGCAAAGCCCTGCCATCTTCTGCAGGTAACTACTCTCCTTTTGAGAGACAGCTCTTGGCCTGTTACTGGGCCTTGGTAGAAACTGAACATTTGACTGTGAGTCACCAAGTTACCATGTCACCTGAGCTGCCTATCATGAACTGGGTGCTCTCTATTCCATCTAGCCATAAGGTTGAGCATGCACAGCAGCATTCCATTATAAAACAGAAGTGATATGTATGTGATTGGGCTTGAGGAGGCCCTGAAGGCACAAGTAAGCTACATGACAAAGTGGCTCAAATGCCCATGGTCCCCACTCCTGCTACTGTGCCTTCTCTCTTTCTGTCTACACCAATGGTCTCATAGGGAGTTCCCCATGATCAATTGACAGAGGAAGAATACTAGGGTCTGCTTTACAGAAGGTTCTGCATGATATGCAGGCACCAGCCAAAAGTGGACAGCTGCAGCACTACAGCCCCTTTCTAGGACATCCCTGAAGGAAAGTGGTGAAGGGAAATCTTCCCAGTGGGCAGAATTTGGATGGTTCACCTGGCTGTGCACTTTACTTGGAAGGAAAAAATGGCCAGATGTGCAATTATACACTTATTCCTGGGCTATAGCCAATGATTTGGCTGGATTGTCAGGGACTTGAAGGAAGCATGATTGGAAAATTGGTGACAAATAAATTCGGGGAAGAGGTATGTGGATGGACCTCTTTGAGTGGTCAAAACCTCTGATGATATTTGTGTTCCACGTCAATGCTCAGCAAAGGGTGACCTTGGCAGAGGAGTATTTTAGTAATCAAGTGGATAGGATGTCTCGTTCTGTGGCCACCACCCATCTTTTTTCTCCAGGGACACCTGCCATCACCTAATGGGTTTATGAACAAAGTGGCCATGGTGGCAGGGATGCAGGTCATGCATGGGCTCAGCAACATGGACTTCCACTCACCAAGGTTGACGGGGCTATGGCCACTGCTGAGTGCCCAATTTGCCCCCAGCAGAGACCGACACTGAGCCCTCGATATGGCACTATTCCTTGGGGTGATCAGCCAGCTACTTGGTGCAGGTTGATTATATTGACATTGTCCATCTTGGAAAGGGCAGTGGTTTGTCCTCACTGGAATAGACACTTACTCTGGATATGGGTTTGCCTATCCTGCACACAATGCTCCTGCCAAGATCACCATCTGTGGACTCACAGAATGCCTTATCCATCATCATTGTATTCCACACAGCATTGCCTGTGACCAAGGCACTCACTTTACAGCTAAAGAAGTGAAGTAGTAGGCTTATGCTCATTGAATTCACTGAGCTTACCATGTTCCCCATCATCCTGAAGCAGCTGAATTGATGGAACTGTGGAATGACCTTTTGAAGTCACAATTACAGTGCCTCCTAGGTGACAATATTTTGCAGGGATGGATGCTAAGTTCTTCAGAAGGCTGTGTATGCTCTAAATCAGCATCCAATATATGATACTGTTTCTCCCATAGCCAGGATTCATGGGTCCAGGAATCAAGGGCTGGATGTGGAAGTGGCACCAATCACCATTCCCCCTAGTGACCCATTAGCAACATTTTTTCTTTGTTCCCATGACATTATGTTCTGCTGGCCTTAAGGTCTTAATTCCAGAGGGAGGTATACTGCCACCAGGAGACACAACAATCTGATCTGATAGTTCAGATTGCCACCTGGCCACTTTAGGCTCCTCCTACCTCTAAGATGACAGTCTAAGCAGGGAGTTACGGTGTTGGCCGGGGCAATTGACCCAGACTATCAACATTAAAGCAGTCTACTACTCCACATTGGAGGAAAGAAAGAGTATGTGTGGAATACCAGAGAAAGAGGTTTAATGGACTCACAGTTACACATGACTGGGTAGGCCTCACAATCATAGTGAAAGGTGAAGGAGGAGCAAAGGCATATCTTACATGGTGGCAGGCAAGAGAGTGTGTGCAGGGGAACTGCCCTTTGTAAAACCATCAGATCTCCTGAGACTAACTCACTATTGTGAGAACAGGGTGGGGGAAACCACCACAATTCAATTATCTCCACCTGGTCCCTCCCATAACACGTGGGGATTATGGAAACTACAATTCAAGATGAGATTCGGGTGAAGACACAGCCAAACTATATCACTGGGTTAATGTTATTTCTTATACTTTATGTGGCCACATTGCTTCAGAAAATGCCCAGCAATTTGACAGAGCAGGCAACAGTGAATAAGTATTGTGACAAATTATTTAAACTAGATCTTCTTTCTTCATTGATGGATAGTCAGCTTTTCTAAAACCACTGACTACTTCTAAAAAAATTAAAATAAAAAAAAACAGAAATAAACAGAAGCAAGGAACCAAACAGACATTCATTTTTCCTTTTAACTTAATCTCAACTTTCAACTTCTACCTGAGCACAAACATATATAGCCACCTTTCCCTCCTTTGTCTCCTCTTTTTCCACTGGTCTTCTCCCTTTCTCCAACCTCCCTCAACCCCTGCATTTTTTCATTCTTCTTCTTGACCTGGGTCCAAAGTCACAATTTAGTAATGGTGGTGAGGGTTTAAGATCAAAGAGAGTAAGAGGCACCCCCCCCACACACACACACACAATTATGTGATTTATCTTGAATTCAGAGACTGAGGGCCCTTACTGAAGTCTACTACTTTTGATGCACTTGTTGAATGATACAAAGTGTTTTTCTATATGCCTGTTGCCACTACTAATGATGAGTATTTGAAAAGATTTGCCACTATCTTATTCTTCATATTTATCCCAATGCCTAAAATGCTGTTGAAATTTAATACACAATCAAAAAATAAATAAGATGACTTTTCCAAATAACTGAATTTGTTTCCCCTTTAAACTACAAGAAGAAAAGTTATTTTAAGCTATATTTTAAATGAAAATCTTCCTAAAATGTATTGTATCCCTCATTTTTAACAAAGAAAATATCAAACACAAGAGACTATGTTACATCGGTCATCTTGGTTAAAGAGCATATGTTATGGGAGCAGTAAACTGGGCCTGAGTCCTCATTTTTCCACTTACAGTTCTCATGGCCTCCAACATGTTACTTAACACTTCTAAGGTTCATTTTTCTCATCTGTAAAATGTCAATAATAGAAGTACACATATAATAAAAGAAATTATGGATTCAAACTTAGTCAATAAATGAAAAGGGCTTAGAAAAGTAGTTGGCATATACTAAGTGTCTCACAAATATTAGTTTTTATTGTCTTTACTCTTTCTTAATGACTCAGAAACATCAATATAAATATCAGTTTCATGTTCTTCTTTAATAAAGTGGCATTTAGAAGCTATTGAGATATGTAAAGGTGTTTACCCTTATATTAAATAACCTCAAACTACTGAGGTTTTAGAAACCTTATGTGTATCATTTTCCTATTATCTTCCTTCCTATCAACAGACTTTTCTTGCTAATAATAATATGTCTGCCATAGCATCTCAACTCCAATTTTTTAAATTTTTATTTCAAAAACTTTTGGGGTATAAATGGTTTTTGCTTACGTGGGTAAATTGTATAGTGGTATTAATAAAATAAGACTTTAGTGCACCCATCACCCGAGTAGTGTACCTTGTTCCCAAATGTTTTTTATCCCTTAACTCCCTCCAGCCCTTCCTGCTTCTAAGTCTACAATGTTTATTATACCACTCTGTATGCATTTGTTTATCCATAGCTTAGCTTCCACTTATAAGTGAGAACATATAATATTTGGGTTTGTATTTCTGACTTACTTCACTTAGAATAATGGCCTCCAGCACCATTCAAGTGGCTGCAAAAACAATATTTCATTTTTTTTTCACTGCTCAGTAGTATTCCATGGTGTATGTACACCACATTTTCTATATCCACTCATAAGTTGATGGGCACTTAGGTTAGTTCCATATCTTTGCAATTGTGAATTATGGTGTGATAAATTTACCTGTGTAGGTGTCTTTTTGATATAATGACTTCTTTTCCCTTCACTAGATACCCAGTAGCAGGACTGCCAGATTGAATGGTAGATCTACTTTTAGCTTTTTTGAGAAATCTCCCTACTGTTCTCCATCGAGGTTGTACTAATTTATATTCCTATCAGCAGTGGATAAGCATTCACTTTTTACCACATCCACACCGACATCTATTGTTTTCTGACTCTTTAATAATGGCCCTTCTGGTTAGGGTAAGGTGGTATCTCATTGTGGTTATAATTTGCATTTCCCTGATGATGAGTGATGTTAATCATCTTTCATATGTTTGTTGGTCATTTGTATATCTTCTTTTGAGAAGTGTCTATTTATGTCATTTGCCCACATTTTAATGGCATTATTTGGGTTTTTCTTGCTGATTAGTTTGGGTTCCTTATAGATTCTGGATATTACTCCCTTGTCAGATACATAGTTTGCAAATATTTTATCTCATTCTGTGGGTTGTCTGTTTATTCTGATGATTATTTATTTGCTGTGAAGAAGACTTTTAGTTTAATTAAGTCCCATTTATTTTCATTTTTGTTGCATTTGATTTTGGGCTCTTAGTTATATATTCTTTGCTTAGGCTAATGTTCAGAAATGTTTTTCCTAGGTTTTCTTCTAGAATGTTTATTATTTCAGGCATTGGACTTAAATGTTTGATCCATCTTGAGTTGATTTTACTAGATGGTAAAACATAAGAATTCAGTTTTATTCTCCTACTGGCTCTCCAGATTTTCTAGCATGATTTATTGAATAGGGTATCCTGTCCCCACTGTTTATTTTTGTCAACTTTGTTGCAGTTCATTTGGGTGCAGGCATGTAGATTTATTTCTGGTTTCTCTAATTTGTTCCATTGATTTATATGTCTATTTTTTTCACACTACCATGCTCTTTTAGTTACTAAAGCTTCATAGTGTAATTCGAAATCAGATAATATGATGCCTCCAAATTTTGTATTTTTGCTTAGGATAGCACTGGCTATTCAAGCTCTTTTTGGTTCCATATGAATTTTAGAATTGCTTTTTTCTAATTCTGTGAAAAAAAATGATGTTGGTACTTTGAATGGAATTGCATAAAATCTGTAGATTGTTTTGGGTGGTATGGTCATTTTCATATTGATTCTTCCAATTCATGAGCATAGAATGTATTTCCATTCATTTGTGTTATCTATGATTTCTTTCATCAGTGTTTTGTAGTTCTCCTTATAGAGATCTTTCACCTCCTTTGTTAAGTATACTCCTAGATATTTTATTATTTTATAACTATTGTAAAAGGAATTGAGATCTTTATTTGATTCTCAGTTTGGTCATTGTTGGTGTATAACAATACTACTGATTTGTGTATATTGATTTATAACCTGAGACTTTACTGAATTCATTTATTAAATCTAGGAGTCTTTTGGTAGAGACTTAAGACTTTTCTAGTCATAGGATCATATCATTAGCAAACAGAGAGTTTAACTTCCTCATTTACAATGTGAGTGTCCTTTATTTCTTTCTCTTGCCTGATTTCACTGGCTAGGACTTCCAGTGCTAGGTTGAATAGAAGTGATGAAAGTGGGCATCCTTGTGTTGTTCCAGTTCTTAGGGGGAATACTTTCAACTTTTCCCCATTCACTGTGATGTTGGCTGTGGGTTTGTCATAGATAGCTTTTATTATTAATATTTTGAGATATGTTTCTTTCATGCCTAGTTTGTTGATAATTTTATCATAAAATGATGCTGCACTTTATCAAATGCTTTTTCTGCTTCTATTGAGATGATTATATGGTTTTTATTTTAAATTCCTTTTATGTGATGAGTCACATTTACTCACTTCTGTATGTTGAGCCATCCCTGCATCCCTAGGAGGAAATCAACTTGGTCACAGTAAATTATCTTTTAGTTGTGCTCATTGATTTGATTGGCTAGTATTTTGTTAAGGATTTTTGGATCTATATTAATCAGGGATATCTGTCTGTAGGGTTGTTGTTATTGTTGTTATGTCCTTTCCTGGTTTCGGTATCAGAGTAATACTGGCTTCATAGAATGAGTTACAGAGGATTTCCTCTTTCTCCATATTTTTGAATAATTTCACTAGAAGTGGTACCAATTATTCTTTGAATGTATGGTAGAATTTGGCTGTGAATTCATCTGGTCCGGGACATTTGTTTGTTGGCAACTTTTTTGTTGCTGATTCAATCTCACTTCCTGTTTTTGGTCTGTTCAGGATTTATTTTTCCTCCTGATTCAATCTAAGAGGTTTGTATGTTTCTAGAAATTCATCCAGTTCCTCTAGATCTTCTAATTTGTGGGCATAGCGGTGTTCATAGTAGTCTCAAATGATCTCTTGTATATCTGTAGTGTTGATTGTAATGTCTCCATTTTCATTTTTAATTGAGCTACTTGGAATCTTCTCTCTTCTTTACTTGGTTGATCTAACTAAAAATCTATCAAATTTATTGATCTTTTCAAAGAACCAAGATTTTGTTTCATTGTTCTTTTGTACTGGTTTTTTGTTGTTGTTTTAATTTCATTGAGTTCTGCTCTGTTCTTTGTTATTTATTTTTTTCTGCTAGCTTTGGGGCTTTTTTGTTCTTGTTTCTCTAGTTCCTTAAGGTGTTATGTAAGGTTGTCAATTTGTGATCTTTCAGACTTCTTGATGTAGGCATTTAGTGCAATAAATGTTCCTGCTAGCTCTGCTTTTGCTGTATCCCATAGGTTTTGCTAACTTGTGTTACTATAATCATATACTTTAAATTTTTTTTAATTTCTATCTTGATTTCGTTGTTAATGCAAAAAGCATCCATGAGTAAATTGTTTAATTTCCATGTATTTGTGTAGTTCCTTTTGGAGTTGATTTATAGTTTTATTCTACTGTGATCCTAGAAGATACCTAATATAATTTTGATTTATTTAAATTTATTCAGATTTGTTTTGTGGCCTATGACTTTTAGTCTATCTAAAAGAATGTTCCGTGTGCTAATGAGAAGAATATATATTCCGTAGTTTTGGGGTAGAATGTTCTGTAAATATCTGTTAGGTCCTTTTGTTTTAGAGAGAAGTTTAAGTCCACTGTTTCTTTGTTGACTTTCTGTCTCCATGATGTGTCTAATACAATCAGTGGAGTGTTGAAATTTTCCACTATTATTGTGTTGCTGTCTATCTCTTTTCTTAAACCTAGTTAGTATTGTTTTGTAAATCTGGGAGCTCTAGAATTAGGTGCATATATATTTAGGATTTTAATGTCTTTTTGGTTGGATTGACCTTTGATCATTATATAATGACCTTCTTTGTCTTTTTTTATTGCTATTTTAAAGTCTGTTTTATCTGATATGAGAATAGCTACTCCTGCTTGCTTTGGTTTCCATTTGCACGAAATATCTTTATATGCCCTTTGATCTTAAGACTATAAGGATTCTTACGTATTAGTTGAGTCTCTTGAAAACAGTAGATATTTGGTTTGTGATATTTTATCCATTCCACCAATCTGTATCTTTTCAGTGGAGCATTAAGACTATTGACATTCAATGTTAATATTGAGACGCGAGGTACTGTTGCAGTCATCATGTTGATTGTTACCTAGATATTTTGTTTTCTTCATTGTGTTATTATTTTATAAATCTATGAGTTTTATGCTTTAAAGCAGTTCTATTCTGGTGCATATGAACCTTTCGTTTCAAGCTTTAGAACTCCTTTTTAGCATTTCTTGTAGGGATGATCTGGTATTGAGAAATTCCCTTAGCATTTCATTTGCTTGTCTAAAAAAACTATTTTTCTCCATTTATAAAACAATTTTGCTGAATACAAAATTCTTGGCCATAATTTATTCTGGAGGCTAAGACTAGGACTCCATTTTTATCTGGCTTGTATTGTTTCTACTGAGAAGTCTGCTATTAGTCTGATAGCTTTTAAATTATAGGTTACCTGACACTTTTATCTCACTGCTCTTGGAATTTTTTCCTTCACATTGACTTTAGATACCCTGATACATATGCTTTGGGGATTTCCTTTTTGCAATGAATCCCTCAGGATTCTTTGTGCTTCTTGTATTTGGACATCTAAACCTCTAGCAAGGCCAGGCAAATGTTCCTCAATTATTAGTTTTCTAAACTTTTTGCTTCTTCTTCTTTCTCAGGAATACCAATGATTCTTAGGATTGGCCATTTGACATAATCTCATATTCTTTGGAGACTTTATTTATTTCTTATAATTCTTTTTTCTTTATTTTTATCAGATTTGGTTAACTTAAAAGCCTGTCTTTGAGCTCCCAAAATCTTTCTTCTACTTGGTCTTGTGTATTGTTAGACTTTCCACTGCATTTTGTAATTCCCTAAATGTGTCTTTTATTTCCAGAAGTTCTAATTGGTTTTTCTTTAAAATTTCTATTTCTTTAGAATTTTTTTAAATTTATAACCTGAATTTTTTTCTTTATGCTGGTTTTCACCTTTCCCTTGTATTTCCTTGAGTAACTTAATAATCAACCTTTTGAAATCTTAATCTGGTATTTCAAATGTTTCATCTTGTTTTAGATCCATTGCAGGCATATTACTGTGATACTTTGGGGGTGTTATATAATCCTGTTTTGTCGTATTGCCAGAATTATTTTCCTTGCTCCTTCTCATTTAGGTACTCTTTCTTCTAATTATTCTTAAATGTATTTTTTTATTTTGAATTTTGTTAAATGTATATTCGCCCCCCCCCCAACAAAGGATGTGACTTTAATTTGTATCGTTTATTGTAGCCTAATTCTGCTCTTGGTGCTTGTAAGGGTGGGACTCTGTATGAGTTCCTTGGCTGTAGAGAGTCTTTGTATGACGACTTTCTCAGATGTTGGTTATAGTAGTAATTTGCTTGATGTGTGAGCAAGTTCACTGTCTTATGTGTGGTTGGAATGCCAGAGGTCTCTTGAAGCTTATCTCATTCTTCAGTAGATGAATTTATTTATTTATTTATTTACTTATTTGTTTATTTATTCCCAGTATTTTATTTACTGAGCTGAACAATTCAGGCTTTAGACCTGCAAGGAAGTTGTCCACAAGTAAAAACGAGATGTGGCTAAAGCAGGTGGGTAAATTTAGGACCCAATGGTGGGCAGAGGTCCCCACCGTGACAGAGGTGGCTGGGGAAGCTTTCAGTGAAATACACTGAGATCTTTTCAGGGGAAAATTAGAGAGCCTCCTCAGCTCCCATGCTGGGACAGCAGAAAAGCAATTCACCTCCCAGTCACACTCCTAACCCGGTGTAATTGCTGTTCAGATTAGCAAACTACTTCTTTTCATTTGCAGGAATGCTAATGTTTTATGCAGAGAGTGATTGTGACTCCTCCTCCTTCAAGCCTGAACTTAGAGGGCACTCGTCCTGTGGGAATGCAGTAACCTGAAGTGTTCCAGAAGGGCTACCTCCAGGTACACCTGTGCTGAGCTCTCATGGGAGAAGCCCCAGCTGGGTCTGCAGTGGTGGATGAGGGGCAGAGGAAATCTCTCTCCATGAACCTTCACAAGCTCCAGGACTGCCTGACTGCTGAGGTGACGCTTCATACTTACCCTACGGAGCACAGCTTTGCACCTGTGCCTCTGCTGAAAGAAACTTCTCACAAGAAGAAATTTGGGGGACTCAAGGCCTGCCATCTAAATTTTTTGGCCCATGGGGTGATCCCTTGATGTGATGCACTCTCCCTTCCCCTAGGAGTAGAAGTCCCTAAGCACCAGACCACTTTGGGTGCTTCAGCTCCTCTGGGTCTAGCTACCCAGTGGGGCTGCCTCACTCCAGGCTGGTGCTTGAGAATGTTTGCAAGAAATCTAATGATGTGATCTGTCCTCAGAGCAGATACCAACACCAGCTCTGATGGGGGTGGCAGGGGAGCAATGTGGATTCTGTGAGATTATTTGGTTATAAATAGCGTTAGTGTGTTGGCTTTCTCAAATGCCAGTTGTAGTAGTAATGAACTGGTCACATGGACAGACTCAGGACCTCATATTTAGCCAGGGTGATGCAGGCAACGGTGATAGCTGAGGTCATGCACAAATTGTCTCCTTCCTGCATGCTATTATCATGCTTGCAGATGCTATAATGGACCATGTCAGTTGGGCTTCAGCCAGAAGGTGGTGCTTGCAAAAGAGCACCAGCTGCAGTGGTAGCAGTAGGATTTGTGCTTGCCCTTATGTTACCCAGGGGAGGTACTCTGGTGACTCAGGCAATGAGGAGGGTCATAGAGCTCTGAAATTTTCGGTCCTTTGTGTTAAGCTTCCTTGTGTTAAGCTGATTTAGTGAGTGGTGGGGAGTATATGAGAAGCAGTTTCAGGACGGACTTCACATGCATTCCCAGATTCTATCAGGGATGGAGGAAAGCCATTCCTGATTCTACCTTACAGGGACCTCATAGAAATCAGCGAGCTAACTCGCTGTGTGTGGAGGGGCAAATCCAGGTGGGGGATGTGTCAGGCAAGTCCATGCTCTGTTTCTCCACAAGTGGGCAAAATCAGCAGCCCTGGTGTGGATGAGAGAGTGATTCTCTTGCCACAGGGCTAATGTTCCAGGGATGATTGAAGCTGCCTCTGCTGCACAGAAGAGCCTGTACAGGTATTGGGGAGCATCAGGTGGCAGTAAAACCCACATAGCTCCCATGCACTTGGCAAGGCAGGTTTTGCCCCCATAGTATTCCACTAGCAGCAGCTCGCTAGGTTCCAGACAGTCTACACTCAGAACTCAAAACTGCACCAGGCCATAAGCTTTCCCTGAGGAAACAGTCATCACAGCTTTCAGGTCATGACCCTTCTGGTCTGTCTGCAAGGCGGGAACATCCAGCTCCTGTGCCCATGGCTGCAGCCTACTTCCCACTCTCCCCTTGGTTCTGGCCAAGGAGGTTTGTCCCCACTTGAGATCTTATCACAAATCTCAGTTAGGAGCTTCTCTCTGTGTATGAACACCACCTAAGTTAGCTCGCTGATTTCTATGAGGTCCTTGTAAGGTAGGATCAGGAATGGCTTTCCTCCATCCCTGATGGAGACTGGGAATGCATATAAAGTCCGTCCTGACACTGCTTCTCATACACTCCCCACCACTCACTAAATCAGCTACAGCACTGAGTAGGGTTAAGGCCTTCCCCTGTGGCCTGGATTTCCAGGCTCCCCAGTGGGAGTATATATCCTGGAGACACTTTATCCTCCTCTCACACTCTGGGGACTTAGTAGTTTTCATCCTGGCTCACAATATAGGCTGCAACCCAATGCTTCCATCAAAGGATCTCTTGAGGAATTTGTTTAGCATTTCTAGCCTCACTTTCTTCATATTAAAAAAAATTATGGAATAATAAAACCTATAGGATTAAAGGTTATGCAAATAAATAGAGTGCCAATAAACAACAGAGCTCAATACACAATAATTGTTAAAGTTTTCTCTCTTTCCATTCATAATTGTTTTTAGATTGCCCCTGAAATATTTAAATGTTTTAACTTTTCACAACTTTATATTTTAGCCTCTGAGATAACTTTATTTTGGTTTATAACAAATCTAAATACTTTAGTGTATTGGTAATGCCTCAATAAAATAAATTATCACAGTCTGTTATTATTTTGTAATCTCTACTTTTAAAATAAGAAGAATATTACATTTTTAATCCAACATATTTAAATTATATACAGGTATTTTAGTAAAGGAAGAATTCGAACTTTCATCCCTTTGATTCTTTGCCTTGATTTGAATAATTTGAATGGTCCTGATTTGTCAGTTCATCCCCATCCACTATGTATTCTCCTTATAGTTTTCTTTGTACAGTCTCCATCTGTCTCCAAATCTATCTTGCATTTTTCAAATAAATATTATAAATTATAGGTATTTTAGTTAAACAATGGAATCTTAATAATAAAAGAAAATAAGATAAGAGTAGAGGAGCGCTATATAAAATGAATGAATGCCATGCCAACTAATATAACACCAATGGTTGATCTGATTTTTAAGGAAGCAATAAGCATACAGTTTATATAATGTGCTTTCTCCATTGCTTGATATGGCCATTTTTCAATATTCATGTATAAGAGGTGATATCTAATGCATATAGCAGGTTATTGATTCTAATTTAGATCACAGCTTTCCATTCTTGGAACCATAAACTACAATATTTATCATTATGTCACATTCAAAACACACTGGACTACCTTTTTTTATACATTTCCAAATCTAGGCTAAATTGAGGCAGAGCTGTTTCTTTCATTCCCCTGGGGTAAAGGCTGTCTTAAAATTTAAGGTTGGACAAGGAAAAGAACTGATATATTATGACTCGATGGCCACCTCTATCTGATTCGTTACTCTCTATGTTGTGATGTCTACACTTTAAACTTCTCATTATTTGTCCTCTCAAATGAAATATATCTTTCAGATTTCTAGAACATATTTAAAATTAATTATTAGTCCTCTAATATTTGAAAGTAGAGTTTCTCCTAGCTCAAATTCATTACTGATTTTGCTGTGTCACCCAAAGGTTAATTATTAAAATGACACTTTAATTATAGTGAAACTGGTTCATTTATTAGAAGTGAGGAACAAAAACGCCAACAGACAGATCAGAACTCCAAAAATATTAATTTTTGATTTTTTTTCCCACAGGAAAAGGTATATTAATTTGGAAATGTATGCAAAAAATAAACTTCAAGTGTTATTCTTATAGCAGTGGACATTCATGAAGGCAATGATACCTGACATTGTGGTTCCTTTTTAGGCATTTAATAACTTGGATCATTAAACATCATTCACTCTCTATTTTTCATGGCTCCTCAAGCTAGTCATAAACTCCATAGAAAGGAACATGAACAATGGAATTATTGCCTAATTGTAGTTACAATCTTTTTTCTCCTGTTTAACATGTAGGTATAGAACTAATATCAGAAATGTTATTATTTCCAGTACTTTTGTAGTGGTTGATACCATCAGTGAATTATTTTTAAATCTGTGCTTTATAAAAGAAGATTCCTACATATGTAAATTGGGTACATTGTGTTGCATTTTTTTTTTTTTTTTTGAGATGGAGTCTGGCTCTGTCGCCCAGGCTGGAGTGCAGTGGCGCGATCTTGGCTCACTGCAAGCTCCGCTTCCCGGGTTCCTGCCATTCTCCTGCTTCCGCCTCCCAAGTAGCTGGGACTACAGGCGCCCGCCACCATGCCCGTCTAATTTTTTTGTATTTTTAGTAGAGACAAGGTTTCACTGTGTTAGCCAAGATGGTCTCGATCTCCTGATCTCGTGATCCACCCACCTCGGCCTCCCAAAGTGCTGGGATTACAGGCATGAGCCACCGTGCCCAGCCGCTGTGTTGCATTTTTTAATTTTTTTGGAGAATATACAGAAAGTTACCAAAATCCATGTTAAAATGCTAATTCAAAACTAAAACTTCAACAGTATTGAAAAATAACTGAACTAGAAAGCTGCATTTGAAATAAATTTGCTTTCTGATATTTAATTAGCTTAGTTTATATTTACTGATTTTGAATGTTTATTTTCCAATGGCCAAATCAGTAAAACAGAAGTATGTATTCTATCCTTTTAATGGTTAAATATTTAATGTTCATTGTAATAATAAAACTTATGCTACTTTTAAATTACTTGTCTTTCATGGTGCCATTTGATTGTCCTAGAATAAGGGGGGTTCTTTTTTCTATTGATAGTTTTTGGGTTAGACTCTAGACCACAGATAATTAAATGCAGCTCACAGGCCACAGTCATCTCACACATACCTATTATATATGTGTTTCTGTGTGTATATACATATATGTGTGCATATACACATATATATAATGTGTGTGCATATATATACGTACATAATTTTTTTAAAAAATCCAATTAATTAAAAACACTTAAAATAGAATTCTAGAAGAAAACTAAGAGAAACCTTTGTGAACTTGGCTTAGGCAAAAATTTATCAGATACAACGTTGATAGCTCAGTCATTGAAAGAAAAAAATGACACATTGGACTTTATCAAAATTAGCAATGCACACTTTTCAAAATATAATGTTAGAAGAATAAAAAGACAGGCCACAGACTTGAAAATGCTTTTAAAGTCATAAATCTGACAAAGAACTTGTATGCAGAATTTATTAAGAATCCTTAAAATTGAATAGTACAAAAAACCCCAACATCCTAATTTCAAAAATGGGCAAAGGATATAAAAAAAAAACATTTTACAAAATAAGATATACATATGGAAAATAAACATATAAAATTATGTTTAACATAATTAGCCATTAGGAAAATATAAATTAAAACCACAATGAGATATTACTACACACATATGATAACATAATAGCTTAAAAAATATCTGGCAATACCAAATGTAAGGATGTGGAGCCACTGTAACTATCATGCATTAAATGCATCTCAAAACATTTTTCTAGTAGAAATTTCTTGTATGGCTAAACATGAGCTTGCCACAAGACCCAGAAACATCACCCTAGGTGTTCACCCAAATGAATAAAAAACTAAATTCACACAAAAATCTCCATATGAATTTGTACTAGTAGTAAACATTCCCATGTAACAATTTGATTTGTAGTTTCATCTCTTCATTGGTGGGAGGGCTCTGAACAAGCATTCATAAGGAAATGCAGCTTGAGTGATGGTGATGGTGTTGATAAAAACTACATTTATTTAGCACTTAATATCTGTAAAATATTTCACTTAAATTTCAATTATCACAATAATCTTGCAAATTACATAAGTATTATTAACCTACATTCACAGAAAAGAAAACCAAATTTTGGAGAAGGTAATGTAGTTAAGTTTCCACAGCATCACAGTTACCACTTAAACACAGATCTGTTTCTTTCCAAAGAACATTTAGAAGTGATCACCACAGGTCAGTGACTCATAGCCTTTTTTTTTCTATTCCAACACATATGTGGGATAGATCTATTCCCATCAGTAACTGGAACAGTGTTCCCATAGTAACAAGGGGAGAAGTATGTGTCAGACTATCCAAGGGAAGCATAGCTTGAAAAAAGCAGATACTTTTGAAATACTTGAGGGCCCCTCTTAAAACGAGAGAAACATGCCTCTCACTTCCAACCTCCTTTATGGAGACTAACTGACATAATGGTCAAAATTAATATAAATGTCCTTGTCTAAATACATCTACAACTTGCAAACCCTTCTTATTTAATTATACCACTACTTTTTATAATAGAGATTTAAAAATGTTTACATAAAGTCATTTATCTGATAGAAAATGTGTTAAAATTAGCTCAATTAGAAATGAAAAAGAAGACATTGCAACTGAACACAGAAATACAAAAGATCATCAGAGACTATTATGAACAGCTATATGCTCACAAAGTAGAAAACCTAGAGGAACTGGGTAAATTTCTGGAAACATACAACCTCCCAAGATTGAACCATGAAGAAATTGAAAACCAAACATAACAATAATGAGTAGCAAGATTGAATCAGAACAGAGACAAGATAGCTGACTAGACACAGCTGGGAGGGACTTCTGCCTTCAAGGGACTGGGACATTGAGAAGACTGGTGCACTCCTAGCACATCTTCAGAGCAAAGGCATCGAGAGTGGGCAGAGGCAAGACACAGATGGTGGGCTGAAAGAAGAGGATGCTGAGAACCCTGCAAGGGGCTACCACACACCAAGACTTGTTCTTAGATGCAAATGACTCCTTAGGAATGGGTGAGTTGAGCAGGCAAAGAGCAACTCACCTCTCCAGGAGCCTATGGAAACCTACCAGCAGTAGACTCCACAACACCCATGGACGCTCAAGCTGGCAGGGAGAGCTTCTTAGAGAGGTGATAGGGGCAGAATTCCAGCCTGTGCGAAGCCCAGAGGGTTTGGTGTGGAGGTGTCTGTAATGGAGCACAGCAAGGGATGCCTATCCTTCAAGGCTCACCTTTCTCCCTTAGCAGACTTTAGCCTTAGTGAAACAGCTGCACCTGAACAGTGATGGGTGGTATTTCCCATGAGAGAGGGCCAGTCTGACCTAAGCATCCCTTGGTCTTCTGGCCTCTCCCAAAGCCCCAGCCTAGCTGTGCCTGCTTGTAGTGTACCCTTGGATGCCCAGGCAGGGTACATCATAGCTCCTGCACTGACAGATCATACTTTAGCACCCCCATGGATGTGCACCAGCCCACTCTTGCCCTCCACCCACAGCAGCCTCCCTGGAGCTGCTTTGTCTGCACACACTCACCCATGACCAACCCCCACATCACTTTGTCTTCATGTGTGGGTGCGGGTGGACTTGGCTCCTATTCCCTGACAATGCACATGTGCATGTGCACCTGCCATGCCCTCACAGCTCCCCACGTGAGTGCACACTGCCTCATCATCCCCCCATTCTGCTTCCATTGATGTCAGAGCATTCAAAGGCATGAACATCATCAGTCCCATGTCCACTAGCTCATTGCCCCAACATCGACACTGCCACCAGCCGAAAACTACACAAGGAGAACAGTGGACCCACCTACACCCCAGTGGCGGCTTCTGCCCATGTGAACATGCACACAAAGGATGCACACAGTCTGCGCACACTGGCACCCCGTCCCCATGCTAACACCACCACTGGCACAAATGCACATGGATACTGGCAGAGACCCTTACCCCCCATACCATGCTGCCACCACCACCATGCAAATGCCTGCAAAGAGGCCAGCAGGCCTGCACCTGCCAGTACCTTGCTGTAACCGATGACTGCGCACCCTGTCATGCTGCCACTGCTGCCATCATGTGGAAATGAGGATGAATCTATGAATCCCAGGGCCACCACCCTACTAAGCACTGTAGCTGACACCACCTATTGGAATGTTGTGACCAGCAGCACAGGAACAATTCAACCCCTCCAGCATGGTAGGTTCCTAACCTTCAGGGGCCAAAGAACAAAGCCAAGGGCTTGATATCAGTCCCCTAGATTAATAGTACACAATCCAGGAGTCCTTAGCTGAGCCTTGGCCCCTAAAATCCTCCAGAAGTGAATCCAGTTGACTGAACCCCCATCCTACCACATTAACACCCCCAAAAACAACAAACAGGATTTTTAAAACCCCAAACATCAGCAATCTCAGTAATTAAAGGAATATCAGCCCACAATGGTGACAAAGAACCAGTGCAAGAACTCTGGCAACCCAAAAAGCCAGTGTCTTCTTACCTCCAAACAACTGTATTAATTCCCAACAATGGTTCCTAACCAGGCTGAGATGGATGAAGTGACAGAAATAGAATTCAGAATATGGATAGGAATGAAGTTCATCCACATACAGGAGATAGTTGAAACCCAATACAAATAATCTAAGGATTACCTAAGAAATAGTAGTTACAGTAAAAAACAAAGAAATAAAAAATAATAAGAAATGAGTAATCTAAGGCTTACCAATAAAATCAAACAGGAGAGGATAGACAAATGGCCATTATAAGAAAAAAAACTTATCTGATAGAGCTGATAAACACTCTACAAGTATTTCATAATGCAATAGCAAGTATGAGCAGCAGAAATGACCATCTGAGGGAAGAACCTCAGAGCTTGAACATCGGCTTTCTAAAATAACTCAGTCAGAGAAAAATAAATAAAAACTATAAAGAAGAATAAACAACACCTCCAAATATATAGGATTATGTAAAGAGACCAAATCTATGACTTATTGATGTGCCTGAGAGACAAGGAGAGAAATCAAGCAACTTGGAAAAAATATTTCATGATATTGTCCATAAAAATTTACCCAACCTCACTAGTGAAGCCACCATTCAAATTAAGGAAATGTAGAGTACCCCTGAAAAATACCACACAAGGAGAGAATTCCCAAAACACATAGTCATCAGATTCTCGAAGGTTGAAAGAAAAAATTTTAAGGGCAGCTAAAGAAAAGGGACAGGTCACCTACAAGGGGGACCCCATTAGGCTAACAGTGGATCTTTCAGCAGAAACCCTACAAGCCAGAAGAGATTTGGGACCTATATTCAGCATTGTTAAAGAATTTTCAACCAAGAATTTCATATCTGGCTAAACTAAGCATTATAAGCAAAGGAAATATAAGATCCTTTTCAGACAAACGAATGCTAAAAGAATTCATTACCATAGGACCTCAGACCTGCCTCACAAGAGGCCCTGAAGGGAGTGCTAATTATGGAAAAGAAAGACCATTAATGACCAGCCATTACAAAAACACATGTAAGTACACAGACCAGTGACACTATAAAGTAACCACATAAGCAAGTCTGCATAGTAACCAGCTGACATCATGATAACAGGATCAAATATACAAATATGAATATTAACCTTGAATATAAATGGGCTAAATGCCCCAATTAAAAGGCATATAGTGGCAAGTTGCATAAAGAAGCAAAACCCATGATATGTTATCTTCAAGAAACCCATCTCACATGCAATGACACACATAGACTCAATGTAAAGAGATGGAGAGAAATCTACCAAGCAAATAGAATACAGAAAACAGCGAGGGTTGCAATTCTAATGTCAGAGAAAACAGACTTTAAACTAGCAAAGATCATAAAAGACAAAGAAAAGCATTACATGATGATAAAGTGCTCAATTCGCAAAGAAGAACTAACTATTCTAAGTATATACACACCCAACACAGAAGCACCCCAATACCTAAAGCAAGTTCTTAGAGACCCAGAAATTTAGATAGCCGCACAATAATAATAGGAGATTTTAACACCCCAATGACAGTATTAGACAGATCATTGAGACAAAAAACTAAAATAACATATTCAGGACTTTAACTTGACACTTGATGAAATGGACCTAATAGACATCTATAGAACTTCCACCCCAAAACAACAGAACGTACATTCTTCTCATCTGCACATGGCACATACTCTAAAATTGACTATATAATTGGTCGTAAAACAACCCTCAGCAAATATAAAAAATATATAATTATACCTACCACATCGTGGACCACAATAGAATAAAAATTGAAATCTCTGCTAAGAAAATCACTCAAAGCCATATGATTAAATGAATATTAAACAACATGCTCCTGAATGACATCTAGGTAAATATTGAAATTAAGGCAAAAATCAATGAATTATTTGAAACTAGTGAGGACAAAGATACAACATCTCACAATCTCTGGGATATAACCAAAGACATGTTAAGAGGGAAGTTTATAGCACAAATTCATACATCAAAAAGTTAGAAAGATCCCAAATTGACAACCTAACATCACATCTAGAGGAAATACAGAAGCAAGAGCAAACTAACTCCAAAGCTAGCAGAAGACAAGAAATAATCAAAATCAGAGCTGAACTGAAGGAAACTGAGTTCCAAGAAACCATATGAAGATCAATGAAACCAGGAGCTGGTTGTTTGAAAGAATTAATGAAATAGATAGATGATTATCTAGACTAATAAAGTAAAAAAGAGAGACGATCCAAATAAACACAATCAGAAATGACAGAGGGGATATCTCCACTGACCCCACAGAAATACAAAAATCCTCAGGGTCTACCATGAACACCTCTATGAACACAAACTAGAAAACCTAGAAGAAATTGATACATTCCTGGAAACATACAACTTCCCAAGATTGAACCAGGAAGAGATTGAATCCCAAAACAGACTAATAACAATTTCTGAAATCAAATAATTAATCCAAAGCCAACTAGAAAAATCCCAGGACCACACAGATTGACAGCTGAGTTCTACCAAACGTATAAAAAAGGCTGATACAATTTCTCTTAAAACTATTGCAAACAATTGAGGAGGAGGGACTACTTTCTAACTCATTCAATGAGACCAGAATCATTCTGATATCAAAACCTGGCAGAGACCCAATAAAAAAGAAAACTTTAGGCCAATATTCTTGATGAATATAAATGCCAAATATACTCAACAAAATACAAGCAAACAAAACCCAGCAGCACATCAAAAACGTAATCCACCACAATCAAGTAGGCTTTATCCCTGGGATGCAAAATTAATTCAACATACACAAATCAACAAATGTGATTCATCACATAAACAGAACTAAAAACACAAACTACATGATCATCTCGATAGATGCAGAAAAGTATTTTGATAAAATTCAATATAACTTCATGTTAAAAATTCTCAACAAACTAGGCATTGAAGGGACATACTTCGAAATAATAAAAGCCATCTATGAAAAATACATAGCGAAAATAATACTGAATAGGCAAAAGCTGGAAGCATTCCCCTTGACAACAGGAACAAGGCAAGGATGCTCTCTCACACAGCTTTCATTCAACATAAAAGTGAAGCCCTGGAAGGAAATCATGGCCAGAACAATCAGTCAAGAGAAATAAATAAAAGGCATCCAAATAGGCAGACAGGAAGTCAAACTATCCCTCTTGGCAGACAATATGATTCTATACTTGGTAAACCCTCTACTCTCTGCCCAAAGGTTTCATGATCTGATATACAACTTTGTATTTAAAGTTTCAGGAGACAAAATCAATGTACAAAAATCAGTTGCATTCCTATACACCAACAACAGCCAAACTAAGAGCCAAATCAAGAACACAATCCAATTCACAATAGCCACAAAAAGAATAAAACCCTTAGGAATACAGCTAACCAAGGAGGTGGAAAATCTCTACAATGAGAATGACAAAACACTGCTTAAAGAAATCAGAGATGACACAAACAAATAAAAATACATTTTATGCTCATGGAGAGGGAAAATTAATATTGTCAAAATGGCCACACTGTCCAAAGCAATGCAGAGATTCAATTATATTTCTTTCTTTTTTTTTTCACTATTTTCACAACATACCCATGTAACAGTCTAGCACATGTAACTCCTGAATATGGTTGTTTTTTTTTTTATTTTGAGACGGAGTCTTGCTCTGTTGCCCAGGCTGGAGTGCAGTGGCACGATCTTGGCTCACTGCAAGCTCTGCCTCCCAGGTTCACGCCATTCTGCTGCCTCAGCCTCCCGAATAGCTGGGACTACACGCGCCCACCACCACACCCGGATAATTTTTTTGTATTTTTAGTAGAAACAGGGTTTCCCCATGTTGGCCAGGCTGGTCTGGAACTCCTGACCTGAAGTGATCTGCCCACCTCAGCCTCCCAAAGTTCCAGGATTACAGGTATGAGCCACTGCACCCAGCCCTGAATCTGTTTTTTAATGCTAAAAAAAAGAGAACAATGCATTAAAAATAATTACTGGTTTAAGTTTTTGAATTCACGATGCACAAATGTGTAATTTTGTGGCATGAATAACTAAAATAGGTTGAGATAGTGCTGAGAATAAGCCAAGTTTGTGTAAGTTATTGAAAGTAAGCTAATATAAATTCAAATTAGAGTGTTATAACTTTAGAATATTAAGTGTAATCCTGATGGTAACTACTAAGAAAACAGTTATAGAATATCCACAAAATAAATTAATGAGCAAATTATAATATTTTACTATAAAATATCAACTAAATACAAGAAATAGTAATGCAAGAAATTAGAGACAGAAAAACTATGAGGCATATAGGAAACAAATAGCAAAATGACAGATGTCCCTCTCTTTTTTATTAGTAATTACTTAAATGTAAATGGATTAAAACTTTCCACTAAAATAAAAACAGAGATAAGCAGAATGGATTATAAAAACGTAATTTATATATATGAAAAAGAAATTCAGTTTAGATTCAAAGAAACTCACTTTAGATTCAAAGACACTAATAGGTTGAAAGTGAAAAAAATGGAAAATTATATTCCAGGCAAAGAGTAACCAAAAAAGAGCAGGGATGATTGTACTAATATCAGATAAAATGGGCTTTAAATTAAAAAATATATATATAAGCAACAAAGAAGGACATCACCTATTAATAACAGTTTCAACACAAAAAATATAAAGCTTATAATCACTTGCATACTTAATAACAGATCATCAAAATATATAAAGCAAAAATTGACAGACTTGGAGGGAGAAATACACATTTCTACAGTTATAGTCAGAAAGGTCAATATCCCACTGTCAATAATTTCTACAATTATAGTCAGAAAGGTCAATATCCCACTGTCAATAAGAACAAACAGACAGAAGGTAAATTTAAAAATAGAGAGCTTGGCCAACACAGTAAACCAGATAAATCTAACAGGTATACAGGACACAAAATAATAACAACAGAACATTCTTATCAAGTGCACAGGGACATTTTTGAGAATACACCATATGTTAGGTCACAAATAAAGTCTCGATAATTTTTAAAATACACATGAAACAACAAAATAGCTTTTTTAACTGCAATGAGATGAAGTTAAACATCAGTAACAGAATAAAAAATGAAAATCACAAATGTGTGGAAATTAAACAACATGCTGTTAAACAATCAGTGAATTAAAGAAGAAATTACAAGAGAAACTGGAAAATACTTAGAGATGAATAAAAATGAAAACACAACGTACTAACACTTATAAGAAGCAGCAAATACAGTGGTAAGGGGCAAATTAAAAGCTATACATGTTTGCATTCAAAAAAAAATCAAGAAAGATCTCAAATCAACAACCAAACTTTGTGATTTAACAAACTAGAAAAATAAAAATAAACAAAATGATAAACTAGCAAAAAGAAAGAAATAATACATAATATAACAGAGATAAAGAAAATAGAGAACAGAAAAACAATAGAGAAAATCAATAAAACCAAAAGTTGGTTCTTTGAAAAAAAAAATCAATAAACCGTCTACTCTCTATCTCCATGAACTTAATTTGTTTTTATTAGCTTCCGCATATGAGCAAGAACATGCGCTTTTTTTTCATTCTGTGCTTGGTTTACTCGACTTACCATAAAGTCCTCCAGTTTTATTTATATCATTCAGATAATGGTTGTAGAACGATGGTTACCAAAGGCTGGGAAGGTTAGTGAAGAGGAAAGAGTAAAGTGGGGATGGCTAATGGGTACAAAAATAAAGTTAGATAGAAAGAATAAGATCTAGTATTTGAATTCACAACAGGATAACTAGAGTTAACAATAATTTGTTGTATGTTTCAAAATAACGAAAAGAGTAAAATTGGAATGCTCCTACCACAAAAAAAATGATAAATGCTTGAGGTGATAAACATTCCAATTACCCCAACTTGATCATTACATACTATATGCTTGTATCAAAATGTCACCTTTACCTGACAATCATGTACAACTATTATGTATCCATAAAAATTAAAAATAAAAATGTTTAAAAATTGTATTAGTCAGGGTTCTCTAGAGGGGCAGAACTAATAGGATAGATGCATATATGAAGGGGAGTTTATTAAGCAGTATTGACTCATGATCATAAGGTGAACTCCCACAATAGGCCATCTGCAAGCTGAGGAGCAAGAAAGCCAGTTCGAGTCCCAAAACCTCAAAAGTAAAGAAGCCAATAATGCAGCCTTCCGTCTGTGGCCAAAGGCCAGAGAGCCCCTGGCAAACCACTTGTGTAAGTCCAAGAATCCAAAAGGTGAAGCACTTGGAGTCCGATGTTCAAGGGCAGGAAGCACCCAGCATGGGAGAAAGATGAAGGCCAGAAGACTCAGCAAGTCTGCTGTCTTCATTTTCTTCTGCCTGCTTTATTCTAGCTGTGTTGGCAGCTGAATAGATGGTGTCCACCCAGATTGAGGGTGGCTCTGCCTCTCCCAGTCCACTGACTCAAATGTTAATCTCCTTCGGCAACACCCTTGCAAACACACCCAGGAACAATACTTTGCATCCTTCAACTGAATCAAGTTGACGCAATATTAACCACACACAAAATTAACAAATTACCTAGATTGACAAAGAAAAAAGAGAGAAGAGTGAAATTACTAAAATCAGAAACAAAAATGGGTATGTTACTACTAATTCTATAGAAACAAAAATAATTATAAGTACTACAGACAGTTGTACACCAACAAATTTGATAACCTAAATTAAATGTATAAATTGCTAGAAACATGAGTTATCAAGTCTAAATTATGAAAAAAATAGAAAATCTGAATAGAAGGATACTGAATCAGTAATAAAAAATATTTCCCAAAATACGAGTACTGGACTTCACAGTCTCACTAGTGAATTCTCCCAATCATTAAAAAAAATTAACATCAATCTTCTTCCAACTTTTCCAAAACAAAAATGAAAGGAGAGAATGAAATAGAAGTTTCAGAAAAATCTATTCTGAAACTTATGTGGAATCTCAAGGGGCTAAAATAGCCAGAACAATCTTTAAAAAGGACAAAGTTGTAAGTCTTGCAATTCCTTATTACAAAATGTATTACAAAGCCACAGTAATCAAAATGGTGTGGTACTGGCATAAAGACAGACATATGGATCCATGGAATAGAAAAAATAAAAGCCCAGAAATAAATCATTATATATATGGTCAAATTATTTTTGACAATGTGTCGAGACCATGCAATAAAATATGGACAGTAATTTCAATAAATTATGCTGGGAAAACTGGATGCCTATGTGCAAAAGTACTACATTGGGCCCTTAACAGCCATCATGCAAAAATATTAACTCAAAATGAATGAAATATCTAAACATAAGAGCTAAAATATGTAACTTACAGAACAAAACATAGGGCAAAAGTTTTATCACATTAGATTTAATAATAATTTTATGAATATGACACCAAAAGTACAGGCAACAAAAATAAAAATAAATAAATTGAACTTATGGAAATTAAAAATTTCTATGCATCAAAGGACACTGTCAAGAAGTGAAATGACAGTCTATGAAATGGGTGAAAATATTTGCCAACTGTATAACTGATAAGGAGTTAATATTCAAATATATAGATAGCCCTTGAAACTCAATAACAGAAAACAACAACCTGATTCAAAAATGGGTGTGATGGCTAATTTAATGCGTCAAACTGACTTGACCACAGGATGCCCAAATATCTAGTTAAAAATTATTTCTGGGTGTGTCAGTGAGGATGTTTCCAGAAAAGATTAGCATTTGAATTGGTGAACTGACTAAAGCAGATAGCTCTCTCCAATCTGGGTAGGCACAACTCAATTTATTGAAGGCCTGAATATAACGAGGAAGTTTGAATTTGCTTTCTGCCTTATTACTTTTTTTAGATTCCCAACTAATGCAATGGTAAAATATTTGAATAGACATTTCGCCAAAGAAGATATGTCAATATGCACATAAAAAATGCTCAACATCACTAATTGTTAGGGAAATGCAAATCAAAACCACAATGAAATACCACTTCACATACAATATGATGGCTACCATCCAAAAAAAGGGGGATAAAATAAAAAATATAGATGAGGATGTGGAGAGTTTAGAAGCCTTGTGCACTGTTGGTGGGAAAGTGCACCTAAGGTTGCATCCAATTTCAAAAGCAGTATGGCAGTTGTGAAAAAAAATAGCTTTACCATGTAATGTAGCAATTCCATATCTGGATATGTGCCTAAAAGAATTAAAAGTACATTCTTGAAGAGATACGTGTACACTCATGTTCATAGCAGTATAATTTATAATAGCTTAAACCTGGAACTAATCTGAGTTTCCAAAAATAAATGGATAAAAATGTGATATATACATGTGATGGAATATTATTCAGTTTTTAAAGAGGAAGGAAACTATCACATATGCTACATGGATGAATCTTGAAATAAATCAATGACAAAGTGAAATAAATCAATCACAAAGGTCAAATACTATGTCATTCCACTTCCATGAGGTACTTAAAGTAGTTAAAATTATAGAAACAGAAAGTAGAAATGTTGCTTCCTGGAGCTTAAGAGAGAATAGGGAGCTCTTGTTTACTGGGTACAGAGTTTCAGTTTTGCAAGATGAAAATAGTGATCCTGGAGATTGATGATGATTATGGTTACACAATAATATGAATGCACTTAATACCACTGAATACCATACATAATTTGAGTCATAGTGGTGATTTCCCCCATACTTTTCTCATGGTAGTGAATAAGTCTCATGAGATCTGATGGTTTTATCAGGGGTTTCCACTTTTTCATCTTCCTCACTTTTTCTTGCTGCCACCATGTAAGAAGTGCCCTTTGCCTCCCGCCATGATTCAGAGGCCTCCCCAGCCATGTGGAACTGTAAGTCCAATTAAACCCCTTTTTCTTCCCAGTCTCGAGTATGTCTTTATCAATAGTGTGAAATTGAACTAATACAATAAATTGGTATCAGTTGAGTGGGGTGTTGCTCAAAAGATACTCGAAAATGTGGAAACAACTTTGGAACTGGGTAACAGGCAGAGGCTGGAACAGTTTGGAGGGCTCAGAAGAAGACAGAAAAACTTGGGAAACTTTGGAACTCCCTAGAGATTTGTCGAATGACTTTGATAAAAAAATGCTGATAATGATATGGACAATGAAATCCAGGCTGAGGTGGTCTCAGATGGAAATGAGAAACTTGTTGGGAACTGGAGCAATGGTGCTCTTGCAGAGCTCTTGTCAGAGCCCCGAAACAGAGTCTCTATGGGGTACCACCTAGTGGAGCTGTGAGAAGAGGGCCATCATCCTCCAGACCCCAGAATGGTAGATTCACTGACAGCTTCCACCGTGCACCTGGAAAATCTGCAGACACTCAATGCCAGCCCATGAAAGCATCCAGAAGAGAAGCTTTACCCTGCAAAGCCACAGGGGTGGAGCTGCCCAAGACCATGGAAACCCACCTCTTACATCAGTGTGAACTGGATGTGAGACCTGGAATCAAAGGAGATAATTTTGGAGCTTTAAAATTTGAGTGCCATGCTGGATTTTGGACTTGCATGAGCCCTGTAACGACTTTGTTTTGGCCAATTTCTCCCATTTGGAACAGCTGTATTAACTCAATGCCTGTACCCTCATTGTATTTACAAAGTAACTAGCTTGCTTCTGATTTTACAAGCTTATAGGCAAAAGGGACTTGCTTTGTCTCAAATGAGACTTTGGACTGTGGACTTTTGGGTTAATGTTGAGATGAATTAAGACTTTGGGGGACTGTTGGAAAGACGATTGGTTTTTAAATGTGAGGACATGAGATTTGGAGGGGCCAGGGGTGGAATGATATGGTTTTGCTCTATGGCCCCACAAAAATCTCATTTTGAATGAGATTGGGTTTTCTAGATATAGAATTACATCATCTGCAAACAGACACACAGTTTGATTTCCTCTCTTCCTATTTAATACACTTTAGTTTTTTCTTGCCCAATTTCCCTGTGCAGAACTTCCAACACTATGTTGAATAGGACTGGTAATTTTCAAGGGGAATGTTTCCATCTTTGCCTATTTAATATGATATTGGCTGTGGGTTTGTAATAAACGGCTCTTATTATTTTGAGATATGTTCCATCAATTCGTAGTTTATTGAGAGTTTTTAACATAAAGGGATGTTAAATTTTATCGAAGGCCTTTTCTGCATCTATTGAGATAATCATGTTTTTGTTTTTAGATCTGTTTATGTTTCATGAATTTCAATTACTGATTTGCATATGTTAAACCAGCCTTGCATCCCAGGGATGAAGCCAACTTGATTGTGGTACATAAACTTTTTGATGTGTTGCTGGATTCAGCTTGCCAGTATTTTATTGAGGATTTTTGCATTAAGGTTAATAAGGAAAATTTGTCTGAAGTTTTTATTTTTTGTTGCATCTTTCCCAGGTTTTGGTATCTGTATGATGCTGGCCTCATAAAATGAGGAGTATTTCCTTTTCAGTTGTTTGAAAGAGTTTTGAAAGAAATGGTACCAGCTCCTCTTTGTACCTCTGGTAGAATTCAGCTATAAATCAATCTGGTCCTGAGCATTTTTTTGGGGGGGAGGGGGGGTTGGTAGGCTATGTATTACTGCCTCAACTTCAGAACTTGTTGTTGGTCTATTCCGGGATTCAACTTCTTTCTGGTTCAATCTTGGGAGGTTTTATGTGTCAAGCAATTTATTAACTTTTTTCTAGATTTTCTAGTTTATGTGCATATAGTTGTTTATAATGTTCTCTGATTTTTTTTGTATTTCTGTGAGATCAGTGGTGATATATCCTTTATCTTTTTCATTGTATCTATTTGATTCTTCTCTCTTTACTCCAATATTTATCTAGCTAGTGATCTATTTTATTAATGTTTAAAAATCAACTCCTGAATTTGTTGATTTTTTGAAGGGTTTTAACGTCTCCATCTCCTTCAGTTCTACTCTGATCTTGGTTAGTTCTTGTCTCCTGCTAGCTTTGCCATTTGTTTTCTCTTGGTTCTTTAGTTTCTTTAATTGTGATGTTAGGGTGTTGATTTGAGATATTTCCAGCTTTCTGATGTGGGCATTTAGTACTATAAATTTCCATCTTAACACTGCTTTACCTGCATCCCAGAGATTCTGGTATGTTGTATCTTTGTTCTCTTTGGTTTCCAAGAACTTCTTGATTTCTGCCTTAATTTCCTTATTTACCCATGAGTCTCTCAGGATTAGGTTGTGAAATTCCATGTAGTTGTGTGGTTTTAAGTGAGTTTCTTATTCTTGAGTTCTAATTTGATTGCACTGTGGTCTGAGAGACTGTTTGTTATGATTATAGTACTCTTGCATTAGCCAAGGAGTGTTTTACCTCCAATTATGTGATCAATTTTAGAGTAAGTGCCATGTGGTGTTGAGAAGAATACATATTTTGCTGTTTTTGGGTAGAGAGTTCTGTAGATATCTCTCAGATCCACTTGATCCAGAGCTGAGTTCAAGTCCTGAATATCCTTATTTATTTTCTGTCTCAATAATCTGTCTAATACTGCCAGTAAAGTGTTAAAGTCTCCCACTATTATTTTCTCAAGTCTAAGTCTCTTTGTAGGTCTCTCAGAACTTGTTTCATGAATCTGGGTGCTCCTGTATTGGATGCATATATATTTAGGATAGTTAGCTCTTCTTGTTTAATTGATTCCTTTACCGGTATGTAATGTCCTTCTTTGTCTGTTTTTATCTTTGTTGGTTTAACATCTGTTTTGCAGAAATGAGGATTGTGACTCCTGCTTTTTTCTTCTTTCCATTTCCTTGGTGCATTTTCCTCCATTCCTTTATTTTGAGCCTATGTGTGTCTTTGCACATGAGACAAATCTCTTGAATACAGCACACAGATAGCTTCTTGACTCTTTAGCCTGCTTGCCATTCTATATCATTTAATGGGGCCATTTAGCCCATTTACATTTAAGGTTCATATTGTTATGTGTGAATTTGATTCTGTCATCATGACGCTAGCTGGTTATTTTGCAGACTTGTTGATGTAGTTGCTTCATAGTTTCACTTCTCTGTGTACTTCAGTGTGTTTTTGCAGAGGCTGGTAATAGTTGTTCCTTTCCATATTTAGTGCTTCCTTTAGGAATTGTTGCAAGGCAGGCCTGGTAGTGATGAATTCCCTCAGCATTTGCTTGTCTAAAAAGGATGATATTTCTCATTTGCATATAAAGCTTAGTTTGGCCAGATATGAAATACTGGATTTGAAATTCTTTTCTTTAAGAATGTTGAATATTGTCCCCCAATGTCTTCTGGCTTGTAGGGTTTCTGCTAAGAGATCTGCTGTTGGTCTGATGGGCTTCCCTTTGTAGGTGACCTGGCCTATATCTGTGGCTGCCTTTAACATTTTTTCTTTCATTTTGCCCATGAAAAATCTGATGATTATGTATTTTGGGGTTGATCGTCTCATGGAGTATCTTACCAGGGTTCTCTGTATTTCCTGACTTTGAATATTGGCCTGTCTTGCTAGGTTGGGGAAGATCTCCTGGATGATATCCTGAAGTATGTTTTCCAAGTTTATTCCGTTCTGTCTTTTTCAGGTACCTCAATCAGTTGTATGTTCAGTCTTTTTACATAATCCCATAGTTCTTGAAGGTTTAATTTATCCCTTTTTCATTCATTTTTCTCTATTCCTGTCTGCCTGTCCTATTTCAGCAGGATAGTCTTCAAGCTCTGAGATTCTTTCCTCCTCTTGGGTTTATTTAGCTATTGATACACGTGGTTGCACTGTGAAGTTCTTGTGATGTGTTTTTCAGCTCCATCAGGTCATTTATATTCCTCTCAAAACTGGTTATTCTGGTTAATATCTCTTGTAGCGTTTTATCATGGTTCTTAACTTCACTGCATTGGGTTAGAACATGCTTCTTTAGCTCAGCAAACTTTGTTATTACCCACCTTCTTTAGACTACTTCCATCAATTCATCCATCTCAGCCTCCCCCCAGTTCTGTGTCCTTGCTGGAGAAGTGTTGTGATCATTTAAAGGAGAAGAGGCATTCTAAATTTTTGAGTTTCCAGTGTTTTTGTAATTGATTCTTTCCCAGATGAGTGGCTACAGAGAATCTGCACAGCTTCGTCCTTGGGTTCCAAGGCTCTAATGGCTTGGGCTTATAAGGGGGATCTCCTTACCTGCCAGTTGCACAAATTTGTAAACAAAGCATTGTTTCCCAGGTAGGGTAGCACAATCACTCACTGCCTTCCTTGGTTGGAGGTGGGGGCTTTCCTTGCCTCATGTGGCTCCTAGGTGGGCCATCACACCACCATGCATTTCCTTGCTCTCCATGTGTTATGCCAACCACCTATTCAGTCCGTGAGAGAATCTGGATACCTCAGTTGCTGGTGCAGAATTCATTCACTGTTTTTGTCCTTCTTGGTGGGAGCTTCCAACCACAGTTGTTTGTTGTTTCTAGTTAGCCATGTTGACACCTCCAACCAGGTATTTCTTTATAGCAGTTTGAAAATGGAGTAATACAGTAAATTGGTACAGGTAGAATGGGGTACTGCTATAAAGATACCCCAAAATGTGGAAGCAGCTTTGGAACAGGGTAACAGGCAGCGGTTGGAACATTTTGGAGGGTTCAGAACAAGACAGGAAGATGTGGGAAATTTTGGAACTTCCTATAGACTTGTTGAATGATATTGGGCAAAATGCTGATAGTGACATGAATCATGAAGCTCAGGCTGAAGTGGTCTCAGATGAAGATGAGGAACTTCTTGGGAACTGGAGCAAAGGTCACTCTTGCTATGCTTTAGCAAAGAGACTGGCAGCATTTTGCTCCTTCCTTAGAGATCTGTGAAACTTTGAACTTGAGAAAGATAATTTAGGGTATCTGGTGGAAGAAATTTCTAAGCAGCAAAGCATTCATGATATAACCTAGCTGCTCTTAAAATCATGCAGTTTTATGCATTCACAAAAAGATAGTTTGAAATTGGAATTTATGTTTAAAAGGGAGGTAGAGCATAAAAGTTTGGAAGATTTGTAACCTGATAATGCAATAAAAAAGAAAAACCCATTTTTGGGGGAGAAGTTCAAGCTGCCTGCAGAAATTTGCATGAGTAATGAGAAGCCAGATGTTAATCACAAAAATGATAAGGAAAATGTTTCCAGGGCATGTCAGAGATTTTGAGGGCAGCCCATTTTATCACAGGCACAACAGCCTAGGAGGAAAAATGGTTTAGTGGGCTGGGCCCAGGGCCCCTGCTTCTCTGTGCAGCCTCAGGACATGGCACCCTATGTCCAAGTCATTTCAGCTCCAGCTATGGCTACAAGAGACCAAGGTCACAGTTCAAGCCATGACTTCACAGGGTGTAAGCCCCAAGCTTTGGTGGTTGCCATGTGGTGTTGGGTCTGTGGGTCCACAGAAGTCATTAGTAGATGTTTGGAAACCTCTACCTAGATTTCAGAGTATTTATGGAAACACCTGGATGTTCAGGCAGAAGTTTGCTGAAGGAGCAGAGCCCTCATGGAGAACGTCTGCTAAGACAGTGCAGAAACAAAATGTGGGGTTGGAGCCCACAAGCAGAGTCCCCACTGGAGCACTTCCTAGTGTATCTGTGAGAAGACAGCCGCAGTCCTCCAGACCCCAGAATGGTAGATCCACTGCCACCTTGCATCATACACCTGGAAAAGCCACAGACACTTAATGCCGCCCTATGAAAGCAGCCAAGAAGAGCACTGCATCCTGCAAAGCCACAGGAGTGTAGGTAGCCAAGATCATTGGGGCTGACCTTTTGCATCAGCATGACCCCTGTGAGACATGGAGTCAATGAAGATCATTTCAGAGCTTTAAGATTTAATGGCTGCCCTGTTGTGTTTTGGACTTGTATGGGGCCTGTAGCCTCCTTGTTTCAGCCAATTTCTCCTATTTGAAATGGGAGCATTAATCCAATACTTGTACCCCCATTGTGTCTTGGAAGAAACCAATTTGATTTTCTTTTAGAGACTCCTAGACAGAAGGGACTTGCCTTGTCTCAGATGAGACTTTGGACTTGGACTTTTGAATCAATGTTGAAATGAGTTAAGACTTTGGGGGACTGTTAGGAAGGCATGATTGGTTTTTAAATGTGAGGACGTGAAATTTAGGAGTGCTCAGGGGCAGAATAATATGGCTTGGCTTTGTGTCCCCACCCAAATTCCATCTCAAATTGTAATTCCCACATGTCAAGGAAGAGACCTGGTGGAAGGTAATTGGGTCATGGGGGTGGCTTCCCCCATGCTGTTCTCATGGTGGTGTGTAAGTTCTTACAAGTTCTGATGGTTTTATAATGGGCTCTTCTTCCTTTGCTTACCACTCTCTTTCACCTGCTGCCATGTAAGATGTGCCTTTTTTCCTTCTTCCATGATTATAAGTTTCTTCAGGCCTCCTGCAGAACTGTGAGTCAATCAAACCTCTTTTCTTTATAAATTACCTAATCTCAGGTATGTGTTTATAGCAGTGTGAAAACAAACTAATACAATACATTATGGAATACTGTGCAGCCATAAAAGGAATAAAATTATCTCCTATTGCAGCAATATGGAAGAGATTGGAGGCTATTATCCTAAGTGAAATATCTCAGAAACAAAATCCAATACTGTATGTTCTTATTTATAAGTGGGAGCTAAACAATGGGTATATGTAAACATAAAGATGGCACTAGTAGACACTGGGAACTTTGAAAGGTGGGAAATTTAGAGGGAGATGAGGATTGGTTAGTGTTCACTGTTTGAGTAATGCCTACACTAGAATCCCAAACCCCACCATTACACAATATACCCATGTAACAAATCTGCACATTTATTCTCTGAATTCAAAGTAAAATAAAAAATTTTAAAAGAAACAAAAATATATGAACTTAAATCTATAAAATTTTGCTAAGCATTGTGTTATCTACCTTTTACAAATTTTGATGTTTTTATTTTTCATTTCATTCACTTTAATAATTTTTTAAATTTCCCTTATGAATTCTTCCTTGACTCATGGATTATTTTAAAGGGTGTTTTTTTTTTAATTTCCAAGTATTCAAAAAAAATTTAGATATCCTTCTGCTACTAATTCCTAATTTAATTTTGCTGTGGTCAGCAGACATATATAATTTATATCATTTTAACTTTATTAAGATTTTCTGGTCTAGCATATCTTTGTCTTGGTTAATTGTTCATGTTTCCTTTAATATTATATTTATTCTGCCCTTTTTGGTACAATATTTTATAAATGCCAGTTAGATCTAGTATTTTGTATCTTTTTTATGTCTAGTTATTCTATTACTGAGAAAAAAGTGCTAAGATCTCCAACGTTATTGTGGATTTGTACTTTTTTTATTTCTGTCAGTTATTCCATTATATATTTTGAATTTCTGTTATTAGATGTATCTATATGTATTAGTCTGTTCTCACACTACTCTAAAGAAATACTTGAGACTGGGTAATTTATAAATAAAAGAGGCTTAATTGACTTATGATCCCACAGGCTGTACAGAAAGCATGGCTGGGGAAGCCTCAGGAAATTTACAATCATGGTGGAAGATGAAAGGGAGCAGGCATGCACATCTTACATGGCCAGAGCACGAGAAAATAGAAGAGGGGGGAGAAACTACACACTTTTTTATTTTTTATTTTTTTTAAAATTATACTTTAAGTTAATTATACTTTACTTTTTAATTTTAATTTAATTATACTTTAAGTTTTATCTTATGTAATTTAAAACAATCCTTTAACCCTAGGCAAAAATTTACATTTTCATGCCTTCTTATAACCTTTTACTAAAAGAATACACTACATTTTACTGATCTTACACACCTTGTATGTAAATCTATTCTCAGTAGTCTCAACTACATGTTATAACGGTTACTCCTAGAAATTTGTGACATTATTATTATTATTTTTATACTTCAAATTATGGAGTACATGTGCACAATGTGCAGGTTTGTTACATAGGTAGACATGTAAAAAGGTATACACATGCCATGGTGGTTTGCTGCACCCATCAACCCATCATCTACTTTAGGTATTTCTCCTAATGCTATCCCTTGCCCAGGCCCCCAATCCCAGTGTGTGATGCTCTCCCGTGTCCATGTGTTCTCATTGTTCAACTCCCACTTATGAGTGAGAAAATGCAGTGTTTGGTTTTGTGTTCTTGTGTTAGTTTGCTGAGAATGATAGTTTCCAACTTCATCCATGTCCCTGCAAAGGCCATGAACTCATCCATTTTTATGGCTGCATAGTATTCCATGGTGTATATGTGCCACATTTTCTTTATCCAGTCTATCGTTGATGGGGATTTGGGTTGGATCCAGATCTTTACTATTGTGAATTGTGCTGCAATAAACATACATGTGCATCTGCCTTTATAGTAGAATAATTTATAATCCTTTGGGCATACACCCAATAATGGGATTGCTGGGTCAAATGGTATTTTTGGTTCTAGATCCTTGAGGAATTGCCACACTGTCCTTCACAATGGTTGAACTAATTTACACTCCCACCAACAGTGTAAAAGTGTTCCTATTTCTCCACATCCTCTCCACATCTGTTGTTTCCTGACTTTTTAATGATCACCATTCAAATGAGTGTAAGATGGTATCTCATTGTGATTTTGATTTGCATTTCTCTAATGACCAGTGATGGTGAGTTTTATTTCATGTGTTTGTTGGCTGCATACATGTCTTTTTTTGAGAAGTGTCTGTTCATGTCTTTTGCCCACTTTTTGATAGGGTTGTTTGTTTTTTTCTTTTAAATTTGTTTAAGTTTCTTGTAGATACTGGATATTAGCCCATTGTCAGTTGGATAGATTGCAAAAATTTTCTCCCATTTTGTGGGTAGCCTGTTCACTCTGATGAGAATTTTTTTGCTGTGCAGATGCTATTTAGTTTAATTAGATCCCATTTGTCAATTTCGGCTTTGTTGCCATTACTTTTATTGTTTTAGTCATGAAGTCTTTGACTATGCCTATGTCCTGAATGGTATTGCCTAGGTTTTCTTCTAGGGTTTTTTATGAATTCAGGTCTCACATTTAAGTCTTTAATCCATCTTGAGTTAATTTTTGCATAAGGTGTAAGGAAGGGATCCAGTTTCAGTTTTCTGCATATGGCTAGCCAGTTTTCCCAACACCATTTATTAAATAGGGAATCATTTCCCCATTACTTGTTTTTGTCAGGTTCGTCAAAGAGCAGGTAGTTGTAGATGTGTGGCATTATTTTTGATGCCTCTGTTCTATTCTATTGTTCTAAATATCTGTTTTGGTACAAGTACTATGCTGTTTTGGTTACTGTAGCTTTGTAGTATAGTTTGAGGTCAAGTAGCATGATGACTCCAGCTTTGTTCTTTTTGCTTAGAATTGTCTTGCCTATATGGACTCTTTTTTGGTACCATATAAAATTTAAAGGAGTTTTTTTTCTAATTTTGTGAAGAAAGTCAATGGTAGCTTGATGGGAATTGCATTGAATTTATAAATTACTTTGGGCAGTATGACCATTTTCACGATATTGATTCTTCCTATCCATGAGCATGGAACATTTTTCCATTTATTTGTGTCTTCTCTTATTTCCTTGAGCAGTGGTTTGTAGTTCTCTTTGAAGAGGTCCTTGACATCCCTTGTAAGTCATATTCCTAGGTATTTTATTCTCTTAGTAGCAATTGTGAATGGGAGTTCACTCATGATTTGGCTCTCTGTTTGTTTGTTATTGGTGTATAGGAATGCTTGTGATTTTTGCACATTGATTTTGTATTCTGAGACTTTGCTGAACTTGCTTATCAGCTTAAGGAGATTTTGGGCTGAGACGATGGGTTTTCTAAATATACAATCATGTCATCTGCAAACACAGACAAACTGACTTCCTCCGTTTCTATTTGAATACCATTTATTTCTTTCTCTTGCCTGATTGCCCTGGCCAGAACTGTCAATACTATGTTGAATAGGAGTGGTGAGAGAGAGCATTCTTCCCTTTTGCCAGTTTTCAAGGAAATGCTTCCAGCTTTTGTCCATTCAGTATGACATTGGCTGTGGGTTTGTCATTAATAGCTATTATTATTTTGATATATTTTCCACCAATACCTAGTTTATTTAGTGTTTTTAGCATGAAGGGGTGTTTAATTTTATTAAAGGCCTTTTCTGCATCTATTGAGATAATCATGTGGTTTTTGTCATTGGTTCTGTTTATGTGATTGATTATGTTTATTGATTTGGGCATGTTGAACCAGCCTTGCGTCCCAGGGATGAAGCCAACTTGATAGTGTTGGATAAGCTTTTTGATGTGCTGCTGGATTTGGTTTGCCAGTATTTTATTAAGGATTTTTGCATTGATGAATATCAGGAATATTGGTCTGAAATTTTCTTCTTCTTCTTTTTTTTTTCTTTTTTTTTGTTGTGTCTCTGCCAAGTTTTGATATCGGGATGATACTGGCCTCATAAAATGAGTTAGGGAGGAGCCCCTCTTTTTCTATTGTTTGGAATGGTTTCAGAAGGAAGGGTACCTAACAGCAGGAAAGGTTGTCTGGAGGCCCTGGCTGGGAGGTCCCACCCAGTGAGTAGGAATGGATAGGGTTCCCACTTAACAATCAGTCTGGCCACATTTTGGTAGAGCAGGTTTTCTGTGCTGGGGGATCCTTTTCACATGCAAACTGTTTAGACTTTCCAAAGTCCACAGGCTAGAATGACTGAGTCATTCAAACAACAAAGATTGCAGCCCACCCTTCCTCCTGGGAGCTCCTTCCTGTCTCAGGTAGGCACTACCCTGTTGCTGGTGGCTGACTGCAATTCCAAGCCAGTTGGTTTTATCTTGTGAGATGCCATGAAAGTGGGACTGGCAGACCAACACTGCTCGGGCCCTTGGATTCAGCCCCCTTCCTAGGGGTATGTACAGACCCTCCACCTTGCCTGAGTCACAGTCACCTTTGCTGGAGATCCTAGGGCCAAGGTGTGTAAACCTCCTGGGTCTCTGTTCATCCTGAGCAGCTATTCTGCTGAGACTCCACACAGTTTTGTGTGTCAGTCCCAAGGCCCTGGTAGAGTGGATTCATGAGGGGATCTCCTGAGCTGAGTCTGGCAAAGATCCATGGGAGAAGTGTGGTTTCTTAGGTTCACACAATCACTAATTGCTTCCCTTGGCTGAGGGTGGGAAGTCCATTGGCTCCATGTCACTCCCAGGTGGACAGTCACCCTACCCTAGTTTTCTTCATTCTCTGTGGATCAAGTTGTTTCCCTCCTCAGTCTCAAGTGAGTACCTGGTTGTTTCAGTTGAAGTTTCTGTATTTAGATGCCCCTTTTGTTCCTCTCCATGAGTTCTACATACCGTAGCTGCTTCTAATCAGCCATGCTATCCAAAGCTTATTCTTATAATGGTTGACCTTATTGATTTCGGCTAATTGGTTTAGTTATCAAGATCTTTTTGAAAGTGATATGTTAATGAATTTAGTAGCTATTCTCCAAATATTGTGTACTATTCCAATTTGGTATCTTTTCCATGTCTTCATACCACACAGTTTTCAAGTAAAAATATAATAATTGATATTATCACATTGAATGGTCCTTTCTGTTACATAGGTACCTCCATTTTCTTTCATCTTTTTAATTGCTAATTCCAGAACTAGCTATACAACAGTAAGAAAATAAGCAACCAAAGTTCTCACGTGTACAGTTATACAATATTGAGGAAAGACACTGAAAAAAATGAATAACTATGAACTTATTGTGTTTCATTCAGCTAAATTCTTCTGTGATTTTTTCTTTAGTAATTTAAACAATTTATATCAATGAGTAGCATTTATTTATTATATGCTATATGCCAGGCTCTGTTGTAGGAGCCTTTATATACATTATAGTATTTTAGTTTTAAAACAATAGAGTAGCTTTGGTTTTTTCATTGCATTTTATGCATGCAGAAACTTATGATTTTTAGAGACTTAAATGACTTCCCAGAATTGCATAGGCAATATGTGGAACAACTACCACCCAAACTCAAGTTTTTGATGTCCAGTAAATATTTATTGATGCAACATTGGAAAAGTATTCAATAAAAAATTTATAGTATTACTTTGAAAGTTTCATAGTATTCTTAACATTATCTTACTGTGTGTTAATGTCAAATGATTTATCTGGACAATTATATATTCAGTATTAGCTAATATTTTGATAACTTTTCAAAAACTTTTCATATATAAAGTGAGAAATATATAAAGGTGAGAAATCTATTTATCTATATATACCTATCTCTCTCTCTATATATATATAGAGAGAGAGCATATATATATATATATAGAGAGAGAGAGCATATATATATATATATAGAGAGAGAGAGAGAGAGAGAGGAAGAGACAGAGAGAGAGAGAGAGAGTACGGGTTTACTTAAACGGAATCATTTTGTGTCTTTCAGAATTAGATATGGGAGAATATTGCAACTGACTGGCCATAAGCAAGATAATTCTTTGGGATTTTAGTCTATGGACCAAAAGTGCTGTGAGGTGGGTAGAGAGAGAAGGAGATATAAAGTTTCTTGAGATATATACTTAGAAGATATCTCCTTTAATGCCATTAGGACTTCTGAAACAGTGAAGAATCTTTAAAGTAGTCTAGGTAGAAATAATAGTTAAAACTCAAGATGGAAAATTTTTAGTATCTCTGAATCAAAAGCCCATTTAGGTGACCACCAGCACTTCTTAAAATCAGTCACTTTAAAAATAGCAATATTATATCTTATTGGCGCAATTTGTGTATGCACGTAATCAGTTTCAGTGCTACATACTTTCTATTTTAGAACAATCATCCATAACTTTAAGATAGAAAACATATGCTACCCATTTTTCAGTTGAGATTTTATGGTTTATTGTAAGATTTTTCCCCCATAAGAGTGACAAGTCAACCTGATGTTTTGGACACTATTTTGACTTTTAACATTTTTACTCTGTTCTTCCCAGTCTCAGTATTTTCCCATATCCAGCAAAGAGTTTCCAGAAATGTTCCTTTGTTATTCCTTTTTTCTTATCTTTGGAAACAGTATTATTTTTATTATGTATAATTTGCTTTTAATTCAAGTATAGCTTCTGTTATATACATACTCTTCAAGAGTTTTTGTCTCTAATATCACAATTATTATTGTATCATGAGGGTTTTAATTTCAGTATGTTGATGCTCTTATGGAAATGATTTTAGTTAATTCTGCTATGTCAGATGTTATGGTGATTAATTTATTATCTTCACCACTGACAGAAAAAACACACATTTAAATATATATTGGAAATGGAAGAGGTATGTTCTATGACATTCTGTTAACCACTTACAAAGTGTTTTCCAGAACACTGAATATTAAATATTGGTCCAAATTAGTAACAGAAATATATAAATATGAGCTCAAAACTGGAAAGGCTCTTACAGCAATGTTTCTCAAAATCTCCTTGAGATACATGATAAAAATGCAGACTTCCAGGCTCCACCTCCAGAAATGCTAAATAGGACATCTGTGTTTTGACAAGCTTTGCTGATAAATTTGATGCACCCTAAAGCTTGAAAACTACTTTTGTAGGCCACTGTGTGCCTTTCCAGTTTTCTAGATGGGAAACTGAAAATCTCACATAACTAATTAAAATGGAGTCAGGATTCCAACCAAGCTTAGTCAGGTTAGGTTATTTTATATACTCACTACTCAGGTAGCAATATATGCATGTATATATATTGTATGTATGTACATTCACACAGTCATTATCTTAAATAAGCTGAATTCTGTAATCTTTCAAAAAGGAGTTTTTGTTCTTGTTTTTCCCTTGACTCCTTGAGGGGAATGCTGTGATGTACTCTCCAAATCTCCCTTCTCAATGGAGGTACTCATTCCTTTAGATGACAGGAGTGTAGGCTGTTGGTGGCTCATAGATAAGTACCAATGAAGGAATTGCCTTGAACAAAACCACACTCATTTCCCAAGGTCAGCTGAGGCCAGTGGTCAGTGATGCTTTGGTTACAAAGGCTCAGCTGCCTTGTCTCAATTTGGGACAATTTCCAAGGGCCATCCAAGTTTCATAAATTTATGTCAGAATAGCTAAGGTCTTTCTTACCATTGCGTTACAACTTGAATCCTTCCTCTACCTACTGTTCTATTGTTCCTCACCCCTCAGAGGTGTTGTGCCCAAGAGAACTTTACAATAAATCTGAAGAGTCTGCTTTGCAGAGAACCTTACCTGAGACACTCATGAATGAAATGTTGGGAAGATTCCACAGCCTTTCCAGTCACTTTCATTCCAAACAGGAAGTCTCATTTCAATAATCAAATTTTCTAGTTAAGAGTTACCAGAACTTCACATTTCATCTACATTAAAAATTTCTCCTTCCCGTAGCTTCATCTTTCAGGTTTAGAAGCCCATCATGGAAGAAGAGTTTGTGTTTTGTCTCTCTTGTTTTCTCATTCCTCCTTACCCCTCATTATCTGTGATTTCACACTTCTTCAGAAAGGGAGCCCAGATGGAGGATGGGATTAGGATAAAATGGAATAGTCTTTATGTTTGCTTTCTAGCATAAAATTCCTGTGGGTGGCAAATCAACATATGCTGACTCTTATAGCACATTTAGAAGATTATTTTTATCATGGGAATTTTCAAATAGATGAAAGTGAATGAAAGAGTGAAATAAAACCTCAGGTACATTTCCCAGTTTAACAATTATCAACATTTTGTCCATTTGGTTTCTTCTATATTCTTCCACTTTTACTTAATTTTACTGTTTATTTATTCACTTATTCTTTTGCTTGATTGTTTATTTCTGAAGTGTTTAAAGCAAGTGCTTGACTCATCACTTTATTTCTAAATACTTCATTATTTACCAACAACAGATAGGATCTGTTTAAATAAACTGTAAACTATTCATCTGACTAGGGATTAATAACCAGAATATACAAGGAGCACAAACCACTCTACAGAAAAACATCTAATAACCTGATTCAGAAATGGATTAAAGATTTGAACTGACGGCCAGGCACAGTGGCTCATGCCTGTAATCCCAGCACTTTGGGAGGCTGAGGTGGGCAGATCACGAAGTCAGGAGATTCAGACCATCCTGGCCAACACGGTGAAACCCCGTCTCTACTAAAAATACAGAAATTAGCCAGGCGTGGTAGCGGGCGCCTGTAATCCCAGCTACTCGGGAGGCTGAGGCAGGAGAATCGCTTGAACCTGGGAGTCAGAGGTTGCAGTGAGACAAGATCGCGACTGCACTCCAACTTGGTGACAGAACGAGACTCTGTCTCAAAAAAAAAAAAAAAAAAGATTTGAAAGATTTGAACTGACATTCCTCTAAAGAAGACATATAAATGGCCAACAGGTGTTTAAAACTGTGCTCAAAATCATTGATCAGCAAGGAAATGCAAATGAAAACTACAACAAGATATCATCTCACCCCAATTGTGGGGTATGACAAAGTTTCCCAGGCTCTTCTTACACATTTCCTGTCCTTATTTCTCCAAGAAAATCAAATTTTGAGGTCTCTATCTAGACCACATTTTTATGTTGTATTAGACTACTATTAGACTACTTCAATAAACAAAAGTAGAAAATATATACATATTTTTATTTTTATTTTATTTATTTATTAATTATTATTATACTTTAGGTTTTAGGGTACATGTGCGCAATGTGCAGGTTAGTTACATATGTATACGTGTGCCATGCTGGTGCGCTGCACCCACTAACTCATCATCTAGCATTAGGTATATCCAATTAGGCAGGAGAAGGAAATAAAGGATATTCAATTAGGAAAAGAGGAAGTCAAATTGTCCCTGTTTGCAGATGACATGATTGTATATCTAGAAAACCCCATTGTCTCAGCCCAAAATCTCCTTAAGCTGATAAGCAACTTCAGCAAAGTCTCAGGATACAAAATCAATGTACAAAAATCACAAGCATTCTTATCACCGGCAACAGACAAACAGAGAGCCAAATCATGAGTGAACTCCCATTCACAAATGCTTCAAAGAGAATAAAATACCTAGGAATCCAACTTACAAGGGACGTGAAGGACCTCTTCAAGGAGAACTACAAACCACTGCTCAAGGAAATAAAAGAGGATACAAACAAATGGAAGAACATTCCATACTCATGGGTAGGAAGACTCAATATCGTGAAAATGGCCATACTGCCCAAGGTAATTTACAGATTCAATGCCATCCCCATCAAGCTACCAATGACTTTCTTCACAGAATTGGAAAAAAACTACTTCAAAGTTCATATGGAACCAAAAAAGAGCCCGCATCGCCAAGTCAATCCTAAGCCGAAAGAACAAAGCTGGAGGCATCACACTACCTGACTTCAAACTATACTACAAGGCTACAGTAACCAAAACAGCATGGTACTGGTACCAAAACAGAGATATAGATCAATGGAACAGAACAGAGCCCTCAGAAATAACGCCACATATCTACAACTATCTGATCTTTGACAAACCTGAGAAAAACAAGAAATGGGGAAAGGATTCCCTATTTAACAAATGGTGCTGGGAAAACTGGCTAGCCATATGTAGAAAGCTGAAACTGGATCCCTTCCTTACACCTTATACAAAAATCAATTCAAGATGGATTAAAGACTTAAATGTTAGACCTAAAACCATAAAAACCCTAGAAGAAAACCTAGGCATTACCATTCAGGACATAGGCATGGGCAAGGACTTCATGTCTAAAACACCAAAAGCAATGGCGACAAAAGCCAAAATTGACAAATGGGATCTAATTAAACTAAAGAGCTTCTGCACAGCAAAAGAAACTACCATCAGAGTGAACAGGCAACCTACAAAATGGGAGAAAATTTTCGCAACCTGCTCATCTGACAAAGGGCTAATATCCAGAATCTACAATGAACTCCAACAAATTTACAAGAAAAAAACAAACAACCCCATCAAAAAGTGGGCAAAGGACATGAACAGACACTTCTCAAAAGAAGACATTTATGCAGCCAAAAAACACATGAAAAAATGCTCACCATCACTGGCCATCAGAGAAATGCAAATCAAAACCACAATGAGATACCATCTCACACCGGTTAGAATGGCAATCATTAAAAAGTCAGGAAACAACAGGTGCTGGAGAGGATGTGGAGAAATAGGAACACTTTTACACTGTTGGTGGGACTATAAACTAGTTCAACCCTTGTGGAAGTCAGTGTGGCGATTCCTCAGGGATCTAGAACAGAAATTCCATTTGACCCAGCCATCCCATTACTGGGTATATACCCAAAGGACTATAAATCACGCCGCTATAAAGACACATGCACACGTATGTTTATTGCGGCATTATTCACAATAGCAAAGACTTGGAACCAACCCAAATGTCCAACAATGATAGACTGGATTAAGAAAATGTGGCACATATACACCATGGAATACTATGCAGCCATAAAAAATGATGAGTTCATGTCCTTTGTAGGGACATGGATGAAACTGGAAACCATTATTCTCAGTAAATTATCGCAAGAACAAAAAACCAAACACCGCATATTCTCACTCATAGGTGGGAATTGAACAATGAGAACACATGGACACAGGAAGGGGAACATCACACTCTGGGGACTGTTGTGGGGTGGGGGGAGTGGGGAGGGATAGCATTATACACATATTTTTAAAGTTTAAATATGTAAAACATTTACATGTGCCAAAATTAAAAAGAAAAATTAAAAATAAGTACATTCAGAAAAGCCTGATTCTAGCATGAAATTAAATGCAGGCCCCTGTACTCATTAGGCATATGAAATTGAGCAATTTTCTTATCACCTCTGTGCCTAGAGAAGTAATATCTATCTCATAAGATTAGTATGAAGACTAGCCAGGTTAATATTTGCAGAGCACTCAAAACAGCACATGGCACATGATAAGTGTGCTATAGAGCATAAATTTAAAATAATAATTAAACAAATGAACAAATAAATATGATACTTTGGTCTTTGAACATTTTGGCTGTTCCAAACACCCAAAAATTTACTCATTGGTGTTTTGGCCAGAAAACCTGAACTTTTGACTCCTTAGCTAACTTCGAACTCCAATAGTTTTATAGCATTTAGCCACTATCCTAGCTAGAGTCCTACCCAAATGTTTGCCATCTCTTCAACTGATACTCTGGCATTATATGCCATTTTTTTTCAAGTTTCTTGATTATTTCTGTTCCCTTCCCTTAAATAAAGATAATATTCAGCACTGTACTCCTAAATGGGTGGAGTGTTTTCAAAATAAAGTTTTTGGGAGTGTGTAAAATTTTGATTTGAGATAAGCAGAAAACAAAAAGCCCAAGGGACAAAAAGTGAGAAAATGATACAACTGATTGTATATGATACTTTATCTCTTTAGATGTATAAAATATGTATGTACGAATCAGTTACGATTGAAGCCTAAAATGTAATCTAAGTGCATTTAAACTAGATGAATGATAAACATTTACAATATCATTAAATTCAATATAACCCTGTCTTCCAAAGTGCCAATACCTCTCTAGAGCCAATTACTGAACATGCCTTTCCTCATATTCAACATTAGATATAACTTCATTTTAATATTAAAATTGACTAGCTAATATTGACAAAGTTAGAACTTTGACCCCAGTGTACAATGAAGTTATGTTACTCTGTTTCTTTGGTAACGTTGCATCTGACCATGTGTGGGAAGGATGTGCAAAAGGTCAAAGAGTGCAAAGGCAGTGAATGTAGGTTAGGAAAACTCAAGAAGTAACAGGATAACAGTAATTTTCACAGCCTCTAAATGTATATTCTGTGAGGGCAAAAATATTAGAGCATGGTCTAATTGAAGAGTAGGCCATGAAGGCCAGCACGAATCAAAGATTTTCATGATGAGACATAGGGAATAATTTCTCTAAGAACAATTGCAAGTTGAATTTAGGACTGCTGTACCTGATTGTCGAGTTGCTGCAGATTCATGGCTGGAGTCAACCTGCCTAATCACAACTTTGTCAGATAATTTTCCATTCTGAAGCTACTCCACAACTCTGTGACAATAATGTATATACTTGCTTCAAATGTACTGAAAGCAGAAGGGTATCTTTTTCCCATCCTCCCTTGGACATAATTCTATGCTCAGAAATCTAATTATATGTATTCTGAATACTCCAAAAATAAACAGGAAGCTAGGCAATTTTGTAGTTAAATTACTGTTTTATCTGCAATCCTATGTGTCAGGATGCACAACTATCTTTGTTTAAAGATACAAGAAAATTCTCAGTCTAATTGGTAGCAAAAGGAGCACCTTCTAACATGTTACATCAAACTGTAGTAATTTCACTGGTCATGTATATTTCAGAAAAGAGATGTGTAATTACCCATTTCTGTTAATCTCAGTAATTTATTTCAATTTGTTTCTAGATCAACCCCTTGATGTCCATGAACACTGCTGTTTGACTTTATTGTTTTCTTGGGTTTTTAGCTGACAAAAAAGAATTTAAAATTTTGTCTTGTATTTTGTTTAACCCTGCTTTTCTTTTTTAATTTTCAGTTGACCCATAATAGTCATACACTTTTATGGGGTACAAAATGATATTTTGATACATGTATAAAATGTGTAGTGATCAAATCAGGGTAATTAGCATATGTATCACCTCAAACTGATAATTTCTTTGTGTTTGCACCATCTAAAATCCTCTTTTCTAGCCTGTATATGTTCAATATACAATAAATTATTGTTAACTATATTTATCCTACAGGGTTGTAGAACACTAGAACTTATTACTCCTATTTAAGAGGAATTTTGTCCATTAAACCATCTCCTCCATCCTCCCTTCCCCCTATGCTTTCCAGCCTCTAATAACCATAATATTACACTCTACTTCGATGAGCTCAGTTTTTTTATATCCTGCATATGGGTGAGAACGTGTGGTAATTTGTCTTTCTGTGCCTGATTTATTTTACTTAACATAAAATCCTTTTTATGTCTGAATAGTATTAGTGTGTGTGTGTGTGTGTGTGTGTGTGTGTGTGTGTGTGTAACATTTTCTTTATTTATTCATTTATTGATGGGCATTTAGGTTGATTCCATATCTTGGCTGTTATGACTAGGGCTGTAATAAATATAGGAGTACAGATATCTCTTCCTATATTGATTTTCTTTCCCTTGGATATATACCCAGTAGTGGGATTGGTGGGTCTTATGGTAGTTCTATTTCCAGTTTATAGAGAAACCTATATACTGCTTTTCATAGTGGCTATACTAATTTATATTCCCACTAACAATGTATGGATTACCTTGTCTCTGCATCTTCACCAGTTATTTTTCATCTTTTTGATAATAACCATTCTAAGTGGGATGACAAAATATCTCATTGTGGTTTTGATTTGTATTTATCTGATGAGTAGTAATGTTGAGCATTTTTACATACGTATTGGCCATTTACATACAATTGGCCATTTATATTTTTACATACATATTGGCCATTTATATTGGCTATTTATATGTATTCTCTTGAGAAATTTATATTCAGATCTTCTGCCCATTTTAAATCAAATTATTTGGGTGATTTTGCTGTTGAGTTGGTTGAGTTTGTTGTATATTTTGAATATTAGTCCCTTGTCAGATGAATAGTTTGCAAATATTTCCTCCCATTGTACAACTTGTCTCTACAGGCTGTTGATTGTTTCCTTTACTGTGCAGAAATTTTTTAAATTTATTTTTATTATAAATTCAGGGGATACATGTGCAAGTTTCTTATGTGGGTACATTGTGTAATGCCAGGATTTGGGCTTCTATTGAACACTACTGAACGCTATTACCCAAATAGTGAACATAGTACTCAATAAGTAGTTTTTCAACTTCACCTCACTCCCAACTTCCCCCCTTTTGGAGCCCTTGTGTTTATTATTTCCGTCTTTATGTCCACGTGTACCCATGTTTAGTTCCAATTCTAAGTGAGAACATGAAGTATTTGATTTTCTGTTTCTGAGTTATTTCACCTAGGATAATGGCCTCCAGCTCCATCCATGTTGCTGCAAAGGACATGATCTCAATTTCATTCCTCTTATGGTTGCATAGTATTCCAAGGTAAGTATATGCTACATTTTCTTTGTTTAGTCAACCCTAGAGGGACACAGGTTGATTCCATGACTTTGCTATTGTGAACAGTGTTGTGATAAACATACAAGTGCAGATGCCTTTCTCATAAAGTGATTTCTTTGGGGTAGATACACAGTAGCGGGATTGCTGTGATTAATTATAGTTCTATTTTTAGTTCATTGAGAGATCTAGATACTGTTTTTCATAGGGGTTGAATTAATTTACATACCCACCAAAAATGAATAAGCATTTCCTTTTCTCCACATCTTTGCCAATATCTATTATTTTTGACATTTTAATAATAGCCATTCAGACTGGTGTGGGATAGTATCTTTCAATTTGCATTTCTCTGATGATTAGTAGTGTTAAGCATTTTTTCATATGTTTGTTGGCCACTTGTATGTCTTCCTTTGAGAAATGTCTGTTCATGTTCTTTGATCACTTTTTAATGGGGTTAAAATAAAAATGACCGTACCTCACAAAACAATCTACAAATTAAACATATTTTCTGTCAAATTACCAACATCATTTTTCACAGAATTAGAGAAAACAATTCTGAAATTCATGTAACAAAAAAAGCCCAAATAACCAAAGTAATCCTAAGCAAAATGAAGAATAGCTGGGGGCATCACATTGCCAGACTTTAAACTATATTACAAGGCTATAGTATCTATATTAATCTGTTCTCCCACTGCTATAAAGAATACCACTAAGACTGGGTAATTTATAAAGGAAAGAAGTTTAATTGACTCACAGTTCTGCATGGCTGGGGAGGCCTCAGGAAACTACAATCATGGTGGAAGGTGAAGCAGACATGTTTTACATGGTGGCAGGTGAGAGAGGGAATGCATGTGTAGGAGAAACTGTCAAACACTTATAAAACCATCAGATCTTATTAGGACTCACTCACTATCACAAGAATAGCATGGGGAAAATTGCCTCCATGATCAAATCACATCCCACAAGCTCCTTCCTCAACAGGTGGGGATTATGGGGATTACAATTCAAGATGAGATTTTGGTGGAGACACAGAGGCAAAACATATCATTCTGCCCCTGGCCCCTCCCAAATCTCATCTTTTTCACATTTCAAAATGAACCATGCCTTCTCAACAGTCTCCCAATGTCTTAGCTCATTTCAACATTAACTCAAATGTCCACAGTCCAAAAGTTCATCTGAGACAAGGCAACTCCCTTCCACCTATGAGCCTGTAAAATAATAAAACAAGAGTTAGTTCCTTTCAAGATACAATGGGGATACAGATATTGGATAAATGCTTCCATTCCAAAGGGAAGAAATTGGCCAAAACTTAGGGGCTATAGACCCCATGCAAGTTCAAAATCCAATGCCAGTGGGGTACTCACTAAACCTTAAAGCTCCTAAATAATCACCTTTGACTCCATGTCTCACATCCAGGTAATTCTGATGAAAGGGGTGGGCTCCTATGGTCTTGGGTAGCTCTGCCCCTATGGCTTTGCAGGGTACAGCCCCCATCCTGGCTACTTTCATGGGCTGGCATTGAGTGTCTGCAGCTTTTTCAGGTCCATGGTGTAAGCTGTTGGTGGATCTATCATTCTGGGTTCTGGAGGACAGTGGCCCTCTTCTCACAGCTCCACTAGGCAGTGCCACAGTGGGGACTCTGTGTGGGGGCTCCAACCCCGCATTTCCCCTTTGCACCACTCTAACAGAGGTTCTCCATCAGGGCTTCACCCCTGAAGCAGACTTCTCTCTGGAGATCCAGGCAATTTCATGCATCCTCTGAAATCTAGGTGGAGGTTTCCAAACCTCAATTCTTGACTGGCTTGGGGCTTGAACCCTCTGAAGCAATGGCCTGAGCTGTATATTGGCCACTTTTAGCCATGGCTGGGATGCAAAGCACCAAGTCCTGAGACTGCACAAAACAGCAAGGCCCTGGGCCCAGACCATGAAACCATTTTTTCCTCCTAGGTCTGTGATGGGAGGGGCTGCTGTCAAAAACTCTGACATATCTGGGAGACATTTTCCCCATTGTCTTGGCAATTAACATTTGGCTCTTCATTACTTGGGCAAATTTCTGCAGCTGGCTTGAATATCTCCCCCCAAATGGGTTTTTCTTTTCTATGGCATCGCCAGGCTGCAAATTTTTCAAACTTTTATACTCCTCTTCCATTTTAAATGTAAGTTCCAATTTCAGACCATGTCTCTCAAGTTCTAAGTTCCACAGATCTCTAGGGCAGGAGCAAAATGCCCCCAGTCTCTTTGGTAAGGCATGGCATGAGTGACCTTTACCCCAGTTCTCAATAAGTTCCTCATCTTCAACTGAGAATATCTCAGCCTAGACTTTATTATTCACATCGCTATCAGCATTTTGGTCAAATCCATTCAACAAGTCTCTAGGATGCTCCAAACTTTCCCACATCTTCCTGTCCTCGTCTGAGCTCTCCAAACTGTTCCAACCTCTGCCAGTTACCGAGTTCCAAAGTCACTTCCACATTTTCCAATATCTTCATAGCTGTACCCTACTCTCTGTGGTACCAATTTACTGTATTAGTTTGTTCTCACACTGCTATAAAGAATACCACTGAGACTGGGTAATTTTTAAAGGAAAGAGCTTTAATTGACTCACAGTTTCACATGGCTAGGGATGCCTCAGGAAACTTAAAATCGTGGTGGAAGGCAAAGCAAGTATGTCATACATGGAGGCAGGCAAGAGAGAGAATGTGTGTTTAGGAGGAACTGTCAAACAGTTATAAAACCATCAGATCAGGTGAGAACTCACTCACTATCTCAAGAACAGCAACGGGGAAATTGATTCCATGATCCAATCACCTGCCACCAGGTCTTGCCCTTGACACATGGGGATTACAATTTGAAATGAGATTTGAGTGGGGACACAGAGCCAAACCATATCAGTAACCAAAATAGCATGATACTGGTACAAAATAGACATATAGATTAATGGAACAGATTAGAGAGCCCAGAAATAAATCCACATACCTACACCCAACTGAGCTTCAACAAAGTCAACAAAAGTAAGCAATAAGGAAAGGACACCCTATTCAACAAATGGTGCTGAGAAAAGTGGCAAGCCATATGCAGAAGAATGAAACTGTACCCCTACTTCTCACCATATACAACATTTAACTCAGGGTAGATTAAAGACATAAATGTAGCAGCTAATCACTAGAAAAATTCTAAAAGAAAACCCAGGAAAACCTCTTCTGGACGTTGGCATAGACAAAGAATTTATGACTAAGACCTAAAGACAAATGCAACAATAAAAAATTAGATAAAAGAGGCTTAATTAAGCTAAAAACTTCTGCACAGCAAAAGAAACAATCAACAGAGTAAACAGAAAACATACAGAATGAGGGAAAATATTTGCACACTATGCATCCTACAAAGGACTAATACCCAGAACCTATAAGGAACTTAAACAAATCAACAGAAGCTCTTTATTTTGATATACTATCATTTTTCTATTTTTATTTTTGTTGCCTGTGCTTTTAAGTTCTTACCCATAAAATCTTTGCCTACGCTAATACGCTGAAGCATTCCTCCTATGCTTTCTTCTACTAGTTTTCTAGTTTCCGGTCTTAATCAATCCTGCTTTCCTGTCTCTAGAAATTATGGAGCACAGTAATTCCAAAACTTGCAATGGTTAAAGGTTTTGTACTACAAGATGAATAATATGAGAGAAGACAAAAGCATAGCCCTGAACTAATCAAAGTTAATTGTAAACATTTTTATATATAAGGCACAATTGGTGTCATATAGTGCAAGGAAGACTTGATGACATGAAACGTGGATCGCTTAACTCATGCATCCCCAGTACTTAGTCCAGGATCTGACACCTAAATAAATGAATATTTGATGAATGAGTGATTTAATATCTGAATGTAAAGGAGATATGCAATTCACATTATACAAGATGCAATTTTGTAACCTTGACTAATTGTCCACACAGTATTTAATTTTATCTTTTAAAATTTTCTTGTAAGATGTGCCAGATTGTTTAAAATGGAACAGTATCCCTTAATGTTTTGAAAGCCATTTGCTCTCTTAATAAACATAAGGTTTCATGACTTTGTTTGAAAATTCTGGGCTAGGTGCTGTGGCTCACGCCTGTAATCCAAGCACTTTGGGAGACCAAGGCAGGTGGATCACCTGAGGTCAAGAGTTCAAGACCAGCCTGGCCAACATGGTGAAACCTCATCTCTACCAAAAATACAAAAATTAGCCAAATGTGGTGGCCTGCCCCTGTAGTTGCAGCTACTCTGGAGGCTGAGACAGGAGAATTGCTTGAACCTGGGAGGCAGAGGTTGCAGTGAGCCAAGATGGCACCACTGCACTCCAGCCTGGGTGACGGAATGAGACTCTGTCTCAAAAAAAATAAATAAATAAATAAAATAAAGAAAGAAAGAAAAAGAAAATTCTGATATCCATTCCCTTTATGCATATATAGACAATCATTGCAGTATTTTTTTTCCATGTTCCCACGAGACAAGCAAATTGTGTCAAGCATTATTTTCTATAGCATTTATGAAAATATGTTCTTTTAAATTTACCAAACACAAAACTGTGTCATAGTATTGAATATGAATGTTGAAATGTTATCCCAGGAGAAATTCATATGTTACCCACGTTGAAAATGCTAATTGAATTTGTAATCAAGCAATGTATAAAACTAAAAGGCCAACAAATTCAATCTCAAAGGCATTTCTTTTCAAAAAGAGAGCAGCTAATTGTGGGCTAGTGGAAGCAGCTCTGGATCAAAGTCAAGCAGTCCTGAATTTAATTTCTAGCTCTACAATTTACTAGGTGTTTGCTCTTTCATCACTAGTTATCTAAGTTGCTTACTCTCTTTGTCTGTCTGTTTTTTTATCTATCAAATATTGAAAGTCATGTTAATCTTCTACAAAATTTGTCAGAAATTTAGAGGGCACTCTGTTTTTTTTTCATTTTTAATTTTTAATTTTTAAATTTTTATAGATTTAGGAGGTACAAGTGCAGATTTCTTACATGCATATATTTCCTAGTGGAGAAGTCAGGGCTTTTAGTTTACCCATCGTCCAAATAGTGAACACTGTACGCAACAGGTCATTTTTCAATCCTCACCTCCTCCCATGTTTTGTAGTCTCCAATGTCTATTATTCCACTCAATATGTCCATTTGTACCCATTGTTTAGCTCCCACTTATAAGTGGGAACATGTAGTATCTGACTTTCTGTTGCTAAGTTATTTCACTTAGAATAATGTCCTTCAGTTTCATACATGTTGCTGCAAGAGACATGATTGCATTCCTTGTTAAGGCTGAGTAGTATTCCATGGTATATATGTATGCCACATTTTGTTTATCCAATCCTCCATCAGTGGACACAGGTTGATTCCAATCTTTACTATTGTGAATAGTGCTGTGATAAACATATGAATGCAAATGTCTTTTTTAATATAATGTTTTCTTTTGGGGGGGTGAATATACAGTAGTGGGATTGCTGGATAAAATAGTAGTTCTATTTTTAGTTATTTTGGAATTATCCATAGTTTTCCATGGGGGTCAAACTAATCTACATTCTCACCAACAGTGTGTAAGAGTTCCCTTTTCTCCACAACCTCACCAACATGTTGCTTTTTCACTTTTTAATAATAGTCATTCTGACTGCTGTGAGATTGTATCTCATTGTGGTTATAATTTGCATTTATCTGATGATTAGTGATGTTGAGCATTTTTTCATGTGTTTGTTGGCTGCTTGTAAATCTTCTTTGGAAAAATATCTGCTCGTGTCCTTTCCCCAATTTTTAACAGGATTATTTGTTTTCTCTTGCTGAGCTGAGTTCCTTCTAGATTCTGGATATTAGCCCTTTGTCTGATACATAGTTTGCAAATATTCTTCCCATTCTGTGAGTTGTGTGTTTGCTCTGTTGATTGTTTCTTTTGTTGTGCTGAAGCTTTTTAGTTTAGTTGTCTCATTTGTCTATTTTTGTATTTGTTGCATTTGCTGTTCAGGACTTGGTCATAAATTGTTTGCTTAATCCAATGTCCAGGAGAGAGTTTCCTAGGTTTTCTTCTAAGATTTTATAGTTTCAGGTCTTATGTTTAGGTCTTTGATCCATCTTGAACTAATTTTTTTATATGGTGAGAGGTAGGCGTCGAGTTTCATTCTTCTGTGTATGGCTAGCCAGTTTTCCCAGCACCATTTATTTAATAGTGTGCCTTTTTCTCAGTTTATATTTTTGCTTACTTTGTCAAAGATGAGTTGGTTGTAGGTATGTTGCTTTATTTCTGTGTTCTCCGTTCTGTTCCACTGGGCTATGTGTCTGTTTTTGTATCAGTAGTATGCCGTATTGGCTACTGTAGACTTATGGTATAGTTCGAAGTCAGGTAATGCCATGATTCGAGCTTTGTTCCTTCTGCTGAGGTTTTCTTTGTCTATTGGGCTCTTTTTTGATTTCATATGAATGTTCAAATTAGTTTTCTTCATTCTATGAAAAGTGACATTGGTAATTTGATAGGAATTTTGTTGAATCCATTAATTGCTTTGGGCACTATGATCATTTTCATGATATTGATTCTTCCAGTCTACAAGCATATTTTTCCATTTACTTGTGTCATATATGATTTCTTTCATCAGTGTTTTGTAGTTCTCCTTATCGACATCTTTCACCTCCTTGGTTAAATACATTCCTTAGTATTTCATTTTTTGTATCTATTTTAAATGAGATTGCCTTCTTGATTTGGTCCTCTGCTTGATCCTTATTGGTGTACAGAAAAGCTATTGATTTCTGTATGTTAATTTTGCATCCTGAAACTACTGAATTCATTTATCAAATTTAAGAGCTTTTTGGTGGAGTGGTTAGGGTTTTCTAGATATAGGATCATATCCTCAGATAATAGGGATAATTTGACTTCCTATTTTCCTATTGGATGCCTTTTATTCTTTTTTCTCTTTCCTGATTGCTCCAATGAGGACTTCCAATACTGTATTGAATAAGAGTGGTGAAGGTGGACATCCTTGTCTTGTTCCAATTCTTAGAGGCAATGCTTTCAACTTTTTCTCATTAAGTATGGTGTTGGAATAGAACAGCTCCTCATCAGCTTTTACCCCAGATCATCTCTGTGATAAATCATGTAATTTGAACATCAAATTCACTTCTCAAACTTCAAGATTTCTATAAAACTTATATATATTTTTCTTATTGTCTCACACGGTTGTAGAAACTACATGAGATACTTGATAAAGAAGGTTTTAGTGTATTAGCTTTTTTCTGCTGCATTTTCTTTTTAAATGGAAGTGCATATTATTTTATGTGTCTTGATTTGTAGCTACTTTAACTTCCTCTCACAGGTTGACATTCTTGGGAAGCAGACTATGAGACAGACAAGTAACCCAAGGAAATTTTTAAAGGTGTGCTCTTGGAATTAACCACCTATGGAAAAGAGAGGAAAGAAGTAAGATTGAACAGAGGGAGAGATCGAGCCATAATGTAGTCTGAACTAAAGCCTCAACTGACCCTAAAGGGAAATCTAAGGATAGGATGACTCTTTAAGGTTGATCAAAGTTAGAATAAGAGGGCCAGAATTTTATACCCTTGCATCAATCAGTCACTGAATGTGGGTTACGCGTGACCTCAGTTAAGGCAACTGTCTTCAGCTGAGACAATCTTAAATGGAGACTGACAGCTGGTGCCTGTGTGCTTGAAGCATTCTCAGTAGTTGGGGTAAAAAGTCCTTCATTTCTAAGGAGGATGCTGAGGGGTGAGTCACATTGTCCACCACAGTCCATTCCCTGAAGCCCTCAGATTTTCTTCCTTGTCAAATATTGAAGCAGCACCTTTAGGATTCTTATGGGCATCGCTTCCTCCAAACTTAAAGAAAAGTTAGTGCAATGAACTATTGTCCCCTTTCTTACAGTTGGTTTCAGGGACAAAATTGATACATAATACCCTTTTCTACCATCTATTTTAGAGTTCTGTCATCAGTGATACACTGGTAATTTTCTCAAATACTATATTTTTTAAAGTAGTTTTAGGCTCATAGTAAAATTGAGAGAAAGGTACAGAGTTTTCCCTTATACCCCTATCCCCACACATGCATAGCCTGCCCCATTATGATTTGCCCCACTAGAGACATACATTTGTTACAATTGATTAACCTACATTGACCACAGTTAACGTTGAGGGTTCACTCTTGGTGTTGCACATCCTGTGAGTTTGAACAAACGTAAAATGACATGTATCCACCATTATAGTATTATACAGAGTAGTTTCACTGCCCTAAAAATCCTCTGCTGATCTATTCATCCTGCCAACCCCAGCCCCTAACAACCACTACTTTTTTTTACTCTCTTCATAGTTTTCCCTTTTCCAAAATGTCATATAGTTTGATTCATACAGTGTAACCTTTTTAGATTAGCTTCTGTCACTTAGCAGTATGCACTTAAAATTCCTGCATGCCTTTTCATGGCTGGATAGCTCATTTCCTTTTAGCACCGATGAATACTGCATTGTCTGGATGTACTACAGTTTATTTATTCATTCACCCACTAAAGGACATCTTAGTGGCAATGTTTAACATCCATTTTTTTAATACCACTGGTTTGTAGCATTTTCTAATTTTTTGTAGTGCAAATGCTTCCACCATGGCTTAATTCAACCTACCAACTTAAAACCACTGAATGAGGAGTTGGGAAGTGATACTAACAATTGAATTCTTAATTGCTGGTGGGAGCGTGCTTCAGGACACCTCTGGCCCTCATCCTCAGCCAGCACCCCTGCTGATCTCAGTGGCTTATCTGGTAGTGCAACTCAGAATCTTATTCCTGAGGCTCTGAGCACCATGGCCTTCTCAGACAGACCAATGCAGAATTCTCTTTTTGGGATATTATATAACTTTTTAGCTTGACTGAATGATATCAACATGAATTATGTGAATATATAAACTTAAAATATCCATATTATTACTACAACACAGAATCTGACCACCATTCATTTCTACATCCCCTTGTTCTTTTTTTGTGCCATGAAATCATATGTTACTAGAGTGAGTGGCAACGATAATCATTGCCACCCTAGTACACATGCAATAAATGTCAATTAAATCAATGAATGAATTTTTTAAACCTATAACCAATTTTCAAGATTTATTTTTGAACTTCAACATTATATGGCTTAGTATGTGACAATGCAAAATCAGTAAGTATTGTCTAAGATAGTTGTTCTTAATCTGTTGTTGAATGGTGGGTCTTCAAATCCTTTGCAAATTTGGTGAAATAAAAATTATTATATGCACAGCCTCACACAGTTTTGCATAGAATTTCAAAGAAGGTTACAGACTTCCCAAAGTCCATTTTTTGATCCCAAGTAAGAGACGGTCTAGTTACACTTGGCTATGATTTTCTAGCCTAGTTCTACCCAACTGAAATATAATGTGGCTCACATTTGTGAGTCATACATTAATACAATGTACTTATTCATTAATATAGTAAATAATATAGATCTAGCAGCTGGAATAATAAATGACGTAATTTCAATTTCATAATAAGTACAAAAATATTTGAAGATATTTGTAACAGCTATAATATGATGTAGAAATGTCGTTAAATTTATTGCTCAACATCACTGGTTCTGTTAATACTATAGCAGTTTATGGCCTACATTTGTAATGCTAAGTTTCACTTAGAGGTAAATGAAAATACAGAACTAATTTTGTTCCCATCCAAATCAAGGAATTTCTGATTGAAGAGCCCCAGATCAATAACATTTGCAGTAGGGTATTGATTTGCAAATGGGCATATGGAGAATTTTAGGTGAAGGAAATGTCATAAACCTGAATTGTGTGATGGTTTCACGACTCTATAATTATTTCTAAAAGTAACTGAATTGCATGCTTACAACAGGTAAATGTTATGGTTATAAATTATATTTTAATAAAACTGTTAACAATTTTTTAATTATTTTATAGGGAATCTCTGCTGTAGCCCAGCACTGTTCAATAAAAGTGTAACGTGAACTACAATGTGAATCGTGTAATTTTAGCTAATGCATGTGGGGATTAAAACCTAGACGATGGGTTGATAGGTGCAGCAAACTATCATGGCACAGGTATACCTATGTAACACACCTACACGTTCTACACTTGTATCCCAGAACTTAAAGTAAAATTTTTTTAAACTCAAGTAGACACATCAAAGAGTAAAATAAAACACATAAAATTAATTTTGATAATATATTTTATTTGATGCAGTATATCTAAAATATTAATCAATATAACTAATATTAACTATTTTACATTCTTTTTAATTGTAGTAAGTCTTTAAAATCTGGTAGAAATTTTATAATTACAGCACATGTCAATTCAGAGCAGCCACATTTCAAGTGTTCAATAACCACGAGTGGCTAGTGGCTACTAGCCAGCACAAATCTACACCAACATCAAATTATGACATTTAGTAACATGTTAAATAAATAGCTTACTGAACAACAGTGGAAAAGACAACTACATAGCCTAACTGAGGGGAGAGGGGTACTGTATACTTCTATGGTAACTGTATGCAGTTCTGTCATCTATTTAGGGACCTGTTTCATATGCCCCAACCCTGTCCTCATCTTATTGTTTATTTTTTTGAATGTAATAATAAAAAAACTACCAAAAATAAATAAATAAATAAATAGCTTAAATATTTAAAACATAGTATTGTTTAAGGATGTTCAAAAATTATTCAAATATGTTATAGTTTTCAAGGAGTACATCTTTGATCATGCTCTCTTAGAGGAGTGCCATACAATTTTTCTTGGCCTTTGCTTTCACTCTAGGTTATAGGATATTGTAGACAAGGTATAGAACACAGTAAGGGAAAGCAGAACACACGTGAAATCCATGAGCTACTTCAGCATGCAATAAAAAATTTAATGGGTGATGGATTTATATGCTGAAGGGAATTTTAGGCTGCTTTCAGCCTTAAGGGAAACACATACCATACTAGATTAAAATGCCTGCTATGGTCACATGATTGAAATAAGATAGCTTATATAGATCAATACTAGAATCAAAAGTCTACCAAAGACTCTGCTTTGGTAGAATGGCAGACACGATATTCTAAACACTATATTTAGATAATAAATGCATAAAAACACAAGTTATTTAAATGGATTTTTGAACCTCCACCAAATGAAACCCTAAAGGCCAAAACCAAAAACAAGCAACCAAGCAACCTATAAAAGAACAGTGAGTTGAAATCTGAGAGATGAATAGTCACAGAACATGAAGTCTGAGGATGTCGTGGGTGCAAACGCTGATACTAGGAAATGCTAACCAAAAGAGAGCTGTGGTAGCTATATTAATATCAAAAAATAGAAAGTTGAAAAACTAATTTGGGCTAATGAGTATTCATTAATAATAAAAGGGATTATTTACCAGGAAAGTATCACAAATCTAAACTTGTGACACTACAGGGTGACTATAGCTAATAACAATGAATTATATATTTCAAGATAGCTGAAAGAGAGGATTTTGAATGTTATCACCACAAAGAAATGATAGGTGTTTAAAGTGATCTATATGCTAATTATCTTGATTTGGGCATTATACAACTTATACATGCATTGAAAAAACACATCATACCTCATAAATATGTATAATTATAGTGTATCAATTATAAATTAAAGTTAGAAATATAAAAATAAACTTGTAGTGCCTAATAATATAGACTTCAATCAAGAGACAATTAAAATAGTAACTATATAGAAGATTTGAATAACACAATTAACACACTTAAAAGAAGGAACATATATAAAATCCTGCCTCCAACAATTTTCAAGTACATAATATTCTAAAATATGCATAAAATATTTGGGAAAATTGATCATACGGAAGTTCACACAGCATATCTCAAAACATTTAAATAATTTGTATCATACAATCATGTTCTATAATCTCAATGAAATAATCAAAACACTACACATTTGGACGTTTAAAAACACATTGCTAAAATTCTAAAAGTCAAAAAAGAATTTATAATAAGAAGTTTAAGATAATTGTAACTGTACCAAATAACATTTCCACCAAAATTGTACAAGGGTTCCCTTTGGTCTAGACCATCACCAACTCTTTTTATCTCTTGTCTTTTTGATAATAGCCATTTTAACAAGTGTGTGATTATATCTCATTGCGGTTTTACTTTACATTTCCTTGATGATTAGCGATCTTGAGAATGTTTTCGTGTATCTGTTGCCCATTTTTGTATCTTCTTTGGAAAAATGCCCATTCAAGTCTTTCACCCCTTTTTAAAATGGGTTATTTTGTTTTTTCTTCTTTTTCTTTTTCTTTTTTTTTGCTATTGACTTGTAGGAGTTCCTTATATATTTTAGATATTAATCCCTTATCAGATATATGGTCATCAAATATTTTCTCCCATACGGTAAACTGCCTTTTTCTTTTAATTGTTTCTTTTTTTATATTAGATTTGGTTTTCATTGTAGAGCATGCATATCAGGGCAAAGTGCTGCACACACAACTACAAATCATTTTTGGGAAAAAATCTGTAAAAAAAAAATAAAACTGTAACTGCTTTAATTATGCCGTCCCGACTTGAGAAATCCACGCTAGCAAAGGAGTTCTGACCCCTGAGAGGGGCTTCCTGATGGTGGCTGCCCCAGATTTCTGCAGGCTATGAGGTTTTAGACCCAGATCTCTGTACACAAAGCCCTCAAAGTGGTGGTAGCCTGGTTGCTGGGAGGGCCTCTGCTCTTGGCAAGACCAGATCCTGGCCTGGCTGACAAGAAGACATTCCTAATGAATCTAGATCCACAAAACCTTGCTGCCTTCCAGGATCTGAGTGGGTAGAAACTACCAAAGACTTTACTTTTTTCTATTTATTATTATTTTTTGAAAGCCCCTTTTGCTCTGCAGAAGCTTTATAGTTTGACCTATTCCCACTTGTTTATTATTGCTTTTGCTGCCTGTGCTTTTGGTGTCATATTGATAAAATCATTGCCAAGAACAAAGTCTAGCAGCATTTTCCTTGATTTCTTCTAAGAGTTGTATTGTGTCAAGTTTTATGTTTAAGTCTTCAATCCATTTTGAATCGATTTTTGCACATGGTGTGAGATAAGGGTCCAATTTATTTCTTCTGAATGTGGATATTCCATTTTCCCAGCACCTTTTATTGAATAGACAAGCTTTTTCCCATTGTGTATTCTTGACAACCTTGTTGAAGACCAGGTGACCATATATGTGTGGGTTTATTTCTGGACTCTGTATTCTGTTACATTGGTCTGTATATTTGTTTTTATGCCAGTATTAGACTGTTTTGCTTACTATAGCTTTGTAATGTGTTTTGAAATCAGGGAGTTTGATACCTCCAGTTTTGTTCTTCTTGCTTACAATTGCTTTGGCTTGCTGGGGTTTTCTTGTGGTCACAAATATATTTTAGAACTGTTTTTTCTATCTCTGTAAAGTATGCCATTGAGATTTTGATAAGAATTGCATTAAATCTGTAGATTGCTTTGGGATTTATGGACATTTTATCAATACTTATTCTACCAAGGGATGTCCTTCCATTTATTTGTGTTTCTTTATTTCTTTTATCAGTGTTATAGTTCTCAGTATACCAGGTTTTCACTTCTTAAATTTATGCCTAATTATCTTTTTTGATATTGTTATAAATGAAACTGTTTTCTTAATTTTCTTTTTGAGTAGGTCATTGTTAGTGTATAGAAACACAACTCATTTTTGTATGTTGATTTTTGTATCCTGTGACTTCACTAAATTTGCTTATTAGTTCTATCTGCTTTTTTCTTTTGTGGAGTTTTTAGGGTTTTCTACATATAAGATTATGTCATCTTCAAGCAGAGATTGTTTTACTTTTTTATAATGTAGTTCCCTTTATTTTTTTTATTGCCTAACTGCTCTAGCTAGAACTCCCAGTAGTATATTGAATAGAAAAAGTGAGAGAAGACATACTTGTGTTTTCCCAGATCTTAGAGTGAAAGCTTTCAGCTTTTCACTGTTAAAATGCTTGCTGCAGGATTTCATAAGTGGTCTTTATTGTGTTGAAGTTCCTTCTGTACCTAAGTTGTTGAGAATTTTTTGTATGAAAGAGCATTGAACTTTGTCAAATGCCTTCTATTTATATGATTGTGTGATTTTAATCTTTTATTCTTTTAATGTGGTGTTATCACATTGATTAATTTACATATCTTGAACCATTCTTGCATAACAAAAATAAATCCTACTTGGTCATAGTGTATGATCCTAATGTGCTGTTGTATTCAGTTTGCTTACCATTTGATTCAGGAATGCTACTTGTCAGTATATATCCAAAGGAATTGAAATCTGGATCTCATAGAGATAGCTGCAGTCCTTTTGATTCCAGCATTATTCACAATAGCCAAGATATGGAAATAACCTAAATATCCATCAACAGATGAATGGATAAAATATATGATATATACATAAAATACAAAACAGCCTTTAAAAAGAAGAAAATCCTATAATTTAGGACAACATAGATGGGCCTAGAAGACATTATGTTAAGTGAAATAAGCAAGACACAGAAAAACAAATACCACATGAACTTACTTACATATGGAATTAAAAATAGCAAAACTCATAGAAGCATAAAGTAAAATAATGGTGTCCAGAAGTTGGAGGTTGGGAAAAATTGGAAGGTCTTGGTCAAAAGGTACAAAGTTTTATTTATGCAAAACAAATAATTTTTGGAGATCTGCTATACAGCACAGGGCCTATGATTAAGATTACTATACTGTGTACTTAACATTTTGCTAAAAGGATAGATCTTATTTTAAGTGGTCTTACCACAAAACGGAAAAACTAAACTAAGCTAAACTAAAAAACACAGAGATGTGGGAGGCCACTTTTGGAATGATGGATAAGGCTCTTGCATTGATCGTGATGATGGTATCATAGGTGTGTACTTATCTCCAAACTCACCAAGTTGTATATATTAAATATCTATAACTTTTTGTATGTCAATTGTATCTCAACAAAAGCAGTTTAAAAATAATTATATCTGTATAATAAAAATTATTTATATGAAAACTGTAGAAACCATGTGAATTGCTACTTTTCCTTAATGATAGTAGCAAACATATTTTTATGGCTTATTAAGTAACTGAGGCTCACACAGAAGAAAAACGAAAGAGGTCTAACAGCAGAAGATGCAGCCAGCAAAAGAGGAAACCTTTTTAATGGAATCTGTACAATATTTGGTGCAAACAGTAACTTGCTCAGGGTAAATTACTACAAAATTAAATAAATAGTATTTGCACTACAGCAACGCAGTTTTAGAATCCATAACTTTAACGAGTATATCATGCTCCTACCTTCTTTCCTTCTTTTTCTTTCCTTCCTTCCTTCCTTATTTCTTTATTCTCTGAAGGAGACTTACTTTGAAACTACTTCATGTACCTCTCTGCCACCATCTTTACTTGCAGCAATAAGAGTTGAGGACAACTGAGATTGTGAGGCTAAGAGTAGTGGACACAGAACTGTAACAGACCTGCCACAAATGTTGTCATAGATCAAGAGCTACAAATGGGCTACTTTTGTTGTTGTTCTGTTTTAAAAATAAAGAAAATCAAAATCTTTGAAAGCTTAAACATATCAATCAATTGAATGCTTTGTCTATTTTAGAGCATATAGCTAGACATTAAGACAGCCTCCTTTTAAATAGGTAATACTGTGGTCTGAGATTAAGTATTTATATCTACACCAACGGGAATTCCTTTTTGCACATATTGATTAAGTTTCCAACTTTATTCACATAGCTAGAAATCAATACTCCAAAGACAGAAAAGTGAAGACTAATTTACATATTTTAAATGAACTGCATATTTCAAATTGTAACAACTATGTTAAACTATGCTAACATCAACAATTAATGATTATACAATCGTTCTACAAGTCATAGAAATAATGTTTTAATTAATACTACCAAAGTAAACAAAATGTTGAAGCACTAAGTTGAAGATGATGAAAAATCAGTTACACAAATATTTTCACTATTGCTTAAAAGGAATTAGATATTTTCTTCAAGATATTTCTAATGTTCATTGCCTAGGCATACAGCTATTAGTGGCTTATATCAGGGAAGATATGTTAGATAATATATTATCCTTCTGTTCAATGCAGTTAGTTTTTTAAAACTAAATGCTGGTTGTTTAGTTTCATACCTTGATTACAAGTGTTAATATATGTAGTCGCATACTAAGCACAACTCCCAAGAGTAAAATTCAGATTGTTAGAATAAATAATTGTTAAATTCACATATGCACTCTCATATTTTTATTTATGTATTTATTGTTCTCTAAATGATATCTTAGTTTTACTTAGTAATTCCTCAAACATGTTTTCCATACTGTTATAGTTACAATTATAATTTAATGCCTACTTTCTATGCTGTGATTTACTTATTTAACTATTTCTGGACATGTGTCTCGGTTCCCAATCTTTGCTATTACAGATAATGCCCTAACAAATATTTCCATAGGCTCCATTTCCAAGAGTAAAATAAGTGGTCAAAATTTTGTGTCTCTTGATATATATTGCCAAATTGCTTTACTTGTTATAATAGTTTACACTGTGCCAGGGCATCAGTGTACTAATTTAATCACAGGCTTACGTTCTTTGAGTACAGTCAATTTTTCTAATTTAATAGGTGTAAATGGCATCTCATTATTGTTTCAAGTTACATTGCTTTATTTTTAGTGAGGCTTAATATTTTTCTTATGTTCTCTTTGTTTACTATTTTCTATTTTACTGTCTGTTCATTTCCTTTATTCATTGGCATCTGAATTATATGCCTATGAATTAGTATCCTCTTTTTGTTCATTACTAATGTTAATCCTTGATCTGTCATACTTGATACCAGTATATAGTTTTCTGTTTTATTTTCATTTCATGTTCTGTTGAATGGCTGTCTCATATTTTATAAAATTCAATATGTCAATCTTCCCTTGTAAATTTTTCTCATTGCTTCAAATTGTAGAAGGTTTTTAGATATCTAAGGAGTTTATATATAACTTATTCTGTCTTCTGCTAGCTTTTCTATGGCATAACATAATGTGTAATTACTTAATTCTTCTTGAGTTTATTTGGATTTGATATAAAATATGTGTCTAAACATAATTTTTAAATCAATTTTTTCTTAAAGATACCATCCAATTATCTGAAAACTCTTCGTCAAATAGTTTATTTGTATATTACTTTGAGATGTCTTATTTTAATCCATATTTAAACAATATAAAATCAGTTCAATTTTTAGGACAACACAACCTCTTTTCCTCTGAAATTATTAATATATTTTCTATAGTCCTCTATAGTCCAACATCTGCTGCAGTTGATTTCCCCTGTTGCTGTAGTATTTTCTGACTTTTAAAGTCTCACATGCTTATATTTAACTTAATGTAAAGAAGAATATTATTGTGTTTTAAAACAAATTTTGTTGGAATTTATTGGTATTTTCTGAATATGTATGTTACCACATAACAAAGTGACATAGTTTTATAGATAATTCTTTTAGGTATTCTGTCACTCATTCAAGCTATCAGCAAATAAGAACATACAAGTTGCTTCTATTAAAATACCTTTTCATGTATTTACTTCTTCGGGGATCACTGTATTGGCCAAAATTATACAAATCACTAACAAATAATGCCAAGCTAAAAAAAAATGACCTGAAACTCTCACAGCAATTTTTTGAAACTCTTGGCAGATCCATCTGTGCAATGCAGATAGAAGCATTATGCTAACGTATCAGAACTGCCATCATTGATATTACCCAATTAATCCCTCATATTTGAGTTCTGTGTTTCCCATGTATAATTATTTGTTAAATAACACAACATGGCTTGCTGAAATAAGCATTTCAGATATTTCAGAAAATGACTTTTTAAAATAACAGTATTTTCTTCCCATTTTTCACTGGTCAAGTCTCTTATTTTTACAGGAAATAAGCAATATTAAGTATATCACTACTCTTCTTTGGGAATAGTTATTCTTTACCATGTAAAGAAAGTTTATTGTATTCTTAATGTATATTCATTTTTATTGGCAGCAAGTGATAACTTTTATCTGATGCTTTTAGCACTCTTATGATTACCATATTGATTGTCTTACTTAAACAAATAATTTGGTTTATTAATCAATTTTCCAATGCTAGTAATAATCACTGCTATTGATTACATGCTTATTGTGCAGGTATTTTGCATATATTGTCTCATTTAATCTCCACAAACCTGCTAATTAGATATTTTACTAGTGTCTTACTCCATTTGTGTTGCTATAAAGGAATACCTATGTCTGGGCAATTTATAAACGAAAAAGTTTCCAGTGGGTCATGGTTTTTCAGGCTGTAAAATAAGCACAGTTCTGGCACCTGCATCTGGTGAGAGCCACAAGCTGCTTCCACTCAGGGCGGAGCTGCTGCAGAAAGATCACATCGCAGGAAGTAAGAGAGGGGAGAGAGGTGCCAGACTCTTTTTAACAACCAGTTCTTGCAGGAACTAGTAGAGCGAGAACTAAATTCATTTCTGCAAAGACCCAGGCCACATGTACTCTCGTGACCCAAACACCTCCAATTAGGCCCAAACGCCAACATTGGGGTTCAAATTTCAACATGAGATTTGGAGGAATCAAATATACAAGCCATAGCAATTAGTTTCTTACCAAAAACTAGGTGGCTTACAGCAAGAGAGACTCATCTTCTTAGAGTTCTGGAGGCCAGAAGTTTAAAATCAAAATGTTGGCAGGAATCCACTTTATCTGAAAGCTCTAAGAGACAATCTGTTCTTGACTCAGCTTCTGATAATGCAAACACTCATTGGTGTTTCTTGGCTTATAGATGCACCACTCCAGTCTCTACCTTTGTCTTCACATGGGTTTCCCCATCTTGTTTGTCTCTGTCTTCTACTTTTCTGTTTCTTATGGGG